>NC_142481.1:58980000-59605000 GCF_049115385.1 Moschus berezovskii | reverse complement strand
TTCCGGGATTTCTGCTAACAATCCATGTGTTATTCCTGCACCTGCTGTGCCCATGAACAGAAATCAAGAGTATAACCAAGGAAATGGCACTGTGGACCCCAGCAGTAGCCAAGGAGATGGCACTGTGGACTGGTCAAGAGAAGGCCTTAGTGCTCACCACCAGTAGTTTCCAAAGTGGGACTATGGACTGAACCAGCAGAACCCAACAAATGGGAGCTGCGGACCAACCAAAGGCAGGGGACTCAGGTTCTGGGCGGAACGGTTTGCTAGCTCAAGCTGCCCCACTGAGCCCTGGACTAGGACGGTGCCCTAACCCAGGGCTAAGGACTTGTGCTGGATTAGAGCCACCTGTCAGTCTAGACTGACCAGTTAACCCTGGACTGGAAAGCCAGGTAGGTCAGGAGCTCAATATGCAGATAGCTGAGCTCATCTCTAAGAGGAACTTACCCTCAGCCCTTGGAGACAGCAAAAATACAGAAAGCTCAGAAGGTTCACTGGTACCAATGCCTGCATTTCTTGTCCTCAAAGCCATCAGAAGTGTCCAGATCCCATCACTGGCACTATACTGTTTTTAAAAAAATCAGCCAAGTACATTTGAAGATTAGCTTTACTCAATGATTCTTGAGTCAGGTAGCATCTGATCTAGCAGACCAAAAGGAACTTCAAGGAGCTATACAGAATAAAAAACTTTCATAGACAGAAGGCAGTGGGAACGAGAAAGTTCCACAAGACAAAAAAGCAGGTTACTGGAGGGTCACTTTCCTTTGGCTCCCTAACTATTGCCTGTCTGTCAGGATGACCCCTAACAGGCTGCTTTAAGAGTCCATTTCTGGGAGAGCCAAAACTGTAATTAAGTCTCAGTTTGGTGCTGTGGGGCTTAGCATAAACAACTGTGTTTGAGCTTGTCTTGTTGTCACAGTCTTGTGGGTAAAGATCACAATCCAGTTGACTTAATTCTTCCAAGTTCAGCGGTTCAGCTTACACTTGTTGAGTCTCTGCCACATCCCTGGCACATTGTGAGTCATTGGGAAAACAACCGAACATGTATTAGTCACAGGTTCTGCTCTCAAGGAACTTACAGACTCACTGGAGGGAGCAAAGACTTATACAGTCAACAGTAGCAAATGTAAAACGGTACACCCCTGTGGGGCAGAATGGGTCATTTTTCCTCTTCCCTTCTAGGTTCTTGGCTGAGACACCCCCTGTAATAAAAGATCAACAGGAGAGAAAGAAGAAGTTTAATAACGTGGATGCCTCCTGTATACATGGGAGATAAATTGAGTAAGTCCTGTAAATGGCCCATCACCACCATAGCATCTCCAACTAAAGACAAAGAAGGAGACAAAGATTTTGTCTCTTACAAACGGATAAGATCTACTCAGTTTTCAGAGCATCTCCTGTTGATGATGAAGCTAGGTCTCTGGGTACTGAATCAAATCTTAGAGTGAAAGTAGAAAATAACAGCTTTATTGCTTTGCCAAGCAGAGGGTGACACAACAGACTTGTGCCCTCATAAACTATGTGTCCCAACCTGGCAGGGGCGACTTGGTGAGGAGTTTTATAGTAATGGTTCAAGGGTGGGGTTGCTGATAAACACCAGGGTGTGTGCAGGGCCTGCACTCCTTTAATCTGGCCTCACGTGGTTTCCTGATGAGCTTCTGTGGTTCTTGAGGTTATCAAACTGTGATTTTCTCTGGAATGAGGAGCAGACAGAAAGCCAATAAACAGTAACTCATCCTCAAATGGCAGGCTAATTCATTTGGTGGTTGGAGTGGCCCTCTGTGTTAGCTAACTGGATTTATCCAAAGGGAAGTCAAGTGACCGTCGGTTGTTTTGGAACAAGGCACCTGCTGAGGTCAGGCTTTAACCTCCTCACAGAAAATGGGAGCTAGGGGTGCTCTCTTCCTAAATGGTGACATTTCAAAGGGATGGTTCCTAGGTTCTTGGGAAAGACATTCCTGGGTCACAGAGGTGGTAAGAGTCTTATTTAGTTTTTAGTAAGATATATATGCATTGCAAAGAAACAGAATGGACAAGTTTTCTAAAGTAGATGCTGAAAGAAGAGGCAAGTGAAGTCTTCTTTCTTATTTTCAACAGGAAGAACTGAGCCTCTTAATTATTTTTTTATAATGACTTTCATGTTTATTGTCTGGAAGGATTAAGAAATAAAAGCAACTATTAAAAATTGGCTTCTGGAGGCTGATGCAGCCCAGAGAAAGCTGCTTGCTCCAACAACGCAGGAAGGCTGTGTTCTCTTCGAGAAGCCCTTGAGTGTTATTGTCGGGAGCGTTTACCGAGAAAGTTTACAGTCCAAGCTGAACTGCGACTGTGACTGGAATTCTGCCCAGACGTTTGCTCTGACACGGCCGGAGCTGCGCATTGACTCATAAGCTGTGGTGTCAACCTAGATTTTTTTAAATTGCAGTCATTCCCGAGTCATATGTCTTCTCCAAGGCAGGAAAGGCCTAGAGGGAATAGTAACCGCATCTGTCTCCACCTTCAAGACTCATACATTATTGACGGTGCCTTCCTGACGGGGAACATCTGGATGAATGTGGACAACTAGGCATCGAGCTAGATTCGCAGGTACTTCCCTGTAGGTCTGACTTTCCTTTAACCGAGTCCTCCATGTGCAGACATATGATTGGCTGTTGTCTTGAGTGACACACCCAGCTTCAGGCTCTCATGTGTGGAGCTGCCAGGTCTCTTTCTATCAGCTCTGTGGGTCACCATGGGCTTAGTTATCTGGGAGATGAGCAAATACCCATCTCTTCTATTAGAGCCTCTGATTTTTAATGCATATTTTCCCTTTCATCAATCACTTCATTTTTGTCCACTTTTTCCTCCAGTGTAGGAAAAAGGGAGGGATACAAATCAGCATCTATAAACCACTTGCCCACCAAGTTTGAGAACTAGTGTATTACCGCAAGGAAGAACTTCTGAATCCTTGTTCTTCATGTTATTTTTGTGCTAGAATTAATCATGATAATAATGATAGTGATATTAATAATGATGGCAACCTTTTAAGGCAGAACATTTCAAGTCCCAACCTGGAATCCTCAAAACTAAAAATGTGACCTAGGAAAAGTTATTTTCCTAATTTCTGATTGCCTCAGCTATAAATTGAGATAGTGGTTTGAATAAAGTTCTTGTAAGGATGAGGTAGTGTCAGTTTACCTCCCTCACTTGTGAAGGGGATCAATATTTCATGCAGGTAGATATGCAGTCTTTGTATTAATGGGAATGATAAGCATTTCCATATTGCAGCTGTGAATGCTAAACACATTGGTTAGAATGTAATACATTTATGTCTTACATTTTGGGTAGCTCTTTTATTTTTGATTTTTAATTGAAGTTTAGTGATGTACAATATTGTGTAAGTTTCAGGTGTATAGCACCTGAATATATATATATATATATATATATATATATATATATATATATATATATTTAAAATATATTTCAGGTTGTTTTCCCTTATAGGTCAGAATATAATATTCTTTATTCATGGCTGAGGTCAGTGTTTCACCAACATGTGGGACTTATATTACCTGTGATCTGTGTGGCCCAGGTGACCCATTTAATAACACTGAATCACAGGATGGGGATGTTATTCCTTGCTTAAAAGTGTTCAGAAGTTAAATACATTTAAAAAAAAAAAACTCTTACTTTGGTTTAAAATGTCCAAAATACATCTCTGAAATGTCTAATGCTCCCCTCTCCTTTGATCAAGCCTTTGAAAGCAACTACATTTTTCTAGAACTTAGTATTTATGTCAGTTCAGTTCAGTCACTCAGTCGTGTCTGACTCTTTGCGACACCATGAATCACAGCACGCCAGGCCTCCCTGTCCATCACCAACTCCTGGAGTTCACTCAAACTCATGTCTATTGAGTCGGTGATGCCATCCAGCCATCTCATTCTCTGTCGTCCCCTTCTCCTCCCACCCCCAACCTTTCCCAGCATCAGAGTCTTATCCAGTGAGTCAACTCGTCGCATGAGGTGCCAAAGTATTGCAGTTTCAGCTTCAGTATCAGTCCTTCCAATGAACACCCAGGATTGATCTCCTTTAGAATGGACTGGTTGGATCTCCTTGCAGTCCAAGGGACTCTCAAGAGTCTTTTCCAACACCACAGTTCAAAAGCATCAATTCTTCGGCGATCAGCTTTCTTCACAGTCCAACTCTCACATCCATACATGACCACTGGAAAAACCATAGCCTTGACTAGATGGACCTTGGTTGGCAAAGTAATGTCTCTGCTTTTTAATATACTATCAAGGTTGGTCATAACTTTCTTTCCAAGTAGTAAGCGTCTTTTAATTTCATGGCTGCAATCAGCATCTGCAGTGATTTTGGAGCCCAAAAAAATAAAGTCCGACACTGTTTCCACTGTTTTTCCATCTATTTCCCATGAAATATTTGTTTAGTTTTCCCCTATTTATTTTTGTATTTGGTTTCTAAGGACAAATAGTGCTAGGTTTTCATTCATGATAGTAATAAAAAAAAAGAGGTTCTTTTAAAGAACGTTTGGGCTTCAAATTATAGTTTGAAGTATATTTAAGATATATACATCAAAGTATATTTAAGTAAAAAAATGAATTTAAAGAAATATTTAAAATAAAATGAGCAGGTGCTACACTCATTTTTATGAGTTATGACCCATGAAGCCATGCCTGAAAATCAATATTTTCCATAATTCAGGGATGGGAAACAGAAACCACAGCCTTAACTTACAATCACAGAGGAAGATGAGTAGATGGGAACTCTGAAAACAGAACCCAGAATCAACCCCATTGTGGCATAATTGTGAATAATTTATATTCTGGCGGAAAGACCAGAGCCAGAATATAGAAAATTCAGTAGAAGTGCCTATGAAAGAGATCTAGATTGCATAATAAAGTTTATTAACCCTTTGAAACCAAACTTTTGCTTCTTGAAACACATTGATACAACTCTGGTGTACAGAAAATGAGATCGTGCTTATGCAGGTTTAGCCCTGCTCAGGGTATTTTCTAAAATTCTGATAAACTCAGTTGGAGATGTTATTAACAAATAGCAAAATTAAGCACATCCAAATAAGAAGAAGAAGTATGATAAAGATTTGAAATCTTTATCATGAGAGTTGAGACTGAAGATCTTAAGAAAA
Organism: Moschus berezovskii; assembly: GCF_049115385.1. NCBI lineage: Eukaryota > Metazoa > Chordata > Mammalia > Artiodactyla > Moschidae > Moschus > Moschus berezovskii. The sequence continues at coordinate 59,599,854 of NC_142481.1, read as the reverse complement.
TTTACTCTGATGAACATGAAATGGAAATCCTCTTTGTACTTCTCAACACGTGATACATGAAAAAGGAACCAGCTAGGCAAATGAGACCTTGATAACAAATCATGTCCAACAGTGGTAAAGAACCCACTTGTCAATGCAGGAGCTGTAAGAGATGCGGCTTTGATCCCTGGGTTGGGAAGATCCCCTGGAGGAGGGCATGACAAACCACTCCAGTATTCTTGCCTGGAGAATCCCAAGGACAGAGGAGCCTGGCAGCCTACAATCCATAGGGTTGCACAGAGTCAGACACAACTGAGGCAACTTAGCACCACCACACCAGTGTCCAGCAGTAGCATCAGCATACACCTTGGGTAGTGAGAGCTTCGTCCTCAGAGGTAATGAAACAGGTTAGGCAGTAGCAGATGAGTTTGCAGTCACAGATGTGTGCAATTGGGGGATGTTAAGGTAAAATGCCTGTTTGGGATATGTTGTGTTGAGGGTGGGGGTTAGAAAGGGAGTTTTTAAGTGAAAAAGATCAGGTATGTTACAAGTTACCAACCAGTATTTTGGATCACCTGTTTTAGTGTGTGAAGAATGTTTCAAATTTACTTTTACACATGTTCAGTTCAGTTCAGTTCAGTTCAGTCGCTCAGTCGTGTCCGACTCTCCGCGACCCCATGAATCACAGCACGCCAGGCCTCCCTGTCCATCACCAACTCCCGGAGTTCACTCAAACTCATCACAGAGTCTGTGATGCCATCCAGCCATCTCATTCTCCGTCGTCCCCTTCTCCTCCCGCCCCCAGCCTTTCCCAGCATCAGAGTCTTTTCCAGTGAGTCAACTCGTCGCATGAGGTGCCCAAAGTATTGGAGTTTCAGCTTTAGCATCAGTCCCTCCAATGAACATCCAGGATTGATCTCCTTTAGAATGGACTGGTTGGATCTCCTTGCAGTCCAAGGGACTCTCAAGAGTCTTCTCCAACACCACAGTTCAAAAGCATCCATTCTTCGGCGATCAGCTTTCTTCGCAGTCCAACTCTCACATCCATACATGACCACGGGAAAAACCATTGCCTTGACTAGACGGACCTTGGTTGGCAAAGTAACATCTCTGCTTTTTAATATACTATCAAGGTTGGTCATAACTTTCCTTCCAAGGAGCAAGCGTCTTTTAATTTCATGGCTGCAATCAGCATCTGCAGTGATTTTGGAGCCCAAAAAAATAAAGTCTGACACTGTTTCCACTGTTTTTCCATCTATTTCCCATGAAGTGATGGGACCAGATGCCATGATCTTTGTTTTCTGAATGTTGAGCTTCAAGCCAACCTTGTCACTCTCCTCTTTCACTTTCATCAAGAGGCTTTTGAGTTCCTCTTCACTTTCTGCCATAAGGGTAGTGTCATCTGCATATCTGAGGTTATTGATATTTCTCCTGGCAGTCTTGATTCCAGCTTGTGCTTCTTCCAGCCCAGCGTTCCTCATGATGTACTCTGCATATAAGTTAAATAAGCAAGGTGACAATATACAGCCTTGATGTACACCTTTTCCTATTTGGAACCAGTCTGTTGTTCCATGTACAGTTCTAACTGTTGCTTCCTGACCTGCATACAGGTTTCTCAAGAGGCAGGTCAGATGTAGACCCCTTAATTCCCACCCCCAACAGCAACAACAGAATATTCACATAACATCAATGCTTCAGAATCATGCCTCTTATACAGGGCCTTCAAAGATCAGTAGAAAAGCTAAGAGCACCAGCCAGTTTGCAAAGTGAAAGGCCAGAGGTTTGGGAAGGGGTAGGTCAACAAAGGTCCGTCTAGTCAAGGCTATGGTTTTTCCCGTGGTCATGTATGGATGTGCAAGTTGGACTGTGAAGAAAGCTGAGCGCCGAAGAATTGATGCTTTTGAACTGTGGTGCTAGAGAAGGCTCTTGAGAGTCCCTTGGACTGCAAGAAGATCCAACTAGTCCATCCTAAAAGAGATCAGTCCTGAATATTCACTGGAAGGACTGATGCTAGAGCTAAAACTCCAATACTTTGGCCACCTGACGCAAAGAACTGACTCATTGGAAAAGCCCCTGATGCTGGGAAACAGTGAAGGCAGGAGGAGAAGGGGATGACAGAGGATGAGATGGTTGGATGACATCACCAACTCAATGGATATGAGCTTGGGTGAACTCCGGGAGTTGGTGATGGACAGGGAGGCCTGGCTTGCTGTGGTTCATGGGGTCACAAAGAGTCGGACATGACTGAGTGACTGAACTGAACTGAGATGGGCCCAGAGTATGTTTGGAGGTGGTTGTGGGCTCTCAACAGCCAGCTTGCTTTTCCTTTGTGTTTTCATGCCTTCCAAAAGTCGACTTAGGGGCTTGAGACGCAACAGGCCCAGCCCTTGCACTGGTGGCTTCCAGCCTGACTTTGAAAATTCGAGAGTTGCAAAGTGTGATTTTAACCAGCAGATGACAGCATCTGCCTAGAGATGCACTACCCTGCGGTGCCCGCAGGCATTTAAGGAGCACTAGGAGGCGCTGCGTCCTCACCTCTGGTCAGAGACTGGGCTGGTTCAGCGCATCTTCCGCAAGTCTCTACCCGCCTTTCTTTCCCCCCTTACACCTGTTCACAAAGAGGGTTCTGCGGCTGTCTGCTCAGGAGTGACTATCACACACACACAATTTCCAACAGGGCCAGTGAGCTACCAAATCTGATTGTTTGGAGAGAGCTGGCTTGTCTTCTTTTACACTTCGGCAATCACAGGAAGTTCTACATTAAACACCTGTTTCAGTGGTAGGATTTATTAGATTCCAAGGTCAATCAGGAAACCACATGGGCAGGAATTGCACCCCAGTAGGAAATAACAGTGAATAAGGAGCTAGACTCACCAGTGCTGCCATGCTGTGAAGGTGTATACGTCTGAAACGTCATTTAATACCTACAGTTTAATTCTGTGAGAGAAGTAACTATGTCCCCACTGTAAACCTTGGGGAGCTGATTCTCAGTTACTTCTTAATTCTCAGTTGTTTTTTAGTTACTTCTGCATTGTCATAAGCTTCCTAGTGGTGGAAAAGAGATTAAACCCCAAATTTATCTGATGGCAAACACTCTGTTCTTTCTGCAGCCTCTTTCTACTGTTTCCCCCTGAAACACAGGCATGACAAAAAATATTCAGTTCCCTGAAAGGAATTTAGTATCACTTCATTTGTTTTCCCTTTTCCAAATAGAATGCAGGTGAATTAAACAAAGCCTTCTGCCAAGTGCTAAATAGAAACTTTTCTACCAGAGGCATGTTCTTGTTCAATGGAACGTAATATAGAATTCTGCTTCACTTGAATTCACAGGAACGTTGCAAAATATGCAATTTTCTGTGATCATAGTAGCATCTGAAAAGCCCAATTACCAAACAAATGGTAAAACGGGGTTAAATGAAAATTGCTCTACTGGTGTCATCAAATGTTAATCAGTGAAATCAACGCCATGCTTTCAAGTCAAGGTGAGATGTGAATGAACCCTCATCCAAACGTCTTTTTCACACAGGCTGCTGAACATGGCAGAGCTGTGGTAATCTCCCCGGTGCATCCATCCAGTAAATCAGTAGGGGCCTAACCTGGCATTGAGAAAAGAATAAGCATCTAAGGGACTTCCCCGGTGGTCCAGTGATTAGGACACCGCACCTCCACTGCAGGGGGCACAGGTTTGACCCCTGGTGGGGGAATTAACGTCCTGCATACCTTTGAGTGGCATAAGGTTCTAAACAACAGATGTGATTTTCTTCTGTTCTGCCTTGGTCAAACCACTCCTGGTGGCGCTAAGTTCTTGTTGCAACATTTTGGCAAGAGGGAGAAAGTCAAGGGAGGAGAGATGGGGTGGTCAGGTACTACCCTGGCCGAGACCTTTGCAGGGCTCTCAACTGTTTCATAGTCTGTGGGCTGGAGAAAAGATGGTTAAAGAGAGCAGAGAACCCATATTCAAGTATGCACACATGCGGGGGATGTTGGGGGCTCGAGCTCTCAGTGATCACAGGTAAGCCTGTAAACAGCAGACAGACATAGAGGCAGAATGTGTTCCATTTAAAGAAAAACCTTATCACACGGACCACTGTCCTACAGTGGAATGTGTGGCTTCGGTAAACGCCTGATGAGCTGACGAGACACACAAGCAGAAAATCCCACGCTTGGCACGTGCTAAACCAAAGCTGACAGTGCAATAGTGGCTGAGACAGGCTCTGTGCTTGCCTTGTAGAGCCTTTAGTCGGATGGGCAAACAGGCACTGCAGCCTTAGGGTGTGAAATGTACTCAGCAGGATGCCGAGGAGCCCAACAGAGAAGCACCTGACCCCGTCTCAAGGGAGCTGGAAAGAATCCCCACAGAAGTGTTGTCTAATTAGAGACCTGAGTAGCAAATAGGAGTTGGATAAAGAGAGTGGGAGAGAGAAACTTCCTATGGAAGTAACCCACCTTCCCCAAACGAAGTTTCCTGTGACTTACTGTAGGTATGTGAACCTTTCTAAAACACCAAGAAAAAAATATTTTGTTTATTATCTACTGCTGCCTAATAAACTACTGTAAAATGTTGTGTCTTGAAACCATGACTATTTCTTTTTTTTTTCCTTAAACTTTTAATTTTATATTCGGTTTTAGCTGATTAACAATGTTGTGATAGTTTCAGGTGAACAGTAAAGGGACTCAGCCATACAAATACATGTGTCCATTCTCCCCCAAACCCCCTCATCCAGGCTGCCACACAACACTGAGCAGAGTTCCCTGTGCTGTGCAGTAGGACCTGCTGGTTATCCATTTTATATATAGCACTGTGTACATGCCCATCCCAAACTCCCTAACCTTTCCCCCATTCTTCCCACTAGCAACCATAAGCTGGTTCTCAAAGTCTCTTTCTGCTTTGTAAGTTCACTGGTATCATTTCTTTTCAGATTCCACATAAAAGGGATGTCATACGATACTTCTTCTCTGTCTGACTTCCGTTATTCAGTGTGGCACTCTCTAGGTTCATCCATGTTGCTGCGGATGATGTTATTTCATTCTTTCTAATGTATAAGGAATCGTCCCTTGGATATATGTAGCACATCTTCTTCATCCACTTCTCTGTCGAGGGACATTTAGCTTTCTTCCATGTCCTGGCTACTGGAAACAGTGCTGCAATGAATATTGGGGTGCATGCATCTGTTTGGATTGTGTTTTTCTCTGACTATATGTCCAGGGGTGGGCTTGCAGTGTCATATGGTAGCTCTGTTTCTAGTTTTTTAAGGAACCTCCATACTGTTCTCTATAGTGGCTGTACTAATCCGCATTTCCACCAACAGTGCAGGAGGGTTCCCTTCTCTCTACACCCTCTCCAGGATTTGTGGTTTATGGATTTTTTGATGATATCCTTGTGAGGTGATATCTCATTGTCATTTTGATTTGGATTTCCCTAACAATTAGCAACGTTTAAACATCTGGCGGGCTGCCATCTATGGGGTCGCACAGAGTCGGACACGACTGACGTGACTTAGCAGCAGCAGCAGCAGCAAACATCTTTTCATGTGCCTACTGGCCATCTGTATGTCTTCTTTGAATAAATATCTGTGCAGGTCTTCTGCCTCTTTCTTCTGTGGGAAACCCCGAGTATTTGCTCGCTCATGTTTCTGCAGTCTGGGCTGGGCTCAGCTGGGTGGTTCCCCTCGTGTCTTGTCTGGGATCCCTCCTGGGGCTCTGTCACTCGCTGGCTCAGGTGGGGTGGGTGGGCCACATGGTAGTTGATGTTAGCATTCTCTGGGCATACTTTGGATCTCCTCAACATGGATTTACAACTTCCAGTAGGAAAGACTCCTTTTTTTTTTTTTGCTATGGTGAGCTCAGGCCAGCATTTCCAGAGACCAAGAGAGGACATTGCAAGGCATCTTGAGAACTGGGTGGCAGAATTCATACAGCATCACTTCCACCACATCCTATTGTGCAAAGCAAATTTGAGACTAAAGAATGAGGAAATAGAATCCTACTTTTGATGCGAAGCATTGCAAGATACTGTGACCATGCTTTCCCACTGACCACTAACATGCTGGGCAGACCCAAAGTAGAGTCAGTTAAAAGTGAGTCCAGAAAGATGAAGTTTGAGCTCAGTCTTTAAGGATAAGATTCTATTAAGCAGAGCAGAGGTGAGCAGTGCATGGCAGGGAGGGGTTGGAGCGCATGCCTGGACTGTCTGGAGGAGTTCACAGGATGGGGTGCCAGAGTCGGGGGGCCACTGTGGGGAAGGCGCCACAGGAGGGGAGCATCCTCAGGTCTCTGCAATGCCCCACAATGCACTGGGAAGCCTGTGGCATGGTCCATCCATATCCACCCTATTTGGAGAAGCATCAGATCGTGAAGGACTTTGTATGATCCAGTTAGGAGCTCAGCAAGGTAACGTTTTCACTGGGACATTTAGACCATAAGGCTTCTTTGGGTTTCCCTAGTGACTCAGCTGGTGAAGAATATGCCTGCCATGCAGGAAACCCCAGTTCAATTCCCTGGGTTGGGAACATCTCCTGGAGAAGGGATAGGATACACACTCCAGTATTCATGGGTTTTCCTGGTGGTTCAGAAGGTAAAGGGTCTGCCTGCCATGTGGGAGACCTGGGTTCGACCCCTGGGTTGGGAAGATCCCCTGGAGGAGGGCATGGCAACCCACTCTAGTATTTTTGCCTGGAGAATCCCATGGACAGGAGCCTGGCGGGATGCAGTCTATGGGGTCGGATGCAGTGCCGGACACGACTGAGCGACTAAGCCCAAGTGTGAAGCAACCTCAGAATCGTTTCATTCATTTGTTCAGAACCGTAATTACCGGTACTAGCTGTGTCTCCTAGTTCAGTTGTGTCTTTGACTTCTGCTTCCTTGTTTTGGTCATGTTATTTCGCCTAAAGTGGAGGACAGATGCTCTTTTCTTAGCTAGCTGCAAAAGCTCCGTCTGGCCTCCCCATGGATGCTGACTCCGAGGACTGTTTTGAAAGCACATGGACTTTAGCTCATGAAGAGAGAAGCCGTCTAAAGCAACACACACCTACTTGTAGCCGTTTCTCCACAGGATCTGCCCCGCCGCCGCCACTTTTCTTTAATCGTTGGGGAGAAAGCATTGCTGAACGAGCAGCGAGACAGGGAGAACTGACTAGCAAGCAGCCTTTTTAGCAAAGCCAAGAGAGAGGTGACTCAGATCACCGAAGGTCATACGATAGCTAAATGATCTAAACCGCTGGCAGTGGATTGCAAACAATTTTCTCACAGTTTTGGTTGTACTGTGAGCAGGAACAAAAGCATGGTTTAAAATTAAAGCGCAAGCTCTCTGTTTTGAGCGAATCCTTCTGTCATTTGGAGGTGCGCTGGCAACCAGTTAGCCTTTATGCTCAGAAAGTCTTGTGAAAATCAAGCAGCGATACGTTCTAGAAGCAATGGCAGGCACAACAAACGTCTTCCACTTCCTACACATCTGCCTTTGTTCTTTCCAATCTGAAGGTGCATCCTTCGAAACGGAAACCAAGACTCCAGCCTAAACCAGGACTCCAGACTTTCTTAACACTTATCAGTTGGAATTTATGTTGTTCGGTCAACCTTCAGGCTGGCAAAAACTTTTCCTTTGTTTTGCTTTGGGGAGAAACAGAGGCTCTTAGAGGTGGCAGGAATAAAAACTTGATGATTCAAGGCATTTTGTGTTGGATTAGCTAGACTCTATAAAGTAACGTGCCCTGGGCCCCGGGTTGCCTATGTTTTGCTAAGATAGGAAGGATTCCCTCAGGGACAGACAGGCCTGGGGTTAATTATGCTGCAGGGTGAATTCATCCTAAATCTTGTTTTTTCTTTCTTTTTTAACCAACAAAGACAAATTGCCTCATACGTTTTAAAAGGCCCTAAAAAAATTAGGTGAGTAAATCTAACATCCAGCCAACACATGAACCCAGAGTCAGCGCATGGCAGCCTGCCAGCGAGAGTCCTCGGAGTAGGTCTGTGTAGACGGGGGTGAGAAGAGGCAGTCATCGCTGGGCATACCGCTCACGTGAACTTTCACATCCCCGTATCTGCGCTGCAGTCACGCAGAGGGGGGTTGTACGTCACCTCGTGTGTAAGCCATGAAATTGTGGGCATCGGGATCACAGATGCAAAAGGGCTTGGGTCTTGGCAGTAGTAGAGACGCAGACGTAAAGAAGAGACCTGTGGACACACTGCGGGGAAGGAAAGGGCGGGAAATTGAGTAGCTTGGAAACATACACATTACTGTATGTAAAATAGACAGTCAGTGGGAATTACTGTATGATGCAGAAAGTTCAGCCTGGTGCTCTGTGACGACCTAGAGGGCTGGGATGGGGTGGGAGGGAGGCTCAGCAGGGAGGGGACACGTGTAACCTTATGACTGATTCACGCTGATGTGTGGCAGAAACCAATACAACGTTGTAAAGCAATTATCCTCCAGTTAGAAATAAATAAATAAAAAGAGCCTGGGTCTTGCAGTCACACAGCTCCGAGCCCCAGTGCCGTTTCCACCAGTCTTTTGCTGCAAGCTTGACACTGAGCAGATTTTAAAATCTCTCTGATCCTCAGTCTCCTCATCTTTATAACATAATGGAGATAATAATACCGACCTCCCAGGCTTGTGCTAGCAAAACATCATTCACCTTACACACTCAGACACAACACATGCAACTCAAAGGTGTTTCCTCTGTCCAATGGTTGATAAGCAGTGGATCCTGGGATCAAACTGTTTGCATTCAAACTCTAGATCTGCTGTCTACCAAAGGCCATAAATTGAAGAACTGGTTTAACTTTTCTGTGCTACGTTTTCTTATCTGGAAATGTGGGTGATTATAACAGCTGTCCCAGTGGTTTGCTGTGTCGCCTAAAGCCCTTAATGGTAGGGAGAGGCTGTAATCAGCACTTAGGTGATGCAGATGATAGTAGCGATCATCGCTCAGATGATCTGTCCAGGGTCACACAGCGTGTAAGGTCCAGAGCCTGGGTCCAATCGCAGGAATTCTAGCTTTAGCTGCAAGGTTTTGCTAATGTGAGACAGGAGCACAGAATTAAGGGCAAGGAAGGGAAACAATTTGAAATCCCACGGGATGAGGTTTCTGTGGTGGTAGAAAAGACTTGAGCAACTTTCAAGAGACAGTGGAAGTGTGGGAGGGCTGGGCTAATGCCTTCCTTATGGGCAGGATGGGACCTCTCGGGCTTTGATTGGGAGGCTCAGAAATGAGGTCATCCGGCAAGACCTCCGTCACCTCTGTAGTCTGTGCACAAACTGTTGTTGGTCGTGGACTGAGTCGTGGAGCTCTTGGATCTGGGGTGTGATCTTTGGCTCAAGGTTGGGAGAGGGGTCTCTGCAACGGTCAGAGGGAAACCGTCACTGCTTTATTTTTCCTCCCTTTGTCCCTATGACTTCCTCTTGTGGAAAAGTATCTGGGGGTGGTCATTTATAGCTGCAGTGAGAAAGCACCTTACCCTGAGTCACTCAGCCCCTCACTCACTCTCTCTGGGCTGCTACTCATGTGTTAGTCGCTCTTTGCGGCCCCTGGACTGTAGCCCACCAGGCTCCTCTGTCCATGCAATTCTCCCGGTAAAGATGCTGGGTTGCCATTTCCTTCTCCAGGGGACCTTCCCGACCCAGGGATTGAACTCCGGTCGCTTGCTTTGCAAGCAGATTCTTAGCTATTTAAGCCACCAGGGAGCCCTCTGCCTGAAGTCAAATGGCCAATAGAGTATGTTTCAATGTCGTTACCCGTAAAACTGGTAGTAAGAGTACTTACCCTTTAAGACCATGTTCAAGACCATCCATATAAGATAATGTAGATAAAACATTTAGCTCTTATTGATTAGTCGTTGACTTTCTACTAATTTTTAAATATATATATTTATTGGTGTGGATCATTTTAAAAATCTTCATTGAATTAGCTACAAAATTGCTTCTGTTTTGTGTTTTGGTTTTTTGGCCACAAGGCATGTGGGAGCTTAACTCCTCAACCAGGGGCCTGCACCTCCTGCTTTGGAAGGTAAAGTCTTAGCCTCTAGACCACCAGGGAAGTTCCAGCTTACTACTCAGTGAAAACCCTGCTAGAAATGCATTAGGGACACAGCAGCAAGAACAGACTTGGTCTCTCTGGTTATCGTCTGAAAGTTCAGGTTTGAGTCCCGACTCTATCTATGGTTGTTGCTGTTAAGTTGCTAAGTTGTGTCTGACTCTTTGTGACCAAGAACTGTGGCACACCAGGCCTCCCTGTCCTTCACTATCTCCCAGAGTTTACTCAAATTCATATCCATTGAGTCAGTGATGCCATCCAACCATCCTCCGTCATCCCTTTGCCTCCCGCCCTCAATCTTTTTCAGCATCAGGGTCTTTTCCAATGAGTTGACTCTTGGCATCAGGTGGCCAAAGTATTGGAGTTTCAGCTTCAGCATGAGTCCTTCCAATGAATATTCAGAACTTATTTCCTTCAGGATTGACTGGTTGGATCTCCTTGTAGTCCAAGGGATTCTCAAGAGTCTTCTCTGGCACCACAGTTGGAAAGCATCAATTCTTTAGTGCTCAGCCTTCTTTATGGTCTAACTCTCATATCTGTACATGACTACTGGAAAAACCATAGCTTTGACTAGATGGACTTTTGTCAGCAAAGTGATGTGTCTGCTTTTTAATACACTGTCTAGGTTTATCATACAACCTTGATGTACTCCTTTTCCTATTTGGAGCCAGTCTGTTGTTCCATGTACAGTTCTGACTGTTGCTTCCTGACCTGCATACAGGTTTCTCAAGAGGCAGGTCAGGTGGTCTGGTATTCCCATCTCTTTCAGAACTTTCCACAGTTTCTTGTGATCCACACAGTCAAACGCTTTGGCATAGTCAATGAAGCAGAAATAGATGGTTTTCTGGAACTCTCTTGCTTTCTCCATGATCCAGCGGATGTTAGCAATTTGATCTCTGGTGCCTCTGCCTTTTCTAAAACCTGCTTGAACATCTGGGAGTTCACGGTTCACATATTGCTGAAGCCTGGCTTGGAGAATTTTGAGCATGACTTTACTAGCGTGTGAGATGAGTGCAACTGTGCAGTAGTTTGAGCATTCTTTGGCATTGCCTTTCTTAGGGATTGGAATGAAAACTGACCTTTTCCAGTCCTGTGGCCACTGCTGAGTTTTCCAAATTTGCTGGCATATTGAGGGAAGCACTTTCATAGCATCATCTTTCAAGATTTGAAATAGCTCAACTGGAATTCCATCACCTCCACTAGCTTTGTTCGTAGTGATGCTTTCTAAGGCCCACTTGACTTCACATTCCAAGATGTCTGGCTCTAGGTCAAGATGTCTGGTTCCAAATTGGAAAAGGATTATGTCAAGGTTGTATATTGTCACCCTGCTTATTTAACTTATATGCAGAGTACATCATGAGGAACGCTGGGCTGGAAGAAGCACAAGCTGGAATCAAGATTGCCAGGAGAAATATCAATAACCTCAGATATGCAGATGACACCACCCTTATGGCAGAAAGTGAAGAGGAACTCAAAAGTCTCTTGATGAAAGTGAAAGAGGAGAGTGAAAAGGTTGGCTTGAAGCTCAACATTCAGAAAATGAAGATCATGGTATCTGGTCCCATCACTTCATGGGAAATAGAAGGGGAAACAGTGGAAACAGTGCCAGACTTTATTTTTTTGGGCTCCAAAATCACTGCAGATGCTGATTGCAGCCATGAAATTAAAAGACGCTTACTCCTTGGAAGGAAAGTTATGACCAACCTTGATAGTATATTAAAAAGCAGAGACATTACTTTGCCAACCAAGGTCTGTCTAGTCAAGGCTATGGTTTTTCCCGTGGTCATGTATGGATGTGAGAGTTGGATTGTGAAGAAAGCTGAGCGCCGAAGAATTGATGCTTTTTAACTGTGGTGTTGGAGAAGACTCTTGAGAGTCCCTTGGACTGCAAGGAGATCCAACCAGTCTATTCTAAAGGAGATCAGTCCTGGGTGTTCATTGGAAGGACTGATGCTAAAGCTGAAACTGCAATACTTTGGCCACCTCATGCAGCAAGTTGACTCACTGGAAAAGACTCTGATGCTGGGAAAGGTTGGGGGTGGGAGGAGACGGGGACGACAGAGAATGAGATGGCTGGATGACATCACCGACTCGATGGACATTAGTCTGAGTGAACTCCGGGAGTTGGTGATGGACAGGGAGGCCTGGCGTGCTGTGGTTCATGGGGTCGCGGAAAGTTGGACGCGACTGAGCGACTGCACTGAGCTGAGGTTTGTCGTGGCTTTTCTTCCAAGGAGCAAGTATCCTTTAATTTCGTGGCTGCAGTCACTATCCTCATTGATTTTGAAGCCCAAGAAATAAAGTCTGTCGCTGTTTCTGTCTTTCCCCATCTATTTGCTATGAAGTGATGGGATAAGATGCCATGATCTTAGTTTTTAGAATGTTGAGTTTTAAGCCAGCTTTTTCACTCTCCTCTTTCACTTTCATCAAGAGGCTCTTTAGTTCCTCTTTGCTTTCCGCCATCAGAGTTGTATCACCAGCCTCTCTGAGGTTATTGATATTTCTCTCGGCAATCTTGATTCAAGCTTGTGCTTCTGACTAGTGTGCCCTGTTCCAAGTCATTTTTCTTATCTGCTTTTTTTTCTCATCTGTAAAATTAGGATATTGGAAAAGGTCAACATTGAAAGGTTATTTTCTAAGAAACATTAGTCTCATGAGGTTGTCCTTAGAATGAAAAGGGGTTTGGTGGACATATAAGATTGAGGAGGTTTATTTTAAAACTTTTTATTATGTATTGGGGTGTAGCTGATTAACATTGTTATGATAGTTTCAGGTGAACAGTGAAGGGACTCAGCCATTCATATTTATGTATCTTTTCTCCCACATTTGGGGCAGTGTGTACCCCAAATGAAATCATCAGTACACACTGCCATAGTAAAGCCCCTGAAGTGAAGGAGTCCTGTAATAAAGAATCCTGTCAGACTGGAAGTAAACTAAGGTTCCCCCAAGCCACTTGATCACAGGACCCCTCTATATAAAAGCAGATCACTTTCCTGTGGATTATTTTGGGACATACTGAACTGGGTAATGTCCTAAGAGCCTTATCAACTTTGACCATCTCTTCCCTCTGCCAGCATCACCTACATCTGGTGTCTGTTTCTTGAGTTTCAGCATCAGGTACAAGGGTGATGCTCTCCTTGTTGCTAGAGGTCTCATCTGTCAATCCCAAACCATGTGGCATGGATGACTGACAGGTCTATATTCACACACAGCTGCACAGGTAAAATACACACCCATCAGTGCATGTACAAAGACGACGAAAATATGAAAAATCTAAAAATGTGTTTCACAGCGTTCTATTGCTGCCAGAACTGTTTGGTTTTTATTTAAGAAAAAATTCTTTGCACTGTTCCTGGGGCAGTCTTTTCTTTTGAATTGTGTCCAGTTTTCTTACCCACATGGAAGGAAAAGCTGGGACCTGGGAGTCTTTCACTGCTTTCTGAGTAGCTGAGACCAGACCAATGATGGTTTGGAAACCAGAAGGCTCAGATTCCAATTCTACCATGCCATGAACTGGACCTTGCTTTGGAGCAAGTCACCTGTCCAGTCAAAGCTGGCTTCTCTCTGTTTACAAGATGGAGGGACCTGAGCTTGATTGGTCCATGTGTTCTTGCATGAGATGGGGTTTCTTCTAGAGAAATGCCATCTGAAGGGGTCCAGTTTGTCCCGTCTGATCCTGTGTGGATTGCAATAACCTCCCTGCACCAATAAGGAATAGCAGGGAATAGGAGCAGCTCAAGTCCCTCTGGCCCTGCTATTTGTTTTTTATTTTAGAGTTTTTATTGAAGAATAGCTGATTCACAATATTGTGTTAGCTTCAGGTGTACAGCAAGGTGAATCAGTTATAAGGTACATGCTGTGTGCTCTGTCACTCGGTCGTGTCTGACTCTTTGTGACCCCATGGACTGTAGCCCATCAGGCTCCTCGGTCCATGGGATTTTTCTGGCAAGAATACTGAAGTGGGTTGTCATGCCCTCCTCCAGGGGATCTTCCCGACCCAGCTATGGGACCTGCGTCTCCTGTGTCTCCTGCATTGCAGGCAGATTCTTTACCACTGAGCCATCAGGGATGCCCAGTGGATATAGATCCACTTTTTAAAAGATTTTTTTCCCACGTAGGTCATTCCTTCAGCTCTTTGAAAAGGGGCTTTACGTCAGCCGCCTTGTGTCAATGCCGGTGTGATGTCATCTTCATTCTTCGGGAAAATGTCCTTTCTGTTAGGACAGCCTGTGTCCACTAGATCAATGGCCCAGATGGTAGTAGGGTTTTGGGTGGTTCTTCTGCTTTTTTATATTTTAACAAAAGAAATCCTAATGCAAACCCTAATTTAAGTTATGGGAAGGATTTTGTTTAATCCACAAAAGCAATGAGAACCAGACCGGGGCCTGAAGGAGGGCAGACACAAAGGCTTAGGTTAAGGCAGGAGGATCAGCTTCAGTTCTGAGGTTAAAGACTGCTCTCTCTTTTGTGGCTCGGGCAGGCTCTTGACATCACTTAGGCATAATTGACTTGGGGGGAACTGAATCCTGTTAATGTGCACACTGGCTTCTGTTTCCCCTAAACTGTGCTTTCAAACAGTGAGCTCAAATTCTCTGAACTACAGCACCCCAGAAAAGGCCTGAAGTGTTGATTCTGAGGTTGATTGGTTGACACACTGGAAAACAGACCCCGATGCTGGGAAAGATGGAAGGCAGGAGAAGGGGGCAGCAGAGGGTGAGATGGCTGGATGGCATCACCGACTCCATGGACATGAATCTGAGCAAACGCCTGGAAATGGCGGAGGATAGGGGAGCCTGGCGTGCTGCAGTCCATGGGGTCGCAAGGAGCCAGACACGACTGAGCCACTGGACAACAACAACTCTGTCCCTCCTCCTGCACCACTGGCCGTCAGCTAACAAAGCCCTGGGTGGGGCTTGTCTGGATCACCGTAGTAACTTCCAGTTGGGGGGGGGTCTTCATGCACTTGCCGGTGGAGGAACATCAAAGATCTGGGCTGCCTCTGGGTGACTTCACCACCCAGGGACCGTGGACCAGACCCTTAACCCCTCCTGGCCCTGCTCACCGTCCGTACAGAACCCCTGCCGTGAGCCCCCCATGGATGGGACAGCTCTGCTGGGGTCTCCGTCTCCTCCCCCATTGCTCTGTAATACCCGTGGAGCCTCGTGACTTTGTCTCACTCCGCCGTGCTCTCTGGCGTCTGGGAGATGTGGCAAGAACCTCCCCGTCTTCTGACAACATCCTTCCTCTCTTGCTTCCTGAAATGTACTCTTCCTTTCAGGCTCACATCAGGTATTTTTACCCTAGGTAGTTTTTCTTGATGTTCCAGGCTAGATTTCCATTCTCTGTGTCCCCCTTGGACACCCCGTATTTACATCTCTCATAGCACTTAGGAAACCCCAAGTTTCCACCCCCAAGATGCCCACCGGCCCATGATTTTTCTGCAATCATTTCCAGGATTCATTCTCCTTAGGATACTTAATGTTAGTCTATGAAATGGCACCCCACTCCAGTATTCTTGCCTGGAAAATCCCACGGGCAGGGGAGCCTGGCGGGCTACAGTCCATGGGATCGCAAAGAGTTGGACACGACTGAGCTCTCGCATATGCATATTATAGTTGGTGAATGGATGTGAAGAATGCATCTTGTTTTTTATATTTTTATTGTATTTTTTAACCCTAAAAACATTTTGTATTGGGGTAGAGCCGATGAACAATGTTGTGAGAGCTGCAGGGGAACAGTGAAGGGACTCAGTTGTAAAATAAGAATACATCTTCTTTTTATACACCAGTGGTGGAGAAGTTCTTTCTAGTGAGTGAAGGAAAACGTCTTGGTCTCTCACGAGCCAGGATAATTTACATATTCTACTTCATTTCACCTCTTCACTCTGATGATGTATATGGTAATAATGTAATGTTTTGGTTTTATTATTATTGGAGGAGTTGGTGATGGACAGGGAGGCCTGGCATGCTGTGATTCATGGGGTCGCGGAGAGTTGGACACGACTGAGCAACTGAACTGAACTGAACTGAACTGCTTCACAATCTTGTGTTAGTTTCTGCTGTACAACAAGAGAGTCGGCAACATGTGCGCCCATCTCCTTTCCCCACCAGCCCTCCCCGAGAGGTGTCCAGCGAGCACCGAGCTCGGCTCCCTGTGCTGCACTGCAGGCGCCCACCAGCGATCCATTTCACACATGCTGGTGCAGACAGGTCAGACCTGATCTCCCAGCTGTGCAATCTGAAAGAGGGAAAAATGGAGTCCCGGAGAGTTTAGCTGATGCTGTTAGTTGGATCCTTTGGGAAGGAGACACTGAGATGGAATGAGTAGTGCAAGTGGGTTTTTTTTTTTTGTGTGTGTGTTTATGTGTATGGTCTGGGGTGGTGCAGGGGCTTTGACGAAGTATGGGCAAATTCACCAGGGAGCCACAGAGCAATGCCTGCCCGTTAGGGATGTCCCACGTTGAGCAGAAACGGTCCTCCCCCAGCCTCCCCGCCGTGCTCAGAGGCTGATGTGAGGAACGAGGGTCATCCCGCTGAACGTTCTCTCGCATCTGTCTCCCGCTATGTTGAATCCAGATGTCCGAACAAAGCCACAGTCTGAAACTGGGTCATTCTGACTTTAAAGTCCATTTTTTTTTTTTACTACACTATACTTCTGAAATTTAAGGGGCCTCTTATTACATATCCTAAAACAAAGTTTCAAAAATCTATTGGTTGACTAACATCCACACAATACCAGGAACAAACATGACACTCGAGTTTAAGCGCCCGCATAAAACAAGAGACAGGGTGACCTGCTTGTTCACAGTCTTGCTTCCACTGCTTTGTCTCTTCTGTCTTAAAACTGTGTCTTGGCAGGACCTACAGGGATCGTATAATACACTGAGTGGTTAAAAGTTATTAAAACTCCAGATGATTGAACTTACTGGTTGAGCAACTGTGTGGACATCCAAAGCACTTAGCAGGCTTCTATTGGTGGCCAAGTGCTGCAACCCTGGGTGGGAAAGGCAGGGGACTGAACGAAAGCTGGGATGCTTCTCATGCTCCACCCACCAGGGCTTGTCCGAGCCAAGTCCTGATTAACCATGACCTCATCTTCATCACAGGCATCCCGGGACTGCAGCCTTCCCGCTGACTCTTTGCAGGCCCACAAGGGCCACCAGAGTGAGGGGCACTTGAGCCGTTACAACGTGAGCTCTCAGGAGCACTCAGAAAACCACACTTTGATTCAAAGCCTCATCTTTCAATCCAGTGCTTCAAAACAGCTGCAGAGTTAGATGTGGACTTAGAGTGAAATGGGTTCAGCTTTCCCTCAGAGGGTTCTGTTGCTCGGTCTGGGGAAGTCAGGTCTAGAAAGGGTAGGCATGTCAAAGTCCCCATCACTCTGCTTCTCAGACCCCAACCTAGAGTCACTGAGTCTCTCTGGGGTCGGAGGCCATTACTTTT
The DNA here is from genome assembly GCF_049115385.1 of Moschus berezovskii. Classification (NCBI taxonomy): domain Eukaryota; kingdom Metazoa; phylum Chordata; class Mammalia; order Artiodactyla; family Moschidae; genus Moschus; species Moschus berezovskii. The sequence goes on along the minus strand of NC_142481.1, from coordinate 59,582,402 downwards.
ATTACTGATCTGTTTCAACTCATCTCAAGCTTCCCAGGTGGCACTAGTGGTAAAGAACCCACATGCCAATGCAGGAGACATAAGAGATGTGGGTTCCATCCCTGGATCAGGAAGATCCCCTGGAAGAGAGCATGGCAACCCACTCCAGAATGCTTGCCTGGAGAATCCCCAGGGACAGAGGAGCCCAGCAGACTACAGTCCATAGGGTCGCAAAGAGTCAGACATGACTGACTGACTTAGCATGAACACACACAGAAGAACGAGCAGGCTAACGGCAGGTGCTAGAGTCTTGAACACCATCCAAGTCTACCCTGATCTTAAGAGTTCTAGTCCCCAGGACACCAGTTGTTCAGTGGGAGAGACAAGCCTAAATCCCAGCCCAGTAGTCCACTAGAATTGGACTCTTCAAATAGGGAGTCAGAGCTCTTCAAAACAACATGTTGGCAGCTGACTCAACTGGTGGTGAGCTTCCCATCACTGGAGGTAATAAAACAGAAATAAGGAGGTTGTCAACAAAGTAGGCTATAGATAAGAGTTGTGAAGAGGGAAGGAGGTGGGGATCTGTAAGTTCATTTGCAACTCCTCTGGAAGTCAAACTCTCGTAAAGGTAGACACAGACAATCCAGTAGGAAAAAATCATGGCAATAGTTCAAGGCTAATATCATATTTGCTATCACCTTTCTTCAGTTCATGCTCTGGCGCCTAGGCATTTCTTTTTTCTTTTTATCATCTTTTGGTTACACTGCACAGCATGTGGGATCTTAGTTCCTTAACCAGGGATGGAACCCACGTGCCCTGCATTGGAAGTGCAGTCTTTATGGCTCAGTTGGTAAAGAATCTGCCTGCAATGAGGGAGATCTGGGTTCAACCCCTGGGTTGGAAAGATCCCCTGGAGGAGGGCATGGCAACCCACTCCAGTGTTCTTGCTTGGAGAATCCCATGGACAGAGGGGCCTGGCGGGCTGCAGTCCACAGAGTCATAAAGAGTCGGACACGACTGAGCAGGTAAGCAGAATGGTTTCAGGTATACAGAAAAGTGATTCAGTTACGCATACACATATATCCACTCTTCTTAAGATTCTTTTCCCATTACAGAGTATTGAGTAGAGTTCTCTCTGCTATACAGTAGACATTTATTTATTTACTTCCAGCTGTGCTGGGTCTTCACTGCTACACAAACTTTCCTCTAGTTGCGGTGCATGGGCTTCTCATTGCGGTGGCTCTCGTGCTGTGGAACACGGGCTTAGCTGCCTGAGGCATGTAAGATCTTCCCAGAGCAGGGGTCGAACTGCTGTCCCTTGCTTTGCAAGGGTGACTCTTAACCACTGGGCCACCAGGGAAGTCCCTAGGCATTTACTTTCTAACTCACAAATCCAGTTGCATCACTTCATTGCTAAAATCAACAATAGTTCCCTCTTAAATTTCCCTGTGGTCCACCCCAACTATAAAATCTTTCCAATCAGATCATCCCCTTCACTTTTGGACTCCATCCCTCACCATTCCCCATCTTATCTTAGAACATGACATAAACTTGGATACCACCTAAATCAACTATCTATTACAGAGAAGCAAATTCCAAATACAGTGACTCTCAGCAATAAACATGTTCTATCTCATAGGAATTCAGAAGTGGTCAGCAGTGTGGTTCTGGTTTGAGATCTCTCATGAGGTTGCAGGAAAGAGGTCAGGCTGTCTTAGTAATCTGAAGGCTGGGCTGGGGATTCAGCCTCCCAGATGGCTCACTCACATGGTTTGGGTTATTAACAGGAAGCCTCAGTCTCTTCATGGCATCTTCTCTATGGGCTACTTGAGCATCCTTACAACATGGTTACAGACTTCCCTCAGAGTGGGATCTCCAGGAGGGACCAAGAGAGGCGAGACTATATAGTTCACATGGTCTTGGAAACAGGGCTTCCGTGGTGACTCAGCAGCGAAGAACCTGCCTGCTGATTGAGGAGATGGAGGTTTGAACCCAGGGTTGGGAAGATCCCCTGGAGAAGGAAATGGCAACCCACTCTAGTATTCTTGCCTGGAGAACCCCATGGACAGAGGAATCTGGTGATTTACAGTCCATGGGGTTGCAAAAGAGTTGGACGTGACTTAGCCATTAAACAATAACAACAAGCCTTGGAAACACACATCATTTTGGCAATAATTTATATTGCCAAAGACACAGATTGCCTTTTCTCGGTGGAGAGGGAGCTGTAGAAGGCATGAACACCAGGTGGCAGGGCACTGGGGGCTTTGCTGGAGGTGCTTCCGTGCTCAGAGCTCTGAAACACTATCCTTTCAGCTTACTTCCTTTGCCTCCTCTCCACCTATTTCTCTTCCAGCCATCCTTCTGGAAATATCTCAGATCTCATCACCTTCGTGGACTCTCTTCTGAATCAGTTAAACAAAACCCCAAATTTTTCTTCTTTGTTTTCCCATAACTCTTATGAAAAGATGCATTTTATTGTAAAGTATTGTTTTATCTCTCCACCAAGAGATATATAAAAGATAGAGCCAAAAGGTATGTAAAAGAAAGGGCCATTTTTTATCTAGTGCTTCTAATACTGAGTTATATTTTGGCAAGTAATGGATATTTATGGAATATGTCAATGAATTAGTAGTGTTTTCTTCATCTTATCATCTCTAACTTACTTTTGGAGGCCAAAATTAATACTAATGAAGGAAAGTACAAAGTAGCACCTAATACCCAGTAAAAGGCACCAAGTATTGTTTTTAAAATGTAAACCCTAACCCTAAGTGAAAGTCGCTCCATCAAGTCCGACTCTTTGTGACCCCATGAACTACATACTCCATGGAATTCTCCAGGTGAAAATACTGGAGTGGGTAGCCTTTCCCTTCTCAAGGGGATCTTCCCAACCCAGGGATTGAACCCAGGTCTCCCACATTGCAGGCGGATTCTTTACCAGCTGAGCCACAAGGGAAGCCCAAACCTAAGTGTAGTTTTTATAGGAGACAACTTTCTATAGGGAAAAGTTGAGGTAAAATGAAAATTAACTGTTAGAGCCTTCTAAGTTACAGTGTCCAAGTTTGTCCTTTGCATATGGGAAAAGCTGAGGCCAGATTTTTCGTGGCAGGAACTAGAGAAGAGCGTTAACCAACCTTGATAAAAGAGAATTAAATCAGTTGAGTAGATTTGGTTTTTATCCCTTCATTCTTTTCATATCCAAAATCTCTAATTTCATCTCCATGCTGCTGCTGCTGCTAAGTCACTTCAGTCGTGTCCGACTCTGTGCGACCCCACAGACGGCAGCCCATCAGGCTCCCCCATCCCTGGGATTCTCCAGGCAAGAACACTGGAGTGGGTTGCCATTTCCTTCTCCAATGTGTGAAAGTGAAAAGTGAAAGTGAAGTCACTCAGTTGTGTCCGACTCTCAGCGACCCCATGGACTGCAGCCTACCAGGCTCCTCCATTCATGGGATTTTCCAGGCAAGAGTACTGGAGTGGGGTGCCATTGCCTTCTCCATTAATCCCCATAAGTTATCCTTAAAGAAGAGAAACATAGAGTGAATTAAACCGAATAAGTCAAAAGGGACAGGCAAAACAGACATGAACTCCAAAACATTAAGAGAAGCCTGAAGGGTTTGGTGCCCACTTTAGAGAAAAGCCCTTAAAAAAAGAGAGAGAAAAAATCTTGGCGTTGTCCTCATTTGCCTCTCCCTTGAGCCTCAGTGTTCTCTGTTCTCAATGCAAAATCCTAACTTCCAGAGAGGGGTGGTTTTTCTCTGGAGAAAGAAAAATAAGTGCAATGGCAGAGGCTTGCTAAATAAGTACTGAAGATCCGTATTCAACAATATAACTGACTTTTTGAAGTTGGGCATCAAGGGAATTGGAAAGAGGACAGAGAGAGAATATTACCTTCTCAGACTCAATCCTAAATTGAAGCTGTATTTTCCCCCTCATTTATGTCCCTGTCTCATTCCTCTGTGGTGGTCACCATCCAAGAGTGGTTTCAATAGTTCTCATTGTCAAAAGAGTTTTTTGCCAATATTGATGGGAGCTTTCAGATGTTCCCGGGTGAGGAGAAGGGAAGTAGGTATTTGTGGAGCCAGCGAGCTCTAGTGCCCTGTGATATCAAATGGACAAAGGGTGTGTAGGCAGGGCACTTGCTGCTAGCTTCCTAGCCACAGTGACACACCTCGGAAAAGGCTTTGACGTTGCTTTCCAACGAGCTCCCCGGGGACTTCTTTCTCCCATCCTCATTGTGTCTCGCGTCACCACAGCAACTAACTCAGTGCAGATGTTTCCAATCTTTGCTTGTTGAACCCACCCGGGGCAGATAAATAAATTTCTTCACCAGTTGCACTTTCAGGCCACTTACACAATAGGCTGAAGTCATTCTTAGATTTTCAGTGAGAATGGAAACCATTGTAAAATTAGGGAAGATTCAAGGGATTTGAAGAGCCCTTAAATGACTCATCTACAGTGTTGTTGGAATTGGATCAATGGTTCCAAGTCCCACCAAATATAAAAGTAATCTGGGGAACTTGCAGCTCTATCCCAAATCGGTGGAATCAGAATCTCTGGAGGGGAGGCATGGGCATAACCTTTTTTACATTCTCTCCATCTTACTGCAATGTATATCCAGGGTTGGGAATCATAAGAGCTAATGAATCCTGGGTTCCAGAGGGTATGAAAATAAGTTCATGGCAGTTCTATTTCCAGTTTTTTAAGGAATCTCCACTCTGTTCTCCATAGTGGCTGTACTAGTTTGCATTCCCACTAACAGTGTAAGAGGGTTCCCTTTTCTCCACACCCTCTCCAGCATTTATTGCATGTAGACTTTTGGATAGCAGCCATTCTGACTGGTGTGTAATGGTATCTCATTGTGGTTTTGATTTGCATTTCTCTGATTATGAGGGATGTTGAGCATTTTTTCATGTGTTTGTTAGCCATCTGTATGTCTTCTTTGGAGAAATGTCTGTTTAGTTCTTTGGCCTATTTTTTGATTGGGTCATTTATTTTTCTGGAATTGAGCTGTAGGAGCTGCTTGTATATTTGTTTTGTTTTTTTATTGGAGGTTAGTTACTTTACAATAATATATTGGTTGGTTTTGCCATACATTGACATGAATCCGCCCCGGGTGTACATGTGGGATTCCTTAAAAAACTGGAAACAGAACTGCCATACGACCCAGCAATCACACTCCTGGGTATATACACCGAGGAAACCAGAATTGAAAGAAGCACATGTACTCCAATGTTCATTGCAACACTGTTTATAACAGTGAGGACATGGAAGCAACCTAGATGTCCATCTGCAGACGAATGGATAAGAAAGCTTTGGTACACATACACAATGGAGTATTATTCAGCCATCAAAAAGAATGCATTTGAATCAGTTCTAATGAGGTGGATGAAACTGGAGCCTATTATACAGAGAGAAGTAAGCCAGAAAGAAAAACACCAATACAGTATACTAACGCATATATATGGAATTTAGAAATATGATAACGATAACTCTGTATACGAGACAGCAAAAGAGACACAGCTGTATAGAACAGTCTTTTGGACTCTGTGGGAGAGGGTGAGGGTGGGATGGTTTGGGAGAATGGCATTGAAACATGTATATTATCATATGTGAAATGAATCGCCAGTCCAGGTTCGATGCATGAGACAGGATGCTTGGGGCTGGTGCACTGGGATGAACCAGAGGGATGGGATGGGGAGGGAGGTGAGAGGGGGGTTCAAGATGGGGAACACATCTATACCTGGGGCAGATTCATGTCAGTGTATGACAAAACCAACCAATATAATATTATAATTAGCCTCCAATAAAAAAATTTAAAAAAATAAAAAAATAAAGCACATTAAAAAAAAAAAGAAAAGAAGTTCATGGAGAGAATTAATGCAGAGTAAAATCTAAACCCTAGACTTTCTGGCTTCCAATGTGGTCTTCCTTTCAATGCACTATTGTAATATACTTAGTAATTAATGCATTTGTTAATGTCTGTTTAATTCAGGGAATTGAGACAGTAAATATTAACTCTTTCTTAAAGTAGTGAAACTCAGGGCTTCAGAATCCTCAGTCACTAGAATATTGGATTTCATTACTTATAGTTGAGAATTGGGCTGAATTTATCATTTTTTCAGAGTCAGCAGAGCACTTAGGAAGCATGTTGGACTGCAAGTCAGGTAAACCAGTTTCTAGTGTTGGTCTCGCTATTCTCTGGTTGTTCAGTGACAATTGCTCCATGTGTAGATGTATTTTTGATGTTTTTGTGTGGGGAGGTGAACTCTGTGTCCACCAACTTTGCCACCTTTGTCTCTTTTCACCAGGTCAAATTTGTTGTGTTTCTCTACTGTCAACAAACTATCTGAAAAAGAAATTTTAAAAAGCAATTCTATTCACAATACTATCAAAAGCAATAAAATACTTCAGTCAGGTCAGTTCAGTTCTATCTGAACTCTTTGCAACCCCATGGAGTGCAGCACCCCAGGCCTTTCTGTCCATCACCAACTCCAAGAGCTTATCCAAACTCTTGTCCATTGAGTTGGTGATGCCATCCAGCCGTCTCATGCTCTTTTGTCCCCTTCGCTTCCTGCCTTCAGTCTTTCCCAGCATCAGGGTCTTTTCTAATGACTCAGTTCTTCACATCAGGTGGCCAAAGTATCGGAGCTTCAGCTTCAATATCAGTCCTTCCAATGAACACCCAGGACTGATCTCCTTTAGGATGGATTGGTTGGATCTCCCTGCAGTCCAAGGGACTCTCAAGAGCCTTCTCCAACACCACAGTTCAAAAGAATCAATTCTTCAGCATTCAGCTTTCCTTATAGCGCAACTCTCACACCCATACATGACCACTGGAAAAACCATAGCTTTGACTAGATGGACCTTTTTTGGCAAAGCAATGTCTCTTTAATGGCTTTTTAATATGCTGTCTAGGTTGGTCATAACTTTTCTTCCAAGGAGCAAGTGCCTTTTAATCATGGCTGCAGTCACCATCTGCAGTGATTTTGGAGCCCCCTAAAATGAAGTCTGTCACTGTTTCCACTGTTTCCCCATCTATTGCTATGAAGTGATGGGACTAGATGCCACGATCTTAGTTTTCCGAATGCTGAGTTTTAAGCCAACTTTTTCACTCTCCTCTTTCACCTTCATCAAGAGGCTTTTTAGTTCTTCACTTTCTGCCATAAGGGTGGTGTCATCTGCATATCTGAGGTTATTGATATTTCTCCTGGGAATCTTTATTCCAGCTTGTGCTTCATCCAGTCCAGCATTTCTCATGATGTACTCTGCATATAAGTTAAATAAGCAGGGTGACATACTTCTTTCACAATTTGGAACCAGTCTGTTGTTCCATGTCCAGTTCTAACTGTTGCTTCTTGCCCTGCATACAGTGATCAAGACTATCCCCAAGAAAAAGAAATGCAAAAAGGCAAAATGGTTGTCTGAGGAGGTCTTACAAATATCTGTGAAAAGAAGAGAAGCAACAGGCAAAGCAGAAAAGGAAAGATATACCCATTTGAAGGCAGAGTTCCAAAGAATACCAAGGAATGATAAGAAAGCCTTCCTCAGTGATCAATGCAAAGAAATAGAGGAAAACAATAGAATGGGAAAGACTAGAAGATCTCTTCAAGAAAATTAGAGATACCAAGGGAACTTTTCATGCAAAGATGGGCTCGATAAAGGACAGAAATGGTATGGACCTAACAGAAGCAGAAGATATTAAGAAGAGGTGGGAAGAATACACAGAAGAACTGTACAAAAAAGATCTTTACAGCCCAGATAATCACAATGGTGTGATCACCATCCTAAAGCCAGACATCCTGGAATGTGAAGTCAAGTGGGCCTTAGGAAGCATCACTATGAACAAAGCCAGTGGAGGTGAATAAAATACTTAGGAATAAATTAAACCAAGGATGTAAAAGACCTGTGTATTGAAAACTATAAGACATTGATCAAAGAAATTGAAGATACAAATAGAAAGATATCCCATGTTCATGGATTAGAAGAACTGATATTGTTAAACATGTTTATGCTACACAGAGTAATCTATGGATTCATTGCAATCCCTATTCAAACTCCAATGGCATGCTTTCCCCTACAGAAATAGAAAAAAAATTTAATATTCATATGGAACCAAAACCCCCCAAAGAGTCAAACCAATCTTGAGAAAAAAAGCACAAAGCTGGAGTCATCAGTTTCTGACTTTAAAGTATATCACAAACTATAGTCATCTCAATTGGTTCATGTTCAAGTTTGTTGCTTCTTCCTTTTGCATTCTCAGATTTGCTCAAAGCCCCCCTAGTAAATTGCTTTTCGTTTTGGTTAATGGACTTTTAAAATTCCAGAATTTGATTCTTTTTTGGTAATTTCTATATCTTTATTGACATTCTTTATTTGGAAATTGTTCTCTAAACCATCACTCTTATGGTTTTCTTTAGTTCTTTAGGCATAATCTTCTTTGATTTTTAATAATATTTGAAATAGCCAATTTAAAGCTTCTGTTTACTAAAGTGAATATCTGAGTTTCTTCACAGAAGGGAAAGAAAGGAAAAGAAAAGAAACTTAATCCTTTGCTATTAGCTTCTTCGTGCTTGTCTCTCCTTGACAATGTGCCTGTTTATGTTTACTCTCAAGATTATCAGGCAATTGATTTTCCTATTTCATCCAAAATTTGTCTGATTGAGAGTTAGTCTTGAGGAGACATATCATCATCTTATAAGTGGAAACCATAGGCCAATTTTGAAACAAATCTTATTATTTGCTTGTTGTTTTTCTTTTTAAAAAAAAAACACTCCTCTCTTTTCTTCCCAGGTGGCGCTAGTGGTAAAGAGCCCACCTGCCAGTGGTCGAGACATGAGAAGCAGGTTCGATCCCTGGGTCAGGAAGATCCCCTGGAGGAGGGCATGGCAACCCACTCCAGTATCCTTGCCTGCAGAATCCCATGGACAGAGGAGCCTGGCGGGCTACAGTCCATGGGGTCGCAAGGAGTCAGACACGACTGAAGTGATTTAGCACACATGCACCTCTCTTTCCTAAGTGGAAAGATTTGTATTACCTGAGACAGACTTGTATTCTAAACCCAAGTAATATCATGTTTTGCTCTGTGACCTTAAGAGAATTATTTACCTTTATCGAACCTCAATTTCCTCATCCTTAAAAGGGAGGAAGTGATAATAAGGGATTTGCTCTGAGAATTAAAGGAGAGAATGCAGATACAGAGCCTAGGACAATATCTGGCACATGGTTGGGGCTTGGTAATTATCAACCCACTTTTCCCTGTGCAGCAGTAAAGGCTTTGGAAAGGAACTGAGCTGGTTGGTGATGATTATCTGGCTACTGCATTTGAAGGCTGTAAAACCAACATCTGAATTATCTGAGTTGATAAGATTAACTCGATCACTGCTAAATCTCCCTGCCACTTGGTACCAGGGAAACTGAGACACCTAACTCCTGAACACCATCTTCCAAAAAGCAGGTTTTCACAGGGTAACTCTGAGAGATGCTTTGTGCTTGGAAACAATACCCAGAGTGTGCCTTCCAGACCGACAGTACGGTAAAGGAACACATTAATCTGCCCCCAAATCCTATTTCATGTCTTCCGGACCTTGCAGAGGGGAGATGGGTGGAAACAATTGATCCATTGAGAATCGCAGGCTCACTTCCAACTCAGCTCTCTACCTGGGTGAGTGGATTTGGATGGGGAACAAGTGCTTTGGCCTCAGCCAAAGGTGGTTTCCTGCTCCTTGGCTAAGGCTAGCCACGGTTCAGTGACAAGATCTCGTTAGCAAGGCTGCCGCTGGAAAAGACGTTAGCAGTGCCCACCCGGTCAGGATTTAATTAATAATCACACAGGAACCAACGTCCTCCCACTCTGGGAGAAGGAGGAGTTGGGCAGCCGGCCATCCGCGGGCTGCCAGCTCACAGCATGTGAGGGCCTCAGCTGTGCAATTGTGCCAGGAGGAGGGCAGCTGAGGGTCAAACGACCCTGGGCCTCATGGAATCTCAGTCATGAATAAACGTGGTTCTCAGGTTGTTGCCTGGAGAGCTTCAAAAACCATAAACTTGTCTTTACCCTTCAAATCTCCTTTGCTCTGGCGAGAGCATCTGTTGCCTTCTTTATACTGATTGTCTTCTTTTTTTAAAAATTTTACTGAAATATAGTTGATTTATAATGTGTTAATTTCTGCTGTAAAGCAAAGTGATTCAGATACATACATATATATACTATTCTTTTTAAAAATACTCCTTTCCATAATGGTTTATCACAGAATACTGAATATAGTTCCCTGTGCTATACAGTTGCTGTTTAGTCGCTAAGTCATGTCTGATTCTTTGCGACCCCATGGACTGCATAGCCAGCTCGGCTCCTCTGTCCATGGGGTCCTCCTGGCAAGGATACTGGAGTGGGTTGCCATGTCTTCTTTTTCTTGATTGTCATTGGTTTAGGTACCAACTTGTTGAGTATTATGGTCCAGGCACTCCCATTTGTACTGCGGGAGTATTGAGGGCACAATACTTAACTGAGCATTCAAACAATTTTCATTGCTATAGTTACTCCTGATTAGGTCTGTCACCAATGAATGAATGACATATGGGTTGAGAGTCTGTGCAGGGTTGAATTGGGGAGTAAATTTCCAGTGGTTTTCTGTACTTGCAGGAAAGGTGAGTGCAGGTTGTGAGAGCATGATCTTAAAAGCAAGAATGCAGGTGCTGGCTCTGGGAATAAAATCCCACCACAGACTGGTGTGGAAGAAACAACTCAGGATCTCAAGCACATGGCTAGAACACCATGTAGTCCCTGCTGCAGCTCTATGCCTCTTTTGCTGAGCACTCATCCTGGCTGTAATTTTTTGGGTTGGTCTGTGGGATGCCTTGGTTAATAGCTGTCCTCATCCACGAATATAAACCTAAAGAGAGCAGAACTCTGTTTCTCTTCAACCTTGCAGGATCCAGCGCAAGTGGTGCCGACTTTCATTGAATACATGATTCAATGCCTATTCCTAGATATTAAAGTGAAGGCACAAAAGAAATCAAGTGATGTTTCCAGTAAGCAGATGGGTACTCAGAGGGAATTTAAGGTTTGAATTTTAGGTGTGTGTGAATGCAACTTCTTCGCTCTTAGTCAACATAAGGGTGTCCTTGTGAATATAATGCCTTTGTACAAAATCTCTGTGAGCCTTGGTTCTTATGAAAAACTAGAAGAGTTAATAACAATTATCTTACATTGTTGTTTTAAGATTCAGATAACTATAGAAATTGAGATTAATATATGGAAAATACCGAGCACACCCCTTGTATGTAGCAGCTGTGCATTAATGTTAGTTATCATCATCATCACCGCTTCATCGTTGCCTCTCCCTGCTGTTCCCACTTGATCATCTTATTACATTGTTGTTTTTGGTTTTCCAAGTAGGTCCTAGGAAAATTTTATGAAAATAAGCAAAACATTTCCCTTTCATCAATCACTCTTAACACATTATGGATCACAGACGTATTATGGTTACAGGCATTAACCTCTGCAAAAATCTTCCAGTCAGTAATGTGTTAAAACATTTTAAAAGATCTGTTTCATGGAAAGCACGATATGAAAGAATATTGTGTCCATAATACCCTCCCTCGGGTATACCACTTTTTCTCTTTTAATGTGTGGGATAGAAGGGAGTAACATTAAATTCTTTTTTTTTCTTCCTTCCACTCTCTCCAACTCCAGCCATATCATAATTTCGGGGGGAATGGCTAGCAGTGCCAGATGCAGCCATGCCGGCCAGACTCTTAAAGATTGAATGAGTGAGGCAAAATGCCATGGGCAGTTTCCATTTCCCTGTTTCTACAACCAGACTTCAGAACCTTAAAAAAAATATTTACTTATTTGGCTGCACCGGGTCTTAGTTGCTGCATGTGGGATCTAGTTCCCTGACCAGGGATTGAACCCAGGCCCCTGCATTCGGAGCATGGAGTCTCAGCCAGGGGACCACCAGGGAAGTCCCAGATTTCAGAACTTCAACAATGCTTCCCATCTTACTTTTGTCCAGTAGAAACAGGCTAGCTCCTGACAGGTCCTTATCCTTGAGTGACATCCCAATAAAAATGAAGGGCTGACTTCCAGTCTACTTAATTTCCTCCCACAATCCAAGCAGGGACAGGGGGGTTTAACTATGGTTACTTCAGTTCCATGTTTATCAACAGGTCAAACACTCTTTCAGCATATATGTCCATTTTAAACATACTGATTCATGATATTTCTTGGGTCCAAACATGCTTATGATCTGTGTTCTAAATATTGATACTGTGAATGTTTCTCCTTTTGGAAAGAGTATAGGGAATCCATTTAGAAAATGTTTAAAATAAACATTAACATTGAGCTTATCCTTTTATCTCAGTCATCAAGGTAAACAATCACAAAAAAAAAACCCTTTAGAAACAATCTGATTTAGTTCTCTTTTTCTGGCTCCACAGAGTTCTCAGTCATAGATTATTTCAATTCTATAGTAAAAGTCCTATTGAATTTTCTGAATCCCTAAAAAAAAAAAAAAAAGTACAAACCTAGACTACAAGGGTGAAGAAGCAAGAGACTATGTCTGTCCTGTTCCCCCATATATTATCCACTCAAGGAATGGTAGGTAAAGACAATACCACATAAACAAGACAGAAAAATCCCCTACCCTCATGGACCTTCCATTCTAACTGTATCTTCAGTACCAAGGACAGTGGCTGAAAATTCCTGTTCTCTGGTTGAGTGAAATAGCAGATGCGTGAATGAAGTTGCCCCTTGTGTAAACAAAATTTGTTTGGGGCACTCTTGAACCAGGTAAATGGGGGTGTGAACAGTATAGGAACAGTTAGTGCTACATCGCAAAATTCCTAGGTGATCATAAGTGTAACCAAAGACAGTCCTCAATTCAAGAATATCATTATTCAGATTTTTATATCTCAACGAAGAGGTATAATCTATATACCATAAAATCCACCCATTTAAAGTGTCCTATATATTTTAGTGTATTTATAATACAAAGTTTTGTCACCTTCATCACCCTTCCTAATTTATGGCTCAAAGCAAAGTCCCTGAAGATAGCAGCCTTTGGGAAGGAAAGGGGTCAGATATTTTGAAGAACTGGATCTTTCATGAGGTTAGCTTTGCCCTGTGTAGAGAAAGTATGACAGCATTTTTATGCTTCTTATGGCCCCAGAGTATTTCTTGTGAGGAAGGGGAACTTAAGTTAATATCATATGAACTTGGCAGTGCTTCTTGTTAGGTTTCTATTTGAAACACTACTCATTAGAATTACTTCTTCCCAGGTGGCGCAAATGGTAAAGAACCCACCTGCCAATGCAAGCAACATAAGCGACGCGGGTTCCATCCCCAAGTGGGGAAGATCCCCTGGAGGAGGGCCTGGCAACCCACTCCATTATTTTTGCCTGGAGAATCCCCTGGACAGAGGAGCCTGGTGGGCTACAGTCCATGGGGTCACAGAGATTCAGACACAGCTGAAGCGACTTATCACAGCAGAGCACTCATTAAAATTCTCTGATGTTTCCAGAGCAATTTTCGATAAAAGCATTTGCTTATCAAGTGAAAAATCAAATATAATATCTGACTTTACACTTGGACTTGCCACTAACTCACTGGGTAATTTTAGGAAAGGCCCTGAACTATTTGGGCCTCAGTCTCTACATTTGTGAGGGAGAGAGAATGAAATGATAACTACCTTCTCTTCCAGGTCATAACTTTTATACATTTATTTGAAAGCAGAGTACTCTGCTTAATTATAATTGGGGGATTTTATTATTTTAGAAGGATCCCCCCCCGCCACATTCACATGATCCTGATTTGCATTATGTGATACTGGCAACAATACAGGGAAAACAAGCATTTTCAAAGGTTGAGTGGGGTGAATGTAAATGTGAAGAAGTTTTTTAAAAAATCTTAGGACTCTGACTTTGGACTATCGCCCGATTGTTTCATGAATGAACGTCTCATGTTTTTTAAGAATCAGTGCCTTTGGGTAAAGAACAGGATCTGTTCCCATGCTCAGACCTTGAAATACAGTAAATGTTCAATAAATGCTTGTTGAAGAATGAATATATTTTAGATAACAAAGATGCAGGAAATAATGTTAGTTTAGGCAGAGCAAACTATATAAGAGGGTCCATATGATTGTATGTTAGAGACAGTGTGACCACAAATGCTAACTCCCACGACAGTGTCGAAAGTTTACCTCCTCACCAGACTTCTCTGCTTGTAATAAAAGCTCTGCATCATGTGGGCATAACAAAGGTATTTACTCAATACAATTATTCTTTACCTGCTTTAAAAAATGCCGATATATAAACAGACATTCATTTTAAATATCTGGAACTAATTTTAAAAACCCTTAATAAAATTAGTCATTCAACCAGAGAAATCAGAGGCGCAGAACAGCACAAACCATGGAATTAACCTGCTTATTCTCTAGCATAGCCCCAAAGCATCTTCTGGCAGGTCTTCCCTATATTACAAAAAATGTTTCTTTTGTCTTCTGTTGGACAAAGCTGAAGCTTCTCCTATTTTCACTCAGTTGAGTCAGCCAGTGGATTTCTGGCAAACTATCAGGAAGTGACAGTTGGCCTAATTCATAAAAATGATTGATTTACCTTCTGGTACCTAATGACCGGGCAGGAAATAGGAGGGAAGGCTTTCTTCTGCCTTGACTCTGGCTCTCAGGAGTGCCACTGTCTCCACGCACTGTGCATTTCTTCACTCACACACAAGAAGCAGCCCTGGGAGTGATTGCCAAAAGACACTTTCCATTGGGGATTCAATGGCTTCTCTCTTTCAGGCACCCTCCCACCCATTTTTGAGAAAATAAACGACAGTACCCTAGCTCTTGCATAATGGGTGCTTGGCTGATAGAAATGGCCGATTTCCCTCAATCCTCTTGTTCCATTGCCCTCTGAACCCCTCTGTAGCCTACTGACATGCTCGGGAACGGGAAGAGAGAAGAGGTGAGTGAGGACCTTGTCCCTTCCTGTAAATCCTTTTCTTTCTTTCTTCCTTTTTCTCTTTCTCTGTGCTGGGTCTTAGTCGAGTCATATGAACTCTTACTTGTGGCATGCTAACTCTGAGTTGTGGGCTTCCCTGGTGGCTCAGATGGTAAAGATTCTGCCTGCAGTGCAGAAGACCTGGGATCAATCCTGGGTTGGGAAGATCCCCTGCAGAAGGGAACAGCTACCCACTCCAGTATTCTGGCCTGGAGAATTCCATGAACAGAGGAGACTGGTGGGCTACAATCCATGAGGTCGCAGAGTTGGACACGACTGAGTGACACACACACACACACAACACTCATGTCAGATCTAGTTCCCTGACCAGGGATCGAACCCGTGGCCCCTGGATTGGGAGTGCAGAGTCTTAGCTACTGCATCATCAGGGAAGTCCCCCAAGGTATCTTTTCTTGACCCAGCATTTACCAACACAAGAGTTTCCCAGTTGAAACATACACTCTGAGAATACACCAGAGCCCTTCATTCTCAGCTGATTGTGGGCCACACACTGCAGAGTTGCAGTGGAGGGTGTGGTGCCAGGGGCCTCCTTTGCCTGCACGGGGCAGATGGACCCAGGGCACCTCTTTATTTGCCAAGACTTAAACTAGCTCTTCCTTGAAGAAACTTGAATGCCTTTAAAAATGTAAATTTCCAGGTCTTACCCCAGGTTACTTAAATTTCTGGAAAGAGGCCTGGGAAGTTTCTGTGTAAAACACATCCTTAATTGACGGTAACATAGCTAATTATTTAGAAATTCTTGTCCTGAGACTCACTTCTAGACACAACTTGACTTTCAAAGGAAGTGAGGCAGGGGAGAGTGGACCCTCTTTCCAAGAAGTAGGAGACACTAGGCCCTGTGGTATATGAAATGGAAGTCTGCAAGAATGGGAGGCTTCCTAGACCTTCTGCCAAGCGCTGGGGGTTGGGCTGCTCCATCCTTCCTCTGCTCCAGCCACATGAAAGGATAGGAGGGGTCAGACAGAGAAACGTGTCTGGGCCTTGTCTCCACCGGAACAGCTCCTGGCCCCGGTTCATCTTCAAAGGCCATCTCCCCCAGGGCTCTGATCAGTAACAGAGAAAGGGCCACTCTTTGTTCTGCATACCACGTTTAGCAAGTCTGCTAGCCGAGAGGATGGAGGAGTCGGAGTACCAGGTGTTTAGAGGAGTGCTTTCCGACCCGGGGTATGGGCGCTGCAGTGCTAACACTTGGTAATGTCAGCTGATGTCCTAACCTGTTTGGGGCAGAGGGAGCCTAAATCGGGAGGCCAAGCTGACAGAAGAAAAGAGAACTGGAAATAAACCGGGCTGCTGGGGAGAAATGAACTACAGGATTTCCTTTTCCTAGACCTTGATGCCTCTTTCTCATCCCAGTTAGCGTGCTGGGAACAATTCTTGAACATCATTCATTTGTTCCACCAATCAACAATTGCATAAATTACTAATTATGAACTCAACTGTCCCTTATGAAACAGAGATTAGGAAAACAGAAATACTTTGCAAGTATCTCATCATAATGTTCAAAGAGGATGCTGGTTTTGTGCACGGTATTTTTTTGGGCACCAGAATCACGGGATTGGGGGCAGGAGGGGACGGAGACGACAGAGAATGAGATGGCTGGATGGCATCACCGACTCGATGGACATGAGTTTGAGTGAACTCCAGGAGTTGGTGATGGACAGGGAGGCCTGGCGTGCTGTGATTCATGGGGTCGCAAAGAGTCGGACACGACTGAGCGACTGAACTGAACTGAAGGCCTTTACTGTTGCTTTGCAGAAACTAATAACTGGATACATTTAGAAAAATGCATTCTGGATATTGCTACTGATGGTCTCTCTGGGCATAAAAACTTGTTGAACAATTCTAAATGTCTATCACATAGGTACAATCAAATGGGTATAATTTGTCTTTTCTATGTACAAATATGAATTGGTATTCAAGGCCAAAATAATCTTTTTGACACAGAATTTTATCTTAAGCTTAGTGATGCTAAACCGAATATTCCGGAGGAATTAGTTGCAGTTCACTTACTGAGAAATGTTTCTTAGCTATGAATTCTGTGAAGCAGTTATAGTGACTATATTTTATTTTTAATTAAAATTAAATGTGAATGCTATTAAGTGGGCTTTTATTTGCCTTCTATTTATGGGAAATAATATAGATTTTCCATTTACAGGAATTATAAAAAGTTTACTTTTTAAACTGTATTTTCTTTAATTCACATCATTTTAAGTTAAGTAGATAGAGTTAAATTAAAAAAATAATTTAGTAGAGGTGTTTTGGGTTTCCAGGGAAATTCAGGATTATAGTAAATGGATGACAGTAGTTCAAGAATCAATTTATTCTTGGTCCCTTCTGGAGGGGGAAGGTACAGCCACCCAGGTTGTACTGATGACGTCACTTCAGATGTTCCGAGCCTCAGCATCAGTGGTGACCACTGAGGACTTAAGATCTTACTTCAGGAAAGGTAAGGTGAGGCAGATGAAACATGGAATCTGCATACAGATTTTTACAGGTTCTAAAATAAACCCATGTGGGACATAAGTAAGTGGCCTCTCCTTCATCGCATTTAGCATTCATGGGTTCTGTGCTGTTAATTCTATAAACTGTCTCCTGCGTGATACACACTGCTGTGAGATCAGCCTTCCCACGGCTGACATACAGAATCCACACCCAGACCACCGTTCCTCTCTCTCTCCATCCTAACAGACTTCGCGTTGCAGGCTTCCATTCTCAGGTCCTGTGCCCAGGAAACACTACCGCCCCACAGAGAAATGGTTATTAGAGAAGAACAGCGATCATCTTTGTGTGTCCTTTATTGAGAAGGCAGGCTAGAGGGGGCGTATTGCTTCCATCCTCAACTCCCCACCTCGGGTCATCCCCACTCTGCCCAGAATTCTTCTGCCCAGAATTGCTGGATCATTTTTTGTCACACCCTCTTCATGTGTGTCTTCATGTGGGGTCATAATAATATTCTAAGGCTCAGATGGCCTTCTCTGTCTTTAACGAATCGCCAGTCCAGGTTCGATGCATGATACAGGATGCTCGGGGCTGGTGCACTCGGATGACCCAGAGGGATGGGATGGGGAGGGAGGTGAGAGGGGGGTTCAAGATGGGGAACACATGTACACCCAGGGCAGATTCATGTCAATGTATGGCAAAACCAATACAATATTGTAAAGTAATTAACCTCCAATTAAAATTAAAAAAAATAAAAATAAAAAATATAAAGGACACCATCCTGTGGTTGTTCCTGACTCCTTCCACTCCTGATGTGGGGATTAAATGAGATAACATGGCTGCTTTTATTAATAATATGACCAAAAGGAAGAAAGTAGGAAGGTACCTTTTTTGCCATCTATTCTACTTTTCATTATTAACAATAATTTTTATGTTTGCAAAATAGCGATCATTCACTTTAAAATCCTCTTAAATATATTTTTAAAATATGCATGCATTATATATATATAAAATCTCAGATATGCAGGAAAAAATAGTTAATTCAGGTCATTTGGACTTACTTTGCCGAGAGAGTTTTTTATTTCCCTCTGATCTGAAGATTTGAAATTTAGAAAACTTGAATAACTTACTTTTTAATTTATTAGGTTTTTTCCCTTTCTTTGCTCTTTTCCGTCCCCCTTTCTTTCTGCAAAAAGATTTTCAAGTAGGGGGAGAAAAGATAGAAAACCCACTACGTTTATGGTTTATCTAACTTGGATGATTTCCATAAATAAATGATTACATGACTAGTAAGAGTAGAAAAAAATAATTTAGTCTTTCCATGAGATGGTAAATGCCATGTGTTTCATCCCAGTGTTTAACGGTTTCTAATTTCCTCAAGCACAAACAAGAAAAATGATTAAAGTCTTCCCTCAGACCTTTCCTCAGCTTTTTGAGAAATTATTGAGATTCTTAATCAACATTTATACACCTAGATCACCTTGGTAATGACCAGCTTCTTGCTAACTTATTCAAGAACAAGTTTCAAAGGCAAAGAAACAGAACACTTTATTATAAAACTTATAAAATAATTAAATATTACACATATATTTTGACTTTTCTCTATAACCCATGTTTATTTATTCAACACTTTTCCTCAGAATTAATTCACTTCCTCAAAGAAGCAAGTGAGAACACATAAGAATAGGCTATTAATAAATTAATTTTCCATAAAATAATAAAATGATAATTATATAAAGAAACAAGTTGACGTTTTTTTCAGAGGGCAAGAGGGTAGTGATATGGAGCCCTATGTTTATTTTTACGATAAAATGGCCACTATTCTAGGCCAAGTCCAGGAGACAGAATATTCTAATCATTATTTCTCTGAGATTTGAGAATGTATGATTTTAATTAGAATGGAATAAAGGAGGCTCTAAATTTAACAAACCACTGTCTGGTTGGTTATGCTGAGCGGGCAAATCCGTTTGAACTGAGACTTTTAAAAGCAGTAAAATAGGGTTTCATTCATCAAAGACGTTGAGAAACAGAGTAGAATTATATAAATATGCCCTTTATAACCACATCTCAAAACATTACAGAAGGACACCGTCTTGTCAGTTACTTTAGTTTTGGCAAAATGGTGTGGTGTTTCCTATGGAGGACAATTTTAAGCTCATTAGTGCCTACCAACAGCTGGCTTCTGAAGACTGAAAATATCATCTGAAAGATTATGAAGCACTCTCGTTCGTTAAAGTTCTTAGAATATTATGATTAATATTCACATAGCGAGAAGATGGATGGATTTCTCAATTGCCACTGTGACTTTTCCCTTGTTAACCAAATCCTAGGGCAAATTTAAACATGTCAGTTGCTAGCCACCCACAAGTGGCTTCTAATTTTCCAAGCACCTTTGATAATGCACGGGGAGCATCATGAATGACTTTTTCCCGTCCTTCCAAACAGGACTATTTTGCTCTTTGTCCCCTCTTAGGTTTCTGCCAGAAATGCACATGCTGATTCCCAAAGAGCAGACCTGAGGCTCTCGAGTACTTGTTTGGCTAGCACCAAAAATGATGAGGTTGACAGGTGTAGGGCAACAAGGTTTTGTGGTTAGTTTTTTTCTTTTTCTTTTTTTCCAGAGTGTGAATTCCAATTAAGTGGAGATCTTAAGTTGTCCACGTTGCCCTGTTTTCAGAATATTCCTCAGAATACTTTTCAAGTTGTGAATTTTAGTCTTGGAGACTCTCTATATAAGCAGAATATACTTTAAACGAAATAAGAAACACCACCACACACACACACACACACACACACACGCACACCAGAGAAACAGGACATGAAGCTTGCTAGTCCAGCAGCAAGCACCATCGTGAGCACCATTCGGCGTTTGTACAACTCCTGGTCCAGGGTGTCCACAGTTCCGGTCAAACTCTGAGCAACAGTTAGGCAGCGTGTCCCATCCACATCGGATTACTCCAAGTCTCAGTCTGTGACTTGAAGTCTGAAAGAACATTTCCAAAACCCACCCTCTGAGGTTCCCTGGGGTGGGGTCTGTCCCCAGAGTTCACAAGCATCTCACTAGGTCAAAATTCAAACCTGTTCTCTCTCATGGTAAGCCATCACCTCCTTCCTGTAACAGCGCAAAGCAAAGCCGGTCTGTTTTTGTTCTATGCTTTCGTGAGTCCAATTTGTCATCGCTTCCCATTTTCAAGTGCTTCCGAGTACCGTATGCATTAGGGAAATGAATAAGAAGGCTGTTCTCAAGCAGCCCCTCCAACACAGCGGTCGGCTTACACCGGGTTTGCAGTGTTCAGCTTTCGATGGAAAGGGGGCAGGTCTCTCCAGAGGTTGCGAGGTAAGACCCTGGCCCTGCCAGGAGGGGAGGGTGTTGAGATCAGCTCTTCCTGGTACATGACTTGCAGCACTGCTTGCCGTAGAATTTGTGGTTGCAGACGCCGTGCTGAGGAACAAGATGACACCAGCCAAAAAAGTCTACACAGGATGGATCCTCTAAGGTGAGAAGAAACGTTCAGCACATTAGGACAGGTTCTTAGCCTTTTCCTTACGGTGAGGGCCTACAGACAGAGACTTGGGGTCGACTTGCCTATGGCCCCGCGGGGTTCTTACACGAGACATGAGGACTTTGTGGGGGAAAAAGCAGGATGAAGGCACCCAGAGGCACCGTGAAAGTGGAAGTGTTACTCGCTGAGCAGGGTCTGACTCTGCGAGCCCATGGACTGTAGCCCCCGGGGCTCCTAAGGCACTGTAGCCACTAACAAAATGTAAACAGGTGAGGGTTACTGGATTGCAAGTGGATGTTTAAAAAAAAGAAAAAAGTCATCTCCAGCCTGAGCTTAACGTCTGATCCTCCTAAATAAGCTGGAAACTTCTGTTGTGCCTCCAAGGCATGTCCCCTAAAAACGACCTCCCCGAGGATGTTGTTAAACCCCCGGTTCTGTTTCACAAGGTCTGGGGTGAGGACTCAGATTTTTTTTTTATTGCTAACAAACACCCCAGGGTTGCTGCCACTACTCTAGGCTCGTTACTTTGGGGAGCAACGAACCTGATATAGTGGGGGCTCTACACCTAGGTTGAAGGCCCAGCTGCGATATTCTGCGCAGGTTTAAACCAAATCTCATGGCCAGTTTGTGAAAACATGAACTGAAGTCAGCACCAGTCATTTTAGACTTCCTTCCTTGTGCAGGATAACAGGTGTGGTTATCTACTGGAAGCAGAACACGGGGCATCAGAGGCTTTTACCCCAAAGGCCCTTAGGAGTTATAGAACTCACACGGAGTTGTACACGCAATTTTCTTTCTGTAAGCATAAATGTGTGTTTTAGGAGTTAGGGCTCAGTCCTTTGACTGGATTTGCAAGGATTTTTTTTGACTTTAGAACTATTTAGGGTCCAGCCCTATACAGGAGTAAATGCTGTCATTCAGAGCTGGAATTTCCTCCTCTATGCAGCCTTAAAGTCACCCTCAAGTCCCTGCAAACCGCACACCACCCTCGGGCACCCAGTCACATCCCTCCTGAATCCACCCTTCACGACTCGCCTCTGAGCCTCCGGACATGGCTTGCAAGGCTCTTCCTTTTCTGCTGCTCCCAATTTGTATCTGATCTTCCTATGAACTGCTGACGGCTCCTTCCTTAAGCCTTGGTTCTTCCTCCTAAAGCTCCCTTTCACACACACACTTCACTCCTCCCACCCCCAGGGGAGCCTCGTAATCCTTCTGAGACTGGCGCTCACCCCTGGCACATCCCTGCCCCTAACCCTCCCCCTGGATCCTGTTCACCTGGAGTCAGAGGTACGGTCTCTACAGTGACTCCCAGGGATCCGGTCCCCTGCCTCATCCTTTCGTTTCCCTGAAGCCTCTGCTCAGAGGTGCCAGCTCGGTTCTGCCTTCTCTGACCTCCCTATGAGAACGGCAAGCCCCGTGGCCCCCAGGAAGGACTGCCTCCCCCTGCTTTGCTTCCCTATGTCCGATTTACTGGCATTTATCACGTCACATGTTTACCTAAGCCCCGCCTCCTCTCCAGAGCGCGGCAGCCTCGAGCAGACATTTGACTGACTTTCACTGCTCTGTTGCCAACACCTGCCACAGAGTGGCTGCTTAAGAAGTACTTGTTGAAAAAAATAAATTCCCTCCACCTCATGGCCAAAACAACCAGTTCAAGCCACACTGAGTCTCCTCTTGGGTAGAAGGATGAGATGGAGTTGTTCTTTTCTTTCCTACTAGTAAGTCCTGGTTATATTCTGAAGGTGGAGTCTAGAGGATTAGCTGACAGGTGGGTAAAGAGTGTGAGAGAAAAAGGAGAATCAAGCATGACTACGGGATTTTGACCTGGGCATCTAGAAGAGCGGGGTCGTGTTTACTGAGATGGGGGCGGGGTGGAGGTAGGCACCAGGAGACTGGTTCAGGATGTATCAACAGAGATACAAGCGTGACACGAGAGGAAGACTTTGCCTATGTGTCTATATGGATATAATCTTCAAGTTATTTTTCAATATAGTGTCTTATACCCCAGTCTATTAGCATGTACCCTAATCAGTTAGAATGTACATCTGGATCAGCTTCTATTTAGATTGTAGAGATGATCCTATTGATGCAGTGGGAATACTGGAGGATACAAAACATGGGCCTAACGGCACTATTGCCACTTACCCCTCCTGAGATAAGCGTGGAATTTCAATATCTAGCTTCTGCTGGAAGTGAGATGTAAGTCAGGAATCAGACGTGAGGTGTCATAGGATGCTATCAGAGTAAGTATGGCATTGGGTTATAGTTGTAATAATGGTTACTAATAGCTGATTATTGAGTGTAATAGAGGATGAGGTGGCTGGATGGCATCACCGACTCGATGGCCGTGAGTTTGAGTGGACTCCGGGAGTTGGTGATGGATAGGGAGGCCTGGCGTGCTACAGTCCATGGGGTCGCAAAGAGTCAGACACGACTGAGTGACTGAACTGAATAGTTGATTATTTGAGCTTCTGTTATGAGTCTGGTATTTTGTTTACACTATTAAGGACAACCCCAGAGCAAGCTTCACATCCTACATGCAAACAATTGACAAGTATCATTGGCTGGATCTCACCATATACATCCAGCGGCTCCCACCACCACCCCCTCGTGGGACATCGTCCCCTCACTGGGTGCGGGACCTGCCTCCTGCAGACAGGAGACAAGCCCCCATTCTGTTCTAGGCCCCCTCCTCAGTGTGACTTCCGGGGATCCTCCTGTGCCCTGGGGGTGGGAGAACCGGGAGGAAGCCCCACCTGAGTAAAATGAGAGACCCCGTGTTTGGCCAGGAAGAAACGCCTGGGCTTGTGCCCTGCATGTCTGCCTTCTTATTTTACTCCTCCTGATACGAGGAGACCTGCCTCAGGCAGGAGGCCTGCGACAAGGCCCTCTTGTGGGAAGCCCTCCCCAGAGCCTCCCTCGCACCAGTCCTGCACACCAGCTAGGGCTCACCACCATCAGGGGCTGCCCTGGATGTGTGTGCCTTGCACACCTCTCAGGAGGGCTCCTCACGTCAACTCATGTGAGTGGCACCCCCTAGAGTTTGGGCAGGAGCTGCAGAACGGAATACAGCAGGTGCTGGACAATTACTCCAGAGAGGAGGAAAACCGACTTGCGCGTGGCAGGGTCCTTTACCTGTCTTGGCGGGAGCTGGACAGAAGTTGGTGTTACAGGCCCGCAGCACTGGAGGCTTCTGCCGCAGCAGACAACTCGAGGAAGGCCGGCCCTGCTGGACACAGTGGACAGAGCGCGTCTGCAGCCCTCCGCCACAGGTCACAGTGCACTGCAGGAGAGGGAGGCAGGAAACGGTCAGGAACGGGCCCTTCCCGATGTCACCGACAGCAGAGAAAGAAATCTCCATGCCTCGTGACATTGCCAAGGTGCCTGTCGATGAATCAGGGACTGTCCAGAGCTGGGCACATGAATCCACTCTCCTAACATGTTTTGGGAGCTGTTTGATCTGATTAGAAGGCTCTGAAGCAAATGCCATCTGCTTCCCCCAAGACCCTGTGTCTCCCAGTCAAGTAACTCAGGAAGAAGAGAGGTTCCAGGCATACAGAAGCTGCCACAGGAATGCAGAAGCGAATACAGACACATCCAGCCAGGTCATCATAGTATTTAAAGAATTCCAGGCAACCTCTGCAGATGCAAGAGTGGAGGGGATGGTTCAGAACTTGGACAGCCAAAGAAATATAACGTTCTGAGACAGCTTAGGAATTATGTCCTCCCTGCCCAGCCAAATTCTGAGATAGCGTGGTGGAAATTGTGTTTTGGAGAAGTCAATTATCTCACTGTCCAACTGAAAGTAAAAAAAAAAAAAAAGACTAAAAAGGACTGTCCAGTAATTTTTTTCCAGGCATACACACAAAGATATTTCCTAACAAAAGAGCAAATAAGAAAATATTATCAGAGAAAAGATAGCCCTTTAAATTAATCTTTACATGTATTTTGCTGTAAAAAAAAGTTCACTACCAGTTCATTATCCTTATTATTTTTTCCTATTTTATTGTAGATAGGTGAGGACAAGCTTGGGACACGTGGGACAAGCATCACTATGCAGAGTGGCTTCTGAGAGGAAAAACTACGCTGCGGTAAGAAGAGTGTGAGGTTTGGATTTGGCCCTAAATTCAAAGACAGCGGCGTCCCTGTTACCAAATCGTCTCAGTCAGAAGACGGCTATTTCTGTGAAGAACAAGACAGTAACTATTTTGTTAACTGAGGTATCGTTGATGTACAATATTATGTTAGTTTCAGGTATACAATAGTGATTCAAAATTTGTACAGATTATATTCCATTTATGGTTATTATAAAATATTGGCTAATCCCTTGTTTTTGTAGCTTATTATATATATATATATATACATATACACATATATAATCATATATACTAATTTGTACCTCTTAATGCCTCTCCCCCTCCAGTAATCCGTGGTTTGTTGGCTACATTTTTTCTATTCCACGCAAGTGATAAACAGTATTTTATTTTCTCTGACTAATTTCACTAGGCGTAATACCCTCCTGGTCCACTGATGTTGTTGCAAATGACAAAATTTCATTCTTTCTTATGGTTGAGTTCTTCATCCACTCATCTGTTGATGGGCACTTAGTCTGCTTCCGTATCTTGGTTATTGTAAACAATGCTGCTATGAACGTTGGGGTGCGTGTGTCTTTTTTAATTAGTGCTTTCATTTTCTCTGGATACATAACACCTAGGAGTCGAACCACTGGGTCATAAGGTTGTTTCAGTTTTAGATTTTTGGGGAACGTCCATACTGTTTTGCACAGAGTACCAGTTTACACCCTCACCAACAGTATACAGAGGTTGGCTTTTCTCCACATCCTCACCAACATTTGTTCTTTGTGTTCTTTGTGACGATAACCATACTGAGCAGTGTCAGGTGATATTTCCCTGTGGTTGTGATTTGCATTTCTCTGATGATTAGCAAGGCTGAGCATCTTTTTGTGTACTTTTTGGCCATCTGCATCTCATTGGAAAAAATGCTTATTCAATTCTTCTGCCCGTCTCCCTTTTGATTGGGTTGTTTTGTTTTTTGACATTGAGTTGTTTATATGTTTTGGATATTATCCCCTTATTTTTCACAAACATTTGCAAATATTTTCTCCTAGTCAGTAGGTTGTCATTTCACTTTGTCCATTTGCTGTGAACAAGTCTTTAAGTTTAGTTAGACACCCTTTATTTAGTTTTGCTCTAGTTTCTCTTGCCAGAGGAGGCAGATCCAAAGAAAATATTGCTCCACTTTATGTCCACGGATGTTCTATGTTTTCTTCTAGGAGTTTTATCGTTTCTGGTCTGACAGTTCAGTCTTTAATCCATTTTGAGTTTATATGGTATGAGAAAATGCACTCATTTCTTTCCTTTACGTGCTGTGGTACGGCTTCCCCAGTGCCACTAACCGCAGATACTATTTTCTCCACTGTATACTTCTGCCTCCTCTGTGGGAGATTAATCGTCCCTAAGTGCATGGCTTTAATTGTGGTGGGGTCAGGGTCAAGGAGATGTCGCCTCCTGATGCACACAGCCAGGTCCAGGAGTGAGTGCCAGCCCTGGGGCAGGCAAGGCAGGGTTCTGGGGTCTGGCAGCAGAGCCCAGAGTGGGTGGCTGGCCCTGGAGGTGGCGGTCAGGGGGCTGTTTTCTGACACAGCCACTGCAGGGTCCAGCATGTCTCGGAGCTTATGTGGGGCTGGATCCCTGGGCGGCAGGCAGCCAAGGTGCCCCAGAACTGCTGTGGGCTGCTGGTGGGGCCGTGGTTGTCCTGAGGCTGGGGTCCATCTGCTGGTAGGCAGGCTGGGTCCTGCTGTGGAAGGCTGGGGTCCCTCCGCTGGTGGGAGAGGCTGGGTCTGTGGCTACAGCATGCTCACTGGGAGGCTGGGCTTGGCCTGGGGACTCCGGGCTAACAAGCTGGAGCGGGGATTACAGAATGGTGCTTGCAGCACCAGTGTCCTTGCGGTAGGACTGTCCCCCAGAGAGTCTGATGCCACTGTTTCTGCCCCAGGGTGTGTTTCCAGCTGACGTCTTCTCCAGAAGACTCTGCAGGATCGGCAGTAGGTCTGCCCCAGGCACCTTTCTCAGCGTTGCTTTGCCCGAGAGCTCAAAGCACATCCTGTAAGAGCGGTGTGTCTGTTTCCCACAGCGCTCTAGGACGCCTGAACATGAGCTCCACTGGCCTGCAAGCCCAAACCTTCTGAGGGCTTGTCTTCCTCGTGCAGACCCCCTGCTCCTGGGGGACAAGCTCTGCACATGTGATTTTTCTCTGAAATGTGCCCTGCAACTTTGTCTCTCCCACCCATCTCATCGTGGTTCCTTCTTATATCTTTAGTTGTAGAAGCGCTTTTCTGGTGAATGTGTTAGTCACTCAGTCACGTCTGACTCTTTGCAAGCCCACAGACTGTAGCCTGCCAGGCTCCCCTGTCCATGGGATTCTCCAGGCAAGAGTACTGGAGTGGGCGCCACGCCCTCCTCCAGGGGCCTTGTGTCTCCCGCGTGGCGGGCAGAGTCTTTACCGTCTGAGCCGCCAGGGCAGGTTCTGGTCGTCGTCGTCGACTGCTGTTCTGTAAACAGCCATTATTTCAGTGTGCCGCAAACCCTACTCTGCTGTGTGGGCAACTCTCTTCTCACAACAGTAAGTATTTTCGGCTTTATGGGCTGTATGACCTTTGTTGTAATTACTCACCTCTGCACTAAAGCAGCCATGGACAACACACACAAATGAGGATGGCTGTTGTCTAATGAAAGTTTATCCACAAAAACAGGCAGCAGTAGGGGGAGAAGATTTGCCACTGGTAATTATTTGCTTACACCTGATCTAAATAATGCTGCACGAATCAATTTCCAAGTCTGTTAAATGAGTAAAATAATGGTAGAAAATTTAAAAAGAAATCCAATTTCATGGTGAGGCTGGCAGTACCTCTCAAGCCACATTTGTTTTTTCCGAAGAGCTATGTAACACCTGTTAGCTATAACAATGCAAGGACCAACCAAACCATAGCTTTGGATTCCTGAGGACATGTGGTTCTCTCAGACTCAGCATCACAAACCAATCCCAGTTCATAAGCATCAAACCGACGCATCTAAAGCTTCTTCCAATCTTCTGAGGAAAAGGACACCTGCAACATCTGAATTTAAAAGTCGTGTGTCCTTGGCTGATCTTGGCCTCGGAGCTTCACCAGCCACATCCACAAAACAAGGACAATTATACCCACAAATAAGGCCACTTCCCCAGTGGCTCAGCTGCCAAGAATCCGCCTGCAGTCCGTGAGACACAAGAGACGCGTGTTCCATCCCCAGGTCAAAAAGATCCCCTGGAGAAGGAAATGGCAAACCCACTCCAGTATTCTTGCCTGAAAAAGCCCTTGAACAGAGGAGCCTGGTGGGCTACAGTTCATGGGGTCATAGAGCACGACTGAGCGACTAAGCACACAACATCACCTCCAGGATGAAGGGAGGAGATAAGACATGTGGACAGTATGTAACACAGGGCACAGAAATGGTTTGACCAATGCTAGCCATTATTGATATTACTCAGAAACACGAGAACCCGGTGAGTCAAGACTCTTGAGCAGCATTTCTAAAACACAGAAGACTCTAGTGGTGGTTTTAATAGCAGCAACATTAGCAGTACCTTGGGACTCACTGCTTTGTATTATTCACTGAAAAAAAAAAAAAGAAAAAGCCTAACTCTGCACAATATTATCATCTCAGTTTTGCAGATGTGAAAATGGAAGCTCACCAATGCTGGAACCTGCCCAGGGACTCAGGTTGTTCAGACAGGTCCCTAACAGCAGCAGTTGTAAACGGAATCTTGCTTAACTTTAACAACCCCCAATCTCTGCGTGCTCACCTGTTGCCATGGTGACGAATACCACCCAGCAGCCAGACTGTACACTGGACGGGCTGGACACGCCCCCCGGTTGCAGGTTTCCTCCAAGTCCAGGTTTGGTTTCTTAATATTGCGGCACCTTCGCTCAGGGAAAGTTATCAGCTTGCCTTGGAAGGCCTTCTCGCTGCATTTCATCTCCCTCTTCCTCACTCCCAGACCACAGCTCACAGAACACTGGGGGCCAAGAAAGGAGGCGTCAGGGTGCGGGCTCCACCGTCCACATGTTATCAGAGGGACGGGACTCGGCAGGTAGGCCACAGCCCACCAGGCTCCTGAAGGCAGGGCCTCAAGTCCTGCATGCTACAGAGGCCAGAGGATTGGAGTCACTTTCCCAAGGTCACAGCATGGCTCAGCACCACAAAATAAAGTCAGGCCCTGCCATGACACGGCACACAAGGTGAGCGAGACAGAGCCCCAGAGAAAGACGAGACCGGCAGAGGAGGAGGTCAGGGTCACTGTGTGGTGGTCAGATGTCCAGGGCAGGAGGCAGGGCACAGGGATTGGGCTTAAGGCAGTTCAGGGGAAGAACCACAGATAACAAGAAACTGTCCTTCATCTTTACCTGCCTCTCTCTTCAGCTCGGATATACACTGAAGCTGCGTTATGGCAGGAAAAACAAAAAGAGGATGGAGGCTGATGAGATAGGTCTGAGAAAACCTGTTTTGTTTTTTTTTATGTGACTGAATGCTACTGAAATATTTCCCTACTTCCACTATACAGATTTTCCTTTTCAAAAACTTTTAACTTTGTATTGGGGTACAGCTGATAAACAATGTTGTGACAGTTTCAGGTGAACAGCAAAGGAACTCAGCCATATGAATACACGTATCCATATGTATACATGTATCCCAAACTCCGCTCCCATCCAGGCTGCCCCGTAACACCGAGCAGAGTTCCCTGCGCTCTACAGTAGTAGGTCCTTGTTGGTCATCCATTCGCAGTACAGCAGTGTGTACAGGTCGGTCCCAAACCCCCTCACTATCACTTCTCCCTAGGAACCCCTAAGGTCATTCTCTAAGTCCGTGAGTCTATTTCGTAAGTTCATTTGTCTTTAGATTCCACATAGAAGGGATGTCACAGGATATTCTTCTCTGACTTACTTCACTCATCACGACAGTCTCTAGGTTCATCCATGTGGCTGCAAATGGCATTAGAGAAAACCCATTTTTAACTATTTTAAATGGTATTATGGGATACTGTACAGGGCTTTGATGAACTGCATAAAGCAGTAAGAAATGACATCAGCATAACCATCATCAGTCATGAAGGCTAGGGATCAGATCAAGATGGCAGGACGTGGTGCTCCCCTTCTCTCCCGAAGACATCAAAACTAGAGTTACATGGAGAACGAGTTCACAGAGCATCTAGCAAATGCTGGCAGAAGACCTCAGACCTCCGAAAGGGTAAGAAAATCTGCACAAAACCAGGTAGGACAAAAGGGGAAGAAAAAAAAGAGGAACTGGGCCAGGACCTGGGGAGGGCGCTGCGAAAGGGGAAGCTTTCTGTACCCCGGGAAGCCCCCCACCGGCAGGGAGGTCACCCAGGACCCAGGCGCACTCTGAAGGAGGGGGCAGCACACAGGGTGTAGAGGGCAGAGCGGAGAGAGACCACCCGGCACTGCCGGCCTCAGACGCTCCCCTGCGGGGCTGGGCAGGCCCTGAGGCTCGGCTCCCGAGGCAAACCTGGGGGAGGGCCAGGGCTGGTGGTGGGCTGATGGGTAAGTGGACCGCAACCAAGGGAGGATGGAAGAAGTGTGCCTCACCGCCTGCCTTCCACCGGAGAGGCGAGGCACCACCGCGGCCAGGCGCAGAAGGCTGCCATCAGACCATCCTTCCCTGCCCCTGTGTTCTCAGGCCACAAAGTCCTAGGATCCTCTACCCACAAGGCTACCATTTCAAATGGAAGGAGATAAAGAATTTCTCAGACAAGCAAAAGCTAAAAGGATACAGCAATACTAACCCTCTCATAAAGGAAATTCTGAAAGGTCTTCTCTAAACAGAAAAGCAGTAAGAAGATACAGGAAAGAGGAAATCACAAACGGAAAGTAAATCCACCTGAATTAGCCAGTATACAGAACAAAAGGAAAAAACTATCTGTGAGATCAGCAACACACACAACGAGCAACAAAGGATACACAAGAAAATGGAAAACAAGGGACATCAAAATCATAAAAGGTGGAAAGGAGAGGAAGAAGATGATTTTTTTTTTATGTGTTTGAGCCTCTATGACTACCTGTCTAAAGCAAGCAGATACAGGGAGGGGTTAACATACTTGAAAAACAGGGCAACCACAAATCAAAACCATAGTATAATTCACAGAAACCAAAAAGAACACAAGCGTAAACTAAAAGGAAATCATTAAACCACCAGACAAAGGAAAGGAAGAAAGAATGGATAAAGCAGATGTGGTCCATCTATATAATGGAATACAACCCAGCCATAAAAAAGAATGAAATCATGCCACTGGTGGCAACATGGATGAACACAGAGATCACCCTACTAAGTGAAGTTAGTCAGAAAGACAGAAGCAACCACCATACATTATCATTTATATGTGAGATCTAAAATATGGCACAAAAGAATTCTACGAAACAGAAACTGACTCACAGACACAGACTTGTGGTTGCCAAAAGGAAGGGGGAGGAAGAGGGATGGACTGAGAGTTTGGGGTTCACAGATGCAACCTATTACATTTAGAATGGATAAACAAGGGCCTACTGTATACAGCACAGAAAACTAGATCCAGTCTCCCAGGATAAACATAATGGAGAACATAGAAAAGAGTGTGTACGTGTTTATAACTGAGTCACTGCACTGTACAGCAGAACTTAGCGCACCATTGTAAATTAACTATACTTCAATAAGAATAAAGAAAGAAGGATAACACCGAGCTTCGTACTTGCAGCAGCTCTGTGAGGGAGCTGCAAGTGTTGGCCCCACCGTGCAGACGAGGAAAGGGAGGTTTAGCCCGAGGTCGGATCTGGAGTCATCACTGAAGGCTGCCTGTGAGTGGGCTGCCTCTGACTCAAGCCCAAGCCTTGAGCCATTTGGTTATAACGTTTCTTAAAGAAACTGAGTGGGGAGGGGAGAGACAGGCGCCCTGCTCTGCACCAAGCCACACGGAAGGGAAGCTGCTGGGACAGCGGCCCCTCCTCCACCGGACCCCGCCCCCAGTCCCCACCGTGACCTTTTTCTTCCTCGGCCTCTGTCCTGCTCACTAGACTGTGGACTCCTTAAGAGCAGAGACCTCGCCTTAGGGGTTACTGATGCCTACTTCCAGTTTGATCTCTGCTCAGTTTCCTCTGCCTGAGAACTCAAGTAAGTGTCCCAAGCTAGGAGTCTAGGAGGCATCTTCAAGACTTCCCTCTCCCTGCCCAACAGATGCCTGAAGGTGCCCACCGGCCTCTTTAAGAACTCTCAGCAAAGACAAACACTGTATATTAACGCATATATATGGAATCTAGAAAGATGGTACTGACCATCCTACGTGCAGGGCAGCAAAGGAGACACAGACGTAAAGAACAGACTTTTGGACTCGGTGGGAGGAGAGGGTGGGATGATTTGAGAGAACAGCACTGAAATGTAAATATCACCACATGTAAAAAAGATGACCAGTGCGAGTTCGACGGATGACACAGGGTACCCAAAGCTGGTGCTGTGACAACCTGGAGGCATAGGGTGGGCAGGGAGGCGGAAAGGGGTTTCAGGATGGAAGTGACACATGTAACCGATGGCAAATTCATACTGATGTATGGCAAAAACCATCACAATACTGTAATTATCCTCCAAAGAAGGAAAGAAAGAAAGAAAGGCTCTCGAGGACGCTGCTTTCCTCCATCCCTGAAACATTTCATCTTTCGTTTGCATCCCTGCAATATCCATGTGGGAGCCTTTCCTGGCTCTGGGCTTGGGATCCTCTCTCTGAAATGAAACCCTGATTGTTCCACTGCTTTATTTAAATTTTTAATTAGCTCCCCCAATGTTAACAGGATATATTTCTAGTCTGCCACCCCACAGGACCACGATCTGTGCCTGAGAAGCTTCCAGCATCTACCCATCCCAATTCATTCCTCCTGTGTCCTACTCTCCCAGCTCTGCCCATACAGGGGGCACCCTCTGTCTGAACAGCCCCAACTCCATCTTTGCCGGATTTCTGCTCATCCCTCAGGCTCACACTCCCTGGGAAATCTCTTCTGCCAAGCTTAAGCTCTCTGAGGCAATCACAGACCCCATCACAGCACTCCGCTCGCCATACCTGTATTTTTATACACACTCTTTCTGCAGTTTAGTACCTCAACCGACCAGGCATTGCCTCATCACTGAGATGCGTGTTTTACAATCGGGATTTCATGGAGAAATCAGTAGGGAGGGATGAACAGTAAGTAGCTACCTGGTATATGTGTGCAAGCCTCCGGATGCTGGTAGATGAGCTGAGCATTTCAGAAACCCCCAGGAGTGCATCTGACCTCCTACCTCACTCCACGAAGAGATGAGCCACTGGAGCCGGCTGTTCTTGGGACAGCGTCCGAGCACGCAGCCCTCCTGCGAGTCCGGCCTCGGGGCGCCGGCGCACGCGCTCTCGGGCACGGCCTCTGCCCCCGCAGCGCGTCTACACGCGACTTCTCGCTTCCGCACTCCTCGCCCACAGGTCTTAGAACACTCGAGATTAAAAATGAAAAAGCCATTAGATGCCTGTCTCCAGTGACCGTGTTGCAGGTGAATGCTTGGAAAAGCATTGATGCAGGGTTTACAAAGCTATTTTTAAGCACCAGGACCAAACGGCCAGTAAAATTCCTGTAGTCAGCAGAAGAAATCTTTCCTCCATCCAGAGACTCTGAGTCCAGATTAGCATCTCCTTCAACAATCTGAACACTCAGGGGCTGCTGTGTTGTCCCAGGTCTGAAGACAGGTTTTAGTCTTCATGGAGAAGAGAGGGTTTCTGTGTATAGCACACATGATAACAACCTGGAAAACGGTCCAAGGCCTATTTGTTGGGACTGTGTCTCTCTCTGGCACAAAGCAGAGTCGGTCTGGGCATTTGGCTAAAGAGGATTTTCAGTGATTCAGACAAGGGCAATCATAGAAGTATAATATGTCTGACAGCGACGGCCACAGACTATGGCGCTCATAAACTGGGTTGGGGGTGTCCAGCCCTTGCTCTACTGTCTGTCTTGTCCTCTGCTGTCTCTAGGCTGGGCACTGTGCTAACTCTCAGGGAAAATTAAGTCAACACTCAGCAAATGTTTGGGAATAACTTTGCATGGCCAGCTAATGCTCTTCTATTCCTACCATCTTGACCTTCATAAGACCTGTGAAATAAGGAAGGCAGCAAATTATTCCCTGGTTTTCAGATTTGTGGTTCAAAAGTCTTCTAAGTGATCTCAACAGCTTTTGAACCACAGCTCTGAAAGCCAGGACAGAAGTGATCTCATGGGGTGGTTAGAGGGTCATGTGATAAAGGCTCTGGTATATACTCAAGTGTATCATCATGCTGCTGCTGCTGCTGCTGCTAAGTCGCATCAGTCCAGTCATGTCTGACTCTGTGTGACCCCATAGACGGCAGCCCAGCAGGCTGCTCTGTCCCTGGGATTCTCCAGGCAAGAATACTGCAGAAGGCATTAAATGAATGTTCTCTGTTGTGGTTGGCCAAGTCTGATAATGTCAGCATCCTGTCTCCCTCTCCCTTACAAATATGAAGGATGAGACTTCCCAGTGGTCCTCTTGCTATTATCCCATTTTAAAGGGAAGGCGTCTGAGAGTCATGTGATAAGTCAGCCACCTGTCAAGTTGCAGAGATGAGCAAATATGTCTGATGTCAGACGATGGCTCTGCACCACGGAACGTCACTCATTCATGGTGCTAACATCTAGGTGGTTAATTCTTATTCAATAGAATTCTTTTTTATATTTGTGACTTTCTTTTTCCAGAATGGTAAAATTTTTCATCTGCTTCTGAAATGGTTTCAAGGGCCATGGTCTCTAATGGCAGGTGGGTCCTTTACCACTAGCACCACCTATCTGGTAGCATGACCATCACCAAAAAGGCTAAAAATCACAAAAAATGCTAATTAAAATGCCCATTCACATGACTGGGTGTGATTCCCATGAAGGTGCAAACAGCTGAGATCCTCTGGGGAAAGCAGAGACACCACCTGTATTTTCATCACCTTGTTTTTCCACGAGGAATGGGACTCACGACTCCAGTAATACCGCTTACCTGAGACCAGGGCCCAGGGCTCCATTCTGGAGGGCAGGCATGGCTGTTGCAGGTTTGAACCTGAGTGGGCGTGCTCACTGGGCAGAGAGAGTGCAGGACCGCCTCCTCCTTCTGGAAGGGCTTCTTCTGGACGCATTGCACCTTCCGGCTCTGCTGGCCTCCCGCACATGACCTGCTGCAGGCGCTCCACTCGCCCGGCTTCCAGCTTTCAGGGAGAGACGGGATTACTTCCAGGGAAGCTAAGACGCTGCATCATCTATGTCAAAGCAGTTACTGTGAGAGATTAGCCACCTGCTGGAAGCCTTTGCTCCACTGCAGAACCAACAACCAATAACTGATTCTTCTTCTATAGATTTGCAAGCCTACAAGGTCTATTACCCCATAGTTCTGGGGAAAAATACATTCCTGCCATCTACAGGTGAAGAAGTGCATGCTGTTTGGAACTCTGAGTGATTCAGTATAATTTACTGGGATCTTAAACCCTGTGCCAGAGACTCTCCCATGCATTAGGGTTGGAAAAAATGAATGAAGCAGGCTCTTCCCATGAAATTGCCTGTGGAAGTGGTGGCTGTGTGAACACATCAAGGCAATACTTTCTGATCATTTCTACAATAGCAGTTAATACAAGTATAATAACGAGACTATTGACACAATCGATGAAGAAGGGAGAGGCGCGTGTGTGTGCGTGCGTGCTCACACATGCAAAAGAGAGACACATTGAGAGAGGGTCTCTCAAAGAATGTTTCTAAGTAGGCCGTTCCCCCAACCTCTTTTTCTGGTTAGTCTTAAACTCTACAGTTGGGTTGGAGGTATAACCTCAAGTTCCTTATTTCAAGATTTTGAGCTCACTTTTTTCACAGCTGTTGTATCTGAGACTTGGTATACACTAAAGAGTGATCATCTGAAACCGTGAATCCTTTTCAACAACCACCTTGGATTTGTCTGATTCGAAGGCCTAGCATTAAAAAGATCCACCAGATGGTGACACATTTCAAAGCAGCAGAGACCAAAAACTGTTCACAAATGTTCTACGTATTATTTGAAGACATAAAACATCACGAAGATCAAATATGTTTTTGTTATACCTCTGCATTACTGCATTTGCCTAGTCCTGCGATTTTTGCTCTGGCTCCCCCACCCCCAAGCCTGAGTTGTGGGGTTAAACACCTTTCTGTTGGTCTAGAGAAGTTCCCATACAAGTTCTAGGATTACAAGTATTCTAAAACATTGTATAATCCATGTTATCTAATTTAGTGAAAGAAAGGTGATAACAAATGGTTCCTTATATTTGTACAACATTATATCTTCCAGTAAGAGGCAAAGAAATCTATTATCATGAGATTATTGGTTTTAACATTTGCCTATATGGGGGGTCCATCTAGTCAAGGCTATGGTTTTTCCCATGGTCATGTATGGATGTGAGAGTTGGACTGTGAAGAAAGCTGATCGCCGAAGAATTGATGCTTTTGAACTGTGGTGCTGGAGAAGACTCTTGAGAGTCCCTTGGACTGCAAGGAAATCCAACCAGTCCATTGTAAAGGAGATCAATCCTGGGTGTTCATTGGAGGGACTGATGCTAAAGCTGAAACTCCAATACTTTGGGCACCACATGCGACAAGTTGACTCACTGGAAAAGAGTCTGATGTTGGGAGGGATTGGGGGCGGGAGGAGACGGGGATGACAGAGAATGAGATGGCTGGATGGCATCACTGACTCGATGGACATGAGTTTGAGTGAACTTCGGGAGTTGGTGATGGACAGGGAGGTCTGGCGTGCTGTGGTTCATGGGGTCGCAAAGAGTCGGACACGACTGAGTGACTGAACTGACTGACTGACTGATACGGGTGGCATTTTTGTCTGCCAAATTCAAGTTTCTTTCCTTACGTGGCAAATATGATGAATTTGGAAAAGAACCAGAAAGAGCACAGCACACTTTTTTGTGGCCCGCTTGGTTCTCCACATCGGGCCCCAGGCTCACTCTCCATTTCAGGATCTTAGTTTCCCCAGCCAGGGATCAAACTGTGATGCCTGCTGCCGTGGGAGCATGGAGTCCTGACCCCTGGGCCACCAGCAGTGTTTTTTACCACTTTTTTCACACGTGTCGTTCTTAGAGTCTGTATCTCACGGCATCTCAGTCATCTGTTTGCACATCCACCTCTTCCAGTAGGTGGTGGGCTCACTGACGGGGGAACGACTAATACTCATCTCCGTCTTCCAGTCCTGGACTGAGGACCTGGCCTGCTCTCAGGGCATATCGCATGGTTGTTACAGGGAAAATAATGGGCTTAGATCAGATGGACGCCTCTGTCCCTAGAATTCTAATGGTCTCAGGCCTGATACTTAGTATGTCCCTGCTGAAGAACAGTCCCTAAAAGATCCCATTACTCAACAGGAAATAAGTAAGAGGTGGCAAAAAGGGAAACACAGTGAAAGAGCTTGTCCATTCCACCACTCCAGCTCTGTAGTCACTGCAGGGGAAGCTCTGCTTTCAAATAGCCAGAGAACTTTGTCACTGCACAGAATACTGTTTCAGTTAGTACATGGGGTCATCAGGGAAGTTCTAGGAGTTAAGCATGACCAATGCTCTCTCCCTCTTCATGGATGTACGTACGAACGGGGTCCCTGTCTTTGCCTGGGCTTCCCTTGTGGCTCAGCTGGTAAAGAATCCACCTGCAATGCGGGAGACCTGGGTTCGATCCCTGGGTTGGGAAGATCCCCTGGAGAAGGGAACAGCTACCCACTACAGTATTCTGGCCTGGAGAATTCCATGGACTGTATAGTCCATGGGGCTGGTCAACAATGGTGGAAAGGAGGCTTTAAATAAGAAGACAGCAGCTTGCCATTCAAGTGTTTTGACAATCCCTACATGTATGTAAACATACACAAACCCATCTAAAGGACAGACTATTCCACAAGGGTCGATAACACTGGTTATTAGGGCCACTGGATATGTTTAGAGCCAGACATTTCTTGGCGAAAGAGATAAATCCACAGAAGCCCCTCAAATTTCTTTCTCCTTTTTGTGTTCAGGATACAGCTGGTTCCAAATTCCAAGAGAAAACCCGAGTTGACAGTTGGGCATAGGGTATTGGTGGGTAGCTGAAGCCCCAAACAATTATGACATACACTCTTTACAAGGAAAAATAGATTGCACGATATAATTGCATCACCACAAAGCAAACACTGCTTATTAAGATGATCAGAAAGATCAGTGAGTGCAGCACTGCTTTAAAGGAAGCTCTGTCAACTCTATATAAATACATTTGGCAGAAGATAAATCAAACCAGAAGAGACTCCATTTGGCTTGGGGACATTACTTAAAATTAGTGTTCAAACAATAACGTGGCTAAAATCAATCCCATTGCAAACCCACTGAGATCCCCACAGAGTGTCTGCATCAAAAACGGGGTTACCACTCGGTCTGCAGTCCTGTCTTCTGACTTTCTGTCTTGCTACTGTGTAATTTGGATGTGAGGTTTCACGGGTTGCACAGTAATATGATTTTTAAATTCTTGGACGACTCTCTAAAAGTTGAGTGCACAACCGCAGGGAAATTTAGCTACTATAGGTTTCTGTGTTATTTAAATATCTGTTTGATTTAGTTCAGAGAAGAGGGGTCTCTAAAGGTTAAAAAAGATGCTTTTATGCCTTTTTTTTTTTTTAACCCCAGGATTACACTGGCATAGACAGGGTCTGAGCGTCTAAAGTAAATTTGTGTTTTTCAAGTTACATATTTTAATGCCAACTATCATCTCTTTCTTCTGTTGACTTTTTAGGGGGTGAGGGTTATTCTTTCTATCTTTGAATCACTTTTGATCAGAGGCATTGACAGTGGCTTCAGTCATCTCATATCAACAATAAAGCACACACGTACAAGTGCAACCAGAGAGACATTCCCAGATGACTTACTAGGCAGGGCAGGAGAAGGCATTGCACATTTTGGGTTCAGTTGCTGGCCTGGCTCTTGCATTGCAGAATGAGGAATTGACTTGAGTGTTTTGATCTCGTAAGCAAACGGCCTTGACACTTATGTAACCTAGTAAGACATCAAAAGTTACCAAGCGAAAACTACAGATAACCAATGCCATTTAGTTTCCAAGTTTAGCTTCCCATGTACCAGGGTTCTGATGTTTTACTGAAGACAGAATCCAAATATTGTGTGAAAACACTTTATTTGAAAACATCTACAACACATGCGAATCCCACTTCTATCTCCACCTCCCCCAAAATAACTGCTTACATAGTTTAATATTTTTAACATGCAGCTTCTTAGTTTTCAAGACCACCATGGATTCTAGAATCATACTGTGATAAAAACGACCTTTTGAAAACAGGGCAGCTGTATAGGGAAATGTCACACAAGCTTTAATTTACATTGCACATATCTAATGAAAAATGCTCTTCAAAGAACAATCATGGGTGAATTAACTGTGGAAACTCTAAGATTCTGCATTTTCATGAAGCACTTTTACTTCCATAAGACTGTTGTGCATATATAAATGGAAACTTGCACTCACTGACTATGTATTCATACCTGTTCATTACGACTCTGTTTTTTGTTTTCTGTCTGTTCACCCTACTGCCTGGCTTTCAATGTTCGTTTTAGGACCTCTCATCGGAGGTGTACAGTTTTCGATGAGTAACTGTATTTGACAGCTCCCCATAAAGGGAGCCTGCTTCCTCTTTTAATTGTTTTTATTCACATGGACTTTTCTTTAAAATGGAATCTGAGCAACAATGAAAAGCCACTCTTGCTAGAATGATTAGGTTGAAGTGGGTTTATATTCAGGAAAAGGAAAGTGAAGTCGCTCAGTCATGTCCAACTCTTTCCAACCCCATGGACTGTAACCTACCAGGCTCTTCTGTCCAAGGGATTTTCCAGGCAGGAGCACTGGAGTGGGTTGCCATTTCCTACTCCATTATGTTCCGGAGGAACTGATCAAAACATCTGGACTCTCTACAGTTAAGAGTTTGCTTCTGGAGAATATTCATTTGGACTCCTCTTACGCCTTAGACACACCATGGCCTGTGAGTCACATGAAGGGGCTGCTAATTCAAGGCAAGGGAGAATCCCACAATGCATTTGTCCAACGTCATCCCTTTGGTTGTATTTATTCCCTGTAAATGGAATATGGACTCTCTCTACTTTCCAAGAAAGTCTGCATTCCCTGGATACCACAAAATTACTGAAAATGATCTTAAAGACCATTCAGTGTATGAACAACTGATTACGCTCAAACACTACAAGAAAAAGAGCATAGACATGGCTAAAGCAGGGTTTCTGTTCCTTAAAAAAAGATCAAGTGATATGTGTGGTGTGTGTCTGAGTATATAAAATACATGCATTTTTTACATTGGCTTGAGAAAAAGAATAGAATGATATAGACCCAAATACTGACGTTGGCTACTGCTGATTAAAGGATCATGGGAGATTATTTCCTTCTTTATAGCATATTGCTTTAAAATGTGTATTAATAAAAAATATTCCTGTT
The DNA here is from genome assembly GCF_049115385.1 of Moschus berezovskii. Taxonomy (NCBI): domain Eukaryota; kingdom Metazoa; phylum Chordata; class Mammalia; order Artiodactyla; family Moschidae; genus Moschus; species Moschus berezovskii. The sequence continues at coordinate 59,541,857 of NC_142481.1, read as the reverse complement.
TATTACTAATTACTAAAATATTAATCATTTATATATTAAATATATTTATATAATATGCATATGAAAATATATTTATAAATGTAATAAATATATAAAATTATTCTATCTTTTTTAAAAAAGAAGTATTCCTCCTATTTTGTTAACTAGCATGGGCAGCTAAAGACCAGACCTCAGAGACAAGAATTTCTTAATTTTCTCCACTTCTGCTCTCTCTGGTCCCAAGATGCCCCGCTTTGCCCAGCAGAAAGGACATGGTAGGAACCCCTGCTGTCACCAGGCGCTCTGAGCATGAGAAAGTAAGGGACCAATCTTCACGCTTTGGTTTCATGTCAGGACTTATTCACGGACTTTCACCTTCTTCCCAAAGGGGCAAGCGTGACAGAGACTGACTTACCAACAAATAGGTGATACTCTGAGGTCGAAATAGGACGCCTCCCTTCTGCTCACTGAGGGGATGGCTGGGACTCCTCCCTCCTTACAAAGGTCATTTCTCACACTGAACCCACTTGCCTGCAGAGATTCTGTTGACATCACCCCTGGGGGGATAGACTATACTGCCTTCATGTGTTAGCTCGCGGCCTTAAGCCTGCCTGGCGTGTGTTCTCACTGTCTATCGCCTACCTTCTCTAAATCCCCCTGGAAAGTTGACAACAACAGAAACAACAGAAAGAAAGAAAACTGTTGGCAGATACCAATCCTCATATTTATAATAAAGGGACACTATTTTTTATATTTTTCTCCCCTGGAAGTTTCAGATGCATCATTTTCGAGTCCTGGTTATAGTTGACTTGAGATTTGCTTGAGTTGATTCCTTTCTATTAATACATAGGAAAATCCCCAAAGACTACAAATAATATTTGATTTTTTCCCTCTAAATAGTGACAGTTCTTATAAAGATAGCTCTTTTGTTGCTTATTTCAACCAGACAATTGAAAGAGGTCTGGAGTGGGAGAGCCTGTTTTAAGAGAAGACGTGGAAGACGGAATTGGGAAACCTACCTCCCCCACAGGAGACAGAGCAATCTGTCTGCACTGTGCTCCAGGCGTAGCTGTGTCTTTTTGAGGCTGGCAGAGTTCCATTCGTGATCTTGGGAAGTGCATACTTCCAAGCTATTCCTGGGTTTTTGCCTTGCATGAGAATCTGGACAGTATAAGATACAAATCAGAGATCAAGACGCAGGTCAGACCCTGGAATTCCAGAAAACTCAGTGAACGTTTTAAAGATATTTCTACAACATTTTGGAATCAAGATTGCTGGGAGAAATATTAATAACGTCAGATAAGCAGATGACACCACCCTTAGGGCAGAAAGCAAAGAAGAACTAAAGAGCCTCTTGATGAAAGTGAAAGAGGAAAGTGAAAAAGTTGGCTTAAAACTCAACATTCAGAAAACTAAGATCATGACATCTGGTCCCATCACTTCATGGCAAGTAGATGGGGAAACAATGGAAACAGTGACAGACTTTATTTTTGGGGGCTCCAAAATCACTGCAGATGGTGACTGCAGCCATGAAATTAAAAGAATCTTGCTCCTTGGAAGAAAAGCTATGACCAACCTAGACAGCATATTAAAAAGCAGAGACATTACTTTGCCAACAGAGGTCCGTCTAGTCAAAGCTATGGTTTTTCCAGTAGTCATGTATGGATGTGAGAGTTGGACAATAAAGAAAGCTGAACATCGAATAATTGATGGTTTTGAACTGTGGTGTTGGAGAAGACTCTTGAGAGTCTCTTGGACTGCAAGGAGATCCAACCAGTCCATTCTAAAGGAAATCAGTCCTGAATAGTCATTGGAAGGACTGATGCTGAAGCTGAAACTCCAATGCTTTGACCACCTGATGCAAAGAACTGACTCATTGGAAAAGACCCTGATGCTGGGAAAGATTGAAGGTGGGAGGAGAAGGGGACAACAGAGGATAAGATGGTTGGATGACATCACTGACTCGATGGACATGAGTTTGAGTAAGCTCTGGGAGTTGGTGATGGACAGGGAGGCCTGGCATGCTGCAGTCTATGGGGTCACAGAGTTGGACATGAACTGAACTGAACGACATTTTGATCTCAGAGCTGGTTTGTGTCATTGTTCCCAAGTACATTTTATGCTGATTGGAAGTCTGCCCGTGACACTTTAAAACGTGTAGCTCCAGATAGTCAAAGCTGTGATGTGGAAAGCTAGTAGGGGAACAATACATTTGCTATAAGCCCATGACCCAGGTTTGATCATTGATCTGGATAAACCCGATTAAGACAGCAAGAAAATAGATCTTCACATTATGTTGAAGGGAGGTCAGACTATGAAGTTTTAATCTTCACATTAAACTTGAAAGCCTAGCATGGTTCTCACACACACTGGTACCCCACAAATAATCAAAGTGTTATTCGTTCAGTCATGTCTGACTCTTTGAGACCGCATGGACTGTAAGCCCACCAGGCTCCTCTGTCCATGGGGTTTTCCAGGCAAGAATACTAGAGTGGGTAACCAACCCTTTCTCCAGGGTATCTTCCCAGCCCAGGGATTGAACCTGGGTTTCCTGCACTGCAGGTAGATTCTTTATCATCTGAGCCACCAGGGGTTGAAACTCAATCTACATATATAAGTTTTTATGATTTATTCCATCCCACAACTTATAACGCATCTCCAGGATACCAGCAGCTGTTAGGCACAAAAGAGGAACACATGAAACCTTAGAATAAATACCCCACTTAGAATCACCTATCACCAACTCCAGAATCCAGGCAGATTTCCAATAGGACTTCCAAAGAGAATTTGCCCAAGAGTATATGTCTGTTAACTGTACTAGATGAGCAGATAAGACAGAAAGAAACATGATCAGAAGTAGGGGTTGGTACTGGAATGGATTTGACCTCAAAGGGGCAAGGAGCTTGGATAAATCTGATCCTAACAGGTGTGGCCACTAAAAAAGCCATCATTATAGGCACTTTGTCAGACACTCGGTTGGGCTTTTGTGCTGCATTCTCTCAAAAGAGTCCTCTAACAACTCTGGAATGTAGCTAATTTTTCACAGGAAAAATAAAAAAAAATACCCTGAGAAGAAAGAAGTTGTACAAGATCACACAACTGGTGACTGGCAAATGAGCTTAAAATAGAACTTAGACACTCCAACAAAATGTGCCTACAGACTGCAAGATATCACCTTGTTTTGTATTTACTTTTCATTGACGTATAGTAGAGTTACAATGTTGTATTAGTTTCAGATGGACAGCAAAGTGATTTAGCCATACACACACAATACACACACACACACATACAGATCTATAACTCTCTCTGTATATATATATATATATATATATATATATATATATACATATTCTTTTTCAGATTCTTTTCCATTATAGGTTATTATAAGATACTGGATACAGTTTCTGGTGCCATAAGTAGGTCCTTTTTATTTATTTTATATATAGTAGTGTGTATCTATTAATCCCAAACTCTCAACTTATCCCTCCCCCCTTTCCCTTTGGTAACCATAAATTTGTTCTCGGTGTCTGGAGATCACTTCCTTTTTGGTGTGGGCAAACACATTATTGGCCTCCTTTGCTGACTCTCTCTTTTCCTAACTATGTCTCTTTTTTTCCTTCAAATTCAAAGCATGGGTAAAAATAGCTGGTTCTCTCCCATCCCATGAATCTTGCGGAAAATCTGTTACCACCAGAGCTGGGCATTCATGCCCCCAAAGCAAAGCAGATTTCCAGTTAAAAATAGGAACCCCTGGCTCTATCTCTGTCTGGTGGGATCCAACCTCAATTAAAGCTGGGTGAGTGGCAGCGGTTCAAGGACCTCCATTGTGCCAGACCACTCCTTGGGCTGCTACGACATGGCTTCCACTTTACTATCAGCTTAAATGTCTCCAGAAGTATCATGGCTTACTCTGATCATTCTATGGTGTAGTCATCCTTTGTCAGCCAACAAAACAAAATCTTGGTGCCTCCCAGAAGAAAACAAACAGTTAATAGATGGGTCTTTGTTTCCTTCACCCCAATCCAAAGTAGAAACCAAACAAAACACAACAGGTAATACCATTAAAATTGACAAATGCCAAATTCTCATTAGTCACCAAGGAAAACCTTCTCAAAATCAAGGTCTTAGGAGGATGCCAGCAGGTGTTAGGCACAAAAGAAGCACACATAAAACCTTAGAATAAATACCCCACTTAGAATCACCTATCACTAATTCCAGAACCCAATACAGTGGAGTTGCATCACACACACATCTCAGACAGACATTTCAAGTCCAGGTGCTCTAGGTAGAGAAATCCGCTCACTTATCTCCACTTTCTAGGACCACCCATTCCCTGCCGCATTCAAACTGGTTCCTGGCTTCCACTCCCATAGGGGAAAGGGATCCCCAATAGAAATGCAAAGAAAATGAAAAATAACAAATGTATTACTATTACAGTTTTATAGCCAATGGCCTATAGGACATACAGTTTATATTTTGTTGGTTGGACATGTTAATACATTCATTGAATGCACAAATGAATATGATACTCAACTTTAAAACAAACAAATCAGGAACTTCCCTGGTGGTCGAGTGGTTAAGAATCTGCCTTGCAATACAAGGAACACAGGTTCGATTCGTGGTTGGGGAACTAAAATCCCACATGCCTCAGAGCAACCCAGTCCTCACGCCACAACTTCTAAAGGCCACACATCCCAACTAGAGTCCCTGTGCTGCACGAAAGGTCCCGGGTGCCACAACCAAGACCCGAGGCAGCCAACTAAATAGATAAATATTAAAAAAAACAAAACAAAACACCCCAAATCCAGTGGCTCACAGCATCATTATAATGTCTGTGCATCTGGAAGGTCAGGCTTCCCGGGCATAGTGGTAAAGAATCTGCCTGCCAAGCAGGAGACTCGGGTTCCATCTCTCACTGGGGAAGATCCTCCCTTAGAGAAGGAAATGGTAATCCACTCCATCTCATGGACAGAAGAGCCTGACGGGCTACAGTCCATAGGGTTGCAAAGAGTCAGACATGACTGAGCGACTAAACAACAATCTGGAAAGTCACAGGAGAACTGTATGTATAATCACGTAGGCTAAAAGACAATATTTGTATAAACCAGCAGAAAGCTGACTGTAGATTTTAACATCAGCTCATAAAGGCTTCTTAAAGTAATTATTTAAACAAATAAATGCCCAGATTAAATACATAAAAGATGAGTATTTGCCACTCACATTATTTGCTTCTTAATGATAATTAAAGCATTCTCTGCCCTTTTCTTTATCCTGTATGAGGAACAGAGTAACCAAGAATGAAATACACAGCAGTCATCTTACCTTTTACTGTCTTATGCCTGTACCAGCCAGTCCTTTAGAATCAGACTATCTGTCTGGCTAAAACAATCTCTGTTAGTCTGTCCTTCACCCCGTTCTAAAAAAAAACTAGACTTTGTTTTTAAAAAGTCAATTCCACCCTCAGGAATGGCTACATAATTTGTGTGTGTGTATGTGTGTGTGTGTCGGGGGGGTGCCTAGGGCAAAATGGAAATGAAAGGCCCCTTGTTTAAAAAAGTGATTAGGGATTTCAGGTTGGTGACAACAGAGCATTAAACCAATCACAGGGCAATTCTGAGCCCAAGGTCCCCAGTAACTCTGCGGGGTCCACATTCACGAAGCCACCTCAGCCCAACCTTAAGGTTGAGGTTTTCTCACCTGCATCAGTTTAAGACACAATTAAAAAGGTTCCAAGTTCTAAATGACCCCGTGGTCTGATGCCAGCTTTGACCACTCTTCTCAGATGGAGAATGAATTTGGCAGGTCTGTCTACACCTGAGTGACCACGACCATCACCGTGACCACAGACAGCCTGTCCCACCTGAGGCTCGGAAGCAAAGGGGCCTCGGGACAACGTGCGATAACCACACAGCCCAGATTCTAAGCACCTCTGAAACAGCACGTCATCTGGAAATGCTCATCCCCGTCACTGACATCTATTTTAAAGTATTTTCAGCAGTCCTGTCAAGCGCTGTAAGTAACTTTCTTCAGCACTAGTGGAGAACATGGAGACCCCCCAGGTCCTGCGGACGCCACTCCCCAACACCGCTGCCCGTTCCCCCCCCCCCTCACCAACGGCAGCATCACGGCACACCATCCCAACGTGGCCCAAAGAGCCATGTGGCCTGGCTGTGAAGTGCACACATTTGGAAAGATCGCCAGCAATTCAGTCTACTTAACTGGACTCAGGCCAGAGAATTTTCCAGCCAACTGGCATTGAGTCTCTTAATTTATAGCTGGCAAGCAACCTCCTTAAATGCTTCCAGGTCCACAGTAGAACTATTTAATGTCTACCTTGAACACACGAACCACCTGACTTCAGACACAACACTCCAGCAGCTCTGACCACAGGGTGCGGAGTGATAAAATTTACAGTTTAAGCTGGAAAACCACAGACAGGGCTGGACTCGACCAGTTCCCCTCTGAAGGAGGGCATGCGGGTTCTGCTTGGGGTGCTCACGGGTTAAAATAAAGGACACACTGAGTAATCTTGGGTAAATGGCTCGCTTGTACTCCCACTTTTATTTTTTAATATGCAAACTATAAAATGCCTTCAACCAGCTTCATCTTTGTTTCATTATTGAAGGCCTATGTTTTTCTTTTAAAGAAGTTGTCCTAATCCTATGAAATTAAAAGATGCTTGCTCCTTGGAAGAAAAGCTGTGACAAACCTAGACAACATATTAAAAAGCAGAGACATCACTTTGCTGACAAAGGTCCATCTAGTCAAAGCTATGGTTTTTCCAGTAGTCATGTATGGATGTGAGAGTTGGATCATCAAGAAGGCTGAGTGCCTAAGAATTGATGCTTTCAAACCATGGTGCTGGAGAAGACTGTTGAGAGACACTTGTACTGCAAGGAGATCCAACCCATCAATTCTAAAGGAAATAAATTCTGAATATTCATTGGAAGGACTGATGCTGAAGCTGAAGCTCCATTACTTTGGCCACCTGATGGAAAGAGCCGACTCACTGGAAAAGACCCCAATGCTGGGAAATATCGAGGGCAGGAGGAGAAGGGGACGACAGAGGATGAGATGGTTGGATGGCATCACCGACTTGATGGACATGAGAGTTTGAGAAAACTCCAGGAGACAGTGAAACTCCTGGTGTGCTACAGTCCATGGGGTCGCAAACAGTTGGACATGACTTAGTGACTGAACAACAAACCCTCCCATGGAAACTAAAGAGCTACAGTTAGGTTCTAAAGACCAGTTTTTTATTTAGTACAGGCTTGGAAGCTTGTTTCTCATCTTCAATAATGTAATAATGTACCTGATAGCTTTAAAAAATAATAATAGCCATACTTACGGTGTTTATGCCAGGCAAAGCATTGTACAGCATTATCTCTTTTACAGTTAATAATGACATCATGAGGAAGGCACAGTGCTATTAATACCCTAGTCTTGTAGATGAACGCAGCTAGTAAGTAGAAATCGGAGGAGGCAATGGCACCCCACTCCAGAACTCTTTCCTGGAAAATCCCACGGATGGAGGAGCCTGGTGGGCTGTAGTCCATGGGGTCACACAGTCAGACACGACTGAAGTGACTTAGCAGCAGCAGCAGCAGTAAGTAGCAACACGGGGAATTCAAGTTCCTGATAACTGCATGACTCACAAACTTGACCTCTTAACTTTCAGAACACTGCACCTCCAGCTCTGAAATGTCATGTCTAGGATTCTAATTTAAAATTCTCAAGACTGGAGGAACCCTGAAAAGATATCGTCACTGGGATCCAATAACATGCTCTAACATATACATTGTGCTATCGGTTCCAATCTGAAAATGTCCCTTCTTGAACATGCTAATACCTGATTTAAGGATTTGTGATTTTTAATCTCCTCAATCCATTTGCCCCTTCATTTACAGAAATGTTTGTTTTAAATACCGTTTTAACGGTTGAAATTCAACCCACTTTACAGATCGACCCCTTCCAACAAAGGCTGGATTTCGCAGTACCTTACATGTTGACCAAGTCAGAGGAGGAATCGTTTTTGTGGTGTGAGTTCATGATTCTGTTTGATCCTGTGATTTTCTGGGAAGCCTCATGATGTGAAAAATCAGCCAGTTGTCCCCAGCTTCTTGTTTGCTTCAAAGCCTGAAGACATGAGCAGGTATCATGTCTGGGACTGGGTGTGAGTGAGTCGGATTTGACAGGATGCAGCACCGCAAAGACCCGACTGGGGCCTTGGAAGTCCATCTACAAGGCGGCTTCAAAGGTGTGGGCTGACACATTGAACCTCGACTACCATTCTAATTCAACTCATCCACATTCCTAGCAGTTTAGGGGAGAGAAAGAGAATGCTCCGACCTGTCACAGAAGTATTTGCCGTGAATTAACTGGAGGCCCACACTTCAAACAGCAAACGGCAACCTGGAGAGAAGTGATGCGGCATCTCGGGAGCACATCTGACTCGTCCTCCGGAGCCTGGGGTTCCGCGTCATCTGGTCTCAATTAGTCCTCCGCAGGTTCTCTTCTGTGAGCCGTGTCTTCACTCCATCCCTGCTCCTTGGCTAATCTCTCTCCCTGACACTGATTCTATCCTGAGGCACATCTTTGCTCATCTCAGGCCCTGCCCCGTGGGGGAAGGGATGCAGACAGCAGGGTCATGAGGATGGGGCTAGATGAGAAGGGACGTCCCTGACTGTGATGCTACCACACCATCAACTCAGTGATCAATGTGCCCGTCCACCTGGTCTCCCCCCAACCCACCCATCATCGCCTTTGGCCAAAGAGTGGAGGAAGTTGTTTATGATAGTAATTTTCTTAAGACGTCTTTTTCTGCCTTGAAACTGGCCTGTGGTTAACCTATTTCTCACTTGCTGTCGTTACAAACGCTGCTGTAGGGGTCAGCGGCACTCTCCCTTGGTACATGATTAATTGGGAATGGGCTTTCAAAGAGTTAAACACTGCCTTCTGGTGTCTTAACAGAGAGGGGAATAAAAAACCCTTAACGTGAAGGAGAGCTTTTATTTTCAAGCCTTTTTTTTTTCCTAAAAAAAATGGAATGCTGTAAAAACACAGATGATCATATTTCAGTCTTAGACTAGTAACCTGTGTTATCATGTCAGCCTAAATCACTGTTTATCAGACGGGGATGAAGTTACTTTATAATGAAACACTCATGGTGAATTTCCTCAGCTACCCTCCAACTTCACGACAGCTTGATGGAGAATATGACTCATTCGCTGCTGTGTGTACTTGTGTGTGACTGCACGTGAGAGGGAAACAGAGACAGAGAAACAGAATAAAGGGGAGGAAGAAACAAAGGGAGAGGCAGCTAGGAGGGCAGAGAGAGGGCAGAGGGGAGGCAGCGGCAGGGTTGGGGGAGAGGGCTCACACGCAACAGCTAACAAACAGCTGATCTCAGTCACTTCTACAGAACGTCATCATCTCTAAGTAGACACCTTCACTAATCATAAAAAAAAAAGAGAAATTTTGTTTTTAATTCTCATTGCCCTTTAAAATTATATACTAAATGGACCTCTTGCAATGTACTTAAACAAAGGACAAAATTACTGACTTTATGTTACCTATATCTCAATCTCAAAGTGGAAAAACATTAAGTTGTCAGCCATACTCCAAACGCCCAGCACATATATATATATATAATATATACATACATACACACAGATATATATACACACATATATACATATATATATGTATATATATAATTTGTGTACATATGTATATATGGGCTTCCCTAGTGACTCAGATGGTAAAGAATCTGCCTGCAATGCAGGAGATCTGGGTTCAATCACTGAGTCAAGAAGATCCCCTGGAGAAGGGAATGGCAACCCACTCCACTATTCTTGCCTAGAGAATCCCATGGACAGAGGAGCCTGGTGGGCTACAGTCTGAGGGGTTGCAAAGAGTCAGACATGACTAAGCAACTAACACTTTCACTTTTCACATATATATGTATACACATACACACACACTTCAGAGTAAATGATTATTTTTCAACAAAGGGAGGTGTAAATTCCAACTCTGAACTTCGGTTTTCACATTTCTACCATGTCAGAAATGGTAAGGACCTAACAGAAGCAGAAGATATTAAGAAGAGGTAGCAAGAATATGGGGTCACACAGAGTCGGACACGACTGAAGTGACTTAGCAGCAGCAGCAGCAAGAATACACAGGAGAACTATACAAAAAAGATCTTCATGACCCAGATAATCACGATGGTGTGATCACTCACTTAGAGCTAGACATCCTGGAATGTGAAGTCAAGTGGGCCTTAGAAAGCATCACTATGAACAAAGCTAGTGGAGGTGATGGAATTCTAGGTGAGCTACTTCAAATCCTGAAAGATGATGCTGTGAAAGTGCTGCACTCAATATGCCAGCAAATTTGGAAAACAGCAGTGGCCACAGGACTGGGAAAGGTCAGTTTTCATTCCAATCCCAAAGAAAGGCAATGCCAAAGAATGCTCAAACTACCTCACAACTGCACTCATCTTACATGCTAGCAAAGTAATGCTCAAAATTCTCCAAGCCAGGCTTCAACAGTATGTGAACTGTGAACTTCCAGATATTCAAGCTGGATTTAGAAAAGGCAGAGAAACCAGGGATCAAATTGCCAACATCTGTTGGATCATCGAAAAAGCAAGAGACTGTGTGGATCACAACAAACTGTGGAAAATTCTTAAAGAGATGGGAATAGCAGACCACCTGATGTGCCTCCTGAGAAATCTGTATGCAGATCAGGAAGCAACAGTTAGAACTGGACATGGAACAACAGATGGGTTTCAAATCAAGAAAGGAGTATGTCAAGGCTGTATATTGTCACCCTGCTTATTTAACTGATATGCAGAGTACATCATGAGAAACGCTGGACTGGATGAAGCACAAGCTGGAATCAAGACTGCCGGGAGAAATATCAATAACTTCAGATATGCAGATGACACCACCCTTATGGCAGAAGTGAAGAACTAAAGAGCCTCTTCATGAACGTGAAATAGGAGAGTGAAAAAGTTGGCTTAAAACTCAGCATTCAGAAAACTAAGATCATGGCATCCAGTCCCATCACTTCATGGGAAATAGATGGGTAACAGTGGAAACAGTGACAGACTTTATTTCTGGGGGCTCCAAAATCACTGTAGATGGTGACTGCAGCCATGAAATTAAAAGACGCTTGCTCCTTGGAAGAAAAGTTATGACCAACCTACACAGCATATTAAAAAGCAGAAACATTACTTTGCCAACAAAGGTCTGTCTAGTCAAAGCTATGGTTTTCCCAGTAGTCATGTATGGATGTGAGAGCTGGACTATAAAGAAATCTGAGCTTCGAAGAATTGATGCTTTTGAATTGTGGTGTTGGACTGCAAGGAGATCCAACCAGTCCATGCTAAAGGAAATAAGTCCTGAATATTCATTGGAAGGACTGATGTTGAAACTGAAACTCCAATACTTTGGCCACCTGATATGAAGAAATGACTCATTGGAAAAAAACCCTGATGCTGGGAAAGACTGAAGATGGGAAAAGAAGAGGACGACAGAGGATGAGATAGTTGGATGGCATCACCGACTCAATGGAAATGAGTTTGAGTAAACTCTAGGAGTTTGTAAGGGACAGGGGGGCCTGGAGTGCTGCAGTCCATGGGGTTGTGAAGAGTGGGACATGACTGAGCGACTGAACTGAACTGAACTGAACCACTTCAAAATTTAATTCCTTATGTAAGACACACACACACAGCATTTAGCTATGTGGGGTGCACAAGTAACAGAGATTCAGCTTTTCTTGTGTTCTCAAACCCAGTCAAATAAATACAGTAGGTCCATATATAATATACTGAAAACTACTGAAATATAAGCTGACTTTTCTGTCTTTGAGATGACTAATGAGTGCACTAGTTCAATAAGAAATTCCTTAGACTCTATGCCAGACTCATGCTGTGGGGGATAAGCTGACATACAGAAAGACGTGGAAATTATCTAGTTTATAATAACTGTGTCTGTAGTGATCTCAGAAAGTGTATAGTTGCCAAATCAATATTGATTTCTTTCTGATCTGGGGTGTGCATGTGTATGAGCTGTTTTCCCCTGGCTGAGGCATAAATAGGATACAGGATCATGAAAATGAACTCTGTTTCTCAAAGTCATTTACATGTAATACATGTATATTTGTACTTTGAAATAAAAATTTGATTGATGGACTTAAATAATGCCTAAAATATTTAAGAACTCAGACAATCATATAAATCCTTAATTTCCCTTAGGAATTTCCTCTTGGCCACTGAGGAAATAAAGGAGGCCAGCACAGTCTAAACTGATGTCTACCTATTGCAAATGCTGGACCCTGTGGGATCCAGGTTCCAAGGAGAATGAAGATTCTTTCCAAGAGACCATCTGAAAATGGGGCAGGCACGTGACTCAATGACAAAAGTGAAAGTCTGTTTTCCATTTAAACTGAGCTTCTCTATGAAGGCATTCCATAAAGTTCTGACATATAAAGATAACCAGAAGCAGAGGACACTTCTATTTGATGTCAGGCCACGCACTCATTTCTTGGGGTTCACTGACAGCAGTCAGTCTTTCCCAGGACTACATTACTCCTGCTGTGTACCAGGAAACACCCAGAAATAAGTGAAAAGATCTAGTTAATCCCCCACCCTGAAAGGGCAAGTTGCTGTTCCCCCAGATCAAGGTGAGTCAACTGTGAGCTAACTAGTCAACAAGTTCTTATGCGTAAATTATTCACTTTGAGAAAGGCAAACCTTTTAGAAAGCAGATTGATTCCTCAAATGCAACTGAGGAGATCAAATTTCAATACTTTGAATGCATTTCATCGTACTTAACTTTTAATGGTACAGTTCTAAGACTAGTCCTAAAAGATGAGGAAATCCAGTGGATTTTAAAATGTGTACTGCAGCAGCATTTCAGAGAACTTCAGATTATGATGGTGGTTTGGGACAGAAATAGGGAGGAGAGGCTGGCCCTGTCACTCTTGACTTGGGTCGGAGAAAGTCACCTGTCACTTGATTTATTTGTTGTCTCCACTGATGATTTTTCAACTTGGAAAGAAGATTCTACTCTTTAAATTAATGAATGAATTTTCTCATCAGATGTCATTCATTCACTATATATATATATATATTTTTTGAGTGCCTATGATGTTCTAGATACTATGCTGACTATGGAAGCTACAAAGATCTCTCAGCAATAGAGGTGGTTAGAAGTGCTTCAGGATAGTGCTACAGGACAGAGCAGAGGATATTAGTTTAGCCTAGGGAAATTATTTCCCAAATTTTCATAAACTATCATCAGACAGTTTAAGTGCCTCATGCAGAGTGACACAGTAGTATCAGAGGGACCTGTATCACCAACAGTTTAAAGAGGTGCTTCCTGTCCAAACTCATGTTGCTTCAAAAAGAATGGTATCCACATACCAAAACTCATTCTTTACATTCCTTAAAGACCTGCGACTATAATGCTTTGGCGACATATTCAGTTCAGTTCAGTCGCTTGATCGTGTCCAACTCTTCGTGACCCCATGGACTGTAGCACACCAGGCCTCCCTGTCCATGACCAACTCACAGCGTTTACTCAAAGTCATGTCCATTGCGTCTGTGATGTCATCTAGCCATCTAATCTTCTGTCGTCTCCTTCTCCTCCTGCCTTCAATCTTTCCCAGCATCAGGGTCTTTTCCAATGAGTTAGCTCTTCGCATCATGTGGCCAAAGTATTGGAGTTTCAGCTTCAGCATCAGTCCTTCCAATGAATATTCAGGACTGATTTCCTTTGGGATGGACTGGTTGGATCTTCTTGCAGTCCAAGGGACTCTCAAGAGTCTTTGTCAACACCATAGTTCAAAAGCATCAATTCTTCAGCGCTCAGCTTTCTTTATGGTCCAACTCTCACATCCACACATGACCACTGGAAAAACCATAGCTTTGACTAGACATTATTTATGTCTTAACCATTTATGTATCTCCAAAGTCTATATATGGCTGGGCAGTGAATGGGCACTCAACAGAAAGTTTAGTTTTTTGTTTTGTTTTTAAGCCAGACATCAAGAGGAAATAAACAGAGGAATATTGCTTTGAAGGTAGCTACCTAAATCAACACATGCCAAGGTAGTTGAAGATAGGAGTTAGCTAAGGTATTGGGAGGCTCTGATTAACATAAATGAATGAGATATAAAGAGGGACCTTATCCTTACACTATCATCTTCTTGTTTTTTGGCAAACACACCCTTCTGCTGAATTTTACACTGTAGTAAGAGCTTAGTGATGGACAGGGAGGCCTGGCGTGCTGTGATTCATGGGGTCGCGGAGAGTCGGACACGACTGAGCGACTGAACTGAGCTGAACTAAGAGCTTAGTGAACATGCAGTCATTTTAAGAGGCCAAGAGAGAAAGTGCTTTCTTTCACAGACTTGTACTTTCTGGGGGTAGAACAGCATTTTCCATTTTGTTAGGTTCCCACACTTCGATTTCAGCATCCTATGGGATTGTAAAACACATTCAGCATTTCATATTGGAGTGAACATATTTTTGGCTCCAGAAGTATTCATTTTGATTCAATTTGTAGTTGCATGGAAAGGCATATGAACTTTAACTTCCTTTCTTTAAAGAAGATGGCCGTGGATGGATGACTTGGATACTGATATATAGTCTAGTTTTAGAAAATGTAATTTATTGCTTATTGTGATTTTTCAGTTTTTAGAATCACTATGTTCTATCAGTTTTGGAGAGGCATGAGCGTGTGATAAAAACTGACCTGAAATTTGACCATATTCTTCTGAGAGCAATAATATACAATTTAAATATTAAAGTCATTAACCCAAATTCTTTAAAAAGATAAAATAGATATAATACTAGGCTACTGAGTTGGATTTTTAAAAAACAGTTGCCAGTTTTGAATGAAACCATGCCTCCTTTAAAAAATACAAGCAAGTCATGACCAATTAATCATACAAGTCTCCCTGTGGATTATTTTCGGACAAGTCACATTCCAAGGACATCAACTGGATCTTTCATTGAATCTATAAGCAGAATGTGTACATAAAGCTATTATAAAAACAATAGCTAAACAAATGTGACCTTACTGCATTGTGGTGAAACTACAATTTTGTATTAATAGAGATCTTACTGTAGTTTTAATCGCATTTATATAGTAATGAAATTCTAGAAAACCATACATACTCAGTTGAATCTGGGAAAAACTTTGTTTCTATAATTGTATTAGATCTATCCACTTTCTTCCCTTACATTTTGATTTCCCCCCGCACCCAAGGATCTGTCTGTATTTGCAAGGACAATCCAGCTGTTTTTGTTGGTTTGTTTTTTAGCCATGCCTTGAGGCTTCCAGGATCTTAGTTCCCCAACCAGGGATTGAACCTGGGCTCTCAGCAGTGAGAACAAGGAATTCTAACCACTGGATGACCAGGGAATTCTATGTATTTGCAAGGAGATAGATAATGTACTGATTTTGTAGAACTCCATCACCAATGAAGATCATTCTTTTCATTTCTCAAAAATAGCCACTAATCATTAGGAAAATGTTTAGACCCGGTGAACGGTCCAAAGATTTAGTTTTAACCAGCATTAAATAACATAGATAAATGAGATAAGAAGGGACGCTTACATTAAGCAAACCACAAATAAAAATTCTCAGCTTGAGGCTGGCATAGTGTTCAGTGACAATGTGTCCATTACCTGTTTATTTGATCAACACAGACAATGACAGGGGACATTCAGGCTCTAAAGAGGAAAGTCAGAAGGAGCTCTGTGATTCTGCTTTGCACTTTCCATCACTTCTTGTCTCATTCTTTGTTGTGGTTTTCCTGAAGATAACATATGTTTAACAGCAAACCTTAAATTACAGACAGAACTGTGAAACCTACCAGAAGGGCTTTGTAATTATGAAGAAAATTGGACAGAGAAACAACAAAAAATGGTTGCTTGTCATTAAGCAGGAAAACACGTGTTTCTCATGAGGAATCACTTGGACTTGGTTCCGGTCGCTGGTGGCAGAAGCTGTGAGAGGTACCCACCTTCTGATTCAGTAATTTTCTAGCCACAGAACTTGGTTTGTATACACTTGCTTAGAGATGGATCAAAGGCCTCATGGTAAAACTTAGGAAGCCATGTTGCTCTAAAATTGATTCCTTTCAAGCTAAATATATCTCTAAAGAAAATATACCTTTTCTAAAGAAAAGACATTTGCTACTCAGATGCTTGATAGAAAAGAAAACAAACAAATTCATCTAAAAAATTACGACTGAAAAACAAGTCTCAAAATCTTTAACCAAAAAGTTCAATTCCTATGCCTTCCATGTAATTACAGGCTGATTTCAGGGGCTGGATTCATTGTTGAGCTCCAAACTACCCTAAGATAAAACCAATTTGATTTGGGGTTCCTAATTTCATCTTCTGAAATAAAAGACCTGACAGCTCTATGTCAAAAATAACAAAAAACCCTATCAAAAAAAGGAGAGATCTAAAGAGACATTTCTCCAAAGAAAACATACAGATCATCAAAAAGCACAAGAAAAAATGCTCAACATTCAATTATCAGAGAAATGCAAACCAAAAGTACAATGAGGTATCACATTATACCAGTCAGAAAGGCCATCACCAAAAAGTCATAAAAAAATAAACTCTGGAGAGAGAGTGGAGAAATGAGAATGCCCCTACACTGTTGGTGGGAATGTAAACTGGAAAAACCACTGTGGAGAACAGAATGGAGTTCACTCCATTAGAAACAGAGCTACCGTATGACGCAGCAGTCCCACTCCCGGGCATTTATCTGGAGAAAACTGTTACTTCAAAAAGGAACATGCACCCCAACCTTCCCTGCAGCACTATTTACAATAGCCAAGGCACGAAACAATCTAAATGTCCCCTGACAGAGGAATGGTACATATAAACAATGGAATATTAGTCATAAAAAAAGAATGAAATAATGCCATTTGCAGCACCAGCACCATGGATTGACCAAGAGATGATCATATAAGTGAGGCAGGTCAGGCTGAGAAAGGCAAATATCATATGGTGTCACTTATATGTGGAGCCTTTAAAAAATGATGTGAATGAACTTATTTACATAACAGGAACAGATTTACAGATTTAGAGAATGAACTTACAGTCATGAAGCGGGGAATGTGGTGGGGACGGTTGATCTGTATGTTTGGGAGTTTGGGATTAACATGTACATACTGCTATATTTAAAATATTCATAGATAACCAATAAGGACCTACTGTATAGCACAGGGGCTTCCCTGATAGCTCAGCTGGTAAAGAATCTGCCTGCATTGCAGGAAATCCTGGTTTGATTCCTGGGTTGGGAGGATCCCCTGGAGAAGGGATCGGCTACCCACTCCAGTATTCTTGGGCTTCCCTTGTGTCTCAGCTGGTAAAGAAAATGATAGCACAGGGAACTCTACTTAATACTCTGTAATAACCTAAATGGGAACAGAATCCAAAAAAACAACAATAGATACATGTATATGTATAACTGAATCGCTTTGCTGTACACCTCAAATTAACACATTGATAATCAACTATATTCCAATATAAAGTAAAGAAATTAAAAACGCATCACATAGCAAAAGCAATAAAAATAAGATAAAAATAAAATAGGTCCTTCCAAGGAGGGGGGCAAAAAAAAGTTACATGTAGTCATACTTTTAAACTTTTAATTCATCTTTCTGAGTAAATGTTTGATTAGTACCTTAAATAATAATAATAGTAATAGTTGAATTAGACTTGTTTCTTTGATTTGAAAAGAGCAGAGCAATATGACTAGCCTGAAAGCAGATATCATACTCATAGATGGAAAAGATTTGGACTCCAATTCAACTCTGCTTTTTTCCTAGCTATGTGAGCTAGGCAAATCTTTTAACATTTCTTCATCACACTTCATTGCTTATTTTTCTGGCAAGTCAGTGAGGCAGGGTTTCTGTCCCAGTTTTGCAAGTGAGAGACTGAAGCTGACTGTGACTAATGGGAGGGCTTGGTTACCTAAGTCTCTGGTACACGGTGGCCACAGGGACTTCTACACAACTCCAGACAACTACATGCCCCTGAAAGCACACGACTGGCCCCGTTTTATAAACTGGAGGAAGAAAACCCCAAGATCTGACAAGACCAAATACAAAGTCTCCCTGACAATTCTGTCACAGAGTCATTCGCAGATATGGTGGCTGTTTTCACTCTCCTTGTCATTATCCATTTATTTTTTTCTCTTCTCACCTCTAAAGAAAATGGCAGCCAAAAAAGTGAGTTGGCTTGCTTTAAAACTGTCTTGCTGATGCTTCAGTTGTGTCCGACTCTGTGTGACCCCATAGACGGCAGCCCACCAGGCTCCTCTGTCCCTGGGATTCTCCAGGCAAGAATACTGGAGTGGGTTGCCATTTCCTTCTCCAAAGCATGCATGCATGCTAAGTCACTTCAGTCGTGTCCGACTCTGTGAGACCCCATAGACGGCAGCCCACCAGGCTCCTCTGTCCATAGGGTTCTCCAGGCAAGAATACTGGAGTGGGTTGCCATTTTCTTCTCCAAAACTGTCTAACCATCAAGCAAGTGTTCTTTCCACTATGTCACTCTGCCTCTGAGGCTGGTAGATCTACGTAATGAATAGCTATGAACACACTATCCAAACAGCAGATGCAGACAAACTGGAATCATGTAAAAAATGATCCCTGGGATATTCCTCAGCAAACTGAACAGCCAAATGGACTGGTAGAAGGCTGGCATCTAAATGTGAAAGTTAGCATATTCTCCTGGGGACCCCCTGGATCCCTCTTCCCCCAAATGAAGAGGCTGTCTTTGGCCTCCGAGCTTTGGCCTGTTAGGAAACCGGTGTGGACTAGTGGCTCTTTAAGCTAGCTTAAATGGGGGTCATCACTAGACACGCAGCAAGAGGCAGTGAGAGCCGAATAAAGAGAAGGGGCTTACTTCAAAGACCAGCGTCTCATTGATGGGGCCGGGGGCAGACAGGCATTCAGGGCGGTTGAAGGCACGCTGGTACTCAAACACAGTCCCCGCAAAGGCGAACTCCCCTGGCCAGTCGACGCTCCAGCCCCCTGTGAGGTAATACTTGTGACCAAGGCTTCGGACGGCAAGGTAGCTGGAGGATACCTGCAGCTCCTGGACCTCGATGCTGCGGGCGCCCGCTGGGATGGTGACCACTGGATAATACTCTGTGGAGAGAGCAGAACATTTTTGTCATCCACGTCACACACGGGAGACCCCGTCAGAGAGACGTAGTGGCTCTCCTTACAGAGTGGGGCTCACTTCTACTCTTACGCAGTGAAAACACTTGGTTATTTCATTTTTCAAGTGGTAGGAACACCTGAGAAAGAAAATAATGTACTTTCCCCAAGCACATGCATGTGGACAGAAAACTCGCTTCTCTTTTCCTGAACGACAAAGGCCATGAAACTCAAAGATGCTTTTTATTTTTAATTGATCTGGAAAAAAACTTGGAGCCACCTAGTCTCAACTGTGGTGTGCAGAAGACAGGGCTCAAAGCTCAATTCTACTCAAGACGGTGAGATAACTGCTTCAAGTATGTGTCTTATGTTTTAGGTGTGGACCATCTAAGTTCCATAATGCAGGGACTTCCTTGGTGGTCCAGTGGCTAAGACTCTGCACTCCCCATGCAGGGGGCCCAAGTTTGATCCCTGGTCAGGGAACTAGGTCTCACATGCCACAACTAAGACCTGTACAACAAAATAAATAAATACATATATTTTTAAAAAGTTCCACAATACATTCTTTGTTTAACAAATGCAGGTGACACAGCATATTGAAATTGCTCAGCAGACAGGCGTTTGTTGAACACAACTCTGGATGTATGTATTGCTAAAACCACTCATCCTCTTTTGCTCTTGCATAAGTAACAGTACATGAACTGACAAATTCCAGATGTTCAAGACAGATTTAGAAAACGTAGAGGAACCAGAGATCAAATTGCCAACATCTGCTGGATCATAGAAAAAGCAAGAGAATTCCAGAAAAACATCTGCTTCATTGACTACGCTAAAGCCTTTGACTGTGTGAATCACAACAAACTGCGGAAAATTCTTAAAGAGATGGGAATACCAGACCACCTGACCTGCCTCCTGAGAAATTTATATGCAGGTCAAGAAGCTACAGTTAGAACTGGACATAGAACAATGGACTAGTTCAAAATTGGGAAAGGAGTACATCAAGGCTGTACATTGTCATCCTGCTTATTTAACTTATATGCAGAGTACATAATGCAAAATGCTGGTCTGGATGAAGCACAAGCTGGAATCAAGACTGCTGGGAGAAATATCAATAACCTCAGGTATGCAGATGACACCACCCTTATGGTAGAAAGTGAAGAGGTACTAAAGAGCTTCTTAATGAAGGTGAAAGAGGAGAGTGAAAATATTAGCTTAAAACTCAATATTCAAAAAACAAAGATCATGGCATCCAGTCCCATCACTTCATGGTAAATAGATGGGAAAAAATGGAAACAGTGACAGATTTTATTTTCTTGGGTTCCAAAATCACTGTAGACAGTGACTGAAGATATGAAATTAAAAGACACTTGCTCCTTGGAAGAAAAGCTATGACCAACCTAGACAGCATATTAAAAAGCAGAGACATTACTTTGCCAACAAAGGTCCGTCTAGTCAAAGCAATGGTTTTTCCAGTAGTCATGTATGGATGTGAGAGTTGGACTATAAAGCTGAGCGCTAAAGAATTGATTCTTTTAAACTGTGGTGTTGGAGAAGACTCTTGACTGCAAGGAGATCAAACCAGTCCATCCTAAAGGAAATCAGTACTGAATATTCACTGGAAGGACTGATGCTGAAGCTCCAATACTTTGGCCACCTGATGTGAGGAACTGACTCATTAGAAAAGACCCTGATGCTGGGAAAGATTGAAGGCCGGAGGAGAAGGGGACAACAGAGGATGAGATAGTTGGATGGAATCATTTACTCAATGGATATGAGTTTGAGCAATCTCCAGGAGATGGTGAAGGATAGGGAAGCCTGGTGTGCTGCAGTTCATGGTGTCAAGAGTCAGACAGGACTGAGAGACTGAACAATAACAAAGCATCAAAAGCCATCATCTTCTACGTGTCATATGAGCTAGTGAAAAGATGGATCATATTTAGCGAGTCTCAAATTCATTCGGCAGCAAAGGACACATCCCACCACTCATAGCACCGAATCTGTAGCATTTCTTACCATTTGCTTTGTGCTGGTTGAGGTATAGGCCTTTATAAAACTTGCAAGTTGAGTTATCACCTTTGCAAACACCACAGGCATCTGAAACGGCTTTAGAGCCAAGTTCATGATCACATCCCACTGGCTGTGACCGAAAAAAAAAAAAAAGAGTGATAAAATCAAACATTTGAGAAGCCACTGGCTTAGAATAACCAAAAGGTATACACGGTTTTCCGTATTTACTGAATATTAGGAAGGTGGTGCAGCTTTATGACTAAGAGCAGAGTCTCAAGTTTGACTAGGGATTCAAATCCTTCCTCTGCCATTACTGGACATATGATTAGGGAAGTCACAAAACTTCTCTAAGGCTTAGAGCCTTCATCTGTAAAACTGGAATGAAAGGCCACTATTGCTGTTAATGGGAGGGGAATTTATTCAGGTCAGTTCTACCAGTGAAACATAAAAATGCTGGGAACCCCCCCACCCCATACCAACCCAAGGAACTCACACTCCCTTAAAAGATCACGGAGCTCACAATCAAATTGAAAAGAGAAAGTAGTTACCAGAAGAAAAAGAAAAACTAACCCAAAATAAACAAATGCTATTTCTAAGCACATTTACAAGATTCTAAGCATGTACTGATGCTAAAGCTGAAACTGCAATACTTTGGCCACCTCATGCGATGAGTTGACTCACTGGAAAAGACTCTGATGCTGGGAAGGGTTGGGGGCGGGAGGAGAAGGGGACGACCGAGAATGAGATGGCTGGATGGCATCACCGACTCTGTGGACATGAGTTTGAGTGAACTCCGGGAGTTGGTTATGGACAGGGAGGCCTGGCGTGCTGTGATTCATGGGGTCGCGGAGAGTCGGACACGACTGAGCGACTGAACTGAACTGAAACTGAACTGAAGCATGTCCTGCATATACTTAGTGAACACGCAAGAGAAGTCTCCTGATACTGTCATCTCCATTCTTATTTAACTTTTACAACTTTCATCTAAAGGAGGATATATAAGCACCTCTGTATGTGGAAAGGGAGTGAAAGAGAAACTCAAAACACAGGACAGGGGTCATGCAGAAAGTGAGCGGGGACTTGGAAATAAAAACTCACGTCCAACTTGAAAATGCTACCCTTTTCCCTTCACCACCTGCTTTACCCAGACATAAGAATCTCCCGCAACACTTCTCACGCCACGTATTTAATAGGAGGCAGCACAAGCATGACCACATGTTCCAAAGCAGAAATGTTCTCTTACTTCACAGATCCCATCAATGCAAACGTCGTTCTTGTTTGGGGAACAAGGAGTCCCGTCTTTCACCTTGCTGGACATGGCAAAAAAGAATTCAAAGTTCTCAGCCTTGCAGTACAGTTTACATCGGTCTTCCTCTAGAAGCAAAGAGATCAAACGAGGTCACAGTCAAGAGGAAACCCTATGACAATGACGGGATTACCGAAAAGATGAGTTAAATTTATTTAGAAAGCTACTATGAACAAGGTGGGAAATGTTACCGCTTTCCATGTGGGTGTGTGTGCACACGTGTGCCTGAGGGCAGGTGTGTGTGACTTTTAAAAACATGAATTCCTTTTAGTAATCCATATAATACTTTAACATTAATACATGAGAACTTTATTTTCCTAATCCTAAGAGCCACAATACAAGTGATTGGTGGCTTGTGTCCCTACCCTCCTTGGATAGTAAATATTTAAGACTTTACAGACCCTGAGGTCAGCTATTAATAGCATGTAAATGAAGGAGCATTGGTGTGTCACAATAAAACAGTATTTAAAAAGACGGGTCAGGGACTTCCCTGGTGGTCCAGTGGTTGAGACTTTGCCTTCTAGTGCAGGGGGTATGGGTTCATTCCCTGGTTGGGGAGCTAAAATCACATGTGCCTTGGGGCCAAAAAAAATCAAGTCATAAAGCAGAAGCAGTATTTTAACAAACTCAGTAAAGACTTTAAAAGTGGTCCACTTTAAAAAAAAAAATGCTTTAAAAAAGGGTCAGATTTGGCCCATAGGTCATAATTTTCTGATTGTGATTTAGGATAGGCACAATGATTTTAGACATTTATTCAGTCTGTTAAGAGGGAAAATTTTAGGCACTTTGGAAAAAAGGCATATGGTCAATAATGTTTACAAAACATATAGAATAGAACCAAATCATGAAAAGGCAGAGGAAGTAAACAAACTAAACAATAAGACTAAAACAATGTTAGGTCTCTGAGAAGTTTTTGGTATCACACGCAAAAATAAAGTATTATCTTTAGAGAGCTCTTGTTATCAGAAAGGCGTTATTGCGCCAATTTCTCCCATAGAAAGAGTTCTTTCTGGCCAGGAATTCCACATAACACTGCTCACACGAGACTTGATGTGGGCTATGTTGTGTGAAATCCTTGACAACAGCTTTACAACAAACATGTAAACAGTTCGCAAATGGATGCATTTCACAAAACCACTCAATAAAAGACAAAGTCAAAAACATGAGAGAAGGGAAATTACTATGGCCCAAATATGCAGCCATATGGATGGATTCCATTTTTTTTCTCACCTAGGAATTTTTTCTAATAACATTTTTATTTCATGAGTCCTACTCAGTGCATGTGAGATTAGGGAGCTAGAAAACTTATATACACTCTCTTTTCTCCATCATTCCCAAGAATTAACAAGTTCTAGAAAGGTCAGTGTTTCCACACAGGTTACTGAGAAAGTTTAGGAACTAGTCTATTAGAAACACAGAAATTGGGGTTGGGGATAAATTAATTTAATAAATTAAATTTGGGATTAACAGATATGCACTACTATATATAAAATAGATAAACAGCAAGGTCCTACTGTATAGCATAGACAGCTATACTCAATATCTTGCAATAACCTATAAGGGGAAACAATCTGAAAAAGAATATATACATACATATAACTGAATCATTTTTCTGTACACTTAAAACTAACAGACATTATAAATCAACTATACATCAGTTTAAAAAAAACAAAGGAATACAGAAGAAAAAGCTAATCACTGTAAGACAAAGACTGTCCAGATTTATGAAAAAAGTCTTTCCCTGATTCTTCCCAAGCAGCAGGAATGTCACAGACCTTCAAATCATGGTCTGTCTTCTCTGATTTTAAGTATCAAACAGAGAAGAGCAAAAGATGAGAAAGTCTTAACTTTTGTGTCTCCTGCGGTAGGATGTGAGACCCTAAGGCTGGGGTCTCTGTTTTATTCAATGTACTCATCTCTGCACGGAGCAGAGAGTCTCCCAGGAGTGAGTCCTCAACCAGTGTCTGCTGAATGAATGAATGAAATGGCAAGTTCCCTACCTAGTAAAGCTGCAATAATATTAGTGACACAAATTTGAAACCAGAAAATATTTTGTAACATTTGCTGATGTTGAGCAAAGTTGTAGTATCACCTCTGATTTGTAGAAGCTACTTAATACTTGTTATAATGCGTTCTGATAACTGATGAGGTCAGTTTCTTTTTGGTTATTGATAAAATAGGTTCACTTTGAGCTTTTGTACAGAAGAAGCCCTCTGTCTTATTTCCAATCAATTATCATTAAATCTGGTCTCTTCCCATTCTGCATATGTCTGACTGGGATTCACATTTATGCTTTTCCAAGGGAGGGTAGGTGAGTTTTGATAAAGCGAGTGAATGGAAAAAAATTGATAGGAAACAAACAGAATGGTCTCAGCCTATTTTGCACAGAATTATTCTGTTTCTATAACAGAAAGTACATTAAATCTGGTACTTATACACATGGTAACTAAATTTTGATGTTGAGCCAAAAATCTAAACAAATCAATGTAAAAGTTCAAATACAAGCTATTACTTTGCTCTAGTAAGTACCAAGAATTTAATATAGAGATATTTCTTGTTCATGATGTATGTGTGTGCGTGTGTGTGTATACACTCTGAAAATAGGTCTTCCCATGCCTGTTATAATCTACCATGTCAGTTACTGAGTATGGTGTCTCCACGGGGCATATATTGTTTCATGAGTTTTTGCTCTGGACAATTCATACCAATTGCAATTAACATCCTTGGGAGACTTAATTGCTGAAATGTCAAAAGTAAGTTTAGAAACATAAGTACATTCCAAACACATGACCTCCTCAACTTATACATGTGGGAGTCAAGGGATGTCTTGTGAAAAAAAAAAAAGGGGAAAAATAAACAAACCCACAAAACTGAATGCAAACCTGGGCCAGGATGGGCCTGGGTAATGAAAGGCAAACACTGAAACTCTTATACAGGCAGCAATTTTTTCTGTGCTATTCATTCACTTTACTGTTCACATGGAGATAAATTTGTTTGAGGTTCATAGAGACCAAATTACCTTCCACTTTCATATAGGGTTTCCACTGGTAGAACCATCCACGGAAAGGTTTGCTGTTATACTCTGCACACTGCTGGGCTCGGAAATCCAAGCTGTTTTCATCACAAGGGTTAATATTGCACAGCTGATAGACACGGCCAGAGCCAGGACAGAACTTGCCGCCATACTGAGGCCTGAAAAGAAAATCAAAGCTCTTTAAATACTGGCAAGCAAAAGGCTCACTATTAGTCACAGGCAATATTATAGGGCGGGACCATCTTTACGATCATGGTCACAGTGTGTGCAGTGGGAACAGTCTATTACAGCAGTGGAAATATGTGGCCCACAACCCTTCCTGGACCCATGGCAGACATAACTAATCAATCAACAACTTTTCTTTTTCTCTGCTTTCTTTTCTCTACATGGCGCTAGGATAGATACAACCACTGTTCATCAATTGCCATGTTAGATGAAATGTATTTGCCACCTCTGAATCCAATTTGTACATTCTGCTGACTTCCATAAAGACTGATGGAGGCATATTCTTGACGCTCATCCTATTACCTCATGCGTTAGGGAGATCTGTAAACACACCTAAATGTTCTTGTTCAGTGTACTACACATGCAAACACACACGCCCTATCCGTTGGCACCAAAGCTCTTCCAGGGCAGATCCAGCCTCCTCCCCAGCTTGACTCCTGTCTCTGACCCCTCTCCTCTTCCTACAGTTGGCAGAGCAGCTGCTGCGATGTCGACGGTCCATCAGGACACTGAGCACATCACTTGCCATACTTCCCAATCTAGCTTTGTCAGACTCATACGTGCTTTATTCCCAGGATTCTAAACTCAGGGGTGGGGGGAACATGCCCTTGTTTGTATCTGCATAATTACTTTTTAACATTGCAGGTGGCCTTCTCCTTTCCTGCCAAGCACAATGGGAAATGGGTTTCCATAGTAGGGAATCCCATTAGAACATAAATAATTATGACATAATGGCAAACTCTCTAAGATCTTGCTAGGGAGACTGCAAAAACCAGAAAGCAAAATAAAAAGGAGTGTCAACCCCACCGAAAAAAGTTACCAATAATGTCTTCTCCAGCATACTCCAGGCCCAAAGAAATTGCTTCTTTTCATTCTCATGAAATGGATAAAAACCATCTATAGATCATCTCATACAAAAGCTCAATACAAACATGTAACATAGAAGAAGGATCCAAGTTAATAAATATATGTGACTAAAATTCCTTGTCTCTTTAGGAAGCACAGGAATGCTATAAAACACCTCTGGATTTGCTTCAGCACATTTGATCAAATCCTCCTATACAAAAATGGATTCAACAGAACCAGGAAGTGTCACATCACCAGAATGAGATTTCTAAGCTATTTCAAAACACTCTGGAACAACTACTAAAACATTCACCAGTCATTGTGCTAGATCAAATCCCCCAAGAGTTCTTAAAGCATTATCCAAAAAAGTATTTAGAAAAATCTTAAAGTGCCACATGAGAGCCTTCCTCTATTCCTGGTCATCTTTACAAGTTGTGTGTAATTAAAATTGTCTCAGCATAAGCCTTCCTAGTCTGAGATTTTACAAATAAGCTTCATTTAGCCTATGCAAATCAACACAGTGAAAGAGGATCCAGCCTCCTCCCCAGCTTGGCTCCCGCTCTGAGCCCTCTCCTCTCCCTACATCTGGCAGGGCGCCTCCTGGGATGCAGACGGCCCATTAGGACACTGAGCACATCACTTGCCATACTTTCCAATCTAGCTTTGTCAGACTCATACGTGCTTTATTCCCATACGTGAATTCATACATATGTGAATTCTTCAATTCAGAAAGTGTAACATGGAAAGGACCTCTAAACTCGTACAGGGACTTCCCTGGTGGTCCAGTGGTTAAGAATCTGCCTGCCGATGCAGGGGGTGTGGGTTGGATCCCTGGTCAGGGAACGAAGATCCCACATGTGTGGGGCAACCAAGCCCATAACTACCAAGCCTGTGTACCACAGCTAAGATCTCGCGTGCCACAGCTAAGGCCCAGGGTCGGCAAATAAAAAACCAGCAAAAAGCCTCACATAGCCATCCCCTCAGTGTACAGATGAAGTGAAAGATGGCCGAGAGAGCTTCTCAGATGTGATGAGTGGAGGTCACATGGCTAGAAAGAGCCAGAGCAGAGCTCCACCTCACACCTTTGGGCTCCCCAGGATGCGGGTCCTACTCGGCTGTGCCTGCACGGAACTGAGGTTGGCAGGCAGGGCCAGGCATGGGAAGACAAAGAGGGAGACGGAGATGCCCAGCGTTTCGGAGGCGGGCTGTGGACAGCGGAGCAGATCTGAAGGGAAGCACACTCTGCTCCTTGCCAGCTTTTCTGCAGGCAATTTCAGTTAGCCTCCTAGTGTGTCAAGTGAGGATGGCTGTGATGATTACCTGAGAGACTGCCGGTAAAACGTTTTGGGCAGGGGACAAACCAATTGTAACTATTTTAAAGTGCTTTCTACTTTTAAAGACTGGCAAGAATTTGGACTTTGCCATCAAATCTTCAAATACAGATACATTTTTTCTGCAACTTGGAACATGAGTATTAGGATAAATTAACAGAAAATTCTACCATGATATCCCTTGGTAAAATGAGTTCTTTATGATTAAAAACAAAACCCCCCCAAATATCTAGGTGCATGATTTTGTCTTTATATTAGACTACTATGAAGTATATCCATATTTGCTTCTGCATAATTTAGTCAGTCCTGACCGCAAATGGTTATATTGTTGGTGAATGGCTGATCATTACAATCAGCTGGGAAGCTGTTTTTAAGAAGTATCTATATATGTAACTCTCCCTCCAAATATACACATACACACATATATATTTATATATATTTACATATGTGTAGATATATACATACATATTATATATGTACAAATACATGTTTACATATGTATTATGTGGTTACATGTGTAAATATAAATATAAAACACATACTTAGTGACTGAACAACAATGTGTGTATATATATATATGTGTGTATACACAATATATTACATGTATATATATGCATGTGTATGTATATACAATCACACATATGTAAGTATACACAGACATAGATATCCACACACATATAAATATTCCTGGACTTCTTCAAAGACTTTCTCAATAAAAATACATGATGAGGAGTATCAAGAAATCAGTGTTTTTTTAAAGCACAGTTGGTGATTCTGATAATCAGGTGAGTCTGGAATTTACTGGTTGGAAAATGGGCCAGAGATATGATTCAATGAGTCTTCTGTTCAGTTCAGTTCAGTTCAGTCGCTCAGTCGTGTCCGACTCCTTGGACTCATATTTTAGGAGAGTTCAAGAATGTTCTAGAGAGTTCCATAATTCCTTCCCTGGTAGCTCAGCTGGTAAAGAATCTGCCTGCAATGCAGGAGACATGGGTTTGATTCCTGGGTCAGGAAGATCCCCTGGAGAAGAGATAGGCTACTCACTTCAGTATTCATGGGCTTCCCTGGTGGCTCAGATGGTAAAGAATCCACCTGCAATGTGGGATACCTGGGTTGGATCCCTGGGTTGGGGAGATCCCCTGGAGGAGGGCATGGCAAGCCCATTCCAGTATTCTGGCCTGGAGAATCCCATGGACAGAGAAGCCTGGGGGGCTACAGTCCATGGAGTGCAAAGAGTTAGACACAACTGAGCGACTAAGCACACACAGAATGCTTTAGCAAGTTTACTTATCATGATTTGAATTGTTCCACTGAATGAGATGGCTGGATGGCATCACCGACTCTGTGGACATGAGTTTGAGTGAGCTCCGGGAGTTGGTGATGGACAGGGAGGCCTGGCGTGCTGTGATTCATGGGGTCGCGGAGAGTCGGACACGACTGAGCGACTGAACTGAACTGAACTGAATTTTCATTATTCATTTTCTTGAACAGAGTGTATAGGAATTTCAGTAGGCTCTCTTCCAGGGAACCAGAAAAAAATGTTCTCAGTGAGGATGAAGACAGTGGGATCTTGGTTCGACTCCCCACGTCCAGCACGGTGACCTGAACAAGGGCTGCCGCTCTGAATGGGACCCTCCGTCTTCACTGGCTGCTGCTGCTGCTGCTAAGTCACTTCAGTCGTGTCCGACTCTGTGTGACCTCATAGATGGAAGCCCACCAGGCTCCCCCCGTCCCTGGGATTCTCCAGGCAAGAACACTGGAGTGGGTTGCCATTTCCTTCTCCAATGTGTGAAAGGGAAAAGTGAAAGTGAAGTCGCTCAGTCGTGTCCGACCCTTAGCGACCCCACAGACTGCAGCCTACCAGGCTCCTCCATCCATGGGATTTTCCAGGCAAGAATACTGGAGTGGCTTGCCATTGCCTTCTCCGCTTCACTGGCTACCCACTTGCAAAATCACCAGACGGAACAACAGATTTCAGCTTATGCATCTGTTCTACCCTGATTGACAGTAAATGCCTGGAAAAGTCTTTTGAGAAGGTTCCTGAGGCAGAGCAGAGATCAGCAAAACACAGGGGCTTTGATGAATGGGTCTGTCACAGACATGGGACAGAGACCAAGGGCCATATGTGCTGGGTCCGGCCATTCCAGAACCAGATAACCTTTCAGTCTTTTTGAAACTGAAAAGTTTGATAAATCCATGAATCAACCAGAAATAATTCATTTTTTATGAAACAAAATATGCTCTGGGAAAACCATCATTATGTGAAATAAAAAGCTCACATTGCTTTTCACATGAAAAAATGAAACTACTCAAGCTGAGTGATCTGAACAGACCAAATGTTTCAATTGAATCAAGAAAGAAATCAGTAACTTGAAAGAGGATAAAACCAGCTTTACGACGACAACATGAACTAAGAATGGAGAACTGATTCAACTGTTTCGAAACAGCCAATCATTTACTTGCTTTGTGACTTTGTGCATAATTAACTAAAATCCTGATTAGCCTCAATCTTGTCTGAGATGATAAAACTGCACCAAACTGAACCACTCGAATGATTAATTCTTGTATTAGGTGTTTCTAAAATTACAGTATGCTATTTCCAAGAACAATGTCTTGCTATAATGAGAGCTCTCAATCCCACAGATATGAGAGAGGCTTTAATTTAAATCTCAGGGGCATCATTCATGCACTTCACCAGCAGAGCTATTGAATTAGGTAATCTCGTTCATTCTTGGGAAAATATCGAGATTGTAAAATGTTGCGATGTACGAAAACCAGACCCATGAAATATGCTGCAAAAATGAAAAGTAATAGAATGATTCTAACAATTCTATCCAAGACACGGGCTGTACTCAGTGCACGTGGAGGGTGGTTTTAATAACTGGTCTAAACTGTAAACGCATCACAAGCCTTCCTTTCATTATAGTCGGTTACCGGGTCTGATTAGGGCAGGACGGCTTAACCGGGGATGACTGTGCCCCCTCAGGGTACTGTGACGTCTGGAGATATTTTCACTGCCATGACTTGGAAGTTGAGCAGGGAAGGGGAGTCATCTTACTAGCATGGAGTGGGTAGAGCTCAGGACTGTTACTAAATACATTGCCATGTACAGGACAAACCTTCACAACAAAAAAATTTTCAACCTAAAATGTTAAGAGTGCCAAAGCTTAGAGATCCTACATCAGCCTCTGAGATATTACAAATGCCACCTAACAAACCCTAGTCCAAGAACCTCCAAACCCTCCCTTATATTAGGGAACAAACCGGCCTCTTGATCCAGCTCAGATGCTGACTCAGACTATATGTCTTTTCAAAAATTTCCCTTTGCTGTAGTTTCATTATTTATTTACATTCTCAACCTACCAAACATCAGTGCTTACAATGTGCCAGGCACTTTATAAATACCAGCTCAGATGAGGTAGATCCTGTCATTATCTCACTTTTTACAAAAGAGGGACGTAGGGCAGGGCAGGGAGAGTCAGTCATCCAAGGCCACTCAGCTAGGCAGGAGTGGACTAGGAGGCAAACTCAGGTACTGGGCTTAAGAGCCTCTGTTCTCAACATCCATACCAAGTCATGCTGGAAAATTAAACCCACTGTTTTCCAAGGTCCCATCACTTTCTTCTCACTCCATCACCTCTCAAGTCTAATTTCATCAAGAAGCCCTCTCCCCATTGCTTCTGAGGACTGACCCTTTGTTAGCTGTGTTCCTGGTGAGTTTAGGACATGTATGTGTTTGTGCCCAATCATGTCCAACTCTTTGCGACCCCATGGATTGTAGCCCACCAGGTTCCTCTGTCCATAGGATTCTCAAGGCAAGAATACTGGAGTGGGTTGCCATTTCCTCCTCCAGGGGATCTTCCCAACCAATGGACTGAACCTAGGTTTCTTATGTCTCCTGCATTGGCAGGTAGGTTCTTTACCACTAGTGCCACCTGGGAAGCCCACATGTTTAGGATGAAGATAGTTAAAAACCACATGGACCTCAGAACCTTTTGCTGAATGTCCCCTGGATACTCCCCAGTGTGCCAGAAACTCTACAGACACAATTTCTAATCACCTCAAACCATCTGAAGTGTGTGTTGTCATCTCCCATCTTATATGTCAACACAGCCTCCAAGTTCAAGCGACCTTCCCAGAGTGACACCATTAATACGTGACAGACCCAGAATTTGGAGTCAGATCTTTCGGTTTCCAAGTCCTGAGCTCTTTAGACAGCATGCTGCCCATCAGGAAACATACATCTCACATACGTTGCACGCGGGAATTAGGGCCGATGAAAGTATCATGAAACCGCCTTCACTGCACAGAGACAGACAGCTCAGAATCGCAAGGCCACCAGATCAGAGGGCTCCCACACGCCAGTTTCACCCCAGAGGTATTTGATGAGTCCTCCTAGCCTTTTACTTTTCTAAAGAAAATTGAATGTGTGGTCGATATTTTACAAATTGGGAAATTTCACACAGCATTTTTTTCAGATTTCTGGTTTCTCTTTAAAAGTCAGGCATATCTGTCAACACGTGTAGACGTACATTCCTGAGGGGCAAAAATCCGCACGCTGTCTCCAGGTCATCAGTTTCTCACACACACACGTGCACTCGCACACACATGTGCACTTGCATACCGTCCACCAGCCAAGCTTCTATGATCTACAGTATCCCAGGCACGCAGCTCTAATTTAGATGCCCAAAGGAATCCACTCCATTACTGGAGTCTGTGATCAGCAGAGCCACACAAAGAATAAACTCCTTTGCCCTTTACAGGTTTCTGCCCAACACACCTCCCCCAGTGCATTTGTTGTTGTTTAGTTGATAAGCTGTGTCCAACTCTTTTGTGACCCCATGGACTATAGCCCTCGGGTGGCTCAGTGGGTAAAGAATCCATCTACAATGCAGGAGACACAAGAGACATGGGTTCGATCCCTGGGTTGGGACGATCCCCTGGAATAGGAAATGGCAACCCACTCCAGTGTCCTTGCTGGAGAATCCCATGGACAGGGAAGCCTGGCAGGCCATAGTCCATGGGGCTGCAAAGAGTTGGACACGACTGAGCGACTAAGCAGCAGGGACTGTAGCCCAACAGGCTCCTCTGTCCATGGGATTCTCCAGGCAGGAATACTGGAGTGGGTTGCTATTTCCTCCTCCAGGGGATCTCCCCAACCCAGGGACCGAACTCGAGTCTCCTGCATGGGCAAGTGGGTTCTTTACCACTGAGCCACCAGGGAAGTGCATACAGTATTTATATACAAACAGTAAAACCCTCGTTGATTGCTATTAACCAGAAAGAAAACTACCCTTAAAAACAGGCATAAGCAAGACAAACAAATAGGCAAGATGGAACAGGTTGAAAGTTCGTGTCTTACAAACACGGACTTTCTGTCAGAGGCTTACTTGGGGTTGTTGCAATGTCTCTCCTGATACCTGACGCCTCCGCCACACGTTCGGGAACACTCTGACCACTTCGACCAGGTGGACCACTGGCCGTGGACAGGCCGGGGCCCCAGCTCCCCCAGTTTGACACATTGGCCTTGCCGACACCACTGTGAAAACAATGTGTGACATTCAGAGACTAGCTGGGAAAGCAGGCGGAGATTAGACACCTGCGGGACAACGGGAAAAACCCGTCTGGTGGGAAACGGGAGGCTGCAGATGCTCTCAAGGCATTGCTAGCCACACCTGCCAGTACCCCGTGGTCACCGCGTACATTCTGAAAGGCTGACATCTATGGGAAAGGGCGTCTGTCACCAGCGGGCTGAGTAGGACAGGCTTTGCGAGCCGTCCAGGTGACATGTGCAGATAAGGGTCCACCCAAGAGCCCGGGGAGGCAGTGCAGACGTGACCATGGAGGCTCCCTTGACATTTGCAAATGATGGGGGCACAGAAAACCCCGGGCTCATGCCTTCCAAGGGAATCAGTTTTTCAGACAGGAACACAGAATTGATCATGATGATTATCGC
Source organism: Moschus berezovskii (assembly GCF_049115385.1). Lineage (NCBI taxonomy): Eukaryota > Metazoa > Chordata > Mammalia > Artiodactyla > Moschidae > Moschus > Moschus berezovskii. Next base: position 59,507,970 of record NC_142481.1, on the reverse strand, counting down.
ATCAGATAGACAGGTATAATTACGCATACATTTTTATTCCAAACCATCCCCGTAAGAACACTTCTGATGAAATGGAGTAGCTTTCAGGCCACACAAATTGTGCTTCTAGGTAACACCCTTTGCCCTTCTGTCTGTATGAAAGGTCCGGCTGATGACTTTGGGCAGAGTGTCCTTTCCGAGCTAGCTCTGGGTCTCTTCTGGGCTGGTGATCTGCTGCTGTTTTCTGGGACGATCTTTCCGTCTGCATTCTCCTTTGTCCTCCAGTCCAGTTATGCGGGTTCCTTCTGTCCTTGGAGGCCCCCAAGGAGTGGTTTTCTTCCCCCTGCAGTGCTTTTATTATGAGCAAGTTCTGCATGACTTAGCATGACTGCACACTTGCCTAAAAGCCACTGCAATGAGATCCAAAGAGTGGGGGTTTGGATCGTGCCAGGTTCTACCAAAGGGGTTTGGTTACTGAATTAAGGGAAGGGGGTTTTCACTTTCAAACCTCTACTTTTCCCCTGTGACACCCTTGGCTTCGTGGCTGTTTACTGTTTGCGAGGCTTGATTGCAAGTATATTGTGACGAGGTCAAGAGAGGACTTCCTCTCAATTCCTTGCCACGCTGATGAGCTTCCCCAGTTTTCTTTCCCCAGATTCATTGCCTTGTCAGAGTTTGCACGAAATCATACAGCATGCCTCAGAACTTTGAAGGGGAGACGATGGGTCATTTGAGGATTTTGTCAACCATAAGCATGAATCCGAACCCTCCCCACCAGGAATATGATTTTCCTGGGCTAAGCTCAGTGATTGTGACAAAATAACAACAGCCAACAAGAATAACAGAAGCAGCTACAGTTTATGAAGTTGCTTATAGGTCCACAAGGTTGCCACAGAGGCTGGGGGAAACTTGATACACAGTGACTAACACAACTCTCACAAAGCATATAGCAGTGAAAAACTGAGTGAGAGAAATTTAGCAAAGAGATACTAACTAATAACTGGGGTTCAACTCGGTAGCCTAAGCTCTAATGGCAGAAAGTGAGGAGGAAGGAAAGAGCCTCTTGATGAGCATGAAGGAAGTAAGTGGAAAAGCTGGTTTAAAACTCAACATTCAAAAAACTAAGATCATGGCATCCAGTCCCATCACTTCATGGCAAACAAATACATGGGGGAAAAATGGAAGCAGTGACAGATTTTATTTTCTTGGGCTCCAAAATCACTGTGGACAGTGACTACAGCCATGAAATTAAAAGCCCACTTGCTCCTTGGAAGGAGTTATGACAAACCTAGACAGCATAATAAAAAGCAGAGACATCACTCTGCTGACAAAGGCCCATATAGTGAAAGCTATGGTTTTTCCTGTAGTCATGTACTGATGTGAGAGTCGGGCCATAAGAAGGCTGAGTGCCAAAGAATTAATGCTTTTGAATTATGGTGCTAGAAGAGTCCCTTGGAGAGCAAGGAGCTCAAACCAGCCAATCCTAAAGGAAATAAACTCTGAATATTCACTGGAAGGACTGATGATGAAGCTCCAATACTTTGGTCACTTGATGGAAAGAGCTAGCTCAATGGAAAAGTCCCTGATGCTGGGAAAGATTGAGGACAGGAAGAGAAGGGGATGACAGAGGATGAGATGGTTGGATGGAATCACCGACTCAATGGACATGAGTTTGAGCAAGCTCCGGGAGATGGTGAAGGACAGAGAGGCCTGGTGTGCTGCAGTCCGTGGGGTCGCAAAGAGTTGGACCCAACTTAGTGACTGAACAACAACTATTACAGCATTTAGGTATTTCTAATCGAGTTGACTCACTGGAAAAGAGTCTGATGCTGGGAAGGACTGGGGGCGGGAGGAGACGGGGACGACAGAGAATGAGATGGCTGGATGGCATCACCGACTCGGTGGACATGAGTTTGAATGAATTCCAGGAGTTGGTGATGGACAGGGAGGCCTGGTGTGCTGTGATTCACGGGGTCGCAAAGAGTCAGACATGACTGAGCGACTGAACTGAACTGAACTGAATCTAAGAGAATTTGCTATACGGGACAGAATGCCGCTATCGGGCATGTCAGAAGCTCAGTGATGGCCCTGGGAGGGAAGTCTCAAATGTGCTGTATGGAGGGACAGTCCTTTCTTTGTTACTAAAGGAAATACCTGCTTCCTGAGCCTTGTCTGTACTGAATCAAGTTTAAAAAGCAGTTGAGGGATACCCCCGGTGATCCAGTGGTTAAGAATCCACCTTGAAATGCAGGTGGCATGGGATCAATCCTTGACTGGGGAACTAAGAGCCCACATACCGTGGAGCAACTAAGCCCATGTGTTGCAACTATTTTGTCTGAACACTACCGCTAGAGAGCCTGTGCGCTGCAAAGGAAGAGCCCACATGACCCAAAGAGGGTTCTGTGTGCCATGGCTAAGAGCTGACGTAGCCAAATAAATAAATAGAAATTGTTAAAACAGCAAACAGACAATGAAACCCTCCAGCTCACTGAAGGAGAAACACTTGAGCCCAAGCCTCCATCTATAAATGGAAAACAAAGACAGAAGGAAAACACCCTTCTTAAAAAAAATGGAGCCAACTCGGTTATGTTAGCATTGAGTTTTAGAAGAGCTGCTAAAGAATAGCTAGTAAATTTAAAGCAAAGTCAGAAAATAGATGCAGCCAAAGCATTCCATTTTGAGATCATGGTACAAATAGTTTGGGTCCACCATGTTGTTAAGTCTCTAGAACTAAAAACTAGCAAGTATGCAGTTTACCATACTCAAGCCACAGACGGTCCCCTCCGCGGCGGGCATGAACTTGGTCTCACACCTGTGGCCCACTCGGTGGCACCAGAGGGATTTGCAAATGTCCTGAAAGGAAAGAAGGGTCTGGTGAGTGTGATGACACAATAAAAATGAAAACGTCCAAAGCTGTTCACACCGTATTCTGTTTTGAAGTGGCTGAAATGGGATGTTATCTGGAAAGGCGAGGCAAGTGAAGCTAGCGGTGGCAAAGTAACTAGTAAAACATCCTAGCAAATGGATAAGCGGGAAATTTCTACATTATCTGTATATGCGTAAGTGTTTAGTAATGACTAGGAGACAGAGCTTTTAGATTTCTTCCATGAAACCAGTTCCTGGTGCCCAAAAGACTGGGGGCCATTGCCTTATATCAGCTCATTTAGATGAGGGAACTAAGTAAGATACTGACACTTTCAAGCTGTCAAGTCACCAAACTGGTAAATGGCAAAGTGGCCGGATTCCAGAGTCTGGGTCCTTGACCACCACACTGGATCTGCATTTACCACCAATGGATGTCAAAAAGCTCTGTACTTAGAGACTTTTAACTAGGAGATTCGGCATCTAATCATGATCACCATCACCAGTATTATCACCACCATCATCAAAGTAGAATAGATCAAGACTGGATTAATTCAACTCTGATTCAAAGTCTTGCCCTGCATTTCCCAGGTTGCATGACCTATGGACAAGCCATAGAAGAGCTTTAAACAGCAGTTTCCTCATCTATGAATAAGTGATAAAATCAGCATTTGCCTCAGAAGGGTTATTCCCAAGGATAAAAGTGTAATCACCATTGCCTTCTTGACCTTTATAACTTTCAAGGATTTGGACAACTTCATTCTTACACCAGACCTATGAAATAAATTAACTCTCAAGCTAATTTATTTGGTTGAGAAGGAAATGGCAGAAGATGGGAGAAGGACATGGCAACCTACTCCAGTATTCTTGCCTGGGAAATCCCATGGACCGAGGAGCCTGGCGGGCTAATGAGGTGACAGAGTTGGACACGACTGAGTGACTAAACAACAACAAGCTGGATTGTACTAGGCAGAATGATGCCCTCCCTACACCCAAATAACCACGTCATAGTTCCAGGAACCTGAGACTGTCCTAGGTGATATAGCAAAGGAGAATTAAAGTTGCAAATAAAATTGATGGTGCTAATCCATTGCCTTTGAGATGGAGACAGTCTCAGATTTTCCAGATGGACCCCAGGTCATCACAAGGGTCCAAAGAGGGTGCCAGAAGAGAACTAGAAAGACGGCACTGTGGGGAGGACTCAGGGAGGTGTTGCTGGCTTTTGACGGGGGAGGAGGAGGCCATGAATCAAGAGATACAATCTGCTTTGGGAGGCTGGAGAAGGCAAGAAAAATGCCTGTTCTTCTAGAGTTTCCAGAAGGAGTACAACCTCACCAACTCTTGACTTTAGACCAGTGTGATGCATTTCAGAGGTCTACCTCCAGAACTGCAAGAAAATACATTTGAACTGTTTTAACTCAATCAGTTCATGGAAACTTATTACAGCAGCCATACTGTCATTAACATCATTTAGTGGTGGGCACTAGTCCTTTATATTGGGACCCCCAAGCCCCAGGCCATGGACCAGTACAGGCTTGTTAAGAACCGGGATGCACAGCAGGAGGTGAGCTGCGGGTGAGTGAGAGAAGCCTCATCTGTGTTTACAGCTGCTCCCTTCGCATGCTCATTACGGCTTGATCTCTGCCTCCCGCCAGGTCAGTGGCGACATTAGATTCTCACAGGAGCACAATAAATGCAATGTGCTTGAATCTCCTGAAACTACTCCCTTGCCATTGCCCTGCTTCATGGAAAGATTGTCTTCCATGAAACCAGTTCCTGGTGCTCAAAAGACTGGGGGCCATTGCCTTATATCAGCTCATTTAGATGAGAGAACTAAGTAAGATACTGACACTTTCAAGCTGTCAAGTCACCAAACTGGTAAGTGGCAAAGTGGCCGGATTCCAGAGTCTGGGTCCTTGACCACCACACTGGATCTGCATTTACCACCAACGGATGTCAAAAAGCTCTCAACTTCTCTACCCCTTGACTGTCTATTTATAAAGTAAAGTGACTGAACCAGATTCCTTCCAGTTCAAAAGGTAAACTTGCTTTTCAGAATGACATCATAAACAGAAGGTCAAAATCACGAATCACCAGAGTCATTGTGTTTCATTTGCCACATTCTATTGACCAAGGTCCATTTTGGGGAAAACATTAACAAGGGAAGAAACAATATGACTTTTATAGTCGCTTGTTGGACCCCTGAAAATTCAGTGAACCAGGCACCCAGTTCTCCAAGTATTCCAGTTAACAGAGATTCCACGGTTAAGAAATCTTTCACAACAAACGTGTTCCATTAAACTGAGAAAACACAGGAAAATGGGAGGTACAGGCGGTGAGACTTGTCTTGTGGGTTGTATAACGTGTCTCTTAAAAAGAGAAGGGAAGGACCTCTTGATCCCTGGGTTGAGAAGATCTCCTGGAGGAGGGCATGGCAACCCACTCCAGTATTCTTGCCTGAAGAATCCCATGGGCAGAGGAGCCTGGCAGGCTACAGTCTGTGGGGTCACAAAGAGTCGGACATGACGGAAGTGATTTAGCACGCTTGCACAAAGTATTTCCAAATCTCAACACAGCTCGTAAGACACAACACGGAAACGTTTCCCATGGAAGAGGACCTGTCACTGACATTAGTAGAAAGCGTAAGCCAGCCTTCCAAACAGATGAATGAAGTTCACCATCTCCGTGCGTTCCCATCTGGGTCACCCTAGAGCCAAGAGGGACAAATTAAGGTGGAAAAAACCCGTCTCTATCAAAATGGAGGGATGGGAGGGCATCACAGAAACAAAGCTGCAGCGAGAAAGGCTTTCAGAATTAAACTGCTTTCTCTCTTATAGCCCAGGTCAAGCCATAACCCACACCCAGAGCCAGTGTGGCAGCCACCAAAATGGCCCCAGAGAGGACCAAAGCAATGGAGGCCCCATTCCATGGCCAACGCCAAGCCACAGGGCTGAGGAAAAGGGGCAGCTGGAGGAGACCAAAAAAATCAAGCAAAACACAGAAACACAGGGATTCCAGAGTGAAATGCGACAGGCTGTGCGAACGTGTTATTTCTTTTGTGGTGGAGCACAGAAGTCAAGTGTAATTATAGCCAACGACGCACTCTGACGACCCCAGAGCCTTCGGAGCAGGCTTCCTCTCAAAGGAAACAGAAATCAGAGTTTGCACTTTTTTTTCTCTTGTTCTTACCTCTTTTTATTTTTTCAGCCTATTCGTCTAACTTTTCCTTATCTATAATTCCTTAGACTTAAGTCATAATTTAAGAGAAAAAGAAAATAACCATGGAGACCCCAAAGGTCTCAGGTTGCCTGGATGTGATTTTTAAGGAGAGTATCAGCACTGTCCGTTGTTCTGTCCAGTCCCTGGGTGCCCACCTTCTCCTACTGTTTCTAATGACTGGATGCCCCTTTAAGGGAAGTATGAGATGCACAAAGGTTAAAGGTCTCTGCCAATCCAACTTCATCAAGCATCTCAAATTTAACACAACCAAAACACAGTTCCCCAGCTGTCCCCCAAATCTGTTCCATGTTCAGCAGCTCACTTATGACACCCCCATCCTATTAGCTGCACAAGCCCCAAACCCCAGAGTCATCTTTGGCTCCTCTCTTTCTCCAAGAGAAGCCACTCCTGCTTCCTTGAGGAGCGATGAGAAAGAGATGGAGGTAAAATCTTCCACGTTCTAAAAATGGCAGTGCTAGCAATGTGTCGACTTTGATCAGACTTCCCTGGTAGTCCAGGGGTTAAGATTTCACGCTCCCAATACAAAGGACACAGGTTCGATCCCTGTTCAGGGAACTAAAATCCCACATGCTGTGTGCAACAGCCACAAGATATATGTGGACTTTGATTACCATTGTAAATCAAATAAATAATTATTTAGTATCTGTTAATACGTCAGGTACATGCCAGGCATTGCAGACATTATCTATTGAGGCAAGAGATATACATAGACAGTTAAAATATTAGTATCACAAGTCTATGAAGGTGACATAAAGGGTAAAAATAGAGCTCAGGGAAAGTGGAGTTTAAGTTTCCTTGGGGGAAAAAAGGAGTTAATATCTGAGCTGAATCTTTAACAATAATAATAAAAAATGAGAGATATTTGTCCTCATGGCCACGCAGCATTTCAGGATGGAAAGCACACAAAGACTTATGGACCTCCAAGCAGGAAATGTCTGAAAAACTTACAAGACCATCAATATATTTGGAATCTAAGTCTGTGGGAGAGTTGCTAGAAGTTGAAATGTGATGTAGTATATTTAGTAGATCACAAAGTAGCTATGATTTAGATACTAGAAAGTTTCTCTTTATTCCTCCCAATGTCAAATTCTTTTAAAAATAAATTTTACTGGGGGTATAACTGACATACCACTTCATGGCAAATAGATGGGGAAACAATGGAAACAGTGGCAGACTTTATTTTCTTGGATCCCCAAATCACTGCAGATGGTGACTGCAGTCATGAAATTAAAAGACACTTGCTCCTTGGAAGAAAAGCTATGACCAACCTAGACAGCATATTAAAAAGAAGAGATTACTTTGCCAACAAAGGTCTGTCTAGTCAAAGCTACAGGTTTTCCCGTGGTCATGTATGGATGTGAGAGTTGGACTATAAAGAAAGCTGAGCACCAAAGAATTGATGCTTTTGAACTGTGGTGCTGGAGAAGACTCTTGAGAGTCCCTTGGACTGCAAGGAGATCAAACCAGTCAATCTTAAGGGAAATAAATCCTGAATATTCATTAGAAGGACTGATGCTGAAGCTCCAATACTTTGGCCACCTGATGTGAAGAGCTAACTCACCAGAAAAGATCCTGATGGTAGGAAAGACTGAAGGCAGGAAGAGAAGGGGACGACAGAGGATGAGATGGTTGGATGGCATCACTGACTCAATGGACATGAGTTTGAGCAAGCTCCAGGAGATGGTGAAGGACAGGGATGGCTGGTGTGCTGCAGTCCATGGGGTCGCAAAGAGTTGGACAGGACTGAGTGACTGAACAACAACAACAAAATAACTGACATATGGGATTCCCAGGTGGAGCTAGTGATAAGGAATCTGCCTGCCAATACAGGAGACACAGAGACGTGGGTTCAGTCCCTGGGTCGGGAAGATCCCCTGGAGAAGGAAATCGCAACCCACTCCAGTATTCTTGCCTGGAGAATTCCACGGATAGAAGAGCCTGGCAGGCTACAGTCCAGGGTGTCACAGTCAGACCCGACTGAGCACACATACAACACAATGATTTGATATTTGTATATCAAATCTTCCGGCCTCTCCAGACACCCCTTCTTCTGTGCTTTCTTCAATTTCTGCAGTCTTTTAGTCTAGAACTTCCACATCCCTCGGCACCACTTCCTAAGAAACATCATCACACTGAGATGCTATCTTTCAAAAATATGGTTTGGTTCCAGAGAAAGATCTGTAAGTTCAGGATAGTTGCTTAAACCCTGTACATCTGACAAATGCTTCTTGAATATATGATCCTCAAGTAATGACAGTCATTTTTTGTTTGTTTGTTTTGGCTGCATAGTGTGGCTTTCAGGATCTTAGTTCCCCAGTCAAGGATTGAATCCACACCCTTGACAGTGAAAGTGAAGAGCTCTAACCATTGGCCCACCAAAGAGTTCCCAATAGTCATTTTAGAAGCTCACTTTATATTTCTAAGGAAAATCAAAGTCATTACCAATTGTGCATTTGTTGCATATTTAGTGCTGCATATATGATTAGCAAAGGAGTAAGCTAGCAATACCTTTAAGAAAGGAATGACAAGAGACAAAGTTAGCAGATAAACTTTTTCCAAGAAAAGAATGACTACTTTTTCTGCCAAAAGCCTCACCTTAGTTAGAAGCAATTGTGAATTTGTTAATTTATACATATGATAGACTAGTGTTTGCCAAATTAAGATCCATGCTCCATGGAGAATATACCAAAAAAATGTGGATGGTGTGTGCACAAGTTTTTCTAATAGTTATGCACTTAAATTGTATTAGAAACACACATAATCCCATATCAAACCAATGATTTGGGGGTTATTATTTCTCAGGACTGGACTTATGGTTTTTTTCAAGTGAGGTGATTCATAAAAAAGCAACAAGTGAGTCATCATACAGAGATATGGCACAACTAATAAAAGTAGTTCTTAAGGACTGAATGTTCATGCTGAAGTTTAGAAAACACTGGTATTAGCAAATGAGGAGGCAGCACCCTGCTCATCAGTATAGGTGAAGAGATTTGTTGAACCTCTACCATTTAAAAGCTGTGTGGCTTTGGGCAAACGGAATTCTCTGAGCCCCAGTTAAAAAGTACGTGATAATTCTCCCTTCAAAAGGCTTTTGTGAAGGTTGAGGAAAAGTGAACTATGTCTCTAAGCGGAACGCCAGGTGTGGAGCAGAGGCTTGCTTAGCAACTGCTACAGGTTGATGAGCGGTGGTGGCGCTGCTGAGGGTGGGAACGGTGGTAGAGAAAAGGAAGAGATTGGAGAGAGGAGGAGAGGGAACAGACACAGAGATGGGAAAATAAATCTCCATAATTTCCAGGTCTCCAGACACCTAGGATTTCCACTTTTCTCTTTGGATACTAGGAAGCAACCAACTTAAAAATGATCCTACTTTTTAGTGACGTTGAGATGGTCAGTGGTGTGGTTGCTGACCAATTAGAAGAATATTTCTCCCATTTCTGCCTCCTGGACTTTTGCTTTTTCCCATGTATCTTTTTCATAAAAAGATAAGTCTTCCTTTTTTTAATTTTAAGTTTTATATTGGTGTATAGTTAAACACCCTGATTCAATTCCTGGGTCAGGAAGATCAGCTGGAGAAGGGATACGCTACCCACTCCAGTATTCTTGGGTTTCCTTGGTGGCTCAGCTGGTAAAGAATTCACCTGCAATGCAGGAGACCAGGGTTGGATCCTTGGGTTGGGAAGACCCCCTAAAGAAGGGAACTCCAGCATTCTGGCCTGGAGAACTGCATGGACAGAGGTGCATTCCATGGACTGTATAGTCCATGGGGACACAAAGAGTTGGACACGACTTTCACTTTCACAGTTGATTAACAATGTTGTATTAGTTTCAGGTGTGCAGCAAAGATGAACGGATAAAGAAGACGTGGTATATGTATACATAATGAAACATTCAGTTCAGTTCAGATCAGTCGCTCAGGCGTGTCCGACTCTGCACGACCCCATGAATCACAGCACGCCAGGCCTCCCTGTCCATCACCAACTCCCAGAGTTCACTCAAACTCACGTCCATCGAGTCGGTGATGCCATCCAGCCATCTCATTCTCTGTCGTCCCCTTCTCCTCCCGCCCCCAATCCGTCCCAGCATCAGAGTCTTTTCCAGTGAGTCAACTCGTCGCATGAGGTGGCCAAAGTATTGGAGTTTCAGCTTTAGCATCATTCCTTCCAATGAACACCCAGGATTGATCTCCTTTAGAATGGACTGGTTGGATCTCCTTGCAGTCCAAGGGACTCTCAAGAGTCTTCTCCAGCACCACAGTTCAAAAGCATCAATTCTTCGGCGATCAGCTTTCTTCACAGTCCAACTCTCACATCTATACATGACCACGGGAAAAACCATAGCCTTGACTAGATGGACCTTGGTTGGCAAAGTAATGTCTCTGCTTTTTAATATGCTATCTAGGTTGGTCATAACTTTCCTTCCAAGGAGTAAGCGTCTTTTAATTTCCTGGCCGCATCAGCATCTGCAGTGATTTTGGAGCCCAAAAAAATAAACTCTGACACTGCTTCCACTGTTTCCCCATCTATTTGCCATGAAGTGATGGGACCAGATGCCATGATCTTCATTTTCTGAATGTTGAGCTTCAAGCCAAACTTTTCACTCTCCTCTTTCACTTTCATCAAGAGGCCTTTGAGTTCCTCTTCACTTTCTGCCAAAAGGGTGGTGTCATCTGCATATCTGAGGGTATTGATATTTCTCCCAGCAATCTTGATTCCAGCTTGTGCTTCCTCCAGCCCAGAGTTCCTCATGATGTACTCTGCATATAAATTAAATAAGCAGGGTGACAATATACAACCTTGACGCACTCCTTTTCCTATTTGGAACCAGTCTGTTGTTTCATGTCCAGTTCTGACTGTTGCTTCCTGACCTGCATACAGGTTTCTCAAGGGGCAGGTCAGGTGGTCTGGTATTCCCATCTCTTTCAGAATTTTCCACAGTTTCTTGTGATCCACACAGTCAAAGGCTTTGGCATAGTCAATGAAGCAGAAATAGATGTTTTTCTGGAACTCTCTCGCTTTCTCCATAATCCAGCGGATGTTGGCAATTTGATCTCTGGTTCCTCTGCCTTTTCTAAAACCTGCTTGAACATCTGGAAGTTCACGGTTCACATACTGCTGAAGCCTGGCTTGGAGAATTTTGAGCATGACTTTACTAGCGTGTGAGATGAGTGCAATTGTGCGGTAGTTTGAGCATTCTTTGGCATTGCCTTTCTTTGGGACTGGAATGAAGACTGACCTTTTCCAGTCCTGTGGCCACTGCTGAGTTTTCCAAATTTGCTGGCATATTGAGTGCAGCACTTTATTACTCAGTCATAAAAAAGGAGTGAAATAGTACCATTTGCAGCGACACAGATGGACCTAGAGATTATCATGTGCTGTGCTGGGCTTAGTCGCTAAGTCGTGTCTGACTCTTTGTGATCCCATGGACTGTAGCCCACCAGGATCCTCTGTCCGTGGGGATTCTCCAGGAAAGCGTACTAGAGTGGATTGCCATTTCCTACTCCAGGGGATCTTTCTGACCCAGGGATCAAACCCATGTCTCTTGGGTCTCCAGCATTTGGTAGGCAGATTCTTTAACACTGTACCACCTGGGAAGTTTATCACACTAAGTGAAGTAAGCCAGAGAAAGACAAATATCATATGATATCACTTAGATGCAGAATCTAAAAAAAAAATGATACAAACTTATTTACAAAATAGGTAGTGTTCCTTGAAAGACAGATTTCACACAAAAATCTTGTTAAAATTACTCAAGATACACCTTGAATTTTTACATACCAAAAGAAGTTACCCGCCAAAAATTGTTTTCATATTACTGTAAAAGGTATATGTACGCATTCTGAAGGGGTGATGATCTTATATGAATTACATTAAAGGCGAGGGTAGGATGATTTAAGAGAATAACATTGAAACATGTATATTACCACACATAAAACAGATGACCAGCGCAAGTTCTGTGCATGAAGCAAGGCACCCAAAGCTGGTGCTCTGGGACAAGCCAGAGGGATAGGGTAGGGAGGGAGGTGGGAGAAGGGGTTCAGGATGGGGGACACATGTATACCTGTGGCTGATTTATGTTGATGTATGGTCAAAACCATCACGATATTGTAAAGTAATTATCATTTCCAATTAATTAATTTAAAAAATAAGAGTATGAAACACAACGAAATGAACAAAAACCGTTACGAGCATTAGGTGAAAGCCATTGTATCTAGATTTACTACTTGTGATAAAATCGTCTACAGAGGAGGAATTTGGTATTTAAACCAGGCATGGTCTACGGGGGATAAGTCTGGATAATTCATTGACAGTAAAATTGCCACTTAATTATCACGCCAAACAAATGACATTTCAGAGGTAACCCAGACGCTAACCCTTGGCCTTAGCAAACCAAACGTTTATACTTCTGTTAGGTACACAGACACACCATAGAATCTTAATGTAAGTTTGAAATCACAAGCAAACATACCTTCACAAAACCAAGGCTGCATAACTTGGCTTTGGCTCCAAATTGCCACTTGCACTGTGTGTCAGCATCGTAAATCTGTCCTGGTAGTTTGTCTGGATATTTATACTGTCCTGTTTGCTTGGGCTCATCCACCAGACACCCAGCCTGAGGTGTGCTGCAATAATACGTCCTCATTAGTTACCATGTTTATCTGTGATCTAGCCACACAGAACACTATACTTCTGAATGCATTCATGCAAAGAAAAATGTAACATGGCAAAGAAATAGGCATGTGCTTAAAATTAAGAGTGAGTCTTGTTCTGTCTAAGAAAATGAAATTTATAGGCCCACAAAGTGTTTACATGGGACTAGAAGTTATAGCTATCTGATTGGTTAAGCTTGACCTGCGAGGAGAGGGGAAAAGTAAACTTTCCCCAACAGTCTCATTCAACAATATTCAACAAATTTTTACTTAGTGCCTGCTCTGTGGTGAGTACTAAAGTCATAAAATAAACTAGGGACAATTACCTGTCTCCACAAAGTTGAAAGTCATGCTATTTTTTTTTTTAAACAGATAATGGGGTGTGCTCAAAGATGTATTTTACCTCCAGTAATCTTTATGAGCAACAAATGAATAAGGTTTTTGAAAGAAATCAGGAGAAAGGATACAATGGGAACAAAACAGAACAATCTCCCTGAGGTATACTGAACTGGGATGTGCTGGAAAAAAACACAGTCCAAATGGGATGGTTCTTCATGCACCTTATCTCCACTTACTTAAATAATTAAACTAGGGTATCAGTGAAAGATAAAACATCATGGTGGTTACACATGACTTTGGAGTCAGACGGATGGGGGTCCTAGTCAAACAAGCCAATATGACCAACTCCTACGTATCTGATTATTAACATAATCTGACTTCTGTAAGAGTTGTTCACAGATCAAGCAAGACAAAGTAACACGGTCAACACAGCACAGGAAGCATTCAAAGTTAGCTTTTGTTATTCTTACTGTTGTCATCAGCCAAAAGAATTTAACTATATTTTATTCATGACATTCAATTTATAGTAAGAAATTCAATTTATACTAAGTTGACCTTGATTTATCATATTTATTGATTTAATTCTCACATGAAATAGGAAAGGTAACTTTAGGCCCCAGACCACAAATCGAAAACTAGTAAGAAAATCTCCTATGTGACAAAGTCACATAGCAAAGCTTTTCCAATATTTCATTGTCCTTTGGGGCATCATTTGGCTTGACATCCTTCTACTGAATCATCCTTGCCTGTGTGTATGGCTAATTCTGTAAACATCTGCAAATGATACGTAGAGGTACAGGTTAAAGAAAAAGTATTAAGAAAATTAATTCCCAAAGAAACTTGGTTAGTTTCTCTAATACCTGGTCAGGAGGAGATGCCTTCAGAACCTGAGTGTTCTTGTGAGTCAACAGAGATTAACAAGGTATATCTACACACATATAAAACAAGATACATACATACATGTCTAATGCCTCTGCTGCTGCTGCTAAGTCACTTCAGTCGTGTCTGACTCTGTGTGACCCCACAGACGGAAGCCCACCAGGCTCCCCTGCCCCTGGGATTCTCCAGGCAAGAACACTGGAGTGGGTTGCCGTTAATGCCTCTAGTGTAGCATAATGTCCAAATGGTTAAATACGTATTATATTTAATAAAATCAAAGGAAACTTCAAAGAGTTTCAAGTTAGTGTCCATCATTTAATACGAATCAAACAGTGCTACCTTCCTAACTCCCATTTTACTAATAAAATAAATCTAGGAGTTCTGAGTTACTGAAGGAATTTTATATAGCTATCATGCCCTTTGGATGTCTTTTGGACACCGAGTTGACTCCTGGCCATTTCAAACAAAACAGCCAATCACCACAATGCTCCATTCATTGTAAAAACAAACATTCTATTTTAGTACTTTTAATACTCTTATGACCAAGTTGATTGACTAGATTAAAATTATCAGTCACAATAAAAAGATAACATACCCAGCAACCTCTGGATGTCTTAGAGGAGACGGTTCTAAGCAGAGATTTTGGAGTCGTAACAGATCTAAGTGTGTCTTTTGTCCTCAACGCACCAGCTGTAGAACCTTCAATAACACTATTAGCCACCCTAAGACTCAATTTCCTCAACTCTAAAACGAGGGTAATAATAGGGCTGATGTGAGGACTCACTGGGGCATTGAGTGGAGAACATGTGGCACAGTATTAGGCCCTCCGTGTATTCTTTCAGCAACAGTCATGACAATATCACCATCGTCATCAACCCACCAAGTATCTGTTTCCATGTCTACTGAGCACCGCTCACGGCCCCTTCTCCAAACCTGGGAACTCCCTTGGCCCTGGCCTGTCTTCTTACCTGAGGAATTTCTTGAGGTACTGCCGGCTGCATGAGGACCATGAAAACACACCGTTGTTTCCGGTTAGCGTGGGTGACATGATATTGCCTTCCGTTTTCCTGCAGGGGTTGCCTTCTCCATCATGAACCATGCCGAAACTGAAACAGAAGGAAGACAGAAAGGCTTCCCTGAACCCCTTTTCCAAACTATAAGCAGAGGATGAAAAAGATGTACTGAGAATCAGGGAGCCCAAGTGAGGGACAGAGTTACGGAAACTGTAAGAAAAGAGAGTTGGACCATAAAGAAGACTGAACGCTGAAGAAGTGATGCTTTCAAACTCTGGTGCTGGAGAAGACTTTTGAGAGTCCCTTGGACAGCAGGGAGCTCAAACCAGTCCATCCTAAAGGAAATCAACCCTGAATATTCATTGGAAGGACTGATGCTAAAGCTGAAGCTCCAGTACTTTGGCCACCTGAAGCGAAGAGCCTACTCACTGGAAAAGACCCAGATGCTGGGAAAGATTAAAGGCACAAGGAGAAGCAGCTGACAGAGGATGAGATGATTGGATGGCATCACCAACTCAATGGACATGAGTTTGAGCAACCTCCAGGAGATTAGTGAAGGACAGGGAAGCCTGATGTGCTACAGTCCATGGGGTTGCAAAGAGCTGGATATGACTGAACAACAACGATTCTCTTGAGACTCTCATCTACAAACCAGCCATTTCCCCATCATTCCTCTCAATTTATCACACTAGTAACAGCAGGATGGCTGTATACTGTGAGCTGATCAGTCAGGGCCCCAGGGATTTAAAAAAATTTTTTAAATTAATTTTTACTGGTTGCTTCACAACACTGTTAGTATTTACTGTATAGCAAACTGAATCAGCTATCTGTATACACATATCCCCTCTTTTTTAGATTTCCTTCCCTTTTGGGTCACCACAGAGCCCTGAGTAGAGGTCCCTGTGCTGTACAGCAGGCTCCCTAGTTATCTACTTTATCCACAGTGGTGTGTATATATCTATTCAGTCTCCCAGTTCATCCCACTGCCTCTTCCCCCTTGGGGTCCATACATTTGTTCTCTCCATCATCTATGTCTCTATTTCAGCTTTGCAAAAAATAAGGTCTATGCTACTTTTCTAGATTCAGCATACATGTGTTAATACATGGTATTAGAGGTGACGGATCCACACATAGGTATTTATTAACCTCAACATACACTCAGGGGAAGCATTTTCCCAAGCTCCACTTTGCCCAATTCAGTTCTTCATTGTACCTAACCAAGAAGCTAAGGGGTTTGTTTGGGAGACAGTCTTTCTAAATTTATTTTTGAAAGTCAAAAGCAGAGGGAAATTTACTTATAAAGCACCAAAACAAAGAGTAAGAGTCACAGAAATGGGGATACGGTGGGGAGAGATCAAAGCCATTCCTCTCAGAGGAAAAGGTCATTAAACCAGCACCTTAGTGTAGTTTTCCAGACATAAGAAAACCAGGTCTGAATTGCATTTTGAACTTAAAATTTTTTAAATTTTCTAACTTTGACAGCCTATCAGAAGGTAATACGCATTTTCTTTGGTACATGTCAAAAGTTTTATCAAAATTTTATGACTTGTCTTCTTCATAATTTAACTATTAGGCCATGTTAATTACAGTCTCAGCAACAACAACAAAGTCCATTTACACACACAATGGAATACTAAGTAGCTATCAAATGTTGTTCAACGAGAGCCTTGACAATGACTGGCCTTTGGGCCCTTCTTACAGTTCAGTGTGATCTTCCCTCGTAGCTCAGCTGGTAAAGAATCTCCCTGCAATGCAGGAGACCCCAGTTTGATTCCTGGGTTGGGAAGATCCCCTGGAGAAGAGATAGGCTACCCACTCCAGTATTCATGGGCTTCCCTGGTGGCTCAGACGGTAAAGAATCTGCCTGCAATGTGGCAGACCTGGGTTTGGAAGATCCCCTGGAGAAGGGAACAGCTACCCACTCCAGTATTCTGGCCTGGAGAACTGCAAGCACAGAGGAGCCCAGCGGGCTACAGTCTATGGGGTCTTAAAGAGTCGGACATGACTGAGCAACTTCCACAAATGAAAAAAAGAGTCAAGTACTATCGTAAAGCTTGTATAAGATGTGTTCAATTTATTCCACCCAGATTGATAATAATCATTAGAGCAATGCCAATGAACCACCCAACTGGCTTTCATAAAGCGGTGCATCGAGGGCTCACTTACTTGTGCCCTGACTCGTGAGCAATGGTGAAGGCCAGGCCAAGCCCTGTGTCCTCATTGATGGTACAGCTTCGGTACTTGCTGCACATCCCACTGATGGGAGCGAACCCTGTTGAGAGAGCAATTTCAAATCCAAAGGAAACACTCCTGATCATTTTGGATGTCCAAATGCTGTGCACACTTTTATTTATTTATTTATTTTGCAGTAAAATGCTTAAGGTACATGGCTCTCTGTCCTCTCTAAATAGATAAGAGTAAACTTAACACTTTGTTTCTTTCTAAAGATACATTCAGCTGAGTCCTTCAAAGCTCAAATAACTTTTTAAAAGAAGCATGCTACTTAGGGGCACAGTTGAATGCCACAGAGACTAGGCAGGCTCTTTTCAGCTATCCAGCTCTGCACTCAAGATGCTTTGGGAATAACCTACAACTTGCATAAACAATAGTCGATCTCATGCCTGCAGGATCATCACAAAGTTTAATAAAGAAAAAACACAACAAGAATAAAGTAAAGAGGCCCCCGTTCCACACTGTTCAGTTAAACAGAACAATATTCAGAGAGGGTACAATGAAGATAGCCCACAATTTAAAGATTGTCTCCTTATAAAGAATCCCAAGAACCACTCACCCAACAGAAAGTTTCCAGCCTGTGTTTTTAGCTGACATGCGTGTGCATGAGCATGTGTTCATATCATACCTAGCGTGTCACACGGTTCATTCTTCCAGGAACAGATATCAAATCCCGTGAGTAAGATAGCATGGTCATGCCTCTTGCCATTCTTTCCAACGAGGGCAGACTGCCACTGACAGAAACTGTTCAGAGACTGGTCTGCATGATGGTTGATCAGTAATCCTCCCTACGGGAAACCCGCACAGATCACAGTGTGAATGTGTGACAGACGTGAGAAGCTGGCGCCACTCCATTTGTACAGGCAAACACAGAAGCATCACATTTCTGGGATAAGGGTCAACAGGGGAAAACACTTGAGCTAAGGTTGGACATAATTGGTGTTTAAAACTGTTTCAGGTAAATGTTCACAATATTGGAAGTAACTACAGAATTTTGGTAGTGTGCTTTGTGACCATTTGTATTTCTATAACAAATAAATTGGCATCAGTTAGAAACACCACCATCTTTATAGAACTGTTACAACTTTTACAACGTAATTATTACTTAGTGGGGTAAAGTTCAGTGGATCCTTCAGTTGAGCATGAGGACAGAACTGATCATGGCTTGCTTACTCCTATGTCAAAATTTCCAGGAAAGGGCTCAGCACACCACAGGTTACAGTCCATCAATCAATAAACTGAAAGCTCACTGAATGGATGAAGAAACAAATAATTACAATATTCTAAAGGGTAATGGCAACCCAGTCCAGTATTCTTGCCTGGAGAACCCCATGGACGGAGGGGCCTGGTAGGCTACAGTACACAGGGTCACAAAGAGTCAGACACGACTGAGCGACTTCACTGTCACTTTCACTTTCAAAGGGTAAGCAAGGATCTACTCTTAAAATATTTTTTTAATCAGATTTCTCCTAAGAACTATTAACTTGGGTCAAGTTGAGAGTTTTTAGACAAAACCCTTAATTATCAGTGAATTAGGATGCTGCTAACTTTGAGTCCTTGGGAACAGTATAAGTGGTGAATTAGAAGTATTTCCCAAACAACATACACCTTTTCTTCTATTCTAAAATTCTAAGAATAATTTGATACATTGTTAAACTCTGGAGCCCTAGAGACCTGGCAGTTATATTCATTTTTGCCTCATCTCTGACTCTCTGTTTTGTCCATTCATTACTGGGTTTACAGATGAAGAGGAAAAGCCTTAGGGGACTTAAAAAATAGTCAGATTGGTAATGCCCACCTCAGAAAATACACTTGTAACATCAAAACACTGCAAAGCAGGAGGTACTGTACAAGTTAACACTTGATGATATGTTCTGCTTGCATCTCCCTGAAACTAAGTCAAGGGCAGTTAAATGTCCCTTGTTTATTTTCTGTAGTACCTAAGGTGGTGCTGGGACACAGTAAGCTTTATACCAGAATTTTCGGATGACTTATTTTCAGTGTATTTTCAAAATATCCTTTTGTAATTACCTGGAATCTCCAAGTTGCCAAATCCAGCTAACATTTAAATCTCCTCCCAAATGCACTTTCCTTGTGAAGCCTATATAATATTTTATAATATCTATGTTCTACCTTTTGTATTCCTTTTACTTTTCGTAGTCATATTACATAAGCACTTTTATTCATATTTGATAGCACTGTATATCTACACATACATTGTATGTTTATATATAAATTATCATTTTGTGATGTTTTAGTATTCAAATACACAACCCTATTGGATTGTACTATCCTTGAGGGTAATTTGAAATTTTCAAAGTTGAATTTCTAATGACAATGCCATGGGGTGGCAACACAGTAGGTGTTCGCTAAGTGTATCCTGAATGGCAGAATGAATGAAGAGAAAAGAAATGAAGTGTGGCACCTACAGGTTCTTGTTCCAGAAGAATGAGGCTAACCACAACAATGTTTATATCACTTCCAATGGTCCCATCTTTAAAGAGGCTGGAAACCTGTTGAAACCAATTGAAATCAGAGAAAAGTGAAAAAAAAAAATTAAATTTCTAAAACTGCAAGGGAAGATCAATAAGACATATTTATGAGCGAGTATGCATTGATTTGATCAAATATATTTATGTAGGAAGCCAATTTCCTTACAACGTCATTTTTTCAATACATGGTTGCATCTGCTGTTGAACTCACACACGGGAATTCCGTGGTTTTGAGCTGTCTCAGGGAGGCAGAGGGCTGGGGTCCTGACTGTCTCCTACCATGTTCATGACCGTGAGAATGTATGTGGTGACATTGGCCTTGCCGTGCTTCTCCACCATCTTCTTGTCTGCTACCACAAGGGTTTCCACGTTGAGGCCCTTTTGTGACTTGCCAGCTGACCTTCTGGGTCGTCCCGAGCTCCCATATTCATCAAACCTGAGATAGGTGTCCTCTGTGGGAGGCTTAGGGGCATCTACAAGGAACAGAAGAGCATTTGGAAGGGCTGTCAGCAGGGGAGACAGACAGACATCTAAAGAAGGGGAGAAGGGAGACCAAGTAACTAGTACTTCACTCATCTCCTGACAAATGATGCCACTGTACCTGTTCTGGGACTTTGGACCTAATTTGTGCTCAGGAGAGACTCTTTCAGTAGAAGGTACAATGGATGGACAGACAAATGGATTGAGCAACTCAAAAGTGCTCTCCAAAGAGTCAAAGAAAAGAAGCTACAATTCTAGCTGGAAGAGTAGGTCAAGAAAAATCAGTATTGTGGGAAGAATCTTTAAAAACCTAAAATGCTCATTTTATTTTATTGCTTAGAAACTGCAGACACAGACATTTTCCTTTGCTTCTGAATTCATTATCACACTTTGTATTGCTGTTGTTCTTGTTCAGTCGCTAAGTCATGTCTGACTCTTGGCAACTCCATAGGTTACAGCAGGCCAGGCTTCCCTGTTCTTCACTATCTCCCAGAATTTGCTGTGTCATGTCCATTGAGTTGGTGATACTATCCAACCATCTCATCCACTGCCGCCCCTTCTCCTTTTTTTCTATATACAGTTTGTACATTATTTTCTAACTAAAGTTTACAA
The DNA here is from genome assembly GCF_049115385.1 of Moschus berezovskii. Taxonomy (NCBI): domain Eukaryota; kingdom Metazoa; phylum Chordata; class Mammalia; order Artiodactyla; family Moschidae; genus Moschus; species Moschus berezovskii. The sequence continues at coordinate 59,487,196 of NC_142481.1, read as the reverse complement.
ATATGTATCCTGTAGAATGCCACCCACATTCTTGTTTCATCAACACAAACTTTAATATAGTACAAAATAAGTGGTCAATAGGACTCTTTGACCCAATATTAATTTAGTTGCTGTGGAAACAGAATAGTCAGAAGTGATATTTAAAATTCTATTAAATGCTTTGTAATAGATAAGGTGCAGGCATGGATACTGGCCATAGTGTCTGAGCAGAGACCTCAAAGTACCTGTTAGATTAGGCACCATTCCTTTAGTTAACAGACAGTGACAGATTCAAGGGCCGCTGGGAAGGAAACACGCATTTGGAAAGCTCAGGACTGTATGTACTATAGATCCATTTATTACTGTGACAACTGGTACAGTCATTATAGTGAAGTCAGCTCTCCACAGAGAAAAATGAAATGATCCAATCATTTAGAGCTCAGTTTAAAACTTCAATTGGCCATTTTGATAAATGACTCTGAGTTTCAGCTTCCTCATCCGTGAAATGAGTATAATATCTAATCATAAAGCTGCTTTAAAGATTAGCTTTTATAGTTCATATCAAGTATGTGTCATTGCCACTATGAATATCATCACTATCCTTAATACCACTAGTATTACAAATTCACACCAAAAAAGGATATTCCTTAAAAAAGGATATTTCAGTAATACCAAATCCCTGAAATCAATTAAAGTGCTAGACACTGTCTTTCATGACCGCTAGTGATCACCCACTTCCTCTGCTCCTGGGTACCACCCAGCTGCCCTCTCCAACTATGTAGTCACACACTGCTCATGGCTCCTGAGACTTTGAAATGTGGCTGGTGCCACTGAAGGAATGGGATTTTTAATTTTTATTAATTTTATTTTATATTTAAAAGACAGTATTTGATTCAGCTATTGAAAAAACTTTACATATGGAACAATTTGACTGTGTAAGTCTACTTTTCACCTTTAAGTTTTATAAAATCTAGATACAGATTAAGCATTTCTGGTGAGAATTTATTGTCTGATTTGGAATTGTTCTCTAAGTGTAAAATAAATGGATTTCTAAAATTTAATATGAAAAAAGAATATAAAATACATTATTTAAATTGGTACTTCACTGGTTATATTGATGACATACTGAGATGATATTTTGCATATATTGGCTTAAATAAAATATATCATTCATGCTAATTTACCTATTTAAGCATTTTTTAATGTGGCTATTAGAAAATTTAAAATTACATATGGGGCTGATGTTATATTTCTGTCGGACACTGCTGGTATGGAAAATGCAGATGGTTGTGCCCAGGTCACAAGCCAAGTCCAAGGCTTCCCTATGTTCCATCGCCACCTCCAATCAGGTGCCAATATTCTCATTAACTGGGAAGTCTGTTGAGTTAGTTGCTTAGTCATGCCTGACTCTCTGCAACCCCATGGACTGTAGCCTGCCAGGCTCCTCTGTCCATGGAATTCTCCAGGGAAGAATCCTGGAGTGGGCTGCCAATCCCTTCTCCAGGGGATCTTCCCGACCCAGGGATTGAACCCATGTGTCTTGCATTGCAGGCAGATTCTTCACCATCTGAGCCACCAGGGAAGATTCAAATCTTCAAAAGGAATACCTAACCACATATGAGAATTCACCTCTGATCTCTCTCATCATTTGGAAGACTAGGTCCTTTTCTCATACAGAAAAGATACAGAAATTAAAATAATATTGGGACATACAATTAAAAAGATATTAAAAGAGGGAAAAAAATCTTTCCAGTTTAACTGAAAAAAAAAAAAAAGATCACCTAGTTTTTGTCTGACAGGTGATTTCTGGCTCATCTCCAAGATTAACTTCGGTGGGGGCTGAGTGTAGCCCAGTTTTAACCTGCAAAGTCAGCACACCCAGTGATGCTTGGGAAAACCCGTCGCGGGCCCAGAGAGGAAGAGAACGAGAAAAGGCTTCCTTACATACATTTCTTGCGTCGTCCACAAAAATGCTGCTTTCGCAACCTTCCATGATGCTGTTCTCTCTCTGGACTCCAAGAAGTGTGGGGCGTGTGACTCGGGGGGTGACCCGCAGGGTTCCGGCCGGAGCTCAGGTAGCCATGGCAACGCTGGACCTTCTCCTCCGCCGTCCTTTTGTACAGCACGTGAGGATGGTGGCCTGCGGGGGAGCTGTAGTTGTGTTCCTGGGCCAGGAGTTGAGGTAATGGCGAGATGAGGAATTCATTTCTTCGTGTTCTTATGAGGCCTGACTAAAAAGCCAAACACGAAGGAAACATTAGGGATTCCTTGCATCCCTGTTTTGCGTGTGGAGGTTTTCAGCAACTTCTTGTGTGCAGGCACCACCCTACAAACTGGGCACGGGCCATGTCATTTTATCTGCACCATGAGTAGCTGCAACTGTTATTACCCCCATTTCACAGGTGAGAAAACCGAGGCTAAGAGAGAAGTACGAAAGCTAGTATTGGTACCTAGAATTCTCTACTTAGTGGGGCAGTGCTGTAAACTTCTATTCTAGGCAGCTAATCTCCACGTTTGGGACTGAAGGGCTGAGTCATGTGACATTCTGGGATTCTCCACACCTAGGACAGGGCAGATGCCATAGTCAACACTGGACACAGTGGTGTATTTAAAAACAGCCCCACCCTCCAAGAGCTTATGGTATAGACAGTAAAAACAAAGACATTCCATCTTGACTTCATAAGTGCTCAATAAACGAACTAGCAAGGATGGGAGACAGAGGAGTGAGTGAGTCTTGGTTATCTTCAAGGGAGGGTCTGGGGAATCCGAAGGGTTACACCAACATGGGCAGACAGGTGAGCTAAATCAGGAAGAAAGAGGAGACCGGGACAGCCCGTCCAATCACAAGGCCACTTTCAAGTTCACGGCACAATATGTCTTTGTACCCAAAATTTCAGACACAATACACCCCTGCCTTTCCCCCGACATGCGTCGTACTCTCTCTTCTCTGCACTCATTCAGAATTTCCCTGATCCCCTGGCACTGCTACAAAAAGTGTGGTCTATGGACCAGCAGCTTCAGCCTCACCAGCAATCTGGTTAGAAATGTGGACTCTCAGGTCTCTCCCCAGGCCTGCTGACTCAGAATTTATTTAGATGCCTGGGTGATTTGTCTGCCCATTAACACTTGAGAAGCACTGACATAGGCCAGCAGGGCTTCCCAGGTGGCACTAGTGGTAAAGAACCCCCCTGCCAATGCAGGAGACATAAGAGACGTGGGTTTGATCCCTGGGTCAGGAAGATCCCCTGGAGGAGGGCATGGCAACCCACTCCAGTATTCTTGCCTGGAGAATCCCATGGACAGAGGAGTCTGGTGGGCTACAGTCCTTGGGGGTCACAAAGAGTCAGACACGACTGAAGTGACTTAGCACGTATGCACACATGCATAACACAGGCCAGGAGCTCTTCAGTTCTGTTGAATGTAGGCATGCCTGCAGATCTTAAATATGTACAGACACACACATACAGGGTCACTCACTCCCAGGTGGAATTCCATCCTACCAAAGAGTGAATCTCTTGTGATTCACGCATCAGAATGTTTTAAACTGCCTCAATGGTTATCCCAACATACAAACAAGTTTATGACCTAGGTCCTACCTTTCTCAGGTGCAAAACAGAAACTTTCCTTCCCAGACCACCTAATAAGGGGAGATAAAGTAACCACTGCAGAAACCCTTTACGCATTTTCAGTCCCAGTTTAGATGGTTGACGATGATGAGTGATTGAATCAACCCACATTCACTGAGCGCCAGCAAGGTGCTATAAGGGCTAACACGCACCTGTGCAGGAAATGCACACACACGCAGAGCATGAGGCCTACTGGGGAGCCAGACACGTAAATATTCAAGTATGTAAGGGGGTGCTGGGGTGAGGGCAGGTTACCAAGGGAACAGAGAGAGGTGTGGGGGGCATCACCAGGGGTGTCCCCAGGCCTTACTGTAACCCTCTGTTAGGATTCAGTTTCTCCCTCGTAAAAGGAGCCCCAAGCTTATGTGTGATCCTGATTTTCCTTTCAGTTTAGGAGTCTGCTGCCTTCTTAAAGACTGTCTCATGGGGACTTCCTGCTGGTCCAGTGGCTAAGTCTGTACTTCCACTGCAGGGGGCACAGGGGCTCAATCCCCGGTCAGAGACTAAGATCCCACCTGCCATACATTGCTGCCAAAAAAAAAAAAAAATCCCCAAACAAAACAAAACACCCCACCAACAAACAAAGAACAAAGACAGCCTTATGGTCTGTAGTGCCAGCATGACGCTTTCCTTTGTTCAGCAGGCACATACTGAGTATCTAACTATCTAACTCACAGCCCAGATCCAGGCCTTGGCACAAAGAGAAGAGGCAGCAAGTCAGGAAACAGTCCACATTCATGCTCTCATGGAGATGATGGGACAATTAATCGGCAACAAACTCAAATGTTGAGGAGGTAAAATCTCATGACCCCAGAAACCCTGCCCACCCACTTCACTCAGGCTGGATCTCAGCGCAGCTTGCCCTCTCTGCCCAGCCCAGTGCCAAGCTGCAGACACACTCATCCCTCGTTTGGGCACTCTATCACGTCTTCCAAATTCCCCTCGTCTTCTCCACTACGGCCCCCCGACACCGGTCAGCATCCTCAGCCAAGAGCATCAGCTCACCTCACACATGCTGACATCCATCTCAGACCTGGTTCCCTTTCCCTGGGCCACAGAACCCTCCGTCATTCTGCCCCCTCTGGAGCCTGGCAGCTGAATCTGCCCTCATCTCCTTCCTACCGTTCTGAACAGGACACTTCTGTGACTTCTTGAATCAACAAATTCTTTCACCTGAAGGGGTGAAAGCAGCATTTGCCACCCCCAAATGCACCTTCTGGGCATAAGAATTAGCCTGAGCTGGTTAAACAGCAGACACCAGAGGAGCTCTGGGCAGCCAGCAGATGGGAGCCTTTCTGAGAGCAATTCCCTTCAAAGGGAAATCTCCATGTGTCGGGCCAGGGGTGGGGGCTCCCTCTTCTACCAGGAAGGAGAGGTTGACTGCAACTCCAGAAACTTTTATCTACTGAGAATGTTCCGCTTTAAATGTGTGTAACAACCATACCCTTACTTACTGGGCTTTGCCTGACAGGCTCATGTAACTGCCCCGTTCTTTCTTTGGTCTTTAGGTATTTAAGGGGGGTGGTTTCAGTCTTCTGGGGGAATTATTCAGCTTTCCTGGGTCTCTTCCATATACACAGGAGGTGTGTGAAGTGAAGTGTTGTTTGCTCAGTCGTGTCTGACGCTTTACAACCCATGGACTGCAGCCCACCAGACTCCTCTGTCCATAGGATTCCCCAGGCAAATACTGGAGTGGGTTGCCATGCCCTTCTCCAGGGGTTCTTCCTGACCCAGGGATCAAACCTGGGTCTCCTGCATTGCAGGCAGATTCTTTACTGTCTGAGCCACCAGGGAAGCCTATATACATGTTATTAAACATCTGCTTTTTTCCTGTTAATCTGTCCTTTATTACACTGAGGGCAGGGGGAGGGGGTTGTTGGTCACAGCCAAGAACCTAGAGGGGTAAAGGGAAAATTCTTTTCGTTGTCTACACACTCTTAACCAATTTTGCACATCCTTTTCCTTTGCCCTGCTACCTTCTTCCCCCAGAGACTCCCTGGTGTAGCCTTCTGGTGCTTTTTGCTTTTGTCTCAGATTAAACAACATCTTCCCAGAGAGACAGGAGTCAGCACCCTATTGAAAACTACCCTTCCCCACTTCCAGCTACCGTTTATGTGCTGTGCATCCATCTTCAATGAAGGAAACAAAGAAGATGCAACCTTCCTATCACCTCTGACAGGCTTTTAACATCCACATTGTAAATGGGCATCCCTGACATACGCCACACATCATCAGTCAATAAATAAATGGCTATCAGCCCACAGACACGTGTGGAATAAGTGAACAAGTGAACTGAAAAATCTCAGAATGGAGTGGCTGCTGTAGCTGGGCATGCCGACATCCACCTCCCTTTCCAGTCAGGGAAACCAGAGCTAGGAAGTGACGTGCTCAAATTCATAAACACCATGAACTCCTTCTCTATTACAGATGTTGTAAGCAGACTGATTACAGGTTTCCCAGAGAAAGAGAACCGGGCGTGGCTTTCTTGATATAAGAGAAGCCATTTTGGCCTAAGGCATTTTGTGACCTAAGCCCAGTCACCACGCTTGCCCTTGAACAGGTCTTGGTAGTCAATGATCTTACAGAAACAAAGAAATGCAGGCAGTCAGCCAATAGTACAGTGACAAGTTCAGTTCAGTCGCTCAGTCGTGTCCGACTCTCCGCGACCCCATGAATCACAGCACGCCAGGCCTCCCTGTCCATCACCAACTCCCGGAGTACACTCAAACTCATGTCCACAGAGTCGGTGATGCCATCCAGCCATCTCATTCTCTGTCGTCCCCTTCTCCTCCCGCCCCCAACCTTTCCCAGCATCAGAGTCTTTTCCAGTGAGTCAACTCGTCGCATGAGGTGGCCAAAGTATTGGAGTTTCAGCTTTAGCATCAGTCCCTCCAATGAACATCCAGGATTGATCTCCTTTAGAATGGACTGGTTGGATATCCTTGCAGTATAAGGGACTCTCAAGAGTCTTCTCCAACACCACAGTTCAAAAGCATCGATTCTTCGGCGATCAGCTTTCTTCACAGTCCAACTCTCACATCCATACATGACCACGGGAAAAACCATTGCCTTGACTAGACGGACCTTGGTCGGCAAAGTAATGTCTCTGCTTTTTAATATACTATCAAGGTTGGTCATAACTTTCCTTCCAAGGAGCAAGCGTCTTTTAATTTCATGGCTGCAATCAGCATCTGCAGTGATTTTGGAGCCCAAAAAAACAAAGTCTGACACTCTTTCCACTGTTTTTCCATCTATTTCCCATGAAGTGATGGGACCAGATGCCATGATCTTTGTTTTCTGAATGTTGAGCTTCAAGCCAACCTTTTCACTCTCCTCTTTCACTTTCATCAAGAGGCTTTTGAGTTCCTCTTCACTTTCTGCCATAAGGGTAGTGTCATCTGCATATCTGAGGTTATTGATATTTCTCCCAGCAATCTTGATTCCAGCTTGTGCTTCTTCCAGCCCAGCGTTCCTCATGATGTACTCTGCATATAAGTTAAATAAGCAAGGTGACAATATACAACCTTGACGCACTCCTTTTCCTATTTGGAACCAGTCTGTTGTTCCATGACCGGTTCTAACTGTTGCTTCCTGACCTGCATACAGGTTTCTCAAGAGGCAGGTCAGGTGGTCTGGGATTCCCATCTCTTTCAGAATGTTCCACAGTTTATTGTGATCCACACAGTCAAAGGCTTTGGCATAGTCAATGAAGCAGAAATAGATGTTTTTCTGAAACTCTCTTGCTTTCTCCATGATCCAGCGGATGTTGGCTATTTGATCTCTGGTGCCTCTGCCTTTTCTAAAACCTGCTTGAACATCTGGGAGTTCACGGTTTACATACTGCTGAAGCCTGGCTTGGAGAATTTTGAGCATGACTTTACTAGCGTGTGAGATGAGTGCAATTGTGCGGTAGTTTGAGCATTCTTTGGCATTGCCTTTCTTTGGGATTGGAATGAAGACTGACCTCTTCCAGTCCTGTGGCCACTGCTGAGTTTTCCAAATCTGCTGGCATATTGAGTGCAGCACTTTCACAGCATCATCTTTCAAGACTTGAAATAGCTCAACTGGAATTCCATCACCACCACTAGCTTTGTTCGTAGTGATGCTTTCTAAGGCCCACTTGACTTCACATTCCAAGATGTCTGGCTCTAGGTCAGTGATCACATTATCGTGACTATCTTGGTCGTGAAGATCTTTTTTGTACAGTTCTTCTGTGTATTCCTGCCACCTCTTCTTAATATCTTCTGCTTCTGTTAGGTCCATACCATTTCTGTCCTTTATCGAGCCCATCTTTGCATGAAAAGTTCCCTTGGAATCTCTAATTTTCTTGAAGAGGTCTCTTGTTTTTCCTATTCTGTTGTTTTCCTCTATTTCTTTGCATTGATCACTGAGGAAGGCTTTCTTATCTCTCCTTGCTATTCTTTGGAACTCTGCATTCAGATGCTTATATCTTTCCTTTTCTCCTTTGCTTTTCGCCTCTCTTCTTTTTACAGCTATTTGCAAGGCCTCCTCAGACAGCCATTTCGCTCTTTTGCATTTCTTTTCCATGGGGATGGTCTTGGTCCCTGTCTCCTGTACAATGTCACGAACCTCCGTCCAGAGTTCATCAGGCACTCTATCAATCAGATCTAGTCCCTTAAATCTATTTCTCACTTCCACTGCATAATCATAAGGGATTTGATTGAGGTCATATCTGAATGGTCTAGTGGTTTTCCCTACTTTCTTCAATTTAAGTCTGAACTTCGCAATAAGGAGTTCATGATCTGAGCCACAGTCAGCTCCTGGTCTTGTTTTCGCTAATTGTATACAGCTTCTCCATCTTTGGTTGCAAAGAATATAATCAATCTGATTTCGGTGTTGACCATCTGGTGATGTCCATGTGTAGAGTCTTCTCTTGTGTTGTTGGAAGAGGGTGTTTGCTATGACCAGTGCATTCTCTTGACAAAACTCTATTAGCCTTTGCCCTGCTTCATTCCGTGCTCCAAGGCCAAATTTGCCAGTTACTCCAGGTGTTTCTTGACTTCCTACTTTTGCATTCCAGTCCCCTATAATGAAAAGGACATCTTTTTTGGGTGTTAGTTCTAAAAGGTCTTGTAGGTCTTCATAGAACCGATTAACTTCGGCTTCTTCAGCATTACTGGTTGGGGCATAGGCCTGGATTACTGTAATATTGAATGGTTTGCCTTGGAAACGAACAGAAATCATCCTGTCATTTTTAAGATTGCATCCAAGTACTGCATTTCGGACTCTTTTGTTTACCATGATGGCTACTCCATTTCTTCTAAGGGATTCCTGCCCACAGTAGTAGATATAATGGTCATCCGAGTTAAATTCACCCATTCCAGTCCATTTTAGTTCACTGATTCCTAGAATGTCGACATTCACTCTTGCCATCTCCTGTTTGACCACTTCCAATTTGCCTTGATTCATGGACCTAACATTCCAGGTTCCTATGCAATATTGCTCTTTACAGCACCGGACCTTGTTTCTATCATTGGTCACATCCACAACTGGGTATTGGTTTTGCTTTTGCAGGGTCTTAGTTCCTCCCCAAGGGATATGTATAATTCTTATCTTTGAGGTCTATGGGATTGAAGGACCCCACCCAGGAGCAGGATGGAATGATGATGTTGAACCTCTTGACTTCAATCAACTAAAGCATGGATCTTTGCCTCAGTTCTATACTGAATTCCTCTCTGCCTAAGCTCCCTCATGAATATGCATGTACCATTAGCTTCAAATTCTCCAGTTTTGCTGTTCAGGGAAAGATCCCTGCGGAGAAGGCAATGGCACCCCACTCCAGTACTCCTGCCTGGAAAATCCTATGGATGGAGGAGCCTGGTAGGCTGCAGCCCATGGGGTTGTACAGAGTTGGACATAACTGAAGCAACTTAGCAGTAGCAGCAGCAGAAAGATCCCTGATGCTTTGGGAAAGATCCTTAGTGTGCTCCTTACTTGGTGCAAGTAATAATAAATCCTTCCTTCTACACATCTTCTCCCAGAGTGGCTAGGAGTATTGGCTCGATACCACCAAGAGGCAAAACCAGTTTCGGGGGAACAGTGTGAAGCCAGGAGCCCCCCCGCCCCCCCTGCCCCCAACCCCTGCCTTCCATTACCCTTATTTAAACCTCAAGGCCACCTATGGGGCTCTCAGCTGGAAGCCCAGGTAGAATTCAGGCCCTGTTCCCAAGCAGGGCCCTTGCATCTAAGCCCTGGTGCCCAGGGCCCTCACTTCTCCAAGCTGCGTGAAGACAAAGGACCCAATTTACAGTCCCCAGAGGACAGAGTGAACAGTTAAAAGGGGAAAAAATAGTGAACTATCCATGAAGGCCCTCCAGCCTTACTAACTTCCTGACTTGGCTCAACGTGTATCAAAGGCTTAAGCCACTCAACTGCCTTAACTGGAGGAACCGGTTTGGAAGCTTTCTCTTTACTCCTTATTTCTTGAGAACTGTAGGCATCTCAAATGCAGTGACTTCTGCACTAAGAAAGCAATTAAAAAAAAAAAGTGGCCTCTCATATTGGGACCAACACATGAGGCCCAAACAGCCCTCCATATTTAATCCGGTTTTGGGCGACAAGGACAAAATTCCAGAATGATTCTTTATAACAAAACAAGGATTTTACAGAGCTGCATGTTAAGGAAGAAAAATATTCCTTTTTGGGAGTTTCAGTTCAGTTCAGTTCAGTCGCTCAGTCGTGTCCGACTCTCTGCGACCCCATGAATCACAGCACGCCAGGCCTTCCTGTCCATCACCAACTCCCAGAGTCCACTCAAACTCATGTCCACAGAGTCGGTGATGCCATCCAGCCATCTCATTCTGTTTTAGTCTGATGGAAAATAATGGAGTCTAACCAAAAATATTTTTTATGTTTTAAAACATAAACCTCTAAGAGGAGCCACCTATTTAACTATAGAATGTGTGAAGCATTTTGAGTGACTGAACTTGCGATGTTTTTGACAAAATGTGGCCTGGAAGACAAGACCTCTGGTCCCAACAGGCTTCCAATTAAATGGGCAAAGCAGGGGTGAAACAAGGGAAGATCATGAGCAAACATTCCGTTGTGTCAAGTGTGGAGGAAAAAAAGCAGGGTTCTATGAGTGAAAGTCGCTCAGTGCGACCCTTTGCAACCCCATGGACTAGACAGTTCATGGAATTCTCCAGGCCAGAGGACTGGAATGCGTAGCCTTTCCCTTCCCCATGGGATCTTCCCAACCCAGGGATCTAACTCGGGTCTCCTGCATTGCAGGTGGATTCTTTCCCAGCTGAGTGACAAAGGAAGCCCATGATTCTATGAGAGAGATAAGATCAAAGAGTGAGGGGAGAGGAGAGACTGATTTTGGAAGCTTTAAAACAATTTTTAAATTGAAATACAGTTGATTTACAATGTTTTGGGTGCAGAGCAAAGTGACTCAGTAATATACATATGCATACACACGCACGCACACACACACATATATATGCACATATGCATGTGTGTGTGTTCAGTTGCTCAGTCATGTCCAACACTTTGTGACCCTATGGACTGTAGCCTGCCAGACTCCTCTGTCTATGGAATTTCCCAGGCAAGAATCCTGCAGTGGGCGTTCAGTCCTTGGAGAAGGTATGGCAACCCACTCCAGTACTTTTGCCTGGAGAATCCCGTGGACAGAGGAGCCTGGCAGACTACAGTCCATAGGGTCACAAAGAGTCAGACAGGACTGAAGTGAAAGCATGTCCCTAAGTAAATGTAAACATAAAGAAATAGAGTCATGGCTTTTAAAAATAAAATTAGAGACTTGAGAGTATACGCTGCTATATGGGGAATAGAAAAACAGACTCCAGGTGAAAAGCCGTGGAACTATTTCTGGTCCCATGGCCAGAGATGAGTCAAAGTCTGATGACACTATGCTGAGAGCATATGGACTCTAATAACTTCCTCAGTTCTCTATAAAGTGCGTCATTCTAAGAAACTGAAATAGAATTTCTGCCATCTGTATCTACACACGCAGAGCTGGTTTAACAGACAACTGGGACAGGCCCTCACATGTGGACACACATTTTGAAAAAACAATGTGTTCAGGATTCCACATTACTGTCAAAGGGGGGAAAAAAATATCCTCTACTTTGGGACAAAAAAACCCCAAAATAGTTATGTCAACAAAAATCTAGCATTTCTCATCCATTCATTGATATTAATAAGAACATCAGCAGGACTCCAATACAAATACAATGTGGAAGGGGATTTATGCTTTCCAGATTCATATACACAGCAATCTTTCTTCAAAAAGCTGTAAAGCCCAGTCCATCAACATTTAATCATATGTCATCAATACCCTCACATTGCTCACAGCCTGGTGACAGGGGGGTATGAAGCTAACAAGAGCCACGACATACAGTATTTTCAACCGCGTGATGGTTAAGTGCCCTTTCCAGCTTTTATCTCCTGAGGAAGTTTACACACCTCTCAAGAATAAACCTCTCATTTCCCAAGTCCCAGATTTGTAAAAGGAGAGTAATAGCATACCCCTTAGCAGGTTTTTAGAGAATTTTTTAAAGTGCTAAAAGCAGTGCCTGGCACGGAAAACACTCAAAGTGTGTTTACTGTTATAATGATTATATTTGATCAGATGAGGGAAGAGAGCCTTTTTCTCAGAATGTATTATAACTGGCCCCTTCAATTGGACCTGCAGTTCTGGGAAGTGGTATCAGGGTTCTGTTACTGATAAAAACAATGAAAGGACGCCATGCACACATGCTCAAAAACGCGCTCAGTTTGAGTAAGTAGCCGCGACCTGTGTTTCAACATTTATAAATTAACCCAAGTGGCTTAATCATGATCAGTAGATACTCTCCCCGCCACCCCATCTTCCTTTCTGGCCCCATCTGGAGGACATTTCACTGTTCCCTGCGTACCAGACACTCTGCTAAGCATTCTGCCTGCCAAACCTCATGGGACTCTGGCCGCAGTTCTTCTGACGGCGCCTCGCCTCTCGGTGCCCCAGGCCCGTCTGAGTACCCAGCCTTTCCTCAGTCTTAAACACTCTCCCTGTGTGCTGTTGTTTACTTGCTTCAGTCGTGTCCAACTCTCTGCAACTCTGTGGGCTGTAGGCCGCCAAGCTGCTCTGTCCACGGGGTTTTCCAGGACTGGAAAAGAGTACTGGACTGGGTCGCCATGTGCTCCTCCAGGGGATCTGCATGACCCACGGATTGAAGCCATGTCTCCTGCATTGGCAGGAGGCTTTATTTACCACAGAGCCACCAAGGAAGCCCACATATCCTATTAGGAGTCAGGAAAAGTTCCAGAAACACTGAACTGAAATTTACTAAGAGAGTACAACTTAAACGTTCACACACACACACAGGTAAAGGGACGAACATATAAACTTACTGGGGGGAACAGCTATGGCACAGTTATGGATGTCAGGGTATGTATTGCTCCTTCGCATCTTTGGGAGAGGTATACACAGATTAATAAGGGAAAGAAACCATATCTTCCCAGCCCTTCGGACAGCTAATTGTGCTCAGTCACTCAGTCATGTCTGATTCTTTGTGACACTTTGGACTATAGTCTCCAGGCTCCTCCATCGCTGGGATTTTTCAGGCAAAAATACTGGACTGGGTTGCCACTTCCTCCTCCATGGGATCTTCCTAACCCAGGAATCAATCCCACGTCTCCTTCATCTCCTGCACTGCAGGCAGATTCTTTTCCCCTGAGCCAGTGGGCAAACCTATACCTTGACAACCAACGGGAAGGACAGATGACAAAGCCGCATGGCCCTTATAAGCAGCGCGGTCATGAAGATCAGGGCAGGAGCCATCTGACAGCCTTGCATCACGGCATCCTCTGTTCCGGCCTGCCCTCAAGAATCAGATCATTTCAAAGGAAGCTTAAGGAAGGATGCCATTTGGCAAGCATGTGACTGCTGTAACGGCTGTTGGGTAATGGTGAGGGTTCAAGTGGAGAGAGCTGGCATGCCTGGGTTTCATAGAAACCAGACTTGCTGCAAACGTCACATGGGACCATTCGACCAGACCTTCCCCCACATCACCAGAGGCTTTGGCGCTGTGTCTGTTAGAAACAGTCCTCCTCCTTCACACATCACGTCAGCATCCTCTGGAAGATGGGGGAGGAGAATAGGCTAAATGTCTGGGAGGAGATGCTCAGAACTAACATCCAAGTTGTGTTTTTAATGGCAATTTCAGAATCCAAATCTGTGTTCCCAAGCTCAATACTCCATCTTCTTCGAACAGCACCCTACTGACATGCACATTTCTGTTGCATTCACAATCCTCACAACGTTGACCTCAGAGCTCCAGCTCAGTCCCGTTTCACCCCAGGTGGAGAATTAAAGCAGTGGTCTCCTATTTCACCTCTCTGTTGGCAATCCCTACCCTATTCTACTCTGAAAACACTTTTCTCAAGCATCAGTTTGAAGGGGTTCACATTCAAGCTGTGTTATCACAAGATAAGTGCCAAACAAGGAATGTGGGATTCACACCACTTTAGTCTAGCCCACGCTAAAGACTAAAGATGGACGGGTCATGGTGGAAAGCTCTGACAAAATGTGGTCCACTGGAGAAGGGAATGCCAAACCACTTCAGTATTCTTGCCTTGAGAGCCCCATGAACAATATGAAAAGGCAAAACAATAGGACACTGAGAGATGAACTCCCCAGGTCGGTAGGTGCCTGATATGCTACTGGAGATCAGTGGAGAAATAACTCCAGAGAGAATGAAGAGATGGAGTCAAAGCAAAAACAACACCCAGTTGTGGATGTAACTGGTGATGGAAGCAAGGCCTGATCCTGTAAAGAGCAATATTGCATAGGAACCTGGAATGTTAGGTCCATGAATCAAGGCAAATTGGAAGTGGTCAAATAGGAGATGGCAAGAGTGGATGTCGACATTCTAGGAATCAGCAAACTAAAATGAACTGGAATGGGTGAATTTAACTCAGAGGACCACTAAATCTACTACTGTGGGCAAGAATCCCTTAGAAGAAATGGAGTAGCGATCATAGTCAACAAAGGAGTCCGAAATGCAGTACTTGGATGCAATCTCAAAAATGACAGAATATCTCTGTTCATTTCTAAGGCAAACCATTCAATATCATGGTTATCCAAGTCTATGCCCTGACCAGTAATGCTGAAGAAGTTGAACGGTTCTATGAATACCTAAAAACCTTCTAGAACTAACACCCAAAAAAGATGTCCTTTTCATTACAGGGGACTGGAATGCAAAAGTGGGAGGTCAAGAGATACCTGGAGTAACAGGCAAATTTGGCCTTGGAGTACAGAATGAAGCAGGGCAAAGGCTAATAGAGTTTTGCCACAAGAACACACTGGTCAAGGCAAACACCCTCTTCCAACAACACAAAAGACTCTACACATGGACATTACCAGATGGTCAACACCAAAATCAGATTGATTATATTCTTTGCAGCCAAAGATGGAGATGCTCTATACAGTCAGCAAAAACAAGATTGGGAGCTGACTATGGCTCAAATCATGAATTTCTTATTGCCAAATTCAGAATTAAATTAAAGAAAGAAAGGAAAACCACTAGACCATTCAGGTATGACCTAAATCAAACAAACCCCTTACAATTATTCAGTGGAAGTGAGAAACAGATTCAAGGGATTAGATCTGATAGACAGAGTACGTGAAGAACTATGGACAGAGGTTCCTCACATTGTACAGGAGGCAGTGATCAAGACCATCCCAAAGAAAAAGAAATACGAAAAGGCAAAATGGTTGCCTGAGGAGGCCTTACAAATAGCTGAGAAAAGAAGAGGAGTGAAAGGCAAAGAAGAAAGGAAATTATACCCATTAGAATGCAGAGTTCCAAAGAATAGCAAGAAGAGACAAGAAAGCCTTCCTCAGTGATCGGTGCAAAGAAATAGAGGAAAACAATAGAATGGGAAAGTCTAGAGATCTCTTCAAGAGAATTAGAGATACCAAGGGAACATTGCGTGCAAATATGGGCTCAATAAAGGACAGAAGTGTTATGGACCTAATAGAAGCAGAAGATATTAAGAAGAGGTGGCAAGAATACACAGAAGAACTGTACAAAAAGATCTTCATGACCCAGATAATCACGATGGTGCGATCATTCACCTAGAGCCGGACATCCTGGAATGAGAGGTCAAGTGGGCCTTATGAACAAAGCTAGTGGAGGTGATGGAATTCCAGTTAAGCTATTTCAAATAAAAGATGATGCTGTGAAAGTGCTGCACTCAATATGCCAACAGATTTGGAAAACTCAGCAGTGGCCACAGGACTGGAAAAGGTCAGTTTTCATCCCAATCCCAAAGAAATGCAATGCCAAAGAATGTTCAAACAGTTGCACTAATCTCAAACACTAGCAAGGTAATGCTCAAAATTCTCCAAGCCGGGCTTCAACAGTATGTGAACCAAGAAATTCCAGCTGTTCAGGATGGATTTAGAAAAAGCAGAGGAACCAGAGATCAAATTGCCAACAACCACTGGATCATTGAAAAAGCGAGAGTTCCAAAAAAACATCTACTTCTGCTTTACTTACTATGCCAAAGCCTTTGACTGTGTGGACCACAACAAACTGTGGAAAATTCTTGAAGAGATGGGAATACCAGACCACCTGACCTGCCTCATGAGAAATCTGTATGCAGATCAAGAAGCAACAGTTAGAACTGGACATGGAACAACAGACTGGTTCCAAATAGGAAAAGGAGTGCGTCAAGGCTGTATATCGTCACCCTACTTATTTAACTTATATGCAGAGTACATCATGAGAAACGCTGGGCTGGATGAAGCACAAGCTGGAATCAAGATTGCCTGCAGAAATATTAATAACCTCAGATACCACACTTATGGCAGAAAGCGAAGAAGAACTAAAGAGCCTCTTGATAAAAGTGAAAGAGGAGAGTGAAAAAGTTGACTTAAAACGAGGTGGGAGGGGGGTTCAAGATGGGGAACACATGTACACCCGGGGTGGATTCATGTCAATGTATGGCAAAACAAAAACAATATTGTAAAGTAATTAGCCTCAAATTAAATAAATTAAAAATAATAATAAAAAAATTAAAAAAATAAAGTGGGGAAAAAAAATCTCAGAAAACTAAGATCATGGCATCTGGTCCCATAACTTCATGGCAAATAGACGGGGAAACAACAGAAACAGTGATAGACTTTACTTTCTTGGGCTCCAAAATCACTGCAGATGGTGACTTCAGCCATGAAATTAAAAGAGCCTGCTCCTTGGAAGAAAAGTTATGACCAACCTAGACAGCATATTAAACAGCAGAGACACTACTTTGCCAAGAAAGGTCCGTCTAGTCAAAGCTATGGTTTTTCCAGTAGTCATGTATGGATGTGAGAGTTGGACCATAAAAAAAACTGAGCACTGAAGAATTAATGCTTTTCAATTGTGGTGTTTGAGAGTCCCTTGGACTGCAAGGAGATGCAACCAGTCCGTCCTAAAGGAAATCAGTCCTGAATATTCATTGGAAGGACGGATCTGAAGCTGAAACTCCAATACTCTGGCCACCTGATGTGAAGAATTGACTCATTAGAAAAGACCCTGATGCTGGGAAAGATTGAAGGCAGGAGGAGAAGGGGAAGACAGAGGATGAGATGGTCGGATGGCATCACCGACTCAATGGACATGAGTTTGAGTAAGCTCCAGGAGTTGGTGATGGACAGGGAAGCCTGGCGTGCTGCAGTCCATGGAGCTGCGAAGAGTCGGACACGACTGAGCGACTGAACTGAACCGAACTGTAAAGCCATCCCTCGGTAGCCTGTCTAGTCATCTGCCTCCCTCTTCTACTGAACTGCAGGTACAATGACTCCACTGCTAGTCCACTGACAAGACAGCAAACCCTTCCCAGTCCCGTGGTGACTGCTGTCTGGTTTGTTTGTTTCAAATGATCTCTTCTCTGTTACTTCACTTTATTTAGTGTTTTCTGCCTAAGGGTGATCTCTTCAAACTATTCTATAAAAACAAAGCAAACCTTGTCATTTTTCATTTCAGTTTCATTTTTTTGTACAGTCCTGATCCCTACTTGATGGTCTATTGTGTAGCTGTTTGTGTATCTGTTTATTGTCTGTTATTCTTATTAGCTTCCTAAAGCCTAGGTCTTGTCTCTTGCTAATTTTCATGTGACCAGTGTTTACCACACAATTGTAAAAGTGAAAGTGTTAGTCACTCAATCATGTCTGATTCTTTGTGAACCCACCGACTATAGCCCACCAGGCTCCTCTGTCCATGGGATTCTCCAGGCAAGAATACTGGAGTAAGTTGCCATTTCCTTCCTCAGCAGATCTTCCTGACCCAGGGATCAAACCAGGGTCTCCCACACTGCAGGCAGATTCTTTACCGTCTGAGCCACCAGTGCTCAGTAAATACTGGCCAAAAAGTTCATTTGGTTTTCCAGTCCAATGTTACCAACACTCTGAATGAACTTTTTGGACAAGCCAATGGTGGCGTTAGTGGTATAGAACCCACCTGCCAATGCAGGAGACGTAAGAGACACAGGTTCTATTCCTCGGTCAGGAAAATCCTCTGGAGGAGGAAATGGCAACCTGCTCCTGTATTTTTGCCTGGAGAATTTCACTGACAGAGGAGCCTGGTGGGCTACAGTCCATGAGACAGCAAAAAGTGGGACAAGACTGAGTACACACACACAATATGGAATTGTGGAATTAAGTAATGAGCTAGAAACAAGGCAACATGCTTGGTACTATGAGAGACAAAAACAAAAATAAGCAAGACACCGATGACTGCACTCAAGGATGCTGCTATAACAGGAGACAAATATGTCACCAATTAACTAGATGTGTCCTTTTCCTTATTTACCTTCTGGCTTGCCTCTCAAATATTCTTCTCCACATCCTGCAATGAATGAGATAACACAGAAAATTCTGTGGGAATAGAAAGTCTGGGGACACCACCTCTGAGGATAATATTCCAACTCTTGTATTGGACAGTGAGGGATGGTTGAAGATTCTGAAGGAAAAAGCTCTAAGGACTGATCTGTGGAATAGAAAACTGGTTGGACCCAAGGTGTCAGGACTCTTGGCCTCCTGTAGCAGCAAAGGATAAACTCACTTGACCCTTTGTATTCTGCCTGGCGTTATTGTGAAATATCCCAAAAATTTAGACAAGAAAAGAAAATTACATAATGAGCCCACATTAGCTGACATCTATCTAGTTTGCCAATTCTTGTTATACACCATCTTTGGCTTTGGATTTCTTTTTCATTTTTTAAAGAGCCTAAATATTATAGCTAGAGGTATTCTGGTATTGAAACCTAAACTCTCAGGATCAATTAGGATGAATATTTTCATATAAGGTTAGTATCCCAGGCTATCAAAATTCTAATTCCTCACTATCTGAAAATAATGAATATATTATTGGTAACTTTTGCTATCTCAATTATCACTATCCAAATTTATTTGGTTTCTGAGTTTGGAGAGAAATGCATTTATGTGGTGGTGGTGGTTTAGTCACTAAGTCATGGCCGACTCCTGCGACACCATGAATTGTAGCTTGCCAGGCTCCTCTGTCCATGGGATTCTCCAGGCAAGAATACTGGAGTGGGTTGCCATTTCCTTTCCCAGGGGATCTTCCTGACCCAGGAATCAAACCGAGGTCTCCTGCATGGCAGGTAGATTCTTTACCAACTGAGCTATGAGGGAAGCCCAATGTATTTATGCAGCTGGTGTTTAATACATGTTTGCTGTAAAACAGTGATTCTCCTACAAGGAACACTTAACAGGGGTCTCATGACTCAGCTGGAGCTGTATAAATAGTATCCACTGTATTGCAAGACAGCAGAGCAACCATTTCTGGAATAAGTGATGCTCTTCCATTCCCAAGGCTGCTGCCTGTTGATGCACAGCATCAGGAAGACACATGTTTTTACTTGTTTCTGTAGTGGTGATCGTTAATGTCAAGCTCTCTGCCCCACCTTTCCTTGCCTCCCTTGGAACTGACAGCATCCATTTGTTACAAAGACAGCTGGAGCTGGAAGCCATGCCAGTAACCAGCTGTTAGCAACAGTGATGAAGTCTGCCACGTGGCAGCATCCCATTGGACAGCTGCACAGAACAGCCGGATGATTGACAGGACTTCCCAAGTTCTCCTGGAGGTGGGGTGTAAGAGCCAGGGATGGACACCATATTGGAAATGCCTGGCCCCAATTTTCCTCCACTATTTATCTTCTCCTTTCCCTCCTCACCGCCTACCTTAAGGTAAAACCAAGGAAAATAATCACAGGATTACGGGATGTTGGCGATCGTGTACTTCATCCCCCTGGATTTACAGGGAAAGGAAATGAGATGGAGGGAGAATCAAGGGAGTACCCCAAATCTCACCACTTACGAGCAGCACGTTGTTCTGCTTCTCGTCACCTTTACGAAGAGATGAGACTTGATGACTTAAGGGCCCTTCCACATCTGAAAGTCTATTATTTTGATCAGTTGGTATGACATGCAGGGGACTTCCCTGGTGGCTCAGCAGTAAAGGATGAGCCTGCCAGTGCAGGAGACGTGTGTTTGAACCCTGAGTTGGGAAGATCCCCTGGAGAAGGAAATGGCAAAGATCCCCTGGAGAAGGAAATGGCGACCCACTCCAGTACTCTTCCCTGGGAAATCCCAGGGACAGAGAAGCCTGGCAGGATACAGTCCACAGGGTCACAAAGGTGTCGGACATGACTGAGCAACTAAACAACATGAGTGACATGCAGGCACCTTACTGTCATGCCAGACACAATTTCTGCGTGAGATCGTATAAGCTGGCCTGAGGGACTGGCACACACATAAGAATAAACGGGTTTACTGAGAGTAGTAGTAGTTTAGTCGCTAAGTCGTGTCCAACTCTTGCGACCGCATGGACTGTAGCCCAGCAGGCTCCTCTGTCCATGGGATTCTCCAGGCAAGAATACTGGAGTGGATTGCCATTTCCTTATCCAGGGGATCTTCCCGACCCAGGAATTGAACCCGGGTCTCCTGCATTACAGGCAGATTCTTACCAACTGAGCTATGAGGGAAGCCCATTTACTGATGGTGCTGCCTAATATCAGGGCCCATTCACAGCCCTGAGATCCGATTTTCAACCTGGCTGAAACACCCAGCTTAAAGATGCAGACACCTGTACCCAACTTAGCCCTTCTAGAGTCTAAATTTCTAGAGTTTGAAAAGCAATCTTCTAGAACACTTTTCCAGTTTATTACAGTCTCCACCATGCCCACTGTCCCATGTATCTCATGACACCAATAGTCTGGCTCCTGTGGGCATCTGGCTTTGTGACCTCTGCCCTAATTCAATTTACACTCAACGTGCAGCTTATGTAAAGAGTCATGTCTTGATTTCCAAGGCGCTTCTTTTTCCTTCTTTCATATCTGCCCAATCCCCTCCATTCCGTTCCGTTCCGTCGCTCAGTCGTGTCCGACTCTTTGCGACCCCGTGGACTGTAGCCTACCAGGCTTCTCCGTCCATGGGATTCTCCAGGCAAGAATACTGGAGTGGGTTACCGTTTCCTTCTCCAGGGGATCTTCCTGACCCAGGAATCGAACCCGGGTCTCCCGCATTGGAGGCAGACGCTTTAACCTCTGAGCCACCAGGGAAGCCCGACCAATCCCCTAGCACAATGCTAACTCCCCATACCTGTCACATATAAGCTTATTAAGGAAAACACTTGCTTATAAAGAGTCTGTGAGTGAAAGTCGCTCAGTCGTGTCCGACTCTTTGCGACCACATGGTCTATACAGTCCATGTAATTCTCCAGGCCAGAATCCTGGAGTGGGTAGCCTTTCCCTTCTCCAGGGGATCTTCCCAAGCCAGGGATTGAACCCAGGTCTCCCGCATTGCAGGCGGATTCTTTACCAGCTGAGCCGCAAGGGAAACCCCAAAAAGAGTCTATATCGAGGAGAAAAGAAAAAGACCTGGGACTCTGAGTCTGGTCTGGTTACAGAGTTCTGAGTCTTTCCTGTTACAGACACTTCATCTGTAACCCTGGACCATCTGCACTGGTACCTTAGTCTTAGTCTCCTCATCTGTAAAATAAGAACACCGCAGAATTCTATTTTTCAGCATTGCCTGGGATGACTTAGAAAACACCTGGAGGGCACACTGCGTGGTGACAGATGTCTGTGAAGAGATCCACGCACAGTCCCTGATCATCTGAGGCAGGCAGGTAAACACAGCTTTCTCAGAAAACTGGAGTAGAAGCCTCGTTTATTTACCCTGTGAGGTCTGGGAGTTTGCAAATACTTGGTGCCTTCATGCAGAAACAAACTACAGAAGCCGGCAACTGGGTAAACATTTCTGCTCCGTGAACCTAACTTGCCTTCCATAGCATCCAAATTCCTACTCTAAACACATGCTGGGGGTGGAGGAGGGAGCCTGGGGCAAAAATAGCAAAGGACTGTTTGCCTTCAATTAAATGAATACCCTCCATCCAGATTCAGCTTCAGAGAGACATAAACAAGACAGAATGGAAAGCAAACACATTTGCTGTTAGCTCATTAATATAGCCCGGGGATTAACCGAGTGTGTGACGTGATTCCCAAGCTTTCCTCACGCTCTTGCAGATTCCCTTGGCTCACCCAACCATCATGCAACTTCTCTTCCTGTTACAAGCACAAGAGTGGCAGGAAGACAGGAAGTGGTTTTCTTGCCAAAGGTTGGGTCAGTTCCATCTACTGGAGTCACAGATTAGTCTGTCATGGGGCAAGGATCAGTTTACAAAGTTATTCAAATTGTCAGATGGCACAGGCCACCCTTGAACTAAGATAAGCTGTATTTCAATAAACCAAGTATGTACAGGCTTCCAGATACCTGATCAAAACAGGTAACTAGGCTAGCCGATGCAAACTATTATGTATAGAATGGATAAACAGTGCTATACAGTCCTACTGTATAGCACAGGGAACTATATTCAATATCCTGTGATTAAACCATAGTGGAAAAAAACATGAAAAAGAATGTATATGTATGCCTAACTGAATCACTTCTCTGCATCAGTTCAGTTCAGTTGCTCAGTTGTGTCCGACTCTGCAACCCCATGAATCACAGCACGCCAGGCCTCCCTGTCCATCACCAACTCCCAGAGTTCACTCAAACTCATGTCCATCGAGTCGGTGATGCCATCCAGCCATCTCATTCTCTGTCGTCCCTGTCTCTTTCCACCCCCAATCCCTCCTAGCATCAGACTCTTTTCCAGTGAGTCAACTCGTCGCATGAGGTGGCCAAAGTATTGCAGTTTCAGCTTTAGCATCAGTCCTTTCAATGAACACCCAGGATTGATCTCCTTGCAGTCCAAGGGACTCTCAAGAGTCTTCTCCAGCACCACAGTTCAAAAGCATCAATTCTTCAGTAATCAGCTTTCTTCACAGTCCAACTCTCACATCCATACATGACCACGGGAAAAACCATAGCCTTGACTAGATGGACCTTCGTTGGCAAAGTAATGTCTCTACTTTTTAATATGCTATCTAGGTTGGTCATAACTTTCCTTCCAAGGAGCAAGCGTCTTTTAATTTCATGGCTGCAATCAGCATCTGCAGTGATTTTGGAGCCCAAAAAAATAAAGTCTGACACTGTTTCCACTGTTTCCCCATCTATTTCCCATGAAGTAATGGGACCAGATGCCATGATCTTTGTTTTCTGAATGTTGAGCTTCAAGCCAACCTTTTCACTCTCCTCTTTCACTTTCATCAAGAGGCTTTTGAGTTCCTCTTCACTGTCTGCCATAAGGGTGGTGTCATCTGCATATCTGAGGTTATTGATATTTCTCCCGGCAATCTTGATTCCAGTTTGTGCTACATTCACCCCAGCATTCCTCATGATGTACTCTGCATATAAGTTAAATAAGCAGGGTGACAACATACAGCCTTGACGTACTCCTTTTCCTATTTAGCAGAAATGAACACAACAATGTCATTCAACTACGTGTGCAGGTTGAGTCACTTTAGTCGTGTCTGACTCTATGTGACTCTATGTATGGACTGTAGCCAGGCAGACTCCTTTGTCTCAGTTTCCCGAGGACAAATGAAGGATACAGACTTGCTCTGAACATCAAAGACAACAACATAGGGAAACCATTTAGGACAGTGGCTCACACACAGCGAGTGCCTGGCTGGCTCATTTCAGGTGCCGCTTCACTGCCTGAAAGTCCTGGGCTTCCCAGTGGGCTGGTTGTTTGCCTTTCCCACTAGCATGGGGGGCAGCAAAGTAGAGGGACCTTGTATGTTCTTGTCCTGGTTTTCATTCCCTAAGCTTCCCAGCACCAAGTATCTGATGGATAAAAGCAAGCTAGGTGTCCACCAACAGGTGAATGGACTGAGACAGTGTGGTACACATGTGTACTCGACAAACTAGTGACCATAACAAAAGAGCAGACTCACAGACATCGAGGACACATTAGTGCTCACCTGTAGGGAGAGGGCGTCCCTAGTGGCTCAGACAGTAAAGAATCCGCCTGTGATGCGGGAGACCTGGGTTCGATCCCTGGGTTGGGAAGATCCCCTGAAGGGAATGGCAGCCCACTCCAGTATTCTGGCCTGGAGAATTCCAAGGACTGTATAGTCCATGGGGTTGCAAAGAGTCACACAATTGAGCAACCTGCACTTTCACTTTCAGTAGGGAAAATAAAGGAGAGAAGAAATATAGGGATTTAGAGGTATAAACTGTGAGGTACAAAATAAACTACAAGGATATGTTGTATAATACAGGGAATATAGCCAACATTTTATAACAACCATAAACAAAATATAACCTTTATACTGTATATCTATAACATATAATACTGGACAGCAACCTTACTTCAATAAACCAAGAGCATCGTTGTCCATATGGCAGATTATGTGTTCACTGAATGAATAACGTCCAAATGATGCTTTTGCAGCACCCACTAATGAAGCTGGCAGCAGTCAACTGAGCAGTCGTTAGGTGGGGAGCCTGGGATGTGACTCGGCGATAAATAAAAACAAGCGTATCCCAAACTCTGTATTAGCTAGTTCCACAAAACGTGTATGAGATTATAGCCTATGAGGAGCTGGGCTTTACTGTGCCACTTTTGTTAAGAGGTCGCAGGGTGGGGTCTGGATAACTCCCCACAGTACAGCATGTGACGGTCAGATGAAGTCATGCAGCAAATACTGAGTATTTACAATGGGTGAGATGCTGACCAAGGCCCTGGGGTAAGGAATGAAACAGTTCTGGCCTCTGACTCAGGTGCTCTTCACCAGGGAGACCAACAGCTAACAAGACACCCCAAGACAGTCTCCTTCTCCTCACCGGCTATTTCCCAAGGAGCTTGGAAACCACTGCGGGTGGGGGGGTGGGGGGTGGGCACCAACAAATTCTTAAGAGAGACTTCTAAGAAGGGATTTCTAAGCTTAGCCTTTAATCTTGTCGGAGACCAGATGAACAAGGTGGGGGTGGGAGGTGGGGTGGATATCCAGGTGAGGGAGCAAAGGTAAAAAGAGAGAGAGGGAAGAGAGACGTTCGTTTGCCTGCAGCTATTTGACAGGTCATGCATAAAACCGTCCTGTGCTTCGGCATGCCTATGCTTTTGGAAGTGGAAAGGGGCAGACTGTTTCAAGTCCCCAAATAGGAAAAAGCTGGCGGACATGTGATTCCAAACAAAAATAACATGATCAAGAAAACTTACATTCAGTTGACACAGAGAAAGCCAGAATTTTACAACTTGCAAAGGGAAAATGTTATTCGGCTCATTAAAGCGAAGGTCTGTGAGCTTTATCCTGAGGAAAAAATGGAGATTAATCGGGGACTTAATCCTGGGGGGAGTTAATGTGGCTGCAATGTGGAGGGTGGATGGAAACGAAGATAGGAATGGAGACAAGGAAACCCAGCAGAGGGTACTGTCTGGGGTTTTGCAAGAGAAAACGGCAACAGAAATGAAGTCATGGTGGTAAAGACGGCATAGAGCAGACAAGTTAACAAGGAGAACAAAAAAGAACATGGACTTGCCAAGGTTTAATAACTGGGAATGGGTAGTTAAGGAAAGTACTCGTTTCTCTTTCACAGGCAACTGGGTAGATCAGCGGTATAAGGAGCCTTTGATCTCAAGTAAGAGTCATTCAGCCCTGCTAACTTCCTACAGACAACCCCTAAAACCCGTCAAATCTATACTGTTCAATATGAGGACCACGGGTCACATGTGGCTATTTACAAGGTGGACCACCCTTAAAGTCTTTACTGAATTTGTTACAATATTGTTTCTGCTTTATGTTTTTGGTTTTTTGGCCTCAAGGCATGTGGAATCCTAGCTCCCCAACCAGGGATCGAACCAGCACGCCCCGCATTAGAAGGGGAAGTCCTAACCACTGGCCCACCAGGGAAGCCCCAGCTATTTAAATTGAACTCATTAACATGAAATAGAAGCACAGTTCGTCAGTCCCTCCAACCACACTCTAAGTGCTCACTGATCACACGCAGAAGCGGCTACCGTCTTGGACAGCACAGGAAGATGTTGGACACACCACGCCACCATCCTTACGTTAGTTTATCCAATGAATTTTCCTTAATCCTACAATTTATATTTTGTTTTCCTTTTTAATCTAAAGGATGTCAAGCTACTTCTAAAGACAAGAATCTCTATCTACCTACCTGCATAAATTAAATGCCACTGCATAAGTGCATTTGGAAGAGAATGGTGGCAGAATTAGACAGCGACCCACAGAGAAGACTAGCATAGGCTTGCTCCAAACAAGTTGGGAACTGTAACATCAAATAACAAGTCATTCTTTGGGTGTTCCTGATAAAGAACCAATAGCCAAGGGAAGGGAGAAGAGCGGGATCCAACAAGATTTTGTCAGTATCCCTTTTAACACCTGCAAAGAGCCTTATGGACAACCTGCTGGGGTTAGAAATAACACGAGTTACAGCATCTAAAAACAGTAACAAAAACTACGACAACTATATTTGATTGCAAGTTGAACAGAAAGTAAAGATACTGTTTTCCTCATGCAGAGGGACAGCCAAAGGGACCCAGGACTGCATTTCAGATCAGCTGACAGCTCAACCCTCTTGGGCTTCCAAAGAGCCTCACAAAGAGATCAGTCCACATCACTGGAAAAAGTGGCGTGGGGAACTGGACAAAGGTGGCTTGGCTTTGAAAAATGTAAATTCACACTGCTGTGAACTAAGAAAACAGTTCCACCGACTACCTACGTTCATGGAGACTTTACTACCAGGAAAGTAGTCCCTTCTACGTGAAGGATACTCAGTCATGCTACAGTGCATGCACACATGCTAAGTCGGCTCTTTGTGACCCTACGGACCATAGCCTGCCATGGGATTCTCCAGGCAAGAATACTGGAGTGGGTTGCACGCCATGCTCCAGGGGATCTTCCTGACCCAGGGATCGAACCCACCTCTCTTGCATCTCCTGCAATGGCAGGCAGGTTCTTTACCACTAGTGCCACCAGGGAAGCCCATCGTGGAACAGGAAATCAAACAAAACTAAAGAGAAGCTTTTGGTTGAATCGCTGATCACATACCAAATGCCAGGCACAACTGGTAGTGTTATGGGAAAGGAGACAATCGAGGTCAAAACTCAAATGTTTTCTACTCAGAACACTTGGGTGGTTCCTGTTCAGCTCAGAGCCAAGGTCAAGGTACTCATTATAGCCTAAGTGGGGGTGTCATGTTAATTTCTCGATTTTCATGATCTGAACTCACCCATTCTTCTTTGACTTCATTTCCTAATGCTTGTCCTTCACTAACTGACCACCTGCCACTATACTGGCCTGATGGCGGACCCTGAAATACACGAAGTATAATGTTCCTGTCTAGGGCCTTTGTAAATCCTGTTTATTCTGCTAAAAACGCTCTTCCCAACTTGGCGTACACCCTCATTTCCTTCCTGCTCACCTCAATGTCAGCAAGACCTTCCCTGACCCCCATGAACGAACTTCCTTCCCCACCCCTTCCCCACGCCCATCCCTCACCTTTACTTTCCTTCCTAACACTTGACCTGCTGCTAGATTATCAATGCATTCGCTTAGGGTCCATTTCCTCCCACTAGAGTTTAGGCTCCAGCGGGGAGAAATCAGCACTGGGAAAGCCCTTAGGCATAATAGGACCATTCCAGAGAAATGCCATGGACGGCACGAGACAAAGACCCGAGGAACACACACACGCGTGGCGTGTCACTGCCACTGCTGCTACAAGTACCAAGGCCAGCAGAAGTTCTTTTTATATGGATGAAGCACTTATCACAATGCACTGGGCAGGGTGCCAAGCTGCGTAATCTCATTTACTTCTCCTAATAGCACTCTTGGGTGGGAAGAATACCATTAATGTTTTGTAGATGAGAAAGCTGAGCCTTAGAAAAAGTTTAGCCACTTGCCCAGGGCCACCCAGCTGGTGGGGGAAGGCAGGCTTTTCACTAGCCGTTGGACCCCCAAGCTCGAGCACTAAACCACAACAATCTAGAACTTTCTACCACACTCCGTCCAAGTTTTACACGGAATCAGCGAGTTTTTAATCTCTAGACATCCCCAGTGGGTAAATAAAGCTCCTGCCACTTGACAGCAAGAGAAGCCAAGAGGTTAATCGACATACTGTGTTTGTCATAAAGAGAAATTTGAAATATCAGCAGAAAAAAAAACCCCGTATCAATATGGCTTCAAACTGCTGCAAATTAAAAACAGATCACCGCCTTTCTACAAAAATATGACTACACTTCAGCATAAAGTCATTTAAAAATAACTATTTCCAGACGCCATATGGATTATGGACCAGTTTCACATGATTAGTGTAATTTTTGAAGGAAGTTGTTATCAGAACCGCAGGGTTGAAAAATCATTTTCGACTAAAACCGCAGGAACTGTTCAAAGGGAAAAGTCTTAATGGGAAAACAAATGTTGAAGGTAAGGAAACAGGTGGAGAGAAAGCCTGCAAAGTGCAAGTTCTAAATTCCAGTGCTCAGGGGAAAGCTGGATTCTGAGAAAGCGTGTCAGAAGCGGGGACTGGTTTATTTTGTAAACCAAAGTCAAAGACCAGGTGAATCCGAAAACCATTATTGTGTTCAGAGAGTTCATATTAAAGGACACCTCAGCTTTGCTTGCTAAGCCTGTGCCGATCTTCACTGCTTTTAAAATGCTCACGTTATGCCAAATCTAATACTATTATATCCATCAGCAGAGAAAAGAAGAAAAAGTCATTTTCAAATCTGTTTTGGGCTTGCAAAAGAAGAAAACGTATCTGCGTGGAAAGGAGGAGCTCTGCACTTATCTATTCTGACATACTGTTGCTGCTTAGTCACCAAGTCGTGTCCGACTCTCTTATGACCCCATGGACTGTAGCCCACCAGGCTTCTCTGTCCATGTGATCCCCCAGGCAAGAATACTGGAGAGGGTTGCCATTTCCTTCTCCAGGGGATCTTCCCGACCCAGGGACTGAACACAATCCTCCTGCATTGACAGGAGGATTCTTTACTGCTGAGTCACCAGGGAAGACGTATTCCTGCATAAGTGAAATATAAATATATACATAGATAAACAAAGAGATATAAAGATATACGAAGGACGACAAAATCCTCATTTTTCCAATTTACCCTACCTAAATACAAGTATAAAAACATGCCAGAGTTCCCAAATCCTGTGGCTAGAATATTACTGTATCATAGGGTCTCTTCTCTGTCATCATTTTAATCAACACCATCACCCAGCAGATTTCATTCACAGAAATGCACAAGTATCTCTATTCCAAAGAGCACCCTTTTGTTTGACAAGCTAAATGAAATCATCATTATGAGACATACAGGCCTTGAAGAATTTGGAGTCATTAGTTTATCGATATTAATTGAGTCCAAGAAACTCAGTAAGTTTGTGACTGCACAGAATACGAGAAGAAAACAGAGCTCATTTATTTATTGGGTCACACTGTGGAATCTCAGTTCCTCGAACAGGGATCGAACCGATGTCCCCTGCAGAGGAAGCCCAGAGTCCTAACCACTGGACTGCCAGGGAAGTCCCAACAGAGCTTTATTTAAAAAAAAAAATCCCCAGGAAATTCTGATATTGAAGGCAGAGGAAGTTACATACTGCTGATATAGAATAAGTCGCCCACGCTAAACTCAGAAAGACGTCACACTATCCAGATGCATGGGTCGTCTGGGAAACTCAAGGAAGCCAGCCACACTGGGCCACCTTCCTGAGAAGCTAGAGATGACAAGGAGCTGCCTCTTTAACTGAGACCCCTGCCCCTCTGTGCCTCGGTCTCCCCTGAGGCTCCTCCGTGCCCTGGTGCACCAAGCTTGCTTTATTTATTTGTGCCTCCTGCCTGGGCCCAGGATTTGCACTGGGGACACCTGATATACAGAATGATAAGGGTAGGAGACTGGGAAGAAAGGGTCAAAAGAAGAGCAGGAAACCCAGGGGAGGGGTGTTACTAGCATTTAGTGGGAGGAGGCCAGGGATGCAGCTAAATGCCCTACAGTACCAGCCCCACTCCCCACGGCAACATCTAACCTGGACTAAGACAGGACGCAGAGGCTGAGAGCCCGAGCGCTAATCAGCGCCTTAAAACTATGTCGGAAAAAACCACTATGTCTAAAACACGTTTCCCATGTCTCAGGCAGATTTGAAAACTCTTTTTTTCCTTCTTTACTGGTGGAAATAATAGTATTAGATTTGGAATAAAGTACCTTAAAAAGCAACGTATATTGGCACATGTTGAGTCGACAGTCACATACTCCAGGGCAATGGAGGGTTTCCAGAAGGTCATGGTCAAAACTGCTAAACATTTTGGAAAGGCTGGATAATCTCAGGGCTGAGAGGAATGTGCCGGCTTTAGCAACAGGGAGGATGTGATTGCTTTGGTCATAAGTTGTTTTTATTTTTTTTAGTTTAATATAGTTGATTTACAATGTTGTGTCAATTTCTTCTGTACAGCAAAGTGACTCGGTTTTATATATATATATATATATAAACGATAAGTATTTAGTTTTAGATAAATATATAGTATCATATACACACACACACGGATATATTCTTTTCTATATCTTTCCCATTACGGTCCCTGAGCTATACAGTAGGACTTTGTTGCTTATCCACATATATGTAATAGTTTGCCTCTGCAAATCCCAAACCCCCTTCCCTCCCTTCCCTATCCCTCACCCCCTTGGCAACCACAAGTCTGTTCTCTATGTCTGTTTCTGTCTTGTAGATATGTTGATTTGTATCATATTTTATATTCCACATATAAGTGATACCATTTGGTATTTGTCTTTCTCTTTCTGATTTACTTCACTTAGTATGATCAGCTCTACTTCCATCCTTGTTGCTGTAACTGGCATCACTTCACTCTTTTTTGTGACTGAGTAGTATTCCATTGTATATACACACCACGTCTTCTTTACCTATTCAGCTGCCGATGCACGTTTAGGTTGCTTCCGTGTCTTGGCTACTGTAAATAGTGCTGCAATGAACACTGTGGTGCATGCATCTTTTCAAATTCAATTATTAATTTAATTTAATTTTAGCTCATTTATAATGCTGAGTACAGCAAAGTGAATCACTTATATGTGTATGTATTATATATGTATCATTATATACATATTCCTTTTCATATTCTTTCCCATCATTTGTTTATTACAGGATATTGAATATAGTTCCCTGTGCTATACAGTAGATCCTTGCTGTTTATCTGTTTAATATATAGCAGTGCCACAGTCTTGAGAGTCCCTTAGACTGCAAGGAGATCCAACCAGTCCATTCTAAAGGAGATCAGTCCTGGGTGTTCATTGAAAGGACTGATGCTAAAGCTGAAACTCCAATACTTTGGCCACCTCATGCAAAGAGTTGACTCACTGGAAAAGACTCTGATGCTGGGAGGGACTGGGGGCAGGAGGAGAAGGGGATGACAGAGAATGAGATGGCTGGATGGTATCACCGATTCAATGGATGTGAGTTTGAGTGAACTCTGGGAGTTGGTGATGGACAGGGAGGCCTGGTGTGCTGTGATTCATGGGGTCGCAAAGAGTTGGACACGACTGAGCGACTGAACTGAACTGAGTGCCACAACAGTTTTAAGGCACTGACCTAGATCTTAGGTTCTCAGCCTCTGCCTTATTGATATTTTGGACCAGGTGAAACTTGTTGGGAAATGTGCTGTGCTCTAAGATGCTGAGTCCCACCCTAGCCTCAGCCCACTAGATACTAATGGTAACCCCTTCCCCAGATGGGACAACCCAAAATGTCTGTGTGTGTGTGTTAGTTGCTCAGTTGTGTCTGACTTTTTGCAACCCCATGGAGTGTAGCCTGCCAGGCTCCTCTGTCCATGAAATTCTCTAGGCAAGAATATTGGAGTGGGTGGCCATTTCCTTCTCCAGAGAAGCTTCCTGACTCAGGCATCCTACATCTGCAGGTAGATTCTGTACCATCTGAGCCACCAGGAAATCCCCAAATGTCTCTAGATACTGTCAAATGTCTCCTGGGGGACAATTTTGCCCATGGTTGAAAACAGATGGAAGTGAGTTAAGGAGTAGAAATTCAAGCCTGAAGAGGAGGATTGAAAATATGTATCTAGAAGTTTGGATCTGATAAAGAAAAGGCAGGCATAGAGCGACAGGCACAGGGAGACGAGGGGTGTACAGAATGACTGCTTATTTATGTACAGATGCAAAGACAGCAGTGACAGGAACCTGAGCAGAGCCATCAGTGTTCTGACCTGCCTGGTGTCCCTTTATCTGGGCCAGAAGCCACACCTCTTCGGGGGCAAATGCCTTCCAAACCCTGCCATTCCATGTGGTTCATGTGCCAGGTGGCCCCACCACTCACTTTGGGAGCTGCCACTTTCCTTGGGTCCTGAGATGAACCCATCTTGATCCTGGCTGTGGACAGAGCCCAGGGCACGGGGCTGGATCTTGTGGGAAAGAGGCTGTCTCTAGTCGGAGATCATTAAACTGGCAGGAAGTGAGGCCAGGACTGTTCTGGCCAAACTTAGGGGGGTCCAAGCAAGAGGGCAACGTGGAAGGAAGTGGACCCAAAAGGCAGAGAGAAACCAAGTCTGATGACACTCTTTAGCACGGGAATCCTGCAGAACCTCAAACCAGACACTCCTTTGTTCACTCAAATCAGGGCAGTCAAGCTTCTCGCTCTTGGAAGCTGCAGGAAAGTTCTAAAATTTTCAACTTTTTTTTTCTCTTAAAAAAACACAAAAACCAAACAAACTAAGTGGTATCTGTTGTCTCTTCTCACTCTAAATAAGGTGTTATGACCCTGGAGAGTTAGTTAATTTCTCTGACCTTCGGTTGCTTCAATTATCAAATGGGAAAGCTGACACTGCAGCTTTTACAGAGTTATCCTGGGCTGTAAGTAAGTTAACGTTGCCAGACACCACGCACAATGCCCAGGTGATACCAATGCTCAGTACGGAATACATGCCAATAGGTACTATGCAGCATTCAACCATGACTTAACTACTACTAACCCTGGCTTCCCTGGTGGCTCAGAGGTTAAAGCGTCTGCCCCCCAATGCGGGAGACCCGGGTTCAATCCCTGGGGGAAGATCCCCTGGAGAAGGAAACGGTAACCCACTCCAGTATTCTTGCCTGGAGAATCCCACGGATGGAGAAGCCTGGTAGGGTCCACGGGGTCGCAAAGAGTCGGACATGACTGAGTGACAGAACGGAACCCTGGATGGGCTTCCCTGATTGCTCAGTTGGTAGAGAATCTGCCTGCAATGCAGGAGACCCTGGTTCAATTCCTGGGTCAGGAATATCCACTGGAGAAGGGATAGGCTACCCACTCCAGTATTCTTGGGCTTCCCTTATGGCTCAGTTGGTAAAGAATCCGCCTGCAATGTGGGAAACCTGGGTTTGATCCTTGGGTTGGGAAGATCCCCTGGAGAAGGGAAAGGCTACCCACTCCAGTATTCTGACCTGGAGAATTCCACGCACTGTATAGTCCATGGGGTCACAAAGAGATAGACACGACTGAGTGACTTTCACTTTCACTTCAACCTTGAATATTCACTGGAAGGACTGACGCTGAAGCTCCAATACTTTGGCCATCTGATGCCAGAGCCTACTCACCAGAAAAGACTCAAAAGCTGGGAAAGATTGAAGGCAGGAGAAGAAGGGAGTGACAGAAGATGAGATGGTTGGATGGCATCACCAACGCAATGGACATGAGTGTGAGCAAACTCTGGGAGATGGTGAAGGACAGGGAAGCTTGGCGTGCTGCAGTGCATGGGGTCATGAAGAGCTGAACACGACTTGGGGACTGAACAACAACAAAGGCACAACAATGCAAGATAATCAGAGCTACCATGTTGACTGTGTTTCAGGTGTCAATTCCAGAGCTGCACTTAAAGCAATTCACCAGTCCTTCAAAGCAGGTGATAATATTAACTCTGCTTACAGATGTGGACACTGAGGCCCAGGGCATTTCAGTCATTTGCCACCACATAGTGGAACTTGAGTTTGTACCTGGTTTGACTCCGGACCCAGTATAACTGTGTTATACTGATCCCATCAGACTCTAGAATTCACAAGTTCTGTCTCCTTCTAGAACAGTCAGAAAAAAATAGGTAGAAAAGAACTTTAGTTATTTAATGAGATGTTCAGTTTCTTAAGTTTTCTGTTATAGCACAAAGTATGACCCAACACTTGCTTCCCACCCAAAAAGAAGGCTCTTGCACGGGAAGGTGCCTGCCCTCCTCGTCTGATCACACTGGTCCTTTTCCTGGAGGCAGCCATAGGGACCAACAGGGTTCATTACCCCGACAGTCCAGAGAACCCCTTTCTAAAGACTTATTCTAGCAGAAAAGAGGCTCTCCTAGGTCCTGCAAACCCCTGGGTGTAGCTTGAAGCATTCAAGCATGGGGTGCAGAGAACAGAGCCCACTTTTGAGTGCTGGCTGAGGTTCCTAATGGGGCTTTAAATTCTGAGAGTAAATTTTAAGTTCCAGATTTAAGCAGAATGTAAACAATGTTAAAAAGCAACCTTAAGTGGGAGAGTGTTTACATGCCTTCTTATCTTCTTGATATACGAACCTGCATATGAGCAACATGGGTAATTAACCTAAAGACTGGAGAGAAAATACATTTTTATGAAACAAAGAAATGAAGGCTGGATTAGCACTCCTGGTTCCCCCAAAACAGAGTTTGAACTTTCCAGTTCATATTCTTACAAAATCATCCCAACTCTCTGCAGTTTTAAGAGATGCCTGGCTCAAGACCAAGGGCTCTAGCCATGGATGAATGCCCCGAATTCTTTACCTCTGAAGCTGGCTTCCTCCTGGGAAATGTCCCAGGATATAAAAAAAAAAAAAACATAGTCTCAATCAAACACAAATGAAGCAGTCACTGGGCAGGAGTCACATGGTGATATATTAGTCATTATTTTTATCATAATTACTATAAATTATAACAAATCTAATACCTTAACTGCTTCTTATGTGCCAAGCACTGTTTAAAACTCTCTACAAGCATTAACTCCACCTCACATTCAATATAACTATGAGATAGATAATAATAATCATCAGCTTTATAGTTAAGACAAATGATGCACAAAGAAGCTAAGCGATTTGGACAAAATCACAGTGATAAAGAGAGGAAAAGTAGAGGAATTTATCGCTAAGAGGTGTTGACACCATTAAGAGGCAGAATGGCAGATACAAGTCTAGAGAGATTTTATTATCCTTGGGCTAAAATCTGACATTATTGGGGATAATAATGCAAGCACTTATTGAGTATGTTTCCTTTGACTCACCTCATTTAACCCACATAATATCTAGACGGAAGGAATATGTTATCCATATTTGGAGGTGGGCTGTGAGGAATTGAAGATTTAAGCCATTCTTCCAATGTCACAATTCTGTTAACTAGCAGAGACAAGATTTGAACTTAAGATTGCCTAAAGTCAGAGTCTGTGCTTTAAACCCACTACATCACACTACGTATGACATATGAGGAAATGGACTGGAGGTCTTGGGGACCCATAGGTGTTAGAAGTCAACATTTCTTTTGCTTCTGGGCATCTGGATACCTGGAACACAGCCTTTTGCCATCTGGGCAGGTCCTCTGAACAATGTCTAAACGGTCTTCATGTCTCAGCCAGTTTATTTTCTATTACAGGACACAGTCATTGTTTCATTCAAAATATATGTGTGGGTACTTGTATATGCCAGATAATACGAGCAAAACAGACAGAGTCCTGCCTCACAGTTCTCGAGGTCAAGTAGAAGAGAGAAACAATAACCAAAGCATCACACAAAGAAGAATCTACTAATTACAAATGGAGACCAGAATCTTGGAAGGAAGAGACATGGAGGTGTGAAGGTATAAAACAAAGGGACTTGAACAGGTCTAGTTTGGAGAGAAGGCTTTCCTAAGAGTCTGACCTGGAAAGGAGGAGGTCTGGAGAAGAACTGGGGTTAGATTTGCAGCCAGTTCTTCAGATGATGGTTCTTGTGCCTTGAAAGTCTTGGCCTCTAAGACTGTGCCTCCTTGTGGGACAAAGAGGAGGAAGTAGTGGATCAAAGGGCTAGGAAGGAATGAATCAAGAACCTGAATTGAGTTCTGCATCACTGCAAAAACCATCATAAAGCTCTGTAAGACAACGGATGCCTGTGACCAGGGAGAAGGAGGTGCTTCTGAGGACCAAGAAGAGAAATTTGGAGGTTAACATTACCTCCATTAACATCAGGGTCACAAAATATCAGGTTTCAGAGAAAACAGATTTTGAGCGTGAACCTCAATTTCACCTCACTATATTATCAAATGGATCCAGGGCTTCTAAGTTAATAACAGAACCAGTAACAGCAACATAATTATAAGAAGAGAAGAAACAAAGCCACAGAAAATGTACAGTAAACTCCAAGGCTAATGATTGTTTAAAAATCAATTTGGGAAACAATAGTAATCATGCTTTGACTCTCAAATACATGTAGATGGGGCAGTTAAGAATGCTGGAGTTTCCTGTTTGTTCTGTTTGTGTAATGAAAAGCTATAAACCCTCAAAGCTCAATTCAGGTCATTCTGTCCACCTACTTTTCTATATATTTCTTACCCAGTTCATTCTGTGATCCTTTGCATCTAATGTGACTGATTCTATGCCAGGTTCTAAGACTGCAAAGATTATAATCTGGCCTTTTTCCTCAAAGGGTTATCTATCAGGGAGTAAACAGGTAATTGCCATGCAGCATGGTGACCAACGTAAGCCCTAAAAGCACAAAGCTTGAGTCCTTAACTCAGCACAGGAGCATCAGAGATTTCATGATGAAAAGGATGTCTGAACAAAACCTTAATGAAAGACAACACCAGAGCCTCCAGAAAAACATTTTTAAACACGGCTGTTAATTGCCTGAGCCCTGGGTGAGGAAAAAATTCCAACTGATTTTGGGCAGATCTGACTAAAACTGAAGTTGAAATCCAGACACAGGGAATGCAAAAGAGAGACTTAATTTAAGACTTTGTCTTGAAGCAGCATTTGGCCACCCCCGTGCTGAGACTGGGAGAGAGAATCTGGGCATTCCAATGGTGTGTTGACAGCTAAGTGGACCGAAATTCATGTCCAGACAAGCAGCTCTTGGAAAAAGGTATCCACAAATTTTCAGTCCTGAATGAAAATCAAACTGAAATAATGGAATTCTTTTCAATATCTTGAGCACCTCTCCATTCCACTTGGGAGACCATCTTGCAATGCCCAACCCATCGTCCAATGCAGCCCCAGTTCCAATCATCAATAGAACAGATCCATTTCAATGCTCTCAATGAGCAGACAGGTGTCAAGTTCACTTAACATTGATGTATACTGCTTAGGAAATGAACACTTCCAGTGTGTTATTAACAAGAAGCCAGTATTACTCCTATGATGGTTATTCCTCTGCCTCAATAGTTGAGAGGCTTTAAGTGGTTAAGTCCTTACATTAGGCAACTAAGGCTGCCATAACAAAATAACCAACTGAGTTGCTGTGACAACAGAAATTTATCTTCTCACAATTTTGGATGCTGGAAGTTTCCAGTCAAGATGTCAGCCAGTTCAGGTCCTGGTGAGAGTTCTCCCACTGGCTTGAAGACAACCGCTTTCTGCTTGGTCCTCATATGGTAGAGAAAGAGCTCTGATGTCTCTTCCTCTTTGTATTAAGGCAACATTTCTATCAGATTAGGGTCCCACTCTTATGACTTCATTCAATCTTCATTACTTACTGTCTCCAAACATAATCACTTATAGGGTTAGACCTCCAACATATGGATCCTGGGATGCAGGGAGACACAAACATTCAGTTTCTAATGCCTAATGCTTCATTTCTTCTTTTGTAAGAAACTTAGACCAAGAAAAACACTCTAAATTGCTAGCTATATATAGAAGTAATTTGGATAAGGAAATGAAATGTCCCACTGTCTTATTAAGTATAACTCTTCATTAAAAAAACTCTTCATTTTTTTCATTAAAAAAAAAAAAACAGCACTGCATACCAAATAATTATACCTCTTTACAGTACTTGTGTGGCTTCTTTGTCTCTCAGTTCCTCATAAAACCAGCCACAAAATAGGTATCAGGTAGAAATTTATGTTGGCTAGTCCGAGGAACCTGGTAGGCTGCAGTCCATGGGGTCGCTAAGGGTCGGACACGACTGAGCGACTTCACTTTCACTTTTCACTTTCACACATTGGAGAAGGAAATGGCAACCCACTCCAGTGTTCTTGCCTGGAGAATCCCAGGGAGGGGGGAGCCTGGTGGGCTTCTGTCTATGGGGTCACACAGAGTCGGACACGACTGAAGTGACGCAGCAGCAGCAGCAGTTGTCCTCAATAATTCAACAGAAAAGCAGTAAAGACATAAATTGAGTTAATCTTGTAGTAGACCATCATTTCCATTAAGAACAACTAGAAAACCATTTGAAGATGTCTTCAGTTCAGTTGCTCAGTCATATCCAACTCTTTGCGACCCCAAGGACTGCAGCACACCAGGCCTCCCTGTCCATCATCAACTCCCAGAGTTGACTCAAACTCATGTCTATTGACTCAGTGATGTCATCCAACCATCTCATCCTCTGTCGACCTTTCTCCTCCCACCTTCAATCTTCCCCAGCATCAGGGTCTTTTCAAATGAGTCAGTTGCTCACATCAGGTGGCCAAAGTACTGGAGTTTCAGCTTCAGCATCAGTCCTTCCAATGAATATTCAGAACTGATTTCCTTTAGGATGGACTTGTTGGATCTCCTTGCAATCCAAGGGACTCTCAAGAGTCTTCTGCAACACTACATTTCAAAAGCATCAATTCTTTGGTGCT
The DNA here is from genome assembly GCF_049115385.1 of Moschus berezovskii. NCBI lineage: Eukaryota > Metazoa > Chordata > Mammalia > Artiodactyla > Moschidae > Moschus > Moschus berezovskii. The sequence continues at coordinate 59,448,358 of NC_142481.1, read as the reverse complement.
CAGCTTTTTTTATAGTCCAACTGTCACATCCATACATGACTACTGGAAAAACCATAGCTTTGACTAGACGGACCTTTGTGGGCAAAGTGATCTCTCTGCTTTTTAATATGCTGTTTAGGTTGGTCATAACTTTTCTTCCAAGGAGCAAGTGTCTTAATTTCATGGCTGAAGTCACCATCTGCAGTAATTTTGGAGCCCCCTAAAATAAAGTCTGTCACTGTTTCCATTGTTTCCCCATCTATTTGCCATGAAGTGATGGAAGCAGATGCCATGAATGTTTTCTGAATGCTGAGTTTTAAGCCAACCTTTTCACTCTCCTCTTTCACTTTCATGAAGAGGCTCTTTAGTTCTTCTTTGCTTTTTGCCATAAGTGTGGTGGTATCTGCATATCTGAGGTTATTGATATTTCTTCCGGCAGTCTTGACTCCAGTTTGTGCTTCATCCAGTCCAACATTTCTCATGATGTACTCCGCGTATAAGTTAAATAAGCAGGGTGACAATATACAGCCTTCATGTATTCCTTTCCTGATTTGGAACCAGTCTGTTGTTCCATGTCCAGTTCTAACTGTTGTTCCTTGACCTGCGTACAGATTTCTCAAGAGGCAAGTCAGGTGGTCTGGTATTCCCATCTCTTTCAGAATTTTCCAGTTTGTTGTGATCCACACAGTCAAAGGCTTTCACATAGTCAATAAAGCAGAAGTAGATGTTTATCTGGAACTCTCACTTTTTTGATGATCCAACGGATGTTGGCAGTTTGATCTCTGGTTCCTCTGCCTTTTCTAAATCCAGTTTGAATAACTGGAAGTTCATGGTTCATGTACTGTTGAAGTCTGACTTGCAGAATTTTGAGCACTACTTTGCTACCGTATGAGATGAATGAAATTGTGTGGTAGTTTGAGCATTCCTTGGCATTGCCTTTCTTTGGGATTGGAATGAAAACTGACCTTTTCCAGTCCTATGTTTTCCAAATCTGCTAGCATGTTGACTGCAAGCAGTTTCACAGCATCATCTTTTAGGATTTGAAATAGCTCAACTGGAATTCCATCATCTCCACAAGCTCTGTTTTTAGTGATGCTTCCTAAGGCCCACGTGACTTCTCATTCCAGGATGTCTGGCTCTAGGTGAGTGATCACACCATCGTGGTTATCTGGGTCATGAAGATCTTTTCTGTACAGTTCTTCTGTGTATTCTTGCCACCTCTTCTTAATCTCTTCTGCTTCTGTTAGATCCATACTACTTCTGTCCTTTATCGAGCCTATCTTTGCATGGAATGTTCCCTTGGTATCTCTAATTTTCTTGAAGAGATCTCTTGTCTTTCCCATTCTACTGTTTTCCTCTATTTCTTTGCATTGATCACTGAGGAAGGCTTTCTTATCTCTCCTTGCTCTTCTTTGGAACTCTGCATTCAAATGGGTATATCTTTCCTTTTCTCCTTTGCCTTTTATTTCTCTTCTTTTCTCAGCTATTTGTAAGACCTCCTCAGACAGCCATTTTGCCTTTTTGCCTTTCTTTTTCTTGGTCTTGATCCATGCCTCCTGTACAATTTCACTAATCTCCATCCATAGTTCATCAGGCACTGTATCAGATATACCTCCTTGAATCTATTTGTCGCTTCCACTGTGTAATCATAAGGGATTTGATTTAGGTCATACCTGAATGGTCTAGTGGTTTTCCCTACTGTCTTCAATTTACGTCTGAATTTGGCAATAAGGAGTTCACGATCTGAGCCACAGTCAGCTCCCTGTCTTATTTTTGCCTACTGTATAAGGCTTCTCCATCTTTGTCTGAAAAGAACATAATCAATCTGATTTTGGTATTTACAATCTGGTAATGTCAGAACTGTACATGGAACAACAGACTGGTTCCAAATAGGAAAAGGAGTGTGTCAAGGCTATATATTGTCACCTTGCTTATTTAACTTATATGCAGAGTACATCATGAGGAACGCTGGGCTGGAAGAAGCACAAGCTGGAATCAAGATTGTTGGGAAAAATATCAATAATCTCAGATATGCTGATGACACTACCCTTATGGCAGGAAGTGAAGAGGAACTCAAAAGCCTCTTGATGAAAGTGAAAGAGGAGAGTGAAAAGGTTGGCTTGAAGCTCAACATTCAGAAAACTAAGATCATGGCATCTGGTCCCATCACTTAATGGGAAATAGATGGAAAAACAGTGAAAACAGTGTCAGACTTTATTTTTTTGGGGTCCAAAATCACTGCAGATGCTGATTGCAGCCATGAAATTAGAAGATGCTTACTCCTTGGAAGGAAAGTTATGACCAACCTTGATAATATATTAAAAAGCAGAGACATTACTTTACCAACAAAGGTCTGTCTAGTCAAGGCTATGGTTTTTCCCGTGGTCATGTATGGATGTGAGAGTTGGACTGAGAAGAAAGCTGATCACTGAAGAATTGATGCTTTTGAACTGTGGTGTTGGAGAAGACTGTTGAGAGTCCCTTGTACTTCAAGGAGATCCAACCAGTCCATTCTAGAGGAGATTGATCCTGGGTGTTCATTGGAAGGACTGATGCTAAAGCTGAAACTGCAATACTTTGGCCACCTCATGCGACGAGTTGACTCACTGGAAAAGACTCTGATGCTGGGAAAGGTTGGGCGCGGGAGAAGAAGGGGACGACCGAGAATGAGATGGCTGGATGGCATCACCGACTCTGTGGACATGAGTTTGAGTGAACTCCGGGAGTTAGTGATGGAGAGGGAGGCCTGGCGTGCTGTGATTCATGGGGTCGCGGAGAGTCGGACACGACTGAGCGACTGAACTGACTGAATGTCCATGTGTAGACTCTTGTCTTGTTTTGTTGGAAGAGGGTTTTTGCTATGACCAGTGTGTTCTCTTGGCAAAACTCTATTAGCCTTTGACCTGCTTCATTCTGTACTCCAAGGCCAAATTTGCCTGTTACTCCAGGTGTTTCCTGACTTCCTACTTTTGCATTCCAGTCCCCTATAATGAAAGGGACATATTTTTTGGGTGTTCTAAAAAGTCTTGTAGGTCCTCATAGAACCGTTCAACTTCAGCTTCTTCAGCATTACTGGTTAGGGCATATACTTATATCACCATGATATTGAATGGCTTGCCTTGGAAATGAACAGAGATCATTCTATTGTTCTTGAGATTGCATGACGCCGGCCCCGGCGGCGCAGACGCCAGAGACGCCGGCCCCAGCACAACAGACCACGCAAAGAGGCGCGGCTGTGAGGAGCTACCCCACGCCTGAGGCTAGGGCCAGCAGCCAAGAGGAGCTACCACATGTCCAATAGGCGGTGTCTGCACGGGCGCAGGAGAGCCGAGAGGAGCTACTCCACATTCAAGGTCAGGAGGGGCGGCCTTGAGGAGACACCCCTCATCCAAGGTAAGGTGCAGGGGCTGCGCTTTCTTGGAGCAGCTGTGAAGAGATATCCCACACCCAAGGTAAGAGAAACCCAAATAAGACGGTAGGTATTGCGAGGGGGCATCAGGGCAGACACACTGAAATCATAATCACAGGAAACTAGTCGATCTGATCACATGGACCACAGCCGAATGTGGTCCACTGGAGAAGGGAATGGCAAACCACTTCAATATACTTGCCTTGAGAAACCCATGAACAGTATCAAAGGGCAAAATGATAGGATACCGAATGAGGAATTCCCCAGGTTGGTAGGTGCCCAGTATGCTAATGGAGATCAGTGGAGAAACAACGCTAGAAGGAATGAAGGGATGGAGCAAAAGCAAAACCAATACCCAGTTGTTGATGTGACTGGTGATAGAAGCAAGGTCCGGTGCTGTAAAGAGCAATATTGCATAGGAACCTGGAATGTTAGGTCGATGAATCAAGGCAAAATGGAAGTGGTCAAACAGGAGATGGCAAGAGTAAACATAGACATTCTAGGAATCAGTGAACTAAAATGGACTGGAATGGGTGAATTTACTCAGATGACCATTATATCTGCTACTGTGGGCAGGAATCCCTTAGAAGAAATGGAGTAGCTATCATGGTCAACAAAAGAGTCCGAAATGCAGTACTTGGATGCAATCTTAAAAACGACAGAATGATCTCTGTTCGTTTCCAAGGCAAACCATTAAGTATTACAGTAATCCAGGCCTATGCCCCAACCAGTATCGCTGAAGAAGCCGAAGTTGAACAGTTCTATGAAGACCTACAAGACCTTTCAGAACTAACACCCAAAAAAGATGTCCTTTTCATTATAGGGGACTGGAATGCAAAAGTAGGAAGTCAAGAAACACCTGGAGTAACAGGCAAATTTGGCCTTGGAGCATTGAATGAAGCATGGCAAAGGCTAATAGAGTTTTGTCAAGAGAACACACTGGTCATAGCAAACACCTTCTTCCAACAACAAAAGAGAAGACTCAACACATGGACATCACTAGATGGTCAGCACTGAAATCAGATTGATTATATTCTTTGCAGCCAAAGATGGAGAAGCTCTATACAGTTAGCAAAAACAAGACCAGGAGCTGACTGTGGTTCAGATCATGAACTCCTTATTGCCAAATTCAGACTGAAATTGAAGAAATTAGGGAAAACCACTAAACCATTCTGATATGACCTAAATCAAATCCCTTATGATTATACAGTGGAAGTGAGAAATAGATTTAAGGGACTAGATCTGATAGACAGAGTGCCTGATGAACTCTGGACAGAGGTTCATGACATTGTACAGGAGACAGGGACCAAGACCATCCCCATGGAAAAGAAATGCAAAAAAGCAAAATGGCTGTCTGAGGAGGCCTTACAAATAGCTGTGAAAAGAAGAGAAGTGAAAAGCAAAGGAGAAAAGGAAAGATATAAGCATCTGAATGCAGAGTTCCAAAGAATAGCAAGGAGAGATAAGAAAGCCTTCTTCAGTAATCAATGCAAAGAAATAGAGGAAAACAACAGAATAGGAAAAACAAGAGACCTCTTCAAGAAAATTAGAGATTCCAAGGGAACATTTCATGCAAAGATGGGCTCGATAAAGGACAGAAATGGTATGGACCTAACAGAAGCAGAAGATATTAAGAAGAGGTGGCAAGAATACACAGAAGAACTGTACAAAAAAGATCTTCACAACCAAGATATTCATGACAATGTGATCACTGACCTAGAGCCAGACATCTTGGAATGTGAAGTCAAATGGGCCTTAGAAAGCATCACTATGAACAAAGCTAGTGGAGGTGATGGAATTCCAGGTGAGCTATTTCAAATCTTGAAAGATGATGCTGTGAAAGTGCTGCACTCAATATGCCAGCAAATTTGGAGAACTCGGCAGTGGCCACAGGACTGGAAAAGGTCAGTTTTCATTCCAATCCCAAAGAAAGGCAATGCCAAAGAATGCTCAAACTACCACACAATTGCACTCATCTCACACGCTAGTAAAGTCATGCTCAAAATTCTCCAAGCCAGGCTTCAGCAATATGTGAACCGTGAACTTCCAGATGTTCAAGCAAGTTTTAGAAAGGCAGAGGCACCAGAGATCAAATTGCCAACATCCGCTGGATCATGGAGAAAGCAAGAGAGTTCCAGAAAAACATCTATTTCTGCTTCATTGACTATACCAAAGCCTTTGACTGTGTGGATCACAATAAACTATGGAACATTCCGAAAGAGATGGGAATACCAGACCACCTGACCTGCCTCTTGAGAAACCTGTATGCAGGTCAGGAAGCAACAGTCAGAACTGTACATGGAACAACGGACTGGTTCCAAATAGGAAAAGGAGTACGTCAAGACTGTATATTGTCACCTTGCTTATTTAACTTATATGCAGAGTACATCATGAGGAACGCTGGGCTGGAAGAAGCACAAGCTGGAATCAAGATTGCTGGGAGAAATATCAATAACCTCAGATATGCAGATGACACTACCCTTATGGCAGAAAGTGAAGAGGAACTAAAGCCTCTTGATGAAAGTGAAAGAGGAGAGTGAAAAGGTTGGCTTGAAGCTCAACATTCAGAAAACAAAGATCATGGCATCTGGTCCCATCACTTCATGGGAAATAGATGGGGAAACATTGGAAACAGTGTTAGACTTTATTTTTGGGGGCTCCAAAATCACTGCAGATGCTGATTGCAGCCAGGAAATTAAAAGACGCTTACTCCTTGGAAGGAAAGTTATGACCAACCTTGATAGTATATTAAAAAGCAGAGACATTACTTTGCCAACAAAGGTCCATCTAGTCAAGGCTATGGTTTTTCCCGTGGTCATGTATGGATGTGAGAGTTGGACTGAGAAGAAAGCTGATCACCGAAGAATTGATGCTTTTGAACTGTGGTGTTGGAGAAGACTCTTGAGAGTCCCTTGGACTGCAAGGTGATCCAACCAGTCCATTATAAAGGAGATCAATCCTGGGTATTCGTTGGAAGGACTGATGTTAAAGCTGAAACTGCAATACTTTGGCCACCTCATGCGACGAGTTGACTCACTGGAAAAGACTTTGATGCTAGGAAAGGTTGGGAGTGGGAGGAGAAGGGGACGACAGAGAATGAGATGGCTGGATGGCATCACCGATTCTGTGGACATGAGTTTGAGTGAACTCCGGGAGTTGGTGATGGACAGGGAGGCCTGGTGTGCTGTGATTCATGGGGAAGCGGAGAGTCGGACACGACTGAGCGACTGAACTGAACTGAACTGAATTTTGGACTCTTTTGTTGACTATGACGGCTACTCCCTTTCTTCTATGGGATTCCTGCCCATAGTAGTAGATACAATGGTCATCTGAGTTAAATTCACCCAGTCCAGTCCATTTTAGTTCACTGATTCTTAAAATGTCAGTGTTTACTCTTGCCATATCCTGTTTGACCACTTCCAATTTGCCTTGATTCATGGACATAACATTCCAGGTTCCTATGAAATATTGCCCTTACAGCATCGGACTTTACTTCTGTCACCAGTCACATCCACAGCTGGTTGTTGTTTTTGCTTTGGCTCCGACTCTTCATTCTTTCTGGGGTTATTTCTACACTGATCTCCAGTAGCATATCAGGCACCTACCGACCTGGGGAGTTCATCTTTCAGTGTCCTATCGTTTTGCCTTTTCATACTGTTCATGGGGTTCTCTAGGCAAGAATGTTGAAGTGGTTTGCCATTCCCTTCTCCAGTGGACCACATTTTGTCAGACCTCTCCACCATGACCTCTTGGGTGGCCCCACACAGCAAGGCTCATAACTTCATTGAGTTAGACAAGGCTGTGGTCCATGTGATCAGATTGGTTAGTTTTCTGTGATTGTGGTTTTCAGTCTGTCTGCCCTCTGATGGAGAAGGATAAGAGGCTTATGGAAGCTTCCTGATGGGAGAGAATGACTGAATGGGAAACTGGCTACCTCCCCTTAAAATCTATTTGAAGATATTACATAACTATAAAGATACTCAGAATCAAAAAGGCAAATATTCCAGAGGGAAGGAAAAGACTGTTAAATGATCTCAGCATCCTACGTTATTTTCCCCTCAAAACATTCAATGAATAGGCTAAAAACACAAAAGCAACTGGTAAGAGACAAAAACCATAGCCCAGTTTTCTGTGGCTTCATGAAAGGAGGAGAACCAAAACTTGTGTTTGGAGCTATAAACATATCTAGGACCTGCAGGGTCAAGACCCCATAGAGAAGAAGAGCACAAAGAAGACAGCGCAATGGCCTGAAATGCTCATCTCTTTGAGGGATTTGCTGTGTCATAAATGGTGATGATTGAGAGAAACCAAAGAGAAAGTAACAACTCAAAGTTTGAAGGAGCTAAACCAAGGTCTTGGTAGTTTCGTGGAGAGGCAAAAAGAAGACTGAGCAGATTAACCACCATAGAGGATGAAAACTAGTGAAAACGTCCAGTCTTCAGTTGAGCACCTGGAGGTTTGTCTCCTAGGTACAGGGGAAAACTGGAAGTACAGCTGACTTTAAAAGACTGCAGTCCAGCCTCAAAACAGTACCCTCCCCTAACTGTTTCAAGGAGTTAAAGGTTCATCTAGCGTCATTTCTCATGTGTAACATTCACTATTTACTTAAAATCATAAGGCATAAGAAGCAGGACCAAAGAGGGGAAAACCCCCAAAACCAGAAAGAGGTCCACAGGTGAGGTAATACTGGTGTTTTTAGCCACAGACATTAAAGAACTGCAGATAACGTGTTCAAAAAAATAAGCATCAAGTGAGAAAATTTCACTAGAAAACAAAAATTCACTTTAAAAATCAAATTTGAGACGTTATGATTAAAATTAAGAACTCAGATGTGTTTTAAAAAGATTCAGACACAGCTGAAAGGAGGATTAACATTTTGGAAAACAGGCAAATAGAAAATGTTTAATATACATGTTATAAGTATATTTTAATGAAAATATATATGTAATATATATGCAACTGAAGCCTCAGAAGAGGAGGTGAGACAATAAGTCAGATGAAACATGTGAAAAGATAACGATCAGAAACTTTTCAAAGCTGAACATGACTTCAAACCACATATCAAGATGCATTATAGGTCCCAAGAGTTTAAACAAAAAAGAAAAAAGTATCCAGGCACATGATAGTAATACTGCTGCACACTAAAGGTATAAGAAATATTTTAAACAGCTAAAATTAAGACAATAAGACATATTACCTTTAAAAAAGCAACAGAAAGAAAGTAGTTGACTTGATAGAAACAACAGAAACCAGGGGATAATGGATTAACATCTTTAAAGAGCTGAAGAAAAATACTGGCCACCCTAGAATTCTAAATCCACTGGAAACAAAATTCAAAAATCAAACACATTTCCAGACAAATCAACACTGAGAGAATTATTTGTCACCATCAGATGTATACCAAAATAAATATTAATGCAATTTCTTCAAGCATACTATAGAGGAATGAACACACACACTTACAACACAAATGCACACACACACACACACATTTATTCCCAGATGGAAGAATGGAAATAAGAGAGAATGAATAATGAAGTGAAACGGGTACACGAGGGCAAATCTAAATGAATATTAATGCTGCAAGCAATAATGATAATACCTTATTGGGTATAAAGTATATATAAAATTAAAATACTCCATAATAACCTAGCAAAGGGCACATGGATTTCAAGCATTCTAAGTTTACTACAATATACTAGAAGTGCTAAAGTTGTTCATTTATGTTAGGCTCTAACAAATCAAAGATATATGTTGAAATCTCTAGGATAATACCATAAGAATTAAAAATATTCACATCTAATAAGCTGATAAAGGGAAAATAGAACAGTAGAGATAAAAATAATGATTAATCCAAAATAAGGTGAGAAAGAAGAAAAACCAAAGCAGAGAAAGTGGGACAATATGAAAACAAATAACTAGTAACAAAATATCAGAATGAATTTTAAAAACTTTATTATGTGCTGTTTATAAATGATTCATCTTTGAATAAAAGATACAAATTTCTAGTTATAAAATAAATGTTATGTGCAATGACATGTACAGCATAGAGAATATAGCCAATAATATTAAATAACAGTATGGTGACATGTGGTAACTAGATTTATCATAGTGGTCATTTTGTAAAGTATAAAAATATCAAGTTACTATGTTATAAACCTGAAGCTAATATAATATTGTAATCCAATTATACTTCAATTAAAAATTAATTAATAAATTAATACCTCACCTCAAAAATAAGGACAAAAATATGTAGAAAGTGAAAGGATGGAACAGTTATACCACAAAAACATCAAACAAAATAAAACTGCTGCTGTACTAATAAAAATTAGACTAAGGCAAGAAGCATTCCTTATAGATAAAAAGAGACATTTTATATTTTAAAACAGCTTAACTGATCAGGAAAAGATAAAAATTTAAATCTGTATTAGCCCATAACAGAAATTCAAAATAAAGCAACTTTTGCGAAACTAACAAAAACAAACAACTTCACAGCCACAATGAGAGACGTTAATATATATCTCTCAAAAACTGACAGGTCAGGTAACCAGAAAAATCACTAATGACAGAAATGATCTGATTAGCAGGCTAATATGAAAGTGAAAGTGATAGTCACTCAGTCATGTCCAACTCTTTGCAACTCCATGGTCCATACAGTCCATGGGATTCTCCAGGCCAGAATACTGCAGTGGGTAGCCCTCCCCTCCTCCAGGGGATCTTCCCAACCCAGGGATTGAACCCAGGTCTCCCACACTGCAGGCAGATTCTTTACCAGTTGAGCCACAAGGGAAGCCGAAGAATACTGGAGTGGGTAGCCTATCCCTTCTCCAGCGGATCTTCCCGATCCAAGAATTGAACTGGGGTCTCCTGCATTGCAGGTAATTCTTTACCAACTAAGCTATGAGGGAAGCCATGGTTAATATACTTGACAGAATTGGTATATAAAACACTGTACACATAATAAATGAATTCACATTCATTCCAAATACATAGGGAATAGTTATCTTGAAGCCCAAAAATGACCACATCCTAGACCACAAAGCAAGATTCAATAAATTTCAAAGAGTGGAAAAGTGAATGGATATTCTAAAAATCACTGTGAAATTAAACTAGCAATCAAAAGCAAAAAGAACTTGAATACCTCCAAATGTCTGCAATTAATCAATTCATTTCTAAATTACCCTTGAGTTAAAAATTATATCCAAAGGGTATATCCAAAATAATATAAAATATTTTTAATAAATGTCAATAAAGATTTAATATATTAAAATCTGTGATGTATAGATAAAGTAATATTTATATTTAATGTTTAGTTTAAAAAGCATATATTAGATTAGTTTTAAAAGCATAAATTAGAAAAGGAAAAGGGTACAAAGCAATGACCTAAGATTCCCCATTACAAAAAAAATAGCGAATTAAACCCAAGGAAAGTAGTAGCAATTTTTTTTCAATTCATTTTATGAAAACAGCCTAACTTCATTACCCAAGGATGTAATAAGAAAAGTTACAAACTAATTTTTCTCACAAACATCCATAAGAAAATTAAACAAATACTTTGAGATCATATTCAGCAATGATTGAAAGTGATAGTACATCATGGCCAAGTTCAGTTTATTTCAGGAAAGCAAGGTTGACTTAATACTTGAAGAAATCAGTATGTATAATTAAAAAAAGATTAATATGATCTCAAAAGATGCTAAAATTTTTAAAAAATAAAATTCAGTTCAGTTCAGTTGCTCAGTCGTGTCCAACTCTTTGCGACCCCATGAATCACAGCACGCCAGGCCTCCCTGTCCATCACCAACTCCCAGAGTTCACTCAAACTCATGTCCATCGAGTCAGTGATGCCATCCAGCCATCTCATTCTCTGTCGTCCCCTTCTCCTCCTGCCCCCAATCCCTCCCAGCATCAGACTCTTTTCCAGTGAGTCAACTCGTCGCATGAGGTAGCTAAAGTATTGGAGTTTCAGCTTTAGCATCAGTCCTTCCAAAATAAAATTAGCAAACTACAAATAAAAGAACATTATCAATCTGATGAAGTATATGGACAAAGAAACCTACAGCTAACATCATGCTGGTGAAAGAGTAAAAATATTACCCCCTCAAGATCAGGACTGAAACAAAGATGCTTAATATTATCACTTCTATATCATTCATAAGGTCCTTGATTTTGCAAAAGGCAAATAATAATAAACTAATAACAATAATAATAAATTCAAAAAGATAGGGAGAAACTGTCAAAGACATGATTTCATATAAAGAAGTAAAAAATTATAAGTAAACTTCTAAAATTGAGAAGTGAAGGATTTCCAGACAAAACTCTATATGCAAACATCAATTTCACTTCTACTTATCAATAGCAAAAGTTTAGAAAATGAAATAAGTGCAAATATTCCATTTTAGGCAGTATTGAAAATATCAATCAACAAAAATAATCTAACAACCTCTATAATAAAAATTACAAACCATTACTGAAAGAACTTAAAGAGTTAAACAAATAAGTTACACCGTATTTATGCATTGAAAAATAACTTTGTCAACATTAACCTATAAAGCAACATAATCCAAGTAAATATCCCAGCGGCATTCTAATGGGAATTGGCAAACGGATCCTAAAATGCATATAAAGATGCAAACAATCCAACACAGAGAAGCCAGTCTTGAAGGATAAAGATGTAGGACTTAACTACTATTGATAGATATCAAGACAAGTTAAAGAGCTATAATAACTAATCAAGTGTGGTATTAGAAAAAGACTTTTAAAAATGGAATAAAACAGAGAAGGAACAGACCAGCACATACACTATCATGTGACTCATAAGAAAGATCCCATTTCCACACAGTACACTTAAAAGAATCATCTTTGACATGAGCAGTGCTTGCTGATATCTCCAACTGGGAAGGAAAGGTATCTTGTCCCACCCCTCATACCATTCACAAAAACAAATTCCAAGTAGAGTAGAGACTAAGTGTGAAGGTAAATAAACCTTCTAGAATTTTACATTGGAAAACATCTTTATAATCTTGGGCGTAGGAAAGGGGTCTAATATAGCATGCCAAAGAAGGATCAGTTGGGAGACATTCAAATTAAGAATGTTGAAACTAGAGCCTATTATACAAAGTGAAGTAAGCCAGAAAGAAAAACACCAATACAATATACTAACGCATATATATGGAATTTAGAAAGATGCAAATGATAACCCTGTATACGAGACAGTAAAAGAGACACAGATGTATAGAACAGTCTTGGGGACTCTGTGGGAGAGGGTGAGGGTGGGATGGTTTGGGAGAATGGCATTGAAACATGTATATTATCATATGTGAAACGAATCGCCAGTTCAGGGTCAATGCACGTTACAGGATGCTTGGAGCTGGTGTGCGGGGATGACCCAGAGGGAGGATAAGGGGAGGAGGGAGGTGGGAGGGGGGTTCGGGAGGGGGAACTCATGTACACCCGGGGTGGATTCATGTCAATGTATGGCAAAACCAACCAATATAATATTGTAAAATAATTAGCCTCCAATAAAAATAAAAATTAAAAAAATATATTTTTATATACATGCTACAATTCCATTATCATCAGTGACCAGTCCAGGTTCGACGCATACATTTTCCTCTGTTCATTTCTTTGCATTTGTGCTTTTTTAATAAAATTCTTTTTTAGAAATAAAAAAAAAAAAAGAATAAAAAAAGTATAACACATCTAAAAAATATATATATATATATTTTTGCCAAAAAAAAAGAATGTTATTTGTCAAAAGAAACCATTAATGGGATGAAAAGATGAGCCAGAAAGGTGGAGGAAATAAATTTATCCAAGAGATCCCATCTCCAGATAAACCAATAGAAAAATGGCAAAAAGAAAAAAACCAACCCCAATGGAGATATTTGATAAAAGGATATCTAAAGGTCTAAGGAAATGCAAAATTGAAGTATGATATACTCCACACACTCCAGATTTGTTCAAATGAGAAAAGACAGGAAAACAAAAACAAACACCAAATGCTGGCAAAGATGAGGAACAGGGAAACACACATACAGCTCGTGGGAATAACGTCAATCGGTAGGCCTTCTTCAAAAACGGACAATTTCCAATGATGCTGAATTTGCACCTACCATGTATTATGACCCAGAAATTCCGTTTTTCTAGATGTATAGCAGAAATGACTACATGTTTAAACCATAAGACCTACAAAAGAATTCTGACAGCAGCATTACTTGTATAGCCCCAAACCAGAAACAGCCCAAATGCCCATCAACGATAAAGTGTGGCAATTAATAAAATGGCATCACATATTGGAGCAAGGCAAGTGAATAACTGACAGCTGTGCACAACCAGACGGGTGGCTCTCACCACAGACTGCTGAACAAAAGGAGGCCAGTCAACTAAGAACATTCCATGGAGTGTGTTTAAACAAGGTTCAAAATCAGGGAAAAGGAATCTTCTGTGACAGAAATCATGATAACGATAGTGCTTGACGAGTGAGGCAGTTAGGTACCGAGGGGACAGATTGGGCTTCAGGGGTGCTGGTCACCCTCTAAATTCCATTTATTTAATAGCTGACAGCTACACGAGTGTCCACTTTCCAAAATTTAACTAAACTACAAATTCATGATTCCTATTTCTGCTGTTCCCCCCGCCCCCGCCGCTCTTTGTGTTTTTTTTTCTATACAGCAAAACATGGAAATATTCTCTCAAGGAGAGACTAGGTATGCAGGATTTCAGAATCACCTTATAAACGGAATGGCAATATTTTAGTAAAAAGCTACATGGCCTGAAGCCCTGTTCCTACTGACACAGACAACAGCAGAAAGCAGAGATAAGAACCACATTAGAGTCAAAAGAAGCATTTAACAGGGGGCTGACTTAACTCTGCAGAGAGTAACACAAAACTGTTCTTACCTAAGCTGATATGACAGGATAAATAGCCCCACAGACACTCTGCCCTCAGTAGCTGACTCAACAGCCGAGGCTGACAGATTTACAATGGAGACCTGAATCCTCAGATCAAAAACTGTGTGCTCTGTTTGGGGCTTGATGACCTACAATATACACTGAAACCCTTAAATCAACACGTTTATGGCATTTACGGCAAAGCACTCCGACGGGTCTTGCTTGGTCAAACAAGCCTTGTCTTGAATCTGAGCTCAGCTAAAAGCTGGGCTATGAAAGGCAAGCATTTGCCAACAGGAGAAGACGAGCACTCCATTTCTGTTCAGCTGCTTAATGGAAATCTTGCTTGCATAATGGGAGTAAAGAAAAAAATGGCATAAATGTATAGAGATGTACTTAATCTTTCAGACCTCTCATATCAGTGCTAGAAAAGACATTTATCCAGTGACCCCAAAGCTGCTGCTAATGTTGTGCTGGTGGTGCTCGGTCGTGTCTGACTTTTGCAGCTCCATGGACTGTAGCCCACCAGGCTCCTCTGTCCAGGGGATTTCCCAGGCAAGAATACTAGAGTGGGTTGCCATTTCCTTCTCCAGGGATCTTCCTGACCCAGAGATCAAACCGGCATCTCTTGTGTCTGTTGCTTGCCAGGCAGATTTTTATCTCCGTGCCACCTGGGCAGCACCTCTATGAATGTTACCAGAGCACAATTCAGTGTCTGTCTGGGTTGGATCTAAGTGGCACCCACAATACCGCTTTCTTGAGGGACAATGACACACTATATCACAGCCATTAAATATGAGTGCTCTGTAACAGTGGTTTTTAAACCATTCTGACTAAAAGCCATGTCTGAAAAATTAGCTACACACCCCATGCATTTTATAACCTGCCTCAGTGTATGCACACACACATATCCACACTGCAAAATTTTACAAACCACACTTCCTAGATACCAGTAATCTGGTATTGCTTTTTTACGCTAGTTTTATGCTACTCTATAATATTTCCTTTCTCACTAGTGTTTGTTATAATAATTAAATTGATTCATGACCCACTAATTGATCACAACTCTGAAAAAGGTATTTTTTCTAAGAAACCAGAATTTTTTTTTCCAAATTGGTGAGCCAGGCAATGTTTTTCTAAACTAACATATATAACTGACATATAACATTATGTTAGTTTCAGGTATACAACAGAATGATGTGATATACGTATATATTGCAAAATGCTCAGCACAATACATCTGGTTAGTGTCCATCGCCACACGCAGCTACACTTCCTCTCTCGTGATGAGATCTTTTAAGATTTACTCTGGGACTTCCCTGGTGGTCCGGTGGCTAAGACACTGCGCTCCCAATGCATGGGGCCTGGGTTTGATCCCTGGTCAGGGAACTAGATCCCACGTACAGCAACTAAGAATACATACGCTGCAAGTAAAGACCCTGCGGCTGCAACCAAATGATCCTACCTGCTGCAACTAGGACCTGGCACAGGCAAATCAATGGTCTTTTTTTAAAGATTTACTCTGTTAGCAACATTCGAAGACATGATATATATTACTAACTACAGTCAGCCATGCCATATACTCCCATCCCAGGCTATCTTTTTTTTTTCCCATTTCACTGATTCTCAAATGTTGTGAGCATGAGAATTATTGAAACTGTAGATGTCAAGGATTCCAGTCTCAGAGGTTCTAATGCAATAGATCTAAAGTGGGGAATTTGGAATTTTAGACAACCAGTCAATAAAAAAGGAATCATTTTGGTCTGCTCTCATTGTGTATGTTAGGAAGCTTCAAGATATGAGACGAATAGACCTATCTTGTTCATTACAATAGCTGCTACCGGCACGTGTAAAGTAGCTGGTCTGAACTGAACATGCAGTAACTGTAAAATGCAAACTTGAGTTTGAAGACTTGTGTGTAAAATAAAGTATCTCATTAACCATTTTTGTATTGGTTATATTTTGCAATAACATTTTTGATATACTTTATTAAATATAATAGAATATCAACACAAATCTCACCCATTTCTTTTGTTTTCTTTTTAACATGAGTACTAGAAAATTTGAAATGACTCATGTTGATTTGCATTATTTTCTACCAAACAGCGCTGTGCCAGAGCAGAGATGGAATTCCATGCATCAAAAAAAAAGAAAGAAATAGAAGATTTCATGGGGGAGAAAAAACCACTTCTGCTGTCATCATCTCAAAATAAAAAATCCACTGCAGACTAAAATTAGATTCATCAAAATAAATATCTTCAAAGACACAAATGAACGGCATATGAACGCGGAACCATATAATCCATCAATAAGCAGTCCTGGTTTACAACATCATCCCACATGTCATCGTCCCAGCAAATCACTGAAAAGTGGTTTCACAGTGTGAAGTCATCCTCTAAGCCAGCTGCGGAGGCTCTGTCTCCCTCCAACTGCTCACTGACAGGCATTTAATGGGCTCACTTGTACTGGCTGCTTGAAAGCCATGTGAGGTCACTGCTGGCAGACACAGAGAGGTGTGTAGCAACAACACGACTGACAGATAAAGCAGTGAATCAACAAGCTAGATGATGTACCCAACACGCACTGTAAGGAACAAATATTGACAGCTCCAGAGACCGTCAGACTCTGTGCGGTGGGCACTGCACACAATAAACGCTGATCACGAAGTGTGTAAGGCAAGCTGCCCAATGCACTGACCTGTCAGCTACTTCATGCTGAATGCCTGGTTGCCTTAAACTTGTTTTCTCTGGGCGTCTATAAGCTCTTCATAGAAAGTGTCCAGAATCTGTTCATCCCTATCATAGTTAGGACTTTCAGTTCAATGAGAAGAGTTAAATTAGATTAACTGAAAAAAAGGGAAAAAAGGGGGTGGGGAGTTATGGCTCATGGAAGGGCCAACATACTTTCATTTCAGGCATAACTGGACATCAGGGCTGTGATGACCCTATTCTAGGTGACAAGACGGCTGCCACTCCAGAGTTAGAGGGCATCCTCTTTGCTTTCCCCACATGTCCCAGAATTAATTTTATTGGCTCTGATGATGTTAGATGTCCCTGAGCCAGTCATTGCAGTCAAGGACAGCTGATGTTCTGACTGGAAAACAAAGGCACCTCCATCCAATTCCAAGGTGCAGGTGAGAAAGGTTTGTCCCCATGGAAAACTTCAGTGTTCTTACCAAAAGACTGGGGAAAGGGATGCTGGGCAGATACAAAAGTATAGGTGGCCAGTGCCGTTTCTATATCTCTAACATGATATATAAAGGATAAAAAGATATATAGCTTATGAGCATTATCAATGAATGCATACATGCATAATATCTAATTAATGATGCATGTCAGACATGGAAATGATGTACCTATTTCTAAATCACCAGGATATTAAGTACACACATTCATGTAATGAGTGGTCATCGAGTGTTTACTATTTGCCAGAGACTATTCCAGCCACTGGAGACACAGCTGCAGGCTCCTGGAACACAGATTTAAGAGGGGAAGGCAGAAATGCAAGGTAATAAGTCAGTCGGGTAGTGATAAAGAGGAGGAATGAAAATAAAGCAAGGTCAGAGGATAGCACGTGATGGGGTGTCAGGGAGGAGCTTTCTGCAACAATGACCTCTGCACAGAGAACTGAAGTGCCAGGAAGTGATAAAAGCAACTGGGTGAGTGTCTGGGCAAAGAACATACAGAGTGCAGGCACAGGAGTGGCGGCCTCTGAGAATGCTGAAAGGGCCTGGACGTCAGAAGGGCTGGGGTGGAACGGACGATGGGGGAAGAGACTGGCCCTCAGGTCAAGGGTGCCAGATTACACAGGGCCTTGCAGACCATGGTAAGACATTTGGAGTACATCCCACGGGCCATGGAAAGCCATTAGCTGGTGGGGAAAAGGAAGGTGAAATAACCTGGCTACTTGAGAAAAACAGCTTCTAGGAATATGAGCTAAAAGAGCATCAGCAGGATGGAAGTTGCTGCAGGAATCAGAAGACAGAGGCTCAGGTCACAGTGGTGACAATGAAGGTGATAAGTGGCCGGAATTGGGTACTGAATTGATCTGTGGGCAATGACACTTACATGGGCATATGAATAATATCACTGTTGTTTACATTTCCTCACAAACTAGTAGGGTCATTTAAATAGCTTGCTTATCACACTAAAAACAAGTCTCATTCCACTCCTCGGCATACATCCAGAGAAAACCGAAATTCAAAAAGACACCCACCCCCCAGCAATGTTCATTGCAGTGCTATTTACAATAGCCAGAACATGGAAGCAACCTAAATGCCCATCAAAAGAGATGTGGTACATATATACAATGGAATATTACTCAGCCATACAAAGGAACAAAACTGGGTCCTTTGTAGAGACACGGATGTACCTAGGGACTGTCACACAGAGTGAAGTAAGTCAGAGAGAAAAATATGGTATATTAACACAAATACGGGGAGTCTAGAAAAATGGTATAGATTATCTTATCTGGAAAAGACCCTGATACTGGGAAAGATTGAAGGCAGGAGAGGAAGGCGATGACAGAGGATGAGATGGTTGGATGGCATCACCGACTCAAGGGATATGAGTTTGAGCAAGCTCTGGGATTTGGTGATGGACAGGGAAGCCTGGCATGCTGCAGTCCATGGGGTTGCAAAGAGTCGGACATGACTGAGCGACTGAATTGGACTGATCTTATTTGCAAAGTGGAAAGAGACACACAGACGTAGAGAACAAATGTATAGTTACCAAGCGGGAGAGGGAAAGAGGCGAGAAGAACTGGGAGATTGGGACTGACATATGTACAGTATGATCAGTCCAGTTCACTTCAGTTCTCAGTCACGCCCGACTCTTTTTGACCCCACAGACTGCAGCACACCAGGCCTCCCTGTCCATCATCAACTCCGGAAGTTCACTCAAACTCATGTCCATTGAGTCAGTGATGCCATCCAACCATCTCATCCTATGTCATCCCCTTCTCCTCCCATCTTCAATCTTTCCCAGCATCAGGGTCTTTTCCAATGAGCCTGTTCTTCACATCAGGTGGCCAAAGTATCGGAGTTTCAACTTCAGTATCAATCCTTCCAATGAACATTCAGGACTGATTTCCCTTAGGATGGACTGGATGGATCTCCTTGCAGTCCAAGGGACTCTCAAGAGTCTTCTCCAACACCACAGTTCAAAAACATCAATTCTTCAGCACTCAGTTTTCTTTATAGTCCAACTCTCACATCCATACATGACCACTGGAAAAACCACAGCTTTGACTAGATGGACGTTTGTTGGCAAAGTAATGTCTCTGCTTTTTAATATGCTGTCTAGGTTTATCATAACTTTTCTTCCAAGAGCAACGGTCTTTTAATTTCATGGCTGCAGTCACCATCTGCAGTAATTTTGGAGCCCCCTAAAATAAAGTCTGCAGCAGCAGCAGCAAAATAAAGTCTGTCACTGTTTTCATTGTTTCCCCATCTATTTGCCATGAAGTGATGGGACCAGATGCCATGATCTTCGTTTTCTGAATGTTGAGTTTTAAGCCAACTGTTTCACTCTCCTCTTTCACTTTCATCAAGAGGCTTTTTAGTTCTTCTTTGCTTTCTGCAAGTAAGTGTGGTGTCATCTGCATATCTGAGGTTATTGATATTTCTCCCAGCAATCTTGATTCCAGCTTGTGCTTCCTCCAGCCCAGCATTTCTCATGATGTGCTCTGCATATAAGTTAAATAAGCAGGGTGACAACATACAGCCTTGACATACTCCTTTCCCGATTTGGAACCAGTCTGTTGTTCCATGTCCAGTTCTAACTGTTGCTTTTTGACCTGCATAAGATTTCTCAAGAGGCAGGTCAGGTAGTCTGATATTCCCATCTCTTGAAGAATTTTCCACAGTTTGTTGTGATCCACGCAGTCAAAGATTTGGCATAGTCAACAAAGAAGTTTTTTCTGAAACTCTCTCACTATTTTGATGATCCAGAGGATGCTGGCAATTTGATCTCTTATTCCTCTGCCTTTTCTAAAACCTGCTTGAACATCTGTTCATGGTTCATGTACTGTTAAGTCTGGCTTGGAGAATTTTGAGCATTACTTTGCTAGCATGTGACATGAGTGCAATTGTGCGGTAGCTTGAGCTTTCTTTGGGATTGGAATGAAAATTGACCTTTTCCAGTCCTGTGGCCACTGCTGAGTTTTCCAAATTTGCTGGCATATTGAGTGCAACACTTTCACAGCATCATCTTTCAGGATTTGAAATAGCTCAACTGAATTCCATCACCTCCACTAGCTTTGTTCGTAGTGATGCTTCCTAAGGCCCACTTGACTTCACATTCCAAGATGTCTGGCTCAAGGTGAGTGATCACACCATCGTGGTTATTTGGGTCATGAAGATCTTTTTTGTACAGTTCTTCTGTGTATTCTTGCCACCTCTTCTTAATATCTCTGCTTCTGTTAGGTCCATACCATTTCTGTCCTTTATCGAGCCCATCTTTGCACGAAATGTTCCCTTGGTATCTCTAATTTTCTTGAAGAGATCTCTTGTCTTTCCCATTCTATTGTTTTCCTCTATTTCTTTGCACTGATCACTGAGGAAGGCTTTCTTATCTCTCCTTGCTATTCTTTGGAACTCTGCATTCAAATGGGTATATCTTTCCTTTTCTCCTTTGCGTTTTATTTCTCTTCTTTTCTCAGCTATTTATAAGGCCTCCTCAGACAACCATTTTGCCTTTTTGAACTTCTTTTTCTTGGGGATGGTCTTGATCACTGCCTCCTATACAATGTCACGCACCTCTGTCCATAGTTCTTCAGGGACTCTATCAGATATAATTCCTTGAATCTATTTGTCACTTCCACTGTATAATCATAAGGGATCTGATTTAGGTCATATCTGAATGGTCTAGTGGTTTTCCCTACTTCCTTCAATTTAAGTCTGAATTTGGCAATAAGGAGTTCATGATCTGAGCCACAGTCAGCTCCCAGTCTTGTTTTTGCTAACTGTATAGAGCTTCTCCATCTTTGGCTGCAAAGAATATAATCAATCTGATTTCAGTGTTGACCATCTGGTGATGTCCATGTGTAGAGTCTTCTCTTGTGTTGTTGGAAGAGGGTGTTTGCTATGACCAGTGTGTTCTCTTGGCAAAACTCTATTAGCTTTTGCCCTGCTTCATTCTGTACTCCAAGGCCAAATTTGCCTGTTACTCCAGGTATTTCTTGATTTCCTATGAAAACCTATAAGACCTTCTAGACCTAACACCCCAAAAAGATGTCCTTTTCATAATAGGGTACTGGAATGCAAAAGTAGGAAGTCAAGAGATACACTATGATACTGTGTATAAAACAGATAACTAATGAGAACCTACTGTATAGCTCAGGGAACTCTACTCAATGTTCTGTGCTGATCTAAATGGGAAGGAAATTCAAGGAAGAGGAAATATATGTATATATGTGACTGATTCATTTTGCCATACAGCAGAAACTAACACAGCATTGTAAAGCAACTATACTCTAATTTAAAAGAAAAATAAGTCTTACCTTATTTGTATTCTCATGGTTGTTTAAACACACCTTAGCAATTACATTAACTTTGTTACCCTGTCCTTATGTGTCTATATATCCCTGCCACCAATCCTCCCCACATTGACAACAGAATATTCTAGGATTAAAGATCTACATTATCATTTTTGTATTTTCATAACCTACGATAAGACTTAGACACACAAAACATTGATTTGGAATAAATGTTTTGGGTCACAAGGATGGGCAGATGGGTGGAAAAGAGGAGGGAATAGAAAGAGAGAAGAAATGCTAGCAATTCATTACTGAGAGCTAAGAATATAGGCCCCAAAGTGACCTGGACTTCGCTTACCTGGTATATTTATAAAGAGACTGAGTAATTTACAGAATGCTGCAAATTATATAGGACCATTGTACTATTCACTATTAGATGAAGGGTCTATTCAAAGAAGGGATAATAGAAATAGGTTCAATGATCAGGTAAGCTGGTAAATCTATGCGTATGAGAAACGTAGGCTCCTTACCTAGTATTCCAATTAAAACAGAGCTCTAGAGCACTGGCTTTGAGTGCCCTTTTTCATGTATCAAACTTTCACTGGTCATCTATTTTACATATGGTAATATACATGTTTCAATGGTATTTTCTCAGATCATCCCACCCTTGCCTTCTCCCACAGAGTCCAAAAGTCTGGTCTTTACATCTGTGTTGCTTTTAATGTATGGAATATGCCAAAAACCACCACCATATTGTAAAGTTATTATCCTCCAATTAAAATTAATTAATTAATTTTAAAAAAAGAGCTCCAAACCTCCCAGAGTACCTTGCTTCTCCAAGTACTAAGACATTAATAATAAATCACCCAATTCTGTGCAGGTGATAGAAAGATCAAATATACCTTTACAAGTTTCACAGATTGAATGTTGTTGCTCAGTCACTAAGCCATGTCCAGCTCTTTGCAAACCCATGAACTGCAGCACACCAGGCTTCCCTGTCCTTCACCATCTCCCGGAGTTTGCTCAAACTCCGGTCCACTGAGTCAGTGATGCCATCCAACCATATCATCCTCTGTTGCCCCTTCTCCTTTTGCCCGCAATCTTTCCCAGCATCATAGTTGAACACACAGTCACAAAACACAGAGAACATTTCCACTTCATCCCCCAGAAATGTCCACTGCCCCCAACCCTATAGATCAAGAGAACGTGTAGGGTATTTAACTTCTGTCTAAGCTCAGCTGCTAATTCAGAAACAGAATCCATATTTCTAACCTACATCCTTCATGGGTAGGTTCCCTCCTATAATCACTGCAGATGCTGATTGCAGCCAGGAAATTAAAAGACGCTTACTCCTTGGAAGGAAAGTTATGACCAATCTAGATAGCATATTAAAAAGCAGAGACATTACTTTGCCAACCAAGGTCCATCTAGTCAAGGCTATGGTTTTTCCCGTGGTCATGTATGGATGTGAGAGTTGGACTGTGAAGAAAGCTGATCGCCGAAGAATTGATGCTTTTGAACTGTGGTGCTGGAGAAGACTCTTGAGAGTCCCTTGGACTGCAAGGAGATCCAACCAGTCCATTCTAAAGGAGATCAATCCTGGGTGTTCATTGGAAGGACTGATGCTAAAGCTGAAACTCCAATACTTTGGCCACCTCATGCGACGAGCTGACTCACTGGAAAAGAGTCTGATGCTAGGAGGGATTGGGGGTGAGAGGAGAAGGGGACGACAGAGAATGAGATGGCTGGATGGCATCACTGACTCGATGGACATGAGTTTGAGTGAACTCCGGGAGTTGGTGATGGACACGGAGGCCTGGCATGCTGTGGTTCATGGGGTCGCAGAGAGTCAGACACGACTGAGCGACTGAACTGAACTGAACTCCCTCCTATATAAGAATGCAAGAGTCAATATTCTTATAAAGATATCTTTGTGCCAACAGAGGTCCAGCTATTTTCAGCAGGGTAGGCTGGCATTCTGTGAAATTCAAAAGGAAATACACATTTAAAAATGTATTTCCAGACAGTTTTTCTGCCTTCAGTCAATTCACTTTCCAGCCCCCATATACCATTCATCTTGGTCTCCCTAGCTAAATTCCTCCAAAGTAGGTGAAGTACCTAATATCATTATTCTTTATGGCATTGAGATTAACAAGTATATCCTGAAAAAAATAGACTCACATAAATGCATTCTGTTAAAGAGGCCAGTTTGTGATAGTTTTGTATCACTGGTTCTCCCTGGTGTCCCCAGGGAGTACTTGGCCAAGTCTGGAAACAGTTCTGGACACAGCCAGCGGGCTACTACCGACATCTCATGGGTAGAGGTCTGGGACGCTTCCGGGAACCCTACAATGCCCAGGACCGCCCCTCCCCACCCCTGCAGTCAGCCCCAGGGGTCCACCCACACCGTCAACAGTGCCCCGAGAAGCCCTGGGCCAAATATCACAATTTACTGCACAACTGTGAACAGTGAATATCGAAGGACTCTTGCTGCTTCTCCTCAACCCCACTATCCCACCTGCTCCACGAGGAGCTGATGGATAATCTGACACCCAGATTCTGCAATGGGAAGGGACTCACCACGTGTTCACACCAGCTGCAGAGGAAGCCCTCTAGATGTTTTCTGCCTTTGTTTTTCCTTTCTTTTTTTTTTTACTGTTCTAGAAGAAATTACCACATATTTAGCAGCTTAAAAATAATCCCAATTTCTTAGCTCATAGTTCTGCAAATCAGAAGTCTGGGCACAGTGTGACTGGGTTCTAGGCTCAGGGCTCCTGCCTGAGCCAGGCTGCATTCCTTCCTCTGGGAAAGAGTCCACTTTCAAGTTCATTCAGGTGGTTGGCAGCATTCAGTCCCTTCTGTTTGTATGACTGAGGCCTCGTTTCCTGGCTGGTCATCAGCTAGACGCCACGTGGTCCACTCCGCCTCCAAAACCAGCCATGGAGGGATTTTTTATGTGTCAAATCCCTCTAGCTATGCTGCTCTCTGACTTTCCTGACTCTGTGTGATCACAGGATAGCTTACATCTACCTGGACAATATCCCCATTGTAAGGTCAAGTGACTTGGTGTCTTCAATACACCTGCAAAATCGCCTCCCAGCAGCACCTAAATTAGCACCAGTGAGCAAATCACTGGAGGGTGTGCACACAGCAGGGGCTGGGAAGCTTGGGGCCCCACTTAGAACTCTATCTCCCACAGGTTTTACACTTTATCATTATCTCATTTAATTCTTACAGTAACCCTTTTCAAACAGGAGTAAAGGGGACAGGGAACAATCTCTACAAGAATGACACAGCCCCTGAGGATAAAACATAACCTGGTTAGAACCAGCGAGGGCCAAGATGGTGGAAGATTCGACTTCCTGTGGAGCCTGAGCCTCATCATGGGCTCATTGTAATATACTAGCATGAGCTAAACAACACACCCGCCAGCCCCATGACAGCTCCCAGGCCAACCATAAAAGACCAAAAAATGGGCACTGACCCAACTATTTAAGGGAAATCTCTGCCCCTTTCTCCAGACAGTTGGAACAACCCTCCCACCCATTAGCCTATGAACTTACCCAGCTCATAAATACTAACCACTCTGTATCCCGGGGCCTCTCGTCTTCTGGGATGGCCCACATGCTGTCTGTGGAGTGTGTCTCCCAGGGCCGCTCACACCTTTTGAGATGGTCTACATTTTATCTATGAGGTATCTCTCTAAATAAATCCACTTCTTACCTATCACTTTGTCTCTCACTGAATTCTCCAATGAGAGAAAGAACCCAAGCTTCATTAAGTCCTAAAGCCAGGTGTGTGACCTCAATGAAAAGACAGTGGGTTCAAGTCCCAACCCCTGGGTTCAAGTCTGAACCTGAGGTGTACAGTTTCACTTTGAAGCTGTCATTGTTTTTTTCATCTCTGCTTTACAGACAGAGAAACTAGATTCTCAGATAATTTGATGATGTCCCAAAACTGGGTGAAGGATACACGGGGACTCTCTACTATCTTTGCAACTGCTCATGAATCTAAAATTATTTCAAAACAAAGTGTATTTATAAAGGATAATTTCACCAAGATCACATTAACTCTCAAGTGAAAGAGATAAACTTCTCAAATCCCATGCATTTTAACATACCATCCTGTCTTCTTAAACGACTGCGCAAAGCATTTCTAAGGTGATAGCATCTCTAATGCCTCTGGGGACATTTATCTAGAGCAGGGGTCCTCAAACTTGACTGCACATTAGAATCAACTGGGGAGTCTTTGAAAAACTGGGGAGTATTTTAAAAACATAGGTATCTGGCCCCCATTCGCAGCCATTCTGCTTTCAGTTGGATCTAGGCATTTGTAGTTTTTAAAGCTCTATATGCTAAGACTCATTGATCTTGATATTATTTTAACACAAATGACAGTGTTAAATCTATACCATTAAACAGAAATTAGTATTTGCTTCATACATGAGTAAAGGATCTTTTAAAAGGGACTGGAATTCATCTTACTTCAATGCCTTTTACTGGAAAACAATGACTGTGAAACCCCGAGATAAGACTAAGCCTTAGGGAAATACATTAGCGTATTTAAAGAGTGAGAATGCATTTCAGCAATATTTCCTTTTGGCCGCATCTCTGTGCTGCCTAAAATAGGTCTAAACTCGACAATCGAGGGGGAAATAAAAACTGTGTGCCTTATTCATCCACAGAGAAATTCATCTGAGGCAACTCTTCATTCGCCTCCTGCAAGTGACAGAGTAAAATACGAAAGGAGGTTGAACTGTGAAGTCACAGAATGAACCCACAGACACTGCAACGGCACAGCGCTGTGGGAGAACTCCGTAAATCGTCAGAGAGATAATCTCCTTTGACGAGCTTATCTCAATCCCTTTCAAGTGCTGGTTCTAAAGAAGGGTGTGCGCATAGCTGACTTCTAGTAAATTAGTGATGTGCACTTTATAATGTATACTGGAAAGCATGCCCCCTTGACTTGCGGTGGTAATAAGGGCAGATAAGATATTCCAAAGCTCAGTGGCATGAATAAGCAATCAAAAGAATTCAGCTGAACTTGAAATCCTCCCATACATCAAAGGCATCCCTTCAGGAGAGGTAAGCATGTAGTCCAGACAGAACACGCTCACCAGACTTGCATTATGGTATTTGAGTGAACGTGGCCCTATAATTGGATAGGAAAACCGTGGGAACCGACTTCCACGGGAATGACTTGATCTAATCGAGGAGGGACTCCTGGGTTTGTGGACAGAGATGTGTAGGAAGTCCAGGCAAACATTTTGGGGCCTGAGAGCCTTCATGTGCACTGTTAACATTAGTTCTGTTTATACTTGGACTTCAAGAATTAATCAGTACCATTTTCTCTTGAGTTGTTTACTGTTGACGGTGGGAAGAAACCATGCAGTTTTACCAGCATGCATGCTCTGCTGGAAAGAACTGGTTTTCTACGTGACTGTCTTACGCTCATGGAAGACAAAATGAAATGAGTTCTCAGTAACCCTGCCTGTTATACAACCAAGATGAGAGTGGTATTGGGTGGATAATGTCAATAGCAGTAAGTCCATCTCTGGCCATAGCTAATATCCCGCCTGTGTTTGGCATCCCAGCTTTTCACAAGGTGGGTCTTTCTGTCTCTCTCATACAACTAAGACCCATATATAAGCACACTTTTTTAGCAACAGCAAACAAACTAGAAACAAACATATTAATTATAAGGGTGTGATTAACTATACAGGAATTAAAAAAATAACAAGGAAGGAACTTCAAGACACACATTATTTTTAGGCACTCTTTCTTCATCAAAAAAATAAACAACTTCAGAAGAAGTATGGACTAACACAATGTGTGTATATTTTAAGGCCACACACAACAGAAAGAATCAACTCTGGTTTCAAAACGAGCTTCAAACTGACAGGTAACTGTGAAGCCCTTGGCTTGCTGTGCATCCCAGACCGCCTTCTATCCACTGATTCACGTGCCAATATATAATCCAAAATCTGACTTAGTTTTGCTTGGACACAGAGGGTTTGAGTGGGGCCCCCTGAGGCTTACGGACAGGTGAGAGCGCAAATAAAGCCCAGAGCCCCATACGCTTGTTCCCACGTATGACGTCAGTTACAACCGTGGAGTCACTGCAAGTCACGTGTGACATCAGGCACCCAGGGCAGTGTCTGAATCACATCTGGAATTCGGGGGTCCTGCACGTGGAAGTGCAACAAGCAGGAGGAGAAAGAGCCAAAAGGCTGACAGAAGGAGGACGGTGATGATGGGATTTGGTAGCTTGGGTCCAGCCTTGCTGGAAGCTAGTCATCCCAGTACAGGTGGGGAGGGGAAGAGGCCGGCGGAGGAAGGGGGTCGGCGGTGGGCAGAAGGGGTGATGGGGGAGAAACAGGGAGGCAGAGAAATGGACAGACAGGCAGGAGGAGGAATGAGAAAGACTGCTCCAGAGCCAAAAATACACATTTCCTTATGCCTAACTGAGTTCAAGATGGGCTTTTTGTACTTGCCACTAAAGTGTTACATGATACAGAAACAAGAACCCTCTGCACATTTGGATTCACCCCAGCGACCACTGCCTGCCCCCTCGAGCACACACACAGGCTCACGCTAGACAGAACACCAATGACCACACTTGGAAGGTGTGATGTGTTCCAAGAGCAAAAGCAATTCCCAGAGGATGTCCCACTAGCCTTCCATTTCCTGCAGGCAAGCTCCTTTGCAGACTCCTTTAGGACAATGATTCACAGTCCCTGGTGCCCCCGGAACAATCTGTGAAGCTTTTCTTGCATTTAAGTGGACACCCAGACTCTACCCAGGACTTACTGGATTTTCAGAGGTGGAGCATAAATATATGTAGGGTTTCTTTTTTCCTCCTAAAGTGCCCAGGTCTTTCTGAAGTACATGAAGTAAACTGCCGCTTCAGACTTTGAATAGCAATATGCCAACTGATAGTTAAAAGTCATAAAGGTCTCGGGCTTCATCTTAGCTGAATCTTCTACTCCACGGCTCCAGTTTTTAAAAATTCGATATGTGCTCAATCAACATAAACTGCTATTATTATCTAGGCTAAAACTTCCTTACCTGTGGGTGGTCTGGAGGACTGGCACTAGCCAATTCTGCTACTAATAATACCAATTACTACTTTATATTATCACCACTACCCGTGTTATTACTGTGTGCCGGCCACTGTTTCGAGCATTGTACACAGAGCATTATTTCTTTTGATTAAGCATCCATAACCCCCTGAGGAAGGAACTACCATTATCCTCATTTTGCCAGTGAAAAATCAAGCCCGGAGAGGGTAAATAATTTGACCTGGGTCACCCAGAAAAGGCCAGCACCGGGGTTTCGAAGTCTGAGCTCAAAGCCATTCCCCACTGCCCTGATTTATCGTATGTGCCTTGATCCCAATCTTATTGATTTCTTAGCTCCTTCCTCTTTGATTCTTTATCTTCCTCTCATTTTCTGATTTTATGTCTTCATCACTG
Organism: Moschus berezovskii; assembly: GCF_049115385.1. Classification (NCBI taxonomy): domain Eukaryota; kingdom Metazoa; phylum Chordata; class Mammalia; order Artiodactyla; family Moschidae; genus Moschus; species Moschus berezovskii. The sequence goes on along the minus strand of NC_142481.1, from coordinate 59,419,127 downwards.
ATCAAGTGGTGGCTACCTTCCCCCATAAAATCCCCAGGATTCCCACCAGTATGACAGCCAACATCTAAGGGCTCATTTCCTGTTCTAAGGAGCCTGAAAATGCTCCAGGCCAGGAGTTTCAAGGCCCATTTCCTTCCTAGATCCTCTTCTAGACCAAAGTCAAGAATCTTCAAGGAACTACTATGTGACCCAGCAATTCTACTCCTGGGTCTATATCCGAAAGAAAAACACTAGTGCAAAAAGATACATGCACCCCAATGTTTACAGCAGCACTATTTACAAATGCCAAGATGTGGAAGCAATCAAAGTGTCCATCAGAGATGCCTGGATAAAGAAGATGCGTGTGTATGCATGTGTGTATGCATCCATATAAACACACAATGCAATGCTTTTCAAAAAGAATGAAAGTTTGCTGCTTGCAGCAACATGGATGAACTTAGAGGGTATTATGGTCAGTGAAGTAAGTGAGACAAAGAAAGACAAATACTGTATGATATCACACAGGGAATCTGAAAAATGCAAGAAACTAGTGAATATCCAAACAGAAGCAGGCTCACAGATACAGGGAACAAGCTAGTGGTTGTCAGTAGTGGGTGCAATAATGGGGAAGGGGCATGAGGGAAGGGGGAGCCTGGTGGGCTTCCGTCTATGGGGTCACACAGAGTCGGACACGACTGAAGTGACTTAGCAGCAGCAGCTGCAAGGATATAGTGCATAACACAGGGAATGGAGCCATAGAGCCCTTTAACATTGTGAATCACTGTCTTATACACCTGTAACTTTAGAAGATCGTTCACCAGTGTGTGTGTGTCAGTCGCTCAGTTCTGTCTGACTCTTCGCGATACCACGGACTGTAGCCTGCCAGGCTCCCATGAAGACAAAGGGAGTAGACAGCCATCAACAAGCCAAGGACAGAGGCCTCAAGAAAAATCAACCCTGTTGACACCTTGATCTCAGATTTTCACCATCCAAAATTTCTTATGCCCCTCAGTCTGTGGTTGTTTGCTATGGTAGCCCGTGTTGTTTAGTCTCTAAGTCGTGTCCAACTCTTTTGCAGCCCCATGGACTGTAGCCCACCAGGCTCCTCTGTCCATAGGATTCTCAAGGCCAGAATACTGGAGTGGGTTGCCTCTCCCTTCTCCAGGGGATCTTCCCGATCCAGGGATTGAACCCAGATCTCTCACATTGCAGGCAGATTCTTCACCATCTGAGCCACAGGGAAGTCCCGCTGTATACCAACTACAACTCAATTAAAAAAGCAACCTACAAATAAAAGAAGAGTAACTGAGGAAGGAATTCATCATATATCATCACAATCCTGAGAGAGAGAGAGAGTCACCACTGCCCACTTTACAGATGAGAAAACTGAGGTGCAGCACCCAAGATTCACAGCTCTGGTGCTTGGGAGACTGATGCTTAGCAGCCATGCTTTAACAGGCTGAGCACACAGGGAGGAAGGATCAGCCTTTTGCCTTCCCATGAGAGCACCCTTCAAATCAGCCTGGGGATCCTGCTCTCTGGCAAGAACCTTGGCAATTAAAAAAAAGGACACTGGCTGGCATTTTTCAAAAAGTGTTGTTCTAAGCAAACTTATCATCTTCACAAACCATGTCTGAAGAGGGCCTATAGAAAAGAGACCAAAAAAAAAAAATATTTTTACCATTGATGAAACAAGTCAAAATCTAAGAAAACATCTCTGACTTGGGTCAGTCTGTGTTCAAAAACTTGTAAATAGAACCCAGACTAATCCTTAATTTCACGTGATGCTCTCAAGTGACTAAAAAGTTCCAAGGCGGTGTGTGTCAGGCAGCAAACCTCTGCTGGTTAACGAGGCCTCCCAAAGCAGAAGAGTCTCTGCTTTCTTTCTGCCTGTCTGGACTAAGGTCATTTAACTTCAGCCCTTTGATGAATGGAAATCAGTTTTCTAAAGACTACCGGGCAGCAAGCAACCAGCAACAGCAACTCAATGGCGGAGCTTTCTGAGTCATAAAACACTTCTGAAAAAGAGCGAGATCAAAGTGTCCCCACTGAAATCCAACTGCTTCCAGAGCTCCTTGCAGGGACCCAGGCTCTCCAAAGAATTGTCCCTTCAGTCATAGTACAAAAAGACCACCACCAGGAAGGACACAATGGGGACAAGAGGGCAGCCAGCCATGGAGGAGAAACGCCGCTTACGGTTTAATGACTGGGGACAAAGCAACAAGAAATGAAAACCAAGCGACAAAATCGCAACCAAGGCTGGAGGGACCTTATGGTACCCACTCCACTCCGAGCCCCTGACGTGACGCTGAGGCTGGAGCCTAACCCGAGACTGGACAGAAGACGCCAGAGGAACAGAGCAGCTCTCTACCATTCTTGCCAGCCAGGCCCGCTGCAGAGGGGATGAATCAGAAGTAAGGAATACATTTGGGTGGAAATGCAACACAGGTAGCATCTTTGCATGCCTCTTCCCTGGGTCTTCATGTTGTGAATGGAGCTGAGTCTCCAGACTTCTCAATCAAGAGGTGCATTTTCCCAACTGGTGGGCATAGTAACTGGATTCATCAGGTACTATTAAAGTGCAAATCATCTTCGATCTAATGATTACTCTTCCATGGTGAAGCTTGGAACCCTGGCTAGTTGTTGATGCAAGTGTGGCTTAAAAGGAAGGTGAGCAGGGAAGTCATCAAGTTCATCAAAATTCGACCTCTTGGAGCTGCACCATGCACATGAGTGCATTAAAAGGTAAGAAATGTATAAGAGCAAGGACGTTTACTTAAAGTTTCCCGAACCTTATGGGAATATATGGCCATGAAACCACTCATGGGGTCATTAAACCCTTTTATGCCTCAACACCTCTTAAGAGTCAGAAATCAATACATAATATCACAGTATCTCTTTTAGGAATCATTGCTTTGGTGATTTTCTTGCCACTGTTAGTGGCTTAGTCCTGTCTGACTTTTTGTGACCCCATGGACTGCAACCAGCCAGGCTCCTCTGTCCATGGACTTCTCCAGGCAAGAATAATGGAGTAGGTTGCCATTCCCTTCTCCAGGGGATCTACCTGACCCAGTGTCTCCTGCATTACAGGCACATTCTTTACCATCTGAGTTACCAGAGAAGTCTACTAGACTATGAAGAGAGGTTTCCTGAAAAACAGGTTCCATGATCAAATTAGTTAGGGAAACTTTTAAACAGAGAACCATGAACTTCCAGATGTTCAAGCAGGTTTTAGAAAAGGCAGAGGCACCAGAGGCACCAAATTGCCAACATCCACTGGATTATGGAGAAAGCAAGAGAGTTCCAGAAAAACATCTATTTCTGCTTCATTGACTATGCCAAAGCCTTTGACTGTGTGGATCACAATAAACTGTGGAAAATTCTGAAAGAGATGGGAATACCAGACCACCTGACCTGCCTCTTGAGAAACCTGTATGCAGGTCAGGAAGCAACTGTTAGAACTGGACATGGAACAACAGACTGGTTCCAAATGGAAAAGGAGTGCGTCAAAGTTGTATATTGTCACCCTGTTTATTTAACTTATATGCAGAGTACATCATGAGGAACGCTGGGCTGGAAGAAGCACAAGCTGGAATCAAGACTGCCGGGAGAAATATCAATAACCTCAGATATGCAGATGACACCACCCTTATGGCGGAAAGTGAAGAGGAACTCAAAAGCCTCTTGATGAAAGTGAAAGAGGAGAGTGAAAAGGTTGGCTTAAAGCTCAACATTCAGAAAACGAAGATCATGGCATCTGGTCCCATCACTTCATGGCAAAGAGATGGGGAAACAGTGGAAACAGTGTCAGACTTTATTTTTTTGGGGTCCAAAATCACTGCAGATGCTGACTGTAGCCAGGAAATTAAAAGACGCTTACTCCTTGGAAGGAAAGCTATGACCAACCTAGATAGCATATTAAAAAGCAGAGACATTACTTTGCCAACCAAGGTCCGTCTAGTCAAGGCTATGGTTTTTCCCGTGGTCATGTACGGATGTGAGAGTTGGACTGTGAAGAAGGCTGATCACCGAAGAATTGATGCTTTTGAACTGTGGTGCTGGAGAAGACTCTTGAGAGTCCCTTGGACTGCAAGGAGATCCAACCAGTCTATTCTAAAGGAGATCAGTCCTGGGTGTTCATTGGAAGGACTGATGCTAAAGCTGAAACTCCAATACTTTGGCCACCTCATGGGATGAGTTGACTCACTGGAAAAGACTCTGATGCTGGGAAGGATTGGGAGCAGGAGGAGAAGGGGACGACAGAGAGTGAGATGGCTGGATGGCATCACCGACTTGATGGACATGAATTTGAGTGAACTCTGGGAGTTGGTGATGGACAGGGAGGCCTGGCGTGCTGTGATTTATGGGGTCGCAAAGAGTTGGACACGACTGAGCGACTGAACTGAACTGAACTAAGGCAAAACATAGGGCGTTTCTGAGTTGTTAACATGCCAATCTAAAACCATACTCCATGAACTGTTTGTTTCAGGACTCTGTTGAATAATAGCTTAAATCAAAATCAAATAGCAATTTCTGGATCTCACATCTCCACTCCATTCCTCCATTGGAATGAAATACTATGAAGCAGAATACAGCATCTACCTTTTCTCCCCCTGTGACATGTAGGGTCTTAGTTCCCTGACCAGGGATCAAACCCATGACCTCTGCAGGGGAACCATGGAGTCTCAACCACTGGACCATCAGGAAAGTTCCTACAGCATTCCCTTTGCTTGCAGCTTTCTCCACCCTGTGCTCCAAACAGTGCCTGACATAACGGAAGTTCATCAGTAATTGAATGACATAATCTTTCCAGTCAGTTCTCCAAATATGACATTTCTACTAAGTTTCAGAAACAGGCTCACTCTGTCAGACCAACAGCAAATGTAAAAACAATTTGCCTACATGTTCAATGTCTTAACCCAATGGTTCTCTCATGTTAGTATGTATTAGAATCATTCGGAAAATTAAAACCACATATTCCTGGGCCCAGTGTTGTTGACCTTCTGTTGTACGTAAAGACATTGAAATTTTCAATACCTCAAGTGAAGCTGGGGCTTCCCTGGTGGCTTAATGGTAAAGAATCTGCCTGCAATGCAAGAGAGGCAGAAGACATGGGTTTGAGTCCTGGGTCGGGAAGATCCCCTGGAGGAGGAAATGGCAACTCACTGCAGTATTCTTGCCTGGGAAATTTCATGGACAGAAGAGCCTGGTAGGCTACAGTCCACAGGGTTGCAAAGAGCAAGACACAACTGAGTACACACGCGTGCAAGTGAAGCTAATGTAGCTGTTCACACTCTGAAAATTGTCTTCCTGAAAAAAGAGCACAAAAGTTCCACTCTTGGGGGCAGATGCATATCTTCGATCTCCTCATATGCAGGAAGAAAGACACTGGTTTCTCCTACCATCCCAGAAAACAAAACTGAGAAATACAGATGAAAGTCATAAGAAGGTAGGTTGTATGTAGTTCAACATTAAGATGAAGGGTCTCCTGACAATGCATGGGCTTCCTGGATGTGACAAGCATTTCATCCACGTGGTACTCAGGGGAAGCTGGGCATAGTGTAAAGTATGCGCATGGCAGAGAGTGATTAGATCCAGTTCGTCTGCAACCCTGAGATTCTGGGACCCAGTTTTGCAAACTCAGATAATGTTCACAGTCTGTAGGGCCACCAGGTGTAGGGGGAGGTTGTGGGCTGGAGAGAGTTAGATCCTGCTGAAATGCAAAATTTAAAAAACCACCACCTCCAGAAATAATGGTAGACAGGATTCACAAATAGAAGTTTGCAACTCCTGTTTGATGGGTTTTTCCAAGTAAATAAGAATTGATACTTTCGAATTGCGGTGCTGGAGAAGACTCTTGAGAGTCTCTTGGACAGCAAGGAGATTAAACCAGTCAACCCTAAAGGAAATCAACCCTGAATATTCATTGGAAGGACTGATGGCGAAGCTCCAATACTTTGGCCACTTGATGCAAAGAGCCGACTCATTGGAAAAGACCCTGACGCCGGGAAAGATTGAAGGTGGGAGGGGAATGGGGCATCAGAGGATGAGATGGTTGGATGGCATCATGGACTCAATGGACATGAGTTTGAGCAAACTCTGGAAGATAGTGAAGGACAGGGAGGTCTGGTGTGCTGCAGTTCATGAGGTCACAAGGAGTTGGACATGACAGCAACTGAGCAACAACAGCAAACCACCTACATAACTTCTGAATAAAATGAGATCTATCATGGGGGAAATGGCAACCCACTCCAGTACCCTTGCCTGGAAAATTCCACGCATGGAGGAACCTCGTAGGCTACCGTCCATGGGGTCTCAAAGAGTCTGACATGACTGAGCGACTTCACTATCATGGGGGGTAGGTACATTTTAAGAGAATATTTTGAACAGAATTTAATTGTGAATTATTAAACTCCCTGCTTGAGAAATCCTAACTGGAGTAGGTATACATGCATATATATTCATATATATTTCACTGTTAAAACCCTTGGGCTTCCCTGGTGGCTCAGTAGTAAAGAATCCGCCTGCCAATGCAGGTTCAATCCTTGGGCTGGGAAGATCCTCTGGAGGAAGAAATGGCAATTCACTCCAGTATTCTTGCCAGGAAAATTCTATGGGCAGAGGAGCCTCATGGGCTACAGTCCGTGGGGTCGCACAAGAGTTGGACAGGACTGAGAGAATGTGCATGCATGCACACACACACACTTTAACCCTTCCACCCTTTCCAAGCCACTCGCAGGATTTCCCAGCCATCAAGAGAAGGGTTAGCTTTCCTGTCAGTATTCTGGTATCTAAAGGTGACGTCTTACTTTTTTAATGCACACTGATGCAGACTTGGAGGACCTTGAAAGTCATTCTGTTGCCAGTTGTCCAGCCCCACTCTTGGTGGAACTCTGATGTAGACATTTCAGGGGGAAGAAGAGTCATCTCTCTGTCTCCTTAGTGAATTGACTCCTCAGTCGGAGCTTCAAGTCATCTCCCAGTGCTCATTATTGCCCCCCAACAGTGGTTCATATGCAGATCAGCACTGTTAGAGCTGCACAGCCATGCTATCAAAGATAAGTGAGCAAAGGTGCTTTTGCTCAGAATTCTTGCTTCTATTCACAAAGAAAGGGAAAAGCACCACAATTTGGACTGAAGACACTTGTAGAAATGCCCCACTTTCAAAGGCTTGCTTTACACCACTTTGCTTTTACAAAAGATGTTAAAAAACAAAAACAAAAAACCCAAAGCAAAAATGGCGATGAGTGTTCATCTGTTGGTTTTCCAGTGAGCCCTTACAGAGGCAGCACTCATCCCCAGCAGGGGAAGTGGCACCACCAATGCCCCTCCAGGGAACTGCACTCAGCACCTGTGCATCAAGCTACTGTAGCTCTGAACTGTGTCTGTGAGCTGTTGTGCTCCATGCCAGTTTATTCTGTGCACTCACTGCCAAGATGTGTGCTAAGGTGACTGCTTCTTTGCTTTTGTCAGTTTGGCTCACAGAAGGCTTCATAGGAAGACTCTACTTTCAGATAACAGAGAAAACTTATATACTATTGCTTGTCCATTTATGATGTATTAATAAAGCATAAAAGAGGGTATAGAAGTGGCCAGTAGGCATAAGAAAGGATTCAACTTCATTAACCGCCAGAACAATTCAAGCGCAACCCATAATGTGGTACTGCCTCACATCCATCAATGGTAGTGTCTAAAATGGAAGAGAGAGATAACAGCAAGTGTTGATAAGGATCTGAAGCAACTGGAACTCTCACACACTGCTGATGGCAGTGTCAATTAGTTCAACCACTCTGAAAAGCTGTTTGGCAGAATCGAGCAAAGGAGAACATATCTATTTACCCTATGACCCGGAAACTTCAGTCTTTGGTATGTGTCTGTAAGCTTACCAAAAGGTAGAGACAACAATGTTCGGTAGTACTTCTCAGGACAGCCCCAAAGTGGAAACAATTTCAACAGCCACTAACAATTAGAAATGATGTAGAATATTCATACAGAGGAATATTGTATGACCCTCTCTCAAGTAAAATTGTTTTAAATAGGTGAAATCAAGCTACGTTACAAATTAGGGTAGTGGTTACTTCTGGTGGGCAGTGACTGGAAGGAGATGAGGGATGAGGAGTGGTCTTTCCAGGCACTGGTAATGTCCTATTTGATCTGGCTGTTGGTTACAGGGATGTGAACTTTGTGAAAATTCATTAGGCTGTACACCATGATTTTTGCACTTTTCTGTATATACACTATACTTCAATAGAAGTTACAAAAATTAATACAGAGCAGTGTCTCAGCTTTTTCATTTGGGGTTTTATCCTCTTCCCTGTTTTATTTTTCTTTTTGTTTGATTAAGGATCGCTGTATGGGTTTATATTTTGCAGTCCTTCGCTGGGACATGGGGAGGTATGTGATGCAAGAGAGATAAGCTTGATACCTTCCCCACCCCATACCTAGTGGGCCCTGATGGGATGGCAGTAGTCTTAGAAATCATTTCACATGGTTTAGGAGAGGAAACCGAGGCCTAAAGAAGTAAAGTTAATTAAGTATATGTGGCTGGTTTGTTGAAAAACAGAAACAGAATGTGAATTTTGTGGTTTCAAATTATACTGGCCTTATAAAAAAAGAATGAAATAATGCCACTTGCAGCAACATGGATGGACCTAGAAATGATCATATTACGTGAAGTAAGTCAGGAGGAGAAAGGCAAATATCATATGATATCACTTACATGTGGAATCTAAAATGATACAAACAAACTAATTTCCCAGACTCACAGACTTGGAAAACAAATTTATGATCACCATAGTAGAAAGGTCGGGGGGTGGGGTGGGGATAAATTAGGAGTTGGGATTAACATGTATATACTACTATGTATAAAACAGATAACCAACAAGAACCTACTGTATTACACGGGCAACTCTACTCAATATTCTGTGATAACATATATGGGAAAAAAATCTGAAAAAGAATGGGTTATACATATACATATAACTCAATCACTTTTCTGTACACCTGAAATACAACATTGTAAATCAAGCTGTAGTCCAAGGGGGCAACAGAGGATGAGATGGTTGGATGGCATCACTGACTCGATGAACATGAGTCTGAGCAAGCTCCGGGAGTTGATGATGGACAGGGAAGCCTGGCGTGCTGCAGTCCATGGGGTCACAAAGAGTTGGAGATGACTGAGTGACTGAACTGAACACATAAAAATTGAATTAAAAAATAAAAACAAACAAAAATCAGATTGGTATGCAAAGGAAAAAATGTATGGGCTTCCCAGGTAGTGCAGTGGTAAAGATTAGGAGTTTGTGATTAACATATATACCCTTCTATGCATAAAATAGATAATCAAAAAGGACCTACTGTATAGCATAGGTAACTCTATCTATTCTGTGATAACCTATATGGAAAAAAAAATCTGAAAAAGAATGTGTATGTATGTGTGTATTATATATTTATGTGAGTTTATATATTATATATTATGCGTGTATTATATATGTATGTGAGTTTATATATTATATATAAACTCAATCACTTTGCTATACACCTGAAACTGACACAAACTATTGCCCAATATAAAATAAAAATCAAATTGAAAACATAAAAACAAACAAAATCAGACTGGCATGAAAAAAAATGTATATTGGCCTTATACACAGGCAGATGTGGTTGCCAGTGACTTATTTTACTTCCATCCCAAAGGACCTACTGTATAGCACAGGCAACTCTACTCAATATTCTGTGATAACCTATATGGGAAAAAAAATCTGAAAAAGAATATGTACGTATGTCTGTGTGTGTGTGTGTGTGTGTAAAACACTCAATCACTTTGTTATACACCTGAAACTGACACATTGGTAAATCAAACTATAGTCCAATATAAAATAAAAATCAAATTGAAAACATAAAAACAAAATCAAACTGGCATGAAAAGAAAAACTGTATATTGGCCTTATACACAGGCAGATGTGGTTGCCAATGACTTCTCTCCCTTACATCCCAAAGATGAAACTGTGTAGTCTGCCTCATTCTACATATGAAGTAGCTCTTTGTTCCCTGTTCTAAAGTGAATCTCCTTCTTAGGAGAAACAACCCAGCATCTATGAATATGCGATCAGATGATCAGGGTCAGATTTCCAGTCACTCAGAGAGAGTGGAATCCTGAGCTCATCCAAAGTGAGGAGATTAAGTGCCTTCTGAGAACTGCTGTAGCTCTTTGCATGTAGAAGTCACGTCACCCCCACAGCCCTGCAGTGTGAACCCTCTTGCTATTCCCACTGCAGAGATAAAGACACTAAGACACGGGGAGGTTCATAGCTTGCCCAAGGCCCTTCTAGTAAGGGCTAGTGTGAAAATGACCTTGGACAGACTGCTCCTAACCGCTGGGTTATATGGAATGGGTGGTGTAAGCCACTGTGATGGAGGGCCTAACCTTCTGAAGATGTCAGGATACTGAAACAGAAGAAAGGAGGATGCTCGCAAAAGGTCAGGAGACTCATCACCACCAAACCAACGAACCAACCAGCACAAGACACATTCACAGGTGTGGGTGCTGCCTGTTTGTGTGTAAGCAGGCTGGAATATGTAGGGCACCAGTAAGTCACAGTTCATTTAAACAGATGCAGCTTAGCTGAGAACCGTCAAATCTTTGCTTCACTCTATAAAGACCATACCAAATCATTGCAACTCTGGTTTGATGAACCATTTTAGTTATGTGTCAGGCCACAACATGAAGTTACGTAATAAAGTTTCAGCTAGCCAAAAATATGGAAGTCCTCATTCACCAGCACCTAAGCCCCACCCTCTTGCTCGGTCAGAGTGTATCATGTCTATTATTAACTACATCCTGAATTGAGCTTTCCTCCCATTTTCCTTCTAGCCACACCAGAGCGAGACAACTGTGTGTCTCAATACACACACACACTGTTCTGTCAATTACAGACACTTCCCAACTGCAACACAAGATGGCATCAACCCAGATCGCCATTTACTGATGCACAGATGCCTAAAGCCTGAGACAAGTATCATTTATACTAATATTACGGGTCTCGAGCTCAACAGTGAGGATTACACAGGAGGCAATGACGCTTGTTCCGAATGCTTTTAAATGCCCTGCCTTCCTGGATGTCACACTTCACCCCACCAGCCCCCAAACACACCACATCACATTTGAAAAGGATGTCTTACTTGAGCAGGATGACACTAACGGATTAGTGGAAAGAAAACAAGAGGCCTCCCTTCCACAGGGAAGGTCAGGCTTCTCAGGGCTGCGAATGTACTCCTGCGTTAAATAACAGTTTCCCCCATGCCAGAGCACTGTAGAGGCACCAGCTTGCTAGATTTATATAAAGCCTGGTCTCTCAAGACCTTCCAAAGAGAACGGCATCCATCAGATTAATTCCTCAGGGATCGTCTGGAACCGTGGAGAATGAAGAGACCCAAACCAATAAACAGCAAAAGAACGTTCTTAAATGGTAATTGAAGTTCTATTAGATTTTCTTTTTCTGGGAGCAGCTTAGATTAATTCAGCTGAGAAGATTCTACATATCAGAGCTGACAGTGTGAATATGCAGAGCTGGCTGCAAGAGCGCTTGGTATTATAGACATCTGTTCATTCCAGTTACACAAAACGCAGGCGAGAGGGAGTCGGGGGTGCTTACCAAGCCGGCGCACGTAGACACAGCGACGGAGGACGAGCTGTCGTTTCTGATAAATCCCTGATAGAAACATCTCGGCACCGCGGGTTCCCGAGTCTCTGAGGCACCATCTTTCCCAAGTACCTGGACAATAAAGTGACTGCTCAAGATCGCCGAGGGCTTAAGTTCTAAGTGTAGTTCCTGTCCAAATGCTGAAAATCGGTAATGCAGGGAGCTGCTGGCACTCTGCGCCGACCGCTTTTTCCTGCCGTTGTGCAAAATGTCGTGGGAAATATATGACCCGCCCGAGTCCACTTCTACTGGCGTGACAAAGACGTAATCTGCAATGGGAAAGGTTTGGCTGTCAGCACCCGAGCCCAGGACCCCCTGGGGGGCCCCTTTCCCACAGGCTGGCAGTGAGCAATGCACAGCTGAAAGATATTTGTCTCCACTGCCATGCACCTAGATGATATATCACTCAGAGCAGCTCATGACAGGGAGAATTTTGTGATCTTGACAATTAGCTCTGCCACAGTCATTCCTCCAGAAACTAAAAGTCAAGCACTGTCTTGCTGAACGTCAAGAATGTTCGTGGAAAATGCCACGACTTTCACGGTCTGCAGAGAGAGGTGGACTTTTTACATATCCGTCATGGAGTCATCCACACATCAAAGTCGACTTGGAGGAGACAATATTATAACCATGGAGCCACAAAGTCAAAGAAAGGAACTTTTCCCCAAGATGATACCTCTGTTTAAACTACATTGGGAGCATTGGGGGAGGAGGGGCGGTGGCCGGGGGGTGGGGGTGGGGTGGAAATGGACAGAGCTTAAATTTCAAATATAACTCATGGTGCTGAGTAACTTGAGAGGAAATCTCAGGTAATTAACAAGTAACTGCTGTTTTATGCTTCCAATATTAATTATACGTGATAATAAAACTCCAGCACTCATATCACTGAATGTTTTACAGCAAGCTTTCCCTGGGACAATTCCATTTAATTGTAAGCATAAAATAGAGTGGATACATAAAAATGCCTCAGAACTGTCAGAACTTCCTTCTACAGTCTGATGTTGAAAACTGCTCAGACATGTTGGTGGGGGCGTGTCAGATCAGGGGACACCTGGAAAGACGTGTTTAAAAATACCTTCCCCATTGCTCCCTAGAGCAGCACTAATTGCTGCTTGTCCCGGAGAGCAGAAGTTAAACAACAATTTGCTGCTTGAAAAAAACGAGGCCAGCACACTGTTTTCTATCACAGGACATTGAAACTGAAAAGTATCGTCCACAAAGTGACTTGGAATATGCCCTCTGCACATTAAAAAACACTCTGTGTTTCCACTTTCTAGGCACAGAATGGGAAACTAATTTGGATAGTGTTTAGAAAGATTCCAAATAACTAAGAGGCATGTTTGAGTCACTTGGGTCCTTGGTTACTGGAGAAGGAAAAGCAAGAGGAATTTCCCTTTTCCTAAAATAGTCAACAACTGAAAAAGAAAGAAAGACAGAAAGCTAAAGAATGAACAATGGGTGATATTCTATTTGATCCTACATTTGAATTAAAAGAAAAAACCCAGATGGCAATTTTCAACGGTGTTCCTCTGTATATGAATCATCTGAGCCTCAAACTGCTTGAGAAACTCATTCTTACAACGTTCTTGCCATCCTTCCCACTTTTTCTTCACTTCTTTAACTGGAAATACTATCTAATTGACACGCGTATTAAAAAGCAGTTGAAAAAAATGTTTTTCTCTTAACCTTAAAAAAAAATGAGCAGCACACATACCACTTCTCTTAGAAACCTCTACTGTGCTGTTTTCCATGTACAAGGCTTTTTGATGAGACACAGCAAGAAAACACCCCCTCCCTCCCCCAGGCGAAAACCTAATTGTCAAAATCACACATGTTCCAGACAATCTCTCCACTACGTTGCTTCTTACCTCCTTGTGCAAAGCCACCTGAAGCTCTGCCTGTTCGTAGCTGGGAGAACATGAAGGAGCCTTATCCAGCCAGCCTTCCTCGAATCAGCCTGCAAAGCCCCCTACCCAGACACCTGCTGCTGGTTTGTTTGCAAAGGGAGGATGAACCAGTGGGTTGATGGTAATATTCAGTGCCTCGTGGGAAGAGGGGCACTCAGAGCCCCTGCAGTGAGTGATCTGATTAATCAGCCCAAGGGCTGCCTAACATGAGGTGCTTACAGGTGGCGACTGGAATGGAGGGGATCTCAAGCCATTTGGCCCTGATGGAACAATGAGGGGTTGTTTTAGAAACTGCAGCCAGCTTTTCTGGTTGGACAAATGGTGAATTTCTCAAGGGCAAATTCCTGGCTCTCCTGGGTCCCCTCACTCACCCACTCTTGGGTGGCATGGCCCTTTCCATGACTCTGCCATCCTCTCCTCCCCAAAAGGAGGAGATAAAGCCGCCGCAAGGCTGAAAAAGTGATAGAACCCCAGCTGGACATCAAGGTCTTGCTGTAGAAACCTTGGGTCAGGAATTAGTTGTTCTCCAGCAGCTGATGGGAACAATGGAAACAAGGATTTTCCTTCCAGGTGCCAGGGAGAAGTTAATAAATAACAGAAGTAAAGCGTGTTCTGGATGTTTGCAGACAGGAAACCTCAGAAGAAGTACCCCCTCCCCCACCCCTCGCCCCTCAGAGAAGCTACCTGCTTTCCTCTGGTGATCTCTGGGAATCAATGATACAACAGAAAAGAAAAGGGAGGAAGAAGATGGGAAACGGATAAAAGGAACGGGAGTGGAGAGGTGGGGCCGGGACGGTGGGGCAGGGACGGTGGGGCCGGGACGGTGGGGGAGAGAGGAGTTGCAGGGGTGAAGATGGAGGAGGAAGGGGGACGTGTTCTTTCTCGAAAGAAGAAGGAAATGAAGAAAGTGCCTTTTGATATCAGCCACCTGGTCAATGTCCATTCACTTTCTAATTTCTCACCGCAGCACATTTTTTTTTTTTAAACCACCCGTCTGTGAACGAGGGAAAAGGGAGAAAGGACTGTTTTCTCCTTTATGCGACTTCCAGCTTGAGGCCCTGATTCCCATGATAAATCCAAAGTCCTGGCCACATCCCCCCTCTCCAAACAGGACCGGTGTGTCCAGGACACGCGCACACCTGCCACGTGGGGCAGAGGCGGGGAGTTCTTCTACCTTGTCTCTCTTTGGAAGGAAAGAAGGGACACAGTGCCTGGAAAAGCTCTTCTGGGGGCGAGGAGGGGGCGAATACGAACCGTGGTTTAATCCGCTGCCGTCCCCGCCGCGGCTGTCACTGGCTAAGGCTGCGGCGACCGACGCGCAGCAGAGGCAGCACAGCTGGAGCGCCTGCAAAGGAGAAGGTGACCCGGCGCGTGAGGGCGCGGCGGGGCCGCCGTCCCGGGCCCCCCGCCGGCGGCGCGCCCCTAGCCCGGCACCTGCCTTAGCCACGCGCCCGCGCGCCGCCGGCCCCCACGGCGGGCCCGAGCGGGCGGCGGGGAGGGCGCACGCGAGCAGGAGGGCGCACTCCATGGTCAGGGGCGGGCGCGGCGGCCGCGGGCGGCGCGCATTCTCCCCGCCGCCCCGGAGCGCGGCGCTCCAGGTGCGGCGCCAGGTGGGAGCCGCCGTCGCCGCTCACATCGCGGGCCGGGCGCCTCGGGACCCCCCGGCTCCGGCTCCCGCGCGCCCGCCCGCCTGCCGGTGCTGGCTCGCGCCGCGGCGCCTGCTCCTCCCGGGGGCGCCCCGGTGCCGGGGCGGGCGCGCGCCTCGGAGCGCAGACGGCCGGGGCGCTGTGTCCGCGCCCGCCCTGCGGTCCGCGCGTCGCTCTGGGTCGGGGTGAGCGTCTGAGGCTCCCGGGGCCAGCAGCGCCAGCTGGCTCCCCCGGCGCGCCGGAGCCGAGCGCCCGCCTCTCCACCGCACGGTGATTGGCGACCAGCCGCTCCCGGGCCCGTCCGAGCCCCTGGGCTGGTGCGAGGGCGTGGGATTCCCCGCTCCCGCTCCGAGGGAGGGGGCGCAGGGGGAGGGGAGGCTGCGGGGGAGGGAGCGGGAGGAGGGACCGGCCGCTCAGGGAGGGAGGGGAGCGCCCTGGGCCAGGCTGGGAAAGCGTCACCGGAGCGCGAGGACCGACGAGCCGAGCGCGGGGAGGGGGCCGTTCAGGTGAGGGGCGCCACTCCTCCGGCTGCCTGTGCAGACGTCTCTTTTGCAAGTCTCCTGGCCAGACAGCCCAGGTACCGAGCGTTCTCAGAGCCTCCAAAGGGCCAGGGACCCTCCTCTGCTTCATCTCGCTTCCCGCGGGCCCTCTCCTTGCACAGGTGAGGCTTACTAACCCCTTGATGGGGACGAGGAACTGCCCGGCTAGGTGCACGAAGGCCTCGCTCACTCAGCGAGTAGTCCCGGTAACTCGCACATCTCCGGCGGCCTGGAGGGCTGCAAGCAAGAGCCTCGTAAAGGCTGCGGCGTGTGAAAACCCAGGCTGGCCGGCGGTGGCCTCGCCTCTACCAGTGACCGCGTTTCCAGCTCCTCAACGTGGCCCCGGACCCCACAGCCTCCGAAGTGAGACGCTGCCTTCACCATGGACGTGCAGCCCCGTCTGCGCTGTGCCTGTCCTGTACTCACCACACTTATCTGATCTTTTGATCCCCACTGTTGGCAGGGATAACAAAATATATCCTCCTCACGGGCTAATGGAAAAGACCCTCAAGGGGTAACGCAACCATCGAGAACGAAAATGATCACAGAGACCCTACAGGAGAAGAATGGGCCCCTCAATTAGAAAGAAGGCTCGCAGAATCTAATGTAGTTACGGGATGGGAGAGACCTAAAACTGTGTGTGTGGCTGTAAGATGCCTGTGAGGAGCTGACATTTCAAGTAAGACCAAAGATCAGTTTTATAAAGAAACAGAGGAGTGCTGTCTTGCGTGTCATTTCCCCGAGTAGGAAATGTACCTGCCATGGCTTGCCAGGTGGCGCTAGTGGTAAAGAACTAGCCTGCCAATGCTGGAGACGTAAGAGACCAGGGTTCCATCCCTTGGTCAGGAAGAACCCCTGGAGGCAGAAATGGCAACCCACTCCAGTATTCTTGCCTGGAGAAGCCCCATGGATAGAGGAGACTGGTGTCCTACAGTCCATGGGGTTGGGTTGCAAAGACTCGGACAGGACGGCAGCAGCTTAACACACAGCACCTGCCTTGATGGAAGGCTCACAGGCCAGATGCAGAAACAGTAGACTGTAAGATCAATAGGACCTTGTTGGCCTGGGGGTGGCGGGGTGATGCACACAGGAAACTTAGATTTAAGAGCAGTGTGTGTGTATCTCTGTGTGTATGTTTTCAGAGTCCTGAAATGCATCAGTAAAAATCTAAACCTGGGGCTAGAAAAGCGGAGAAAGTGATATACCTTCTGCAGGGGGTGGGGTTGGGGACACTTTGGAAAGGGCTTCCCAGGTGGCTCAGTGGTAAAAAAAAAAACCCATCTGCCAATGCAGGAGACACAGGTTCGATTCCTGGGTCGGAGAGATCTCCCAGAGGAGGAAATGGCAACCCATTCCAGTATTCTTGCCTGAGAAATCCTATGGACAGAGGAGCTTGGCAGGATACAGTCTATTGGTTGCAAAGAATCAAACATGACTGAGCAGTGAGACAAATCCAGGTTAAACAAATCACTTGGGTTTCACAACAATTTGTTAAAGATCTTGTGGCCTCCATTTTATAATCTGCAAAACAGGAGTAAGCATTAATACAGCCAAAGGCTTTCCCAAGGATTCAGTTCTGTTCAGTCGCTCAGTTGTGTCCAACTCTCTGCGACCCCATGGACTGCAGGATTCCAGACTTCCCTGTCCATCACCAACTCCTGGAGCTTGCTCAGACTCCGTCAAGTCGGTGATGCCATCCAACCATCTCATCCTCTGATGTCCCCTTCTCCTCCTGCCTTCAATCTTTCCAAGCATCAGGGGTCTTTTCCAATGAGTCAGTTCTTCACATCAGGTGGCCAAAGTGTGGCCGCATTGGGTGGCCAATGCCAAGGATTAAGTGCATGTTTTTTCCTGAGCCCTTTCTAAGTGAGCTTTAAAAATAAGATCAGGGAATTCCCTGGCAGTTCAGTGGTTATGGCAACCCACTCCAGTATTCTTGCCTGGAGAATTCCATGAACAGAGGAGCTTGGCAGGCTACAGTCCATGAACTCGCAAAATGTGGAACATGACTGAGTGACTAACACTTTCACTTTCTTTCATTTCCACTGATTAAGACTCCACGCTACCCAATTTAATGTCCATGGACAGAGGAATGGATAAAGAGGATGTGGCACATATATGCAATGAAATATTACTCAGCCATTTAAAAGAAGGAAATAATACCACTTGCAGAAAATTGGGTGGACCTAGAGAGTGTGATACTGAGTGAAGTTAAGTCAGACTGAGAAGGAGAAATATCATATGACATCCCTTATATGTGGGATCTAAAAAGAAGTGATATAAATGAACTTACCTACCAAACAGAAACAGACAGGCTTCAAGAACAAGCTTATGGTTGCTGGGCTACAGATGGGAGGAAGGGATAGTTAGGGAGTTTGGGATGGACATGTACACAATGTTATATTTAAAATGGATAACCAACAACATCATACTGTACAGCACACAGAACTGTGCTCAGTGTTATGTGACAGCCTGGATGGGAGGGGAATTTGGGGGAGAATGGATACATGTGTGGCTGAGTCCCTTTGCTGTTCACCTATCATAACATTGTTTCTTAATCAACTATACCCCAATACAAAATAAAAAGTTAAAAAAAGACTCCGTGCTTTCATCGTAGGGGGTGCAGTTTCCATCCCTTGTCAGGAAATGAACATCCTACATCCCAGTGCAGCACAACTAAAAAAATAAAAATAACAGTTTAAAAAAAAATAATAGATGATACTCTATATTCCTGTTACTTCATCCATCCCATGTCAAACTGGAACATGCATGAAAATCACCCCTGATGCTGGCTGGAAATGCAGATGCCTGGGGCACCAGCCATGGACATCTGATTGGGTAGACTCGGCTTTGGGTCCACATATGCATTTGCAGCCAGCAGGTGCACGTGATTCTGACAGAGGTGACTTCAATGCTTCTAAAAGTTGGAGGGGTATGTGTGTGTCCACACTCAGCCCAGTAAAACCATGTCCCTCATCAGCATTTCTCCAGTGAGACATCTTTGTGTGAAGTCATACACACCCCCTTTGGTCTTGCTCTTTTGCAGCCAAGAATAGAAGTTCTTTTCCATGGTCAGGGCTTGAGTCTCAGAGAACACTTTTTACCTCTGCTCCTCACCCGTAGCATCTTTGACCTTGGGGGCTGTCCCACACATTGTAGGATATTGGGCAGCACCCGTGGCCTCTACTCACTAGATGCCAGTAGCACTCCCACACTTATGACAAAGCGTCTGTGCGTTTGCAGGAGACTGGGCCCACGTTCTCCTATAGGGCCAATACACAGACACTGCAAAGCCAGCACTTCCGCGATGAGTTTCTATAGTCTAGGAATTAGCCCTGCAATATGTATAAATTGCCTCTAGATGGTGACAGAGAGTCAGGAGCTCATGGTCCTTTCAGTTCTGAAGAGCAAAGGAGCATTTAACTTCTATGCTGAGTATGTCATGTGAAATGCTGGCTGGGTGAAGCTCAAGCTGCAGTCAAGATTGCTGGGATAAATATCAATAACCTCAGATATGCAGAGGACACCACCCTTATGGCAGAAAGTGAAGGGGAACTAAAGAACCTCTTGATGGGAGAAGGAACAAGATGGCAGAGGAATAGGTCGGCGAGACCACTCTCTCCCCTACCAATTCATCAAAAGACCATTTGAACGTGGAGTATAGTCCACAAAACAACTTCTGAATGCTGGCAGAGGACATCAGGCACCCAGAAAAGCAGCCTATTGTCTTCGAAAGGAGGTAGGAAAAAACATAAAAGATAAAAAAAGAGACAAAAGAGGTAAGGACGGAGCTCCATCCTGGGAAGGGAGTCTTTAAAAAGAGAGAAGTGTCCAAACACCAGGAAACACTCTCACTGGCGAATCTGTGGCTAGCCTTGGAAACTCAGAGGGCCACATAACCGGGAGGAAAAAGAAAGAAATAATTAAAACCCACAGATTATCCGCCAAATGGTAACTCCCAGCGGAGAAGCAGTGCAGACGCCTGCATATGCCATTAGCAAGCGGGGGCTGGGCAGGGAGGAGCCGGCTGAACTGCGTAGAGAGAGGACTGGGCTTGAATGCCACGAGAACAATCTGAGAACTAACTGGAGATAGCAAAGCAGACTGGGATAGTTTCCCCACGAAAAGGTGGAAAGCTCTAACCTAAGGCTCCGCCAGCCCCACTCACAGAACAAAGGGCTGAGCAGAGCGGGCCGGCTGCGGTCGGCCCATGCCCCATCCCCCACCGAGACAGGCAGGGAGGTCAGCCAGAGCCGGAGGGGCAACCGCGGCCCCAGAAAGGCTTCCGATACAAACTGCGGGCAGGCTTGTTGCTAATCAAGAATTCTTGGGCTCGGGCCGGTAAATATCCACCTGAGAAGGTGCGCTGGTTGTACACCCAGAAAACTGAGTGGCAGGGACTGGGGAGGCAATAAGTTGCAGCGACCGCACTCACCAAACACCTGGTCACCTGAGCTGCTTGGACTGGGGAAGGTACAAAATGCAGACCCAGCCAAGTCTGCACCATTGTGGAGCAGCCGAGAAACTGAACTTGAGCTGCTCAGACCTGGGAAGTGCATACAATCCAGCGCCGGCCTCGGACAGTTCCAGGCAGAGCAACCTAAAGCCTGTGCAGTGTAGACTGGGACAACACACGCGCTGTGAGTGGGGGCAAACCCAGTGTGGCTGAGACGCTGTGAGCACTCCCCACAGATGCCAGAGATATTTGTCTGCTGCGTTCCTCCCTTCCCAGAACAGGACTGAACAACTGAGCCTTAAAAAGTGTCCACCACCACCCCCTAGTATCAGGGCGGAAATTAGACACTGAAGAGACCAGCAAACAGAAGCTAAAACAGAGGGAACCACGTTGGAAATGACAGATAGAGAAGTCTAGAGGCTACTCCAAGAATAAGACCAAAAATCAGAGGCAAGAGGCTTAAGCCCGAATCCTGAGAACACCAGAGAACTCCTGACTTCAGGGAACATTAATCGATAGGAGCTCATTAAACGCCTCCATACCTACACTAAAACCAAGCACCACCCAAGGGTCAACAAGTTTCAGAGCAAGACATACCATGCAAATTCTCCAGCAACACAGGAAAATAGCCCTGAGCTTCAATATACAGGCTGCCCAAAGTCACTCCAAACCCACTGACATCTCATAACTCATTACTGGACACTTCATTGCACTCCAGAAAGAAGAAATCCAGCTCCACCCACCAGAACACCGACACAAGCTTCCCTAACCAGGGAACCTTGACAAGTCACCCGTCCAACCCCATACACAGTGAAGAAACTACATAATAAAGAGAACTACACAAACAGCCAGAAGAGGGAAAGACCACCCCAAGCAAAGCAATATAAGCAAGATGAAGAGGCAGAGAAATACCCAGCAAGTAAAGGAACAGGATAAATGCCCACCAACACAAACGAAAGAGGAAGATATAGGGAATCTACCTGATAAAGAATT
This sequence comes from Moschus berezovskii, assembly GCF_049115385.1. NCBI lineage: Eukaryota > Metazoa > Chordata > Mammalia > Artiodactyla > Moschidae > Moschus > Moschus berezovskii. The sequence goes on along the minus strand of NC_142481.1, from coordinate 59,397,905 downwards.
TCGAATTTTGATGGTGAAAATGATTCAAAATCTTGAAAGCAAAATGGAGTTACAGATAAATAACCTGGAGAAAAGCATTGAGAAGATGGAAGAAAGGTTTAATAAGGACTTAGATGAAATAAAAAAGAGTCAATATACAATGAATAATGCAATAGATGAGATCAGAAACACTCTGGAGGGAACAAACAGTAGAATAACAGAGGCAAAAGACAGGATAAGCGAGCTAGAAGATAGAATTGTAGAAATAAATGAAACAGATAGGAAAAAAGAAAAACGAATTAATAGAAATGAGGACAATATTAGAAACCTCTGGGACAATGTTAAACGCTCCAACATTCGAATCATAGGAGTCCCAGAAGAAGAAGACAAAAAGAAAGACCACGAGAGAATACTTGAGGAGATAATAGTTGAAAACTTCCCTAAAATGGGGAAAGAAATAATCACCCAAGTCCAAGAAACCCAGAGAGTCCCCAACAGGATAAACCCAAGGCGAAACACTCCAAGACACATATTAATCAAATTAACAAAGATCAAACACAAAGAACAAATATTAAAAGCAGCAAATAACACACAAGGGGATTCCCATAAGGATAACAGCTGATCTTTCAACAGAAACTCTTCAGGCCAGGAGGGAATGGCAAGACATACTTAAAGTGATGAAAGAAAATAACCTACAGCCCAGATTACTGTACCCAGCAAGGATCTCTTTTAAATATGAAGGAGAAATCAAAAGCTTTACAGACAAGCAAAAGCTGAGGGAATTCAGCATCACCAAACCAGCTCTCCAACAAATGCTAAAGGATCTTCTCTAGACAGGAAACACAGAAAGGGTGTATAAACTTGAAACCAAAGCAATAAAGAAAATGGCAACAGGATCATACTTATCAATAATCACCTTAAACGTAAATGGGTTGAATGCCCCAACCAAAAGACAAAGACTGGCTGAATGGATACAAAAGCAAGACCCCCATATATGCTGTCTACAAGAGACCCACCTCAAATCGAGGGACACATACAGACTGAAAGTGAAGGGCTGGAAAAAGATATTCCATGCAAATAGAGATCAAAAGAAAGCAGGAATAGCAATACGCATATCAGACAAAATAGACTTTAAGACAAAGGCTGTGAAAAGAGACAAAGAAGGAAACTACATAATGATCAAAGGATCAATCCAAGATGAAGATATAACAATTATAAATATTTATGCACCCAACATAGGAGCACCGCAATATGTAAGACAATTACTAACAAGTATGAAAGGGGAAATTAACAACAATGAAATAATAGTGGGAGACTTTAATACCCCACTTACATCTATGGATGTAAATGATACAATAGACCAGTTAGACCTAATAGATCTCTATAGGACATTTCACCCCAAAACAATGAATTTCACCTTTTTCTCAAGTGCACACGGAACCTTTTCCAGGATAGATCACATCCTGGGCCATAAATCTAGCCTTGGTAAATTAAAAAAAATTGAAATCATTCCAAGCATCTTTTCTGACCACAACGCAGTAAGATTAGGTCTCAATTACCGGAGAAAAACCATTAAAAATGCCAACATATGGAGGCTGAACAATACACTGCTAAATAATGAACAAATCATAGTCAAAATCAAAAGAGAAATCAAAATATGCATAGAAATGAATGAAAATGAAAACACTACAACCCAAAACCTCTGGGACACTATAAAAGCAGTGCTAAGGGGGAAGTTCATAGCAATACAGGCACACCTCAAGAAACAAGAAAAAAGTCAACTAAATAACCTAACTCTACATCTAAAGAAACTAGAAAAGGAAGAAATGAAGAACCCCAGGGTTAGTAGAAGGAAAGAAATCATAAAAATTAGGGCAGCTGCTGCTGCTAAGTCACTTCAGTCGTGTCCAACTCTGTGTGACCCCACAGACGGAAGCCGACCAGGCTCCCCCATCCCTGGGATTCTCCAGGCAAGAACACTGGAGTGGGTTGCCATTTCCTTCTCCAAAAAATTAGGGCAGAGATAAATGCAAAAGAAACAAAAGAGACCATATCAAAAATCAACAAAGCCAAAAGCTGATTCTTTGAGAAGGGAAATAAAATTGACAAACCACTCGCCAGACTCATCAAGAAACAAAGGGAGAAGAACCAAATCAATAAAATTAGAAATGAAAATGGAGAGATCACAACCGACAACACAGAAATACAAAGGATTATTAGAGAATACTATCAGCAATTATATGGCAATAAAATGAATAACCTGGAAGAAATGGACAAATTCCTAGAAAAGTACAACTTTCCAAAACTAAACCAGGAAGAAATAGAAAATCTGAACAGACCCATCACAAGCATGGAACTAGAGGAAGTAATCAGAAATCTTCCAGCAAACAAAAGCCCAGGTCCAGACGGCTTTACAGCTGAATTCTACCAAAAATTTAGAGACGAGCTAACACATATTCTACTCAAACTCTTCCAGAAAATTGCTGAGGAAGGGAAACTTCCAAACTCATTCTATGAGGCCACCATCACACTAATCCCAAAACCTGGTAAAGACCCCACAAAAAAAGAAAACTACAGACCAATATCGCTGATGAACATAGATGCAAAAATCCTTAACAAAATTCTAGCAATCAGAATCCAACAATACATTAAGAAAATCATACATCATGACCAAGTGGGCTTTATCCCAGGAATGCAAGGATTCTTCAATATCCGCAAATCAATCAACATAATACACCACATTAACAAACTGAAAAATAAAAATCATATGATTATCTCAATAGATGCAGAGAAAGCCTTCGACAAAATGCAACATCCATTTATGATAAAAACCCTCCAGAAAGTGGGAATAGAAGGCACATATCTCAACATAATAAAAGCTATATATGACAAACCTACAGCAAACATTATCCTCAATGGTGAAAAACTGAAAGCCTTTCCCCTAAAGTCAGGAACAAGACAAGGGTGCCCACTCTCACTATTCAACATAGTTCTGGAAGTTTTGGCTACAGCAATCAGAGCAGAAAAAGACATAAAAGGAATACAAATTGGAAAAGAAGAAGTAAAACTTTCACTATTCGCTGATGACATGATCCTCTACACAGAAAACCCTGAAGACTCTATCAGAAAACTACTAGAGCTAATCAATGAATACAGTAAAGTTGCAGGATATAAAATCAACACGCAGAAATCCCTTGCATTCCTATACACTAATAATGAGAAAATAGAAAGAGAAATTAAGGAAACTATTCCATTCACTGTTGCAATGAAAAGAATTAAATACTTAGGAATATATCTACCTGAGGAAACAAAAGACTTGTACATAGAAAACTATAAAACACTAGTGAAAGTAATCAAAGAGGACACTAACAGATGGAGAAATATACCATGTTCGTGGATTGGAAGAATAAATATTGTGAAAATGAGTATACCACCCAAAGTAATTTATACATTCAATGCAATCCCTATCAAGCTACCAACGATATTTTTCACAGAACTAGAACAAATAATCTCACAATTTGTATGGAAATACAAAAAAATCTCGAATAGCCAAAGCAATCTTGAAGAAGAAGAATGGAACTGGAGGAATTAACCTGCCGGACTTCAGGCTCTACTACAAAGCCACAGTCATCAAGACAGTATGGTACTGGCATAAAGACAGAATTATAGATCAATGGAACAAAATAGAAAGCCCAGAGATAAATCCACGCACCTATGGACACCTTATCTTCGACAAAGGAGGCAAGAATATAAAATGGAGAAAAGACATTCTCTTTAACAAGTGGTTCTGGGAAAACTGGTCAGCCACTTGTAAAAGAATGAAACTAGAACACATCCTAACACCATACACCAAAATAAACTCAAAATGGATTAGAGAGCTAAATGTAAGACCAGATACTATAAAACTACTAGAGGAGAACATAGGCAAAACACTCTCTGACATAAATCACAGCAGGATCCTCCAAGACCCACCTCCCAGAATATTGGAAATAAAAGCAAAAATAAACAAATGGGACCTAATTAAAATCAAAAGCTTCTGCACAGCAAAGGAAACTATAAGCAAGGTGAAAAGACAGCCTTCAGAATGGGAGAAAATAATAGCAAATGAAGCAACTGATAAAGGATTAATCTCCAAAATATACAAGCAGCTCCTGCAGCTCAATTCCAGAAAAATAAGTGACCCAATCAAAAAATGGGCCAAAGAACTAAACAGACATTTCTCCAAAGAAGACATAAAGATGGCTAACAAACACATGAAAAAATGCTCAACATCCCTCATAATCAGAGAAATGCAAATCAAAACCACAATGAGATACCATTTCACACCAGTCAGAATGGCTGCTATCCAAAAGTCTACATGCAATAAATGCTGGAGAGGGTGTGGAGAGAAGGGAACCCTCTTCCACTGTTGGTGGGAATGCAAACTAGTACAGCCACTATGGAGAACAGTGTGGAGGTTCCTCAAAAAACTGGAAATAGAACTGCCATATGATCCAGCAATTGCACTCCTGGGCATACACACCGAGGAAACCAGAATTGAAAGAGACACATATACTCCAATGTTCATTGCAGCACTGTTTATAATAGCCAGGACATGGAAGCAACCTAGATGTCCATCTGCAGACGAATGAATAAGAAAGCTTTGGTACATATAAACAATGGAGTATTACTCAGCCATTAAAAAGAATGCATTTGAACCAGTTCTAATGAGGTGGATGAAACTAGAGCCTATCATACAGAGGGAAGTAAGCCAGAAAGAAAAACACCAATACAATATACTAACTCATATATATGGAATTTAGAAAGATGCAAATGATAACCCTGTATACGAGACTGCAAAAGAGACACAGATGTATAAAACAGTCTTTGGGACTCTGTGGGAGAGGGTGAGGGTGGGATGGTTTGGGAGAATGGCATTGAAACATGTATATTATCATATGTGAAACAAATCGCCAGTTCAGGGTCGATGCATGTTACAGAATGCTCGCGGCTGGTATTCAGGGATGACCCAGAGGGAGGATAAGGGGAGGAGGGAGGTGGGAGGGGGGTTCGGGAGGGGGAACTCATGTACACCCAGGGTGGATTCATGTCAATGTATGGCAAAACCAACCAATATAATATTGTAAAATAATTAGCCTCCAATAATAATAATAAAAAAGAACCCAATATTCTAAAAACTAAGATCATGGCATCCAGTCCCGTCACTTCATGGCAGATAGATGGGAAAAAATGAAAACAGTGAGAGACTTTATTTTCCTGGTCTCCAAAATCACTTTGAGAGTGATTACAGCCATGAAATTAAAAGATACTTGCTTCTTAGAAGAAAAGCTATGACCAACCTAGACAGCGTATTAAAAAGGAGAGACATCACTTTGCCAACAAAGATCCATCTAGTCAAAGCTATGGTTTTTCCAGTAGTGATGTATGGAAGTTAGAGTTGGACCATAAAGAAGGCTGAGTGCCAAAGAATTGATGCTTTTGAACTCTGGTGCTGGAGAAGACTCTTGAGAGTCCCTTGGGCTGCAAGGAGATCCAACCAGTCCATCCTAAAGGAAATCAATCCTGAATATTCCTTGGAAGGACTGATGCTGAGGCTCCAATACTTTGGCCACCTGATGCGAAGAGCCAACTCATTGGAAAAGACCCTGATGCTGGGAAAGATTAAGGGCAGGAGGAGAAGGAGGAGACAGAGGATGAGATGGTTGGATGGCATCACTGGACATGAGTTTGAGCAAGGTCTAGGAGATAGTGAAGGACAGGGAAGCCTGGTGTGTTGCAGTCTATGGGGTCACAAGGAGTCAGACACAACCGAGTGATTGAAAAACAACAATCAGCTTCTGAAATACTTGGAAGCCTAAATCTGAATTGATTTTAAAATTATAACTCTAAGACACTATAAAGAATGTCTGAAGTTCATACTAATCCATCTCAGTCCATCTGAGCTGTTGTAACAGAATACCATGGCCACAGTGGCTTAGAAACAACAGAATGTATTTCTGGAGTTTACGGAGTTCAAGATCAAGGTTCCAGCAGGTTTGGTTGGTGTCTGGTGAGATCCTGCTTCCTGCTTCATAGACGACTGTTGTTTCGCTGTGTCCTCACGTGGTTGCAGAGGCCAGGGGGCTCTCTGCAGTCTCTTTTCTAAGGGCACTAATCCCTTTCATGGAGGCTCAGCCCTCAAGACCCAGTCACCTCCCAAAGTTCTCACTTCCCAGTGTCTTCACGCTGGGCATTAGAGTTCACTATGTGAGTGAGGGGGAGGGGAACAAACATTGCAGGAACCAATGGGGAAAAAAGAAAGTAATTGCTGTCTTGGTGTGTTCTGTCAAACTAAGCCCAGAGCCAGGCACATAGCAGATATTTGTAAATATTTGTAAGAAGGAAGGGAAGACATGGTAGGGAAGTGGACGTGAAGAAGCACACCTAAGAGCACTTCCCCCGATTCCATCCTTTAAAATCAATGGTACAGTTCTAGGCATTGTTTCCTCATCTTTTTACACGGACATCAGTTTAACCTTTTTTCTCTAAGATAATATGCTTCAAGTCAAGTACCTCCTTCTGGCCAGAGCAAGAAATGAACAGTGATCCCTGTTGTTGATTCACTTTTCCCTTGATCTCTGCTGCAGGAGGGTGCAAGCGTCTCTCCCACAGAAAGAAAGAAACATTTAGTCTCCGCTGCCCCCCACCCCCCAGCTGACTTCCAAGGAGGAACGCTGTCCCTCCTCTGGAGTTTTAAAGCTGCCCTGAATGGCCTGTCAAGTTTTACTGAACAGATTTCTTACAGTTTCCCATAGAAAGTAAGATGTCCAAAGCCATGTGTCCAAACCTAGAACAGGACAAACGAGAAACAAAGAATAGGACTTGACTTATTTCAATACAGTAGCCAAAAAGGAAAATAAAGAGATGGACATGGATTTCAAACCTTGAGCCCTGAGAGCAAGGGGGCCGCCTTCTGGCCAGTGTCTCAGAAAACAAGGTGCAGTTAACCACACTGTCCTCAGAAGCAGTGGAGACGGGGAGAAGCCCAAAAAGATGGGCTTCCCTGGTGGCTCAGACAGTAAAGAATCCTCCTGCAATTCAGGAGATCCGGGTTCAATCCCTGGGTTGGGAAGATCCCCTGGAGAAGGGAATACCCACTCCAGTATTCTTGCCTGAGAAATCCATGGGCAGAAGAGCCAGGTGAGCTATGGTCTACGGGGTTGCAAAGAGTCGGACACGACTGAGCAACTAACACACAAATCCAGATAAGTAAAGTGTTTCCTTTACTGCATGAAATAAAAAGTGAAATTCCAACAAATGACATGCATAGGCTGATTTTTGTTGGTGACAGATTATCCACAAACACAATTTAGGAATTACCAACTGCTCCCTCAGCTCGAATTATGTTCAGTCTTTCATGGCACTTTCCTGGGACATTGGCATTGATTTCTTCTCTTTGCCGTGTTTACCTGTCCCGATGATGAGGGTTCCTCTATTCATCTCAGCTTCCCTTGCTCTGTCTACATGAGTCGCTCCCTGGCTCTATTTTCAGCCTTTTCCCAAGCCCTACAATTAAAAGTAGCTTGTCTGCCCCAGGCTGAAGAGGCAGCATTACAACTAGACTCCCTGTTCCCACAGGCGAACTCGAGGCCAAGTTCTGCACTCTCTGCGAAGTGAAGGGCGGAACATGTACTTTACAAAAGTTCTGGAAAAGCTCAGGCTGCATGAGAAAGTGAAATGACTTTGGCAACATGAAGTATTCGCTCCCGTCCACCATCAGATCTCATCACACACAGGCTTAGACACCTGCCCCCGAGACTCCCGAATTCACGTCTTTAACACCAGCCCATCTGCCTGAAGCCTCGGACAGCCAAGGCGGGGAACGACCTCTCTCTGCTAATCAGAATCACCTGGGTAGCTGTTGGAACTGACATTCCCGGGCATCGCCATGCATGTTCCAATTACGCGGGTCTGGGACGCGACCCAGACGTCTGTCGTTGAACTCACACCTGGGTGTTTCTGATGTAACTAGATTACAAGCCCGTAGCTGCGGCCCACTGTGCTTACACCTCCATGTGAATGCCAGCGCTGCTGCCTGGCCGACAGCACCGAAAGCTTCTGGAATGCCTGTGACTCATTTCTTATTCATGGAGGAAGAGAAGAATCAAGGACAGACTCGAGATTGGATCCCTGACGGAGTGATGAGCAGGAAGGATTTGCTGTTTGATTCGATTTTTGAATTTTGGAGTCAGTGCTTTGCCTTCTAAACATCTCCATCTCTTTTCTTCTGGTTTAATCCATGATTTGTTGTTCAGTGGCTAAGTCATGCCTGACACTTTTGTGACTCCATGGACTATCACCTGTCAGGCTTCTCTGTCCATGAGATTTTCCAGGCAAGAAGACTGGGGTGGGTTGCCATTTCCTTCTCCAGGAGATCTTCCATGATTGAACTCATGTCTCCTGAACTGGCAGGCAGGTTCTTTACCACCGAACGACCTGGGAAGCCCCCGATCCATGATTTAGACAGGCCTGAACACTGTAACACTTTCTTTTAGGCAAAAAAATCATTGGCCAAAAAGGTAGAGTCTAGACTCATGTGACCTGTTATCACTGCTTTTGATCCCAACAGTTTGGGAGAATGAACCCATATTCAAGCTGAGGCTGTCACAATATGTGATTAAGCCTGGGTTTGTCAGCAGCCATCCTCATGAGCTGTAAAAGTGAAATCCATCAAGTAAGAAGAGGAAAATACAAATGCTCAAGTTTAAGATCAGGATTCTTGTACCTGCTCCTTTCATCCCTGAGTTCATTTCAGTCGCTCAGTTGTGTCTGACTCTTTGTGACCCCATGGACTGCAGCACGCCAGGCCTCCCTGTCCATCACCAACTCCCAGAGCTTACTCAAACTCATGTCCATCCAGTCGGTGATGCCATCCAACCATCTCATCCTCTGTCGTACTCTTTTATTCCCACCTTCAATCTTTCCCAGCATCAGGGTCTTTTCTAATGAGTCAGTTCTTCTCATCAGGTGGCCAAAGTACTGGAGTTTCAGCTTCAGCATCAGTCCTTCCAATGAATATTAAGGACTGATCTCCTTTAGGATGGACTTGAATCTCCTTGCTGTCCAAAGGACTCTCAAGAGTCTTCAGCACCACAGTTCAAAAGCATCAATTCTTCGGCACTCAGCTTTCTTTATGGTCCAACTCTCACATCCATATATGACTAGCTGAAAAACCACAGCTTTGACTAGATGGACCTTTGTTGGCAAGGTGATGTCTCTGCTTTTTAATATGCTATCTAGGTTGGTCATAACTTTCCTTCCAAGGAGTAAACATCTTTTAATTTCATGGCTGCAATCACCATCTGCAGTGATTTTGGAGCCCAGAAACATAAAGTCAGCCACTGTTTCCATTGTTTCCCCATCTATCTATCATGAAGAGATGGGACCGGATGCCATGATCTTAATTTTCTGAATGTTGAGCTTTAAACCAATTTTTTCACTCTCCTCTTTCACTTTCATCAAGAGGCTCTTTAGTTCAACTTTCTGCCATAAAGGTGGTGTCTGAGGTTATTGATATTTCTCCAGGCAATCTTGATTCTAGCTTGTGCTTCTTTCAGCCCAGCATTTCTCATTATGTACTCTGCATATAAGTTAAATAAGCAGGGTGACATAATATACAGCCTTGACATATTCCTTTCCCGATTTGGAACCAGTCTGTTCTTCCATGTCCAGTTCTAAATGTTCCTTCTTGACCTGCATAAAAATTTCTCAGGAGACAGGTCAGGTGGTCTGGTATTCCTACCTCCTGAAGAATTTTCCACAGTTTGTTGTGATCCACACAAAGGCTTTGGCATAGTCAAGAAAGCAGAAATAGATGTTTTTCCAGAACTCTCTTGCTTTTTTGATGATCCAGTGAATGTGGTAATTTGAACTCTGGTTTCTCTGCCTTTTCTAAGTCCAGTTTGAACATCTGGAGTTCTCCGTTCACATACTGAAGCCTGGTTTGGAGAATTTTGAGCATTACTTTGCTAGCGTGTGAGATGAATGCAATTGTGTGGTAGTTTGAACATTCTTTGGTATTGCCTCTCTTTTTGATTGGAATGAAAACTGACCTTTTCCAGTCCTGTGGCAACTGCTGAGTTTTCCAAATTTGCTAGCATATTGAGTGCAACACTTTCACAGCATCATCTTTTGGGATTTGAAATAGCTCTACTGGAATTCCATCACCTCCACTAGCTTTGTTCATAGTGATGCTTCCTAAGGCCCACTTGACTTTCCATTCCAAGATATCTGGCTCTAGGTGAGTGACACACCATCGTGGTTATCTGAGTCATGAAGATCTTTTCTGTACAGTTCTTCTGTGTATTCTTGCCACCTCTTAATATCTTCTGCTTCTGTTAGGTCCATACCATTTCTGTCCTTTATCGAGCCCATCTTTGCATGAAATGTTCCCTTGGTATCTCTAATTTTCTTAAAGTGATCTCTTGTCTTTCCCATTCTATTGTTTTCCTCTATTTCTTTGCACTGATCACTGAGGAAGGCTTTCTTATCTCTCCTTGCTATTCTTTGGAACTCTGCCTTCAAATGGGTATGTCTTTCCTTTTCTCCTTTGCTTTTAACTTCTCTTCTTTCCTCAGCTATTTTTAAGGCCTTCTCATTTTGCCTTTTTGCATTTCTTTTTCTTGGGGATAGTCTTTTTTTTAATTAATTATTTTAATTGGAGGCTAATTACAATATTGTGGTGGTTTTGCCATACATTGACATGAATCAGCCACGGGTGCACATGTGTCCCCATCCCAAACCTCCCTCCCCGCTTCCCTCTCCCTCCCATCCCCCTGGGTTTTCCCAGAGCACCAACTTTGAGTGCCCTATTTCATAAGTCGAACTTGGACTGGTCACATATTTCACATGTGATAATATACATGCTTCAATGCTATTCTCTCAAATCACCTCACCCTCACCCTCTCCCACAGAGTCCAAAAATCTGTTCTATACACCTGTGTCTCTTTTATTGTCTTGCATATAGGGTCATCATTATCATCTTTCTAAATTCCATATATATATGTGTTCATATACTGTATTGGTGTTTTTCTTTCTGACTTACTTCACTCTGTATAATAGGCTCCAGTTTCATCCACCTCATTCATTAGAACTGGTTCAAATGTGTTCTTTTTAATAGCTGAGTAATATTCCATTGTGTATATATAGCACAACTTTCTTATCCATTTGTCTGCTGATGGACATCTAGGTTTTTGGGGATGGTCTTGATCACTGCCTCCTGTACTATGTCACGAACCTCCATCCATAGTTCATCAGGCACTCTGTCTATCACTTCTAATCCCTTGAATCTATTTGTCATGCCCACTCTATAATTGTAAGGGATTTGATTTAGGTCATACTTGAATGGTCTAGTGGTTTTCCCTACTTTCTTCAATTTAAGTCTGAATTTGGCAATAAGGAGTTCATGATCTGAGCCACAGTCAGCTCCCGGTCTTGTTTTTGCTAACTGTATAGAGCTTATCCATCTTTGACTGCAAAGAATATAATCAATCTGATTTCGGTGTTGACCATCTGGTGATATCCATGTGTAGAGTCTTCTCTCGTGCTGTTGGAAGAGGGTATTTGCTATGATTGTGCATTCTCTTAGCAAAACTCTATTAGACATTGCCCTGCTTCATTTTGTACTCCAAGGCCAAATTTGTTACTCCAGATATCTCGTCTTCCTACTTTTGTATTCCATTCCCCTATAATGAAAAGGACATCTTTTTGGGGTTAGTTCCAGAAGGTCTTGTAGGTCTTCATAGATCTGTTCAACTTCAGCTTCTTCAGTATTACCAGTCAGGGCATAGACTTGGATTACTATGATATTGAATGGTTTGCCTTGGAAACGAACAGAGATCATTCTGTCATTTTTGAGATTGCATCCAAGTACTGCATTTCGGACTCCTGTTGACCATGATGGCTACTCCATTTCTACTAAGGGATTCCTGCCCACAGTAGTAGATATAATGGTCATCTGAGTTAAACCACCACCATTTCAGCCAAGAAAACTCTTTCCAACTCCTTTCCCCTTTACGTTGGTCTGTATTGGGCTTCAAAGTAGTCCTGTATTTTTGTTATGTGACCTTGCATGCAAAGTCTTTACATGCTCATCTCTCCCAGAAGGTGAAGTATCCTTATTTTACATCCTTTTTTTAATGATGGTAGAAATAAAATGTATAAAACGTCTGAGACAGAACCCCAAACCTCTTGTGACTGATAAATGATAGCTGTTCTCCACCCCCACCCCTTTTCTTTAACTTCTCTGAACTTTATTGCTATAGCCACTTCACTTCCTGGGCTTCCCTTGTGGCTCAGCTGGTAAAGAATCTGCCTGCAATGTGGGAGACCTGGGTCTGATCCCTGGGTTGGGAAGATCCCCTGGAAAAGGGAAAGGCTACCCACTCCAGTTTTCTGGCCTGGAGAATTCCATGGACTGTATAGTCCACGGGGTTGCAAAGAGTCGGACACGACTGAGTGCCTTTCACTCACTCACATGCCACTTTCTGAGGCATCCGAATATCCTCTCATCCAAACTCCAGACTGGATCCCAATATCTTCCATTCAATTTCAGGACTGCAGCTCCCAGACACAGTGCCTGGGTGTGCCTTCAAAAAGAGTGCATCCATAGGTTTGTTTTCAAAGTCTGTTCATCTATCTCGGTTTTGTAAGTTCATTTGTATCATCTCTTCAGATTCCACATGTAAGCAATATCACATGATCTGTCTTTCTCTGCATATGTACGCTTCTCCACCAGCATTCAAAGCAGCCAAAAATTGGAAGCTATGCAAATTAGGGCAAGAGTACCCCTCTGGGCTATTGACTCCTTTGGGGACAGGATTAAGAAGACTATAACTTACTGGATTTCATTTCAACTCAAGCCCAGACAGGACGTGACCATCCATACTGCCAGGCTGGGTTGCAATCTTTTCCTAGGTCTTTTCTTCTCTTGGCTTGGGAAAGTGACTGGGAACAGAGATTGATTGATTCATTCATTCCACTGCTGTGTACTGCATTTCAACTTCTAAATGACCAATTTCATCATTCCCCCAACCCGTTTCCTCAGCATCCTTCCCATGTGTTCCCACCTCTCGAGGTGCTCTGTCTAAAGGCTGGAGCGTGCAGGTGAAGGTACGCATGACATCCTTGGTCATTCACCCTTCACTGCTTCTGCCCCGTCTCCTGAAACTATTCCCACCAAGGCCAGCCTCCATAATCATGAGATGACAAAAGCTATTTAAGAATACAGAGACATGAAACGTGTGGGCCTGTTCCTTTCACTCAGAGAGAAAGAGAACCCAAACCCTTGGCAGTGTATCTTCTTCAAACTGTTGTAGCACTTGAAATTCACCACCACCGTCTCCTTCTCAAAAAATCTCTCACCTGCTCAGCTTTGAGGTCATTACCTTGTCTTGTTTTTCCCTTTCTTACTTAATTTCCATCAAATAATTCCCCTGCCCTTTTTATGCCCTTCAATGTTGACAGCTCAGTTGGTAAAGAATCTGCCTGCAATGCAGGAGATCCCGGTTCAATTCCTTGGTCAGGAAGATTCCCTGGAGAAGGGACAGGCTACCCACTGCAGTATTCTTGGGTTTCCCTGGTGGCTCAGTTGGTAAAGAATCCGCCTGCAATGTGGGAGACCTGGGTTCAATCCCTGGGTTGGGAAGATCCCCTGGAGGAGGGCATGGCAACCCACTCTGGTATTCTTGCCTGGAGAATCCCCATGGACAGAGGAACCTGGGGGGCTACAGTCCACGGGGTCTCAAAGAGTCAGATACAACAGCGACTTTCACGTTTTCACTTTCACTTCAATGTTGGTCTCCACAGACTTTCATTCCTCCCCTTGTCTTTTCTCTCAAGAGAACCGCCTCCGTTCCTGGATGTTCAAATCCCATCTGATGTGTTGGCGGCTCCCAGATCTCATTTTCTAGCCCAAATCTCTATTCCTAGCTCTAAACATATGCTCTCAGCCACTTACTGGGCATTTTAAAGTGTATGTATCAGAGGCGCCTAAACTCAGCAATGTGCCAGGTATAAACCATCAGTCCCTCTCCATGTGTGACCATCTACCCAGAATCCCAAGCTGGGGAGTTTGGGTGCCTCCCTCAGATGTGGGAGGCAAACTGAGGAGGGGGAGATTTTTTTTCCACTGATCAACTTTTTAAACTTTTTAAATACAATTTTAGAAGCTCACTTTTTGTTTATAGTTATTACAAAATACTGGCTCTATTCTCCATGTTGGACGATCCACCCTTGCAGCCTATCTTGCACCCAGGAGTTTGTGCCTCCCTCTCTCCAGCCCCTACCCGCCCCTCCCACTGCAAACCACCAGCTAGTTCTCTGCGTCTGTGATTCTGCTTCTTTTTTGTTATATCCGGTTCTTCAGATGGGAAGGGAGACATACTGGTCACCAAACCTGCTTTAGAAATGCCTCTGGATCAGTCCTTCATCCTCATCATGACTGTCTTAACTCAGGCCCTCAGCGTGTCACCCTGAGACTTAGAGAAGGGGGTGTCTCATCCAGGACACACTCCCCTGATCACCCCCGCTGGGCTGGGCTGGCTGGGCTGGGCTGGGCGAGACCCACCTCCCTGTGTTCCCTCGGCCTCAGATTGGTCAGTGAGACAAGTGTGGAGGCCGTGACCCCACCCCTCGGCCTCTTCTGCTGCTTAGAGCAGAGATGACACTCCTCTAGTCTTTGTTCCCAGTACCAAGAACAGGGTAAACTCACGGGGTGTGTGTGTATGTGTGTGTTAGTCACCCAGTAGTGTCCAGCTCTTTGTGACCCCGTGGACTGCGGCCCACCAGGCTCCTCTGTCCAGGGAATTCTCCAGGCAAGAATACTGGAATGAGACACCATTCGCTTCTCCAGGGGATCTTCCCGACCCAGGGATCAAACCTGGGTCTCCTGCACTGCAGGTGGAATCCGTACTGTCCAAGCCACCAGGGAAACTCAAAACTCACAATAACATTGTTGAATTGAAATCTCCTCTCCTGGAAGGAAAATGACCTGGCCTGCTGAGGAGGCTCTCTATCCCACCTCCTGGGCCAGCCTGGACCAGGGAACCTTATCAACCCCACCTCCTGCCAGGAACAAAATCCACCACCCAACAGGAGCCACACCTGCCTGCCAACCAGTGCCAACTGTTTTGACTGATTTCACCCCCTCCCTTATTCCCCAGCCTCATTTTTATTCCTTTCCTTATCCTCCAACACACAGTGGTCTTTCTTTTATCTGCCTCCCTTCCTAGTCAGACCTGACGTTTTTGTTGCTGTTTGAGTAAATCTAAAGGCCTTGAGGCTCACACTGATCTTTTAACTGTGCTCAACCTGGGTACACACTGGCTGACCCCTGCCCCCCGACCCCTCAAGAGATTCTGGGTCTGAATGTACATCGGGAGTATTTTTAAAGGTCCTTGGCTCCAGGTGAATCTAAAATGCAGCCAGTTAAGACTATTGTCTGTTCCCTGCATACTCAGAGGGCAGTCCTCAGACCGTCGGCATCTCAGACCCAGCCTCAGACCTGAATCGCATCCTGAACCAGTCGATAACCTGCATGAGATCAAGGTCCCCAGGTGGCTGTACGCACATGAACTTTTCAGGAGAGTCAATAGGATATGACACTGACACCTACTGGGTGAACTTAGGCAGTCCCCTGCCTCGGTTTCCCCATCTACATGATGGCACTAAAAATAGCGCTGTCTCCCAGGGATGGAGGAGGGAGTAAAAGGGGTCACCGTGGTCATCAGGGGAGGGGCTGGATGAGGCACTTATACGTGTCAGCCTCGTTATCATTCATTCTCTCTCTTCCTGTCTCAGTCCATCTCTTTCCCTGCTTCCTGGTCGGAGGAGGCCAAAGCAGGGCCACTCTTTATTTCTAGGATCCTTCTCTGTTATCCCGGGAAGCAGAGCCAACAGAAGGCTGACAGAAGACGTAATCGCATCCAAATTAAACATTTCCCATTTGAAGCCCACAAAGAGGTTGCGGCTCCCTTGGTTCACCTGCATCACCCAAAAAACACTATGACCTGGGCTTTCTGAGGCCCTGCTGCCCGATGACACACTCACCCACCTGCCGAGAGTGCTGTGACGCCTGCACCCCGTTACACAGGCGTTCTGTTTCCAGAAGCTGCGTGGTGACTGGGCCCCTCCACGACTGAGGCTGGCGTGTCCACAAGGCTGCCAGGCACTGTTTCAAGAGGCAGATCATTTAAAACCAGCGATTGGAACTCCACTGGCTTTTGCAAGGAATTATTTGAAGGAATCCAAGATGCCAGAGGGATCATCATAAAAAGGACAGGGAGGGGGAGATTTTGAATGTTTAAAGCCACCTGGGATCTATTTAGGGAGGTTCCAAACATCGGGGATGTGTCCAGTCTGCAGCCCAGTATTTTCTAGTGCTCTCTTTGGGAGAGGTCAAGCCTCCCCCGTGATTGGATGGAGTCTCTTTGAAAAGCTGACATTGAACTGGGACATAATAACAGCCTCGGGACATCAGAGCCCTGGTGCCTGGCCTGCAGTCCTGGACGTTTTTATGTGCATCGCATTAAGAGCCTCCATCTCCCAGGACAAAGCGGGGAAGCTCCTCCATGGTGGGTGGCCCCAATTAAACCCTGTGCCTAGTGAGTTTCCGCCGAAGCTGACTGGAAGGCAGCCAGGGCTGATTAGAAAGCAGGCACCTCAAATGGCCCAGCGCGGCTGTAATGAAAAACCCTGGAAAACTGCTAAATGACACAGAGGAAAATCATTACAGTTGAGCCCCCACCCCCACCCCTATGCTCCCTCATGTCTAAAAAATAAAAAAAGAAAACCCTTCTTCAGAATTGCCTAAATATTGCTTTGCCCAATGAGTTAGCTGTACAGTAAATGAAAGATCTCTCACAGACATACAGCTTTGAACACACTGCTCTCATTAGCAAACAGTTCTCTGGTCTAAAAAGCACAGAAAGGGAATGCAGACAAAAACAAAACAAAAACAAACCCCCTCTTAAAAAAAAAAAAAAAAGGAGATAAATTGCTACATACACCATAGAGCTGACAAGCAGACTTAGCATGGAATGTCTGCAAATCTTGATTTAATTTAAGAACAGTAATAAGTGTTTTTTTTTGAATAGTGACAAAACCAATATGAGCTCTTTTTGAAAACCTTGAAAAAGAAAGTATGATGAGAGAATGAAAGTAATTTATCACCCGCCCCTCAAAGATGACTACAGATAACATAGTATCTTCCTTCTGAAAGCCCGTTTTGCACAGTTGAGATGGCATCCGATACAGTGAACTGCTTTGTGTAACCACTATTATATGGCATATGCTGCAGGTATTAAAATGCTCCGGACCCTCACTGTCAGTAGCTGGGACATAATCCACCAGAGGAGTGTAGCCTAGCACACTTAGCAAAACTCTGGAAGCTCTCTTGCTGTGGGGCAGCTGAGTGCTAACAATCATAGCAGTGGTGGGGGTACTGACACCATCGCGCCCAGAATGGGGAGGGGAGTCAGGGACTCATATTCCTGAGTTACACTGGGCCAAACATCATGTCAAGGAATGTTCTATAGCGTTCCTCATTTAATCCTCCAACAACACTCCAAGGGGTTATTCCAATCTCCTCTAACATAGAAGGAAACTGGTGTTCGTTGATAGGTGAGGTCACTGGGCAAAGTTCCTTAGCTAGTGAGACAGCTAGGAAGACAATTCAAGTGTGTCAGGTTCTCCCTTCACCCTTCCCCCTCGTCTACTGGCAGATGAAAAGCAGTATATCCTCAACAGAGCATGAGTTTGGGGTCTACTCCTTGCTTGTGAGTACTGTGCAAAAGATAAATACCCATTGAACACATGCTTCACAGATAGCCTTCATCCTACTTTGAATCTCATGAGTTCTCTCATCACAAGCCTAGTGATTGAACCCACAAAATATGACATTCACGAGGCCATCTCTTTTCCTAATGAAAACTGTAATTTTACATATGAAGGGTAGCATACGTTGTTAATAATGTACAACTAGGAAAACAGAAGAACAAAGGCAAACGTGTGTCTCAGAAAGTTCCACTGCAGTATACAGAGACTCGAGTTTGGTTGATAAAGAAATAGCAGTGACGACAATGATAATCAAAGTTAAAAGGTTGCTTATAGTAGGGCAAGCACTATGAACATTTCAAGAACAGAAACATCAGAGTATTCTGTAGCATAGTTGCCTAATCTAGAAAATGAAAGTGAGAATGTCTAATGGATAAAGAAATAAGTAATTCCCTACTGATAAAACGGCAACCCATTCCAGTATTTGTGCCTGGGAAATCCCATGGCCAGAGGAGCCTGACAGGCTACAGTCCATGGGGTCTCAAGAGAGTCAGACAACCACCACCCCCAGCACTGACAAAATTTGGGCAAGTGGCAGTGGCAGAATAGGTCCATCTCAGCATCTTTTACTGGGTAGTATGAAGCATGAAGGGCTTCCCTGGGGCTCAAGCGGTGAAGAATCTGCCTGCAATGCAGAAGACCTGGCTTCAGTTCCTGGGTTGGGAAGATCTCGCAGAGAAGAAAATGGCAACCCACCCCAGTGTTCTTGCCTAGTGAATTCCGTGAACAGAGGAGTCTGGCAAGCTACAGTCCACGGGGCTGAAAAGAGTCAGACACGACTGAGTGGCTAAAAAGGACTTGGACCAGCGGTACAGTACCCCTTCATCCCCATCACACCAGTAGGAGTTTCAGGCTCCAGGGGGCCTCAGTGGAGGAATGAACTATATTCCTGGGGTCTAACAGTAGATATCTTTAGACCCATCCCTGAAGGCTTAGCCATCCAAGACTGCAGCTGGGAATGGACAGCATTTCAAATTCATCTTGAACTTTCAGCAGCACATTGTAATACACACTCATAATTCACCCGGATTATCTCTGGGTGCCAGAATACTCACCCGGGCAAGTCATGGGCCTGAGGCAAGATAGCATAGCTATGCTCAAATGAACGGGGAAAGCTGTTGAGAGAAGCAAAACTTTGAGGCCTGCTAGAGGAAGGAGGAAACTGAGGGCAAAAATGCAGAGAACAAAACTGAAGACAATGTCTATTGAACGGATGCAGTATAATGT
Source organism: Moschus berezovskii (assembly GCF_049115385.1). Taxonomy (NCBI): domain Eukaryota; kingdom Metazoa; phylum Chordata; class Mammalia; order Artiodactyla; family Moschidae; genus Moschus; species Moschus berezovskii. The sequence goes on along the minus strand of NC_142481.1, from coordinate 59,378,828 downwards.
AAAGACAAGGAAACCTGGACAGGTGCAAAGAGAGGAAATGGTGTTTGACCCTTACAACAGCTCTGTGAGGACGGTAATAGAAGTAGCAACTGATAAACTCTAAGCTAGCACATAGATTATAGTCTTTGTGAATCTTTTTTTTTTTGGCTGCACTGCCTATCATGTGGGATCTTAGTTCTCTGACCATGGATTGAAACTGTGCCCCCTGCATTGGAATGCAGAGTCTTAACCACTGGACCACCAGGGAATCTTTTTAACTCCATCTTTATGTTAAGCCAGATGATTAGACTTACCCTGTCTGCTAGAATGTGACTGCAGTGCTGTGACCCGTGAACCCTCTGTATCGAATAATATTGGAAGTCGAGTGGTCTTGCCAGAACTGGAAAGACTTCTAGACATGTGCCCCTCACGTTTCTTCTGACTCCTCCTAACTCTGCACTCCTCCGTCTCTCCCCTCATCCACTTTCCTCTCCCCTGTCCTGCATCAACCCAGACGTGGAACCCAGCAATTCTTGTTTGCTCAAAAATGCTCAAGAAAGGCATTTATGTGTGCAGCAGTTGTCACTGAAGTTTGGAGACCCAGATGCTTTTTATTTTTGACTGTGGAAAAATACTGTCTTGGTCAGGGTTCTCCAGAGAAACAGAAGTAATAGGACACAAATAGAAACACAGAAGGAGAGTTAGTACGAGGGATTGGCTTGCCCAGTTATAGAGGCTGAGAAGTCCCACCATCTGCCATCTGCAAGCTGCAGGCTCAGGAAAGCCGTTGCCAGAGTGACAGTTCAAGCCTGAAGGCCTGGGAACCTGCAGGGGTTGCGGGAAGGGGCGGGCAGGGTCTGAGTCCTGGCCCAAAAGCCTGAGAACCAGGAGCGCTAATGTCCAATGCAGGGGAAGGTGCGTCTCCCAGCTCAAGCCCAGAGAAAGAATTTACCATTCCTCCCATTTGGGGGACTTTTTCTTCTTTTTAGGCCCTTGGTGGCTTGGACAATGCCTACAGGCATTGGTGGGAGCTGATCTCTGAACCTGGGTTACCCAGGCAAATGATAATCTCTTCTGGAAACAGCATCACAGACACACCCAAAGATAATGTTTTATGGCTTATCAGGGCATCCTTGAGAAACCTGTATGCAGGTCAGGATGCAACAGTCAGAACTGTACATGGAACAACAGACTGGTTCCAAATAGGAAAAGGAGTACGTCAAGGCTGTATATTGTCACCTTGCTTATTTAACTTATATGCAGAGTACATCATGAGGAACGCTGGGCTGGAAGAAGCACAAGCTGGAATCAAGATTGCTGGGAGAAATATCAATAACCTCAGATATGCAGATGACACTACCCTTATGGCAGAAAGTGAAGAGAAACTCAAAAGCCTCTTGATGAAAGTGAAAGAGGAGAGTGAAAAGGTTGGCTTGAAGCTCAACATTCAGAAAACAAAGATCATGGCATCTGGTCCCATCACTTCATGGGAAATAGATGGAAAAACAGTGGAGACAGCGTCAGACTTTATTTTTTTGGGCTCCAAAATCACTGCAGATGCTGATTGCAGCCATGAAATTAAAAGACGCTTACTCCTTGGAAGGAAAGTTATGACCAACCTTGTTAGTATATTAAAAAGCAGAGACATTACTTTGCCAACCAAGGTCTGTCTAGTCAAGGCTAAGGTTTTTCCCATGGTTATGTATGGATGTGAGAGTTGGACTGTGAAAAAAGCTGAGCGCCGAAGAATTGATGCTTTTGAACTGTGGCGTTGGAGAAGACTCTTAAGAGTCCCTTGGACTGCAAGGAGATCCAACCAGTCCATTCTAAGGGAGATCGATCCTGGGTGTTCATTGGAAGGACTGACGCTAAAGCTGAAACTGCAATACTTTGGCCACCTCATGCGATGAGTTGACTCACTGGAAAATACTCTGATGCTGGGAAAGGTTGGGGGCTGGAGGAGAAGGGGACGACGGAGAATGAGATGGCTGGATGGCATCACCAACTCTGTGGACATGAGTTTGAGTGAACTCCGGGAGTTGGTGATGGACAGGGAGGCCTGGCGTGCTGTGATTCATGGGGTCGCGGAGAGTCGGACACAACTGAGCGACTGAACTGAACTGAGGGCATCCTTAGCCCAGTCAAGCTGACACATAAAATTAAGCATCACGAGACCACACAATATAAACTTTGCGTTTCAGCCACTTGAAATTGTGCAATTCAGTGGCATGCAGTGCATCCACAATGTGGTTCGACCATCGCCAGCATCAGAGGGGTCTACATCATGGAGGCCTAAGCTGATTCAAAGCAGATATTGTTTTCTTACAAGTCACCGGGTCACCCACCCGGTGGTGTGAAATCTCCCTAAATCCAAAGACTTCTCTCCTGTCCTCTCCTTTTCTCCTGTCTCTTGTTTGAAATAATTCAGCCTCCACCTCAGGCCTGGCCTATCCCAGCAGATCAAATAACTCATGAATGGATCCTGCAGAAACAGAAGGTCCTTCATTCCCTCCTTCACTCTTCAGTAGAACAGAATAACCAAAGTGCTGATGATTCAGACGCCTTCTCTGCTCAAAAAGAAGCTGCAAAGAGGTGGATTTCCTTGGGGCTCTGAAGGGTGTTGTCTCCCTCAGAAGGAAGAAAGATTAATCATTGGTTTGAGCTTAAGATTAAAAATTTATTGTTTTTGTCAACTTTTAAAATATAAAAGCTGGAATCCATTCTCTCAACCATGGAGCTAGGAGTGAAACCAAGCCAGATCTTCTCATCTTTAGTTCAGACTGACTGAAAGGGTCTATTTGTAAAGGTTGACCCAAGAGACCATGATTGACAGGAGCCTGAACTCTGGTTTCTCAATGGGAAGCCTTCCACACTATCCTCCACCCCTCCATAATGGACTGATGACCCTGCTCTTTGATCTTTAAACACTCAATATTGTTATCAAACCAAACTTGGGTCCACTTGCCCATATACAGTGAAGCCAATCTACTGACATTGGATTGTGGGGAAGGAAAGTGCAGTGTTTATTGCAAGGAGAGTTGGATCATAAAGAAAACTGAGCACCAAAGAACTGATGCTTTCAAACTGTGGTGTTGGAGAAGACTCTTGACAGTCCCTTGGACAGTAAGGAGATCAAACCAGTCAATCCTAAAGGAAATCAATCCTGAATATTCATTGGAAGGGTTGATGCTGAAGCTCTAATACTTTGGCCATACTTTGGCCACCTGATGCAAAGAACTGACTCATTGGAAAAGACCCTGATGCTGGGAAAGATTGAAAGCAGGAGGAGAAGGGGATGACAGAGGATGAGATGGTTGGATGGCATCACCAACTCGATGGACATGAGTTTGAGTGAACTCCAGGAGTTGGTGATGGACAGGGAGGCCTGGCGTGCCGCAGTCCATGGGGTCACGAGAGCTGGACACGACTGAGCGGCTGAACAACAATAAACAAGGAGAATGGGTAGTTTGTGCTCTAAAGCCCTGAACTCTCTGAAGGATTTCAGCTAAAGAGTTTCTAAAGGCCAGGTGAGCGAGGGGTATCCCAAGGTACCTGATCAGCTTGTGCACAATTCTCTGATTGATTGATGGTGAGAAAACAGGGTGGTGTCCCTGGGGTTAATCTTTAGGTGCCAGTAGGCTTGGGGGCTACTGATCTGATCTGTCTCAGATCATGATATGGGTGCTCATGATTATCAAGTACCTAAATCTTCCACTTGGTGGTGATTTTAGCGTCTATGAAACAACGTCGGAAGGCTACAGCAGATGCTAGTGTCTCGGTACTTCAGAGAGGAGCTAAAGCAGAGGCCCTGGGGAGGGAGCTGTCCGAGGAAGGTCCCGTGGGGTCCTGGGTTGTAGTATTTCACTCTGTCATGGCACAGAAAATTAAACCAAAAGCTAAAATAAAGTGGGACGGTTAACCTACTGGACTTCAAGCCTCTGAGATCTAGGGGCTATGCTAATTCTCTCTTAAATGGTGGTTTTCAACTGAGGACATTCCCTCTACCCAGGGGACATTTGGCAATGTCTAGAGACACTGGGGGTTGTCATCAGGGGCTAGGGATTGCTACTGGCATTTATTGTTCAGAGGCCAAGGTGTTGCTAAACATCCCACAGTGCACAGAACAGAACCTCCACAACAAAGACTCACCCAATGCAAAGTGTCAATAGTGCCAAAGCTGATGAATCTTGATCTTAAAGTTTATTTATCCAGCAAATATTTATTAAGCGCTGTCTATGTATCATACCTTGTGCTGAGAGTTAGAAAACTCATGCCTGTTTTCTCACCGTAATTATTTTTGTAATAATAGTCAACACCCAATGAAAGTTAAAGGACTTAGGGTCCTATGTTAACTCTTCACATATCTAATCTTATCTTCTACAGTCTTCACAATAGCTCTGTAATGTCATCATCTCAAATGATAGAGTAGAAGCTTGTAGAGGTTAAATAGTTTTCCTAAGACAGCACAGCATCTGGCTCAGGTTTTATGATTCCTAAGCAATGGCAAGCCACTCCAGTACTCTTGCCTAGAAAATCCCATGGACGGAGGAGCCTGGTGGGCTGCAGTCCATGGGGTCGCTAAGGGTCGGACACGACTGAGCGACTTCACTTTCACTTTTCACTTTCCACTTTCACACATTGGAGAAGGAAATGGCAACCCACTCCAGTGTTCTTGCCTGGAGAATCCCAGGGACGGGGGAGCCTGGTGGGCTTCCGTCTATGGGGTCACACAGAGTCGGACACGACTGAAGTGACTTAGCAGCAGCAGCAGCAGCAACAATCACATACAATCACTACCAGATAAAAAGCAATTAGGAATCATAGTATGTACCTCACAGGGTTGTTGTAAAGATTATTTATGTGATCTTTTTTATTTAGTAACTCCACAAATACTGTAGGCTTTCAAGGCTAGAATCTTTAGAATGACTTTTGCTACAGTGGGTGGTTTGAGAGGTGCTGCTGCTGCTGCTGCTGCTGCGTCACTTCAGTCGTGTCCGACTCTGTGTGACCCCATAGACAGAAGCCCACCAGGCTGCTAGACTGTCACTTAACGGAAGAGAGAAGACAGGACGTCTAAAGAGGGACTATGATTGCAGGAAATCCTGAATACCAGATGATTCCCCAGGGATGATAAACCTCTGTTGCAGATCCTTTTTAGGAGAATGAGCCCATGTGTGTGTGTGTCTGTGTGTGTTGGGGAGGGGAGACTTAGTGGATGGCAGAAAACAGAGAATCCTGACAGACACTATTGATGAGGAGAGTGTGGACCAGCCAACAAAAGAAGCATCTCTACTTCTCAGGATCTCGATCCACCCCTTTTCAGTAAATGTTAAAGAGTTCTCTGCCCCCTCTCATTTCACCAGGATTTTCTGAGAAGGAGGAAGTGTGCAAATAGTGGTTGTGTTTGTAAACAGAAATGGGGAGGAGCCAGGAAGTCTGGAAAAGCCCTCAGCCCCTGCTGTGGGTCTGACGCCCAGGGAGGGACAGAGGGAAGGACGGGGGAGTGTCAGCAGCTTAGCCCTCTGTGCAGTCTAAAGAAAGGAAAGTGAAGTTGCTCAATCGTGTCCGACTCTTTACAACCCCATGGACTGTAGCCCACCAGGCTCCTCCATCCATGGAATTTTCCAGGCAAAAATACTGGAGTGGGTTGCCATTTCTTTTTCTAGAGGATCTTCCCGACGCAGGGATCAAACCTGGGCCTCCAACACTGCAGGCAGACAGTCTGAGCCACCTGGGAAGCCCACTGTGCAGTCCAAGGAAGCTTCCAAGGAAGCTTCCAAAAGACCCCGGAAGAGACCTTGAGAAAAAGCCAGCCATCAGAGGTATGTTTTGTGTTTCCTAGGGATGAGCCTGCTTTAGTGTCATGCGGCACTGACTGCTGGCTAAAGGCAGCCCACCGGAAGTGTGCCCTTGGCAGGAAGGCAGCAAGGGGGTCCAGGGCATGGCAGCTGGGCCCTTGGTTAGCTGGTTCTCTTCCCTGCGGTGCAATGTTTGTGAGAGGTATTCCCATGGCCACCACACTGATGTCTAATAAATGTCTCATGAAACACCCATGGGACGTCCCTGGTGGTCCTGTGTTTAAGAGTCTGCCTTCAAACGCAGGGAATGCAGGTTCAAGCCCTGGATGGGGAGTGGAGACCCCACACTCTGTGGGGCAGCTGAGCCCCCGGGCTCCAGCTAGATAAGCTCAAGTCCCACAACCACTGAGACCACATGCTCTAGAGCCGTGCTCCCCAAAAGACACCCCAGCACAGCCTCCGTCTCCCCCCAGAACACCCACAAACGTTCTTTCGATTCAACTAGACATGCGTGTCCTCAAACACACACCCTTCGGGCAAGCAGTGTGACACCTGCCTGTCCTGGGAACTGAACTGGAGCATCTGTTTATCTTCCCATCTTGGAACCAGTGAGCTCACCTGCTGGCAGCACACGTGACACCTGCCCCTCTCCGTGTACACACCCTCTCACTCCACCCCACCTCGCCCCTGAATGGCCCAGTCTGCGGTTTTGTTTCCTATTAAGATCTGTATCTCCACTTCGATTGTCTGGCCCTTCTGTTTCTTTCTGAAGCCACAAGGCCCAGGATAAGAAGCCATAAACACCATAATCATGTGTAAACAATACCTCTCTGAGATGAGCTCAAGCAAAGGAGGTGGTCTGGTTGTCATCCCTCTCCTGCGGGCCCTGCCCAACCTCCTGGGGCATCAGGGATGACGGGACGGGTGTGCTGAGCTGCTGGACCCCGGCCAGCCAGCTGAGAGTCCTTTGGTGGGACCTGAAATGGGGATCATGTGGGGCAGATGGAGGAGAGGGGTTTCAGGATCCTCCCTGAGCACTCTGTAGGTGGCCGCAGGGTGCTTGACTCAGATCCAGGAGAGGCACCTGGCTCCAGGCTGGCAGGGAGCCAGAGGCAGAGGGTATAAGCTTGCTGCAAATGATGGTGTCTGGACTCAGAGCATGCTTTATTGTTGTGTGTCTCTTTAAAACTAATTCCTCAGTGAAAGATGTTTGAAACCTAAGCCTTCCCAACCTCCCTCTCCATTTTATTGTCAGTTGCAGACACTTGTCCCTGTTGAGAGTGAGGAGAGTCCTGCTAACAAGCCAATCCCTGCTGGATGCTGAAGGCTTGAGCAACACCAGGCACAGCTGCTGAAACTGGGGAAGCTTCTCCCAGGTCTGGGAAAGAGCATTCCCTAGAGAATCCCAGGCTGTGCTGCCTAGCGCAGTCAATGAAGAAAGGGTGATTGCTCAAAAATGTTTGGAATCAGTTCAGTTCAGTCGCTCAGTCATGTCCGACTCTCCGTGACCCCATGAATCACAGGACGCCAGGCCTCCCTGTCCATCACCAACTCCCGGAGTTCACTCAAACTCATGTCCACAGAGTCGGGGATGCCATCCAGCCATCTCAGTCTCTGTCGTCCCCTTCTCCTCCCACCCCCAACCTTTCCCAGCATCAGAGTCTTTTCCAGTGAATCAACTCATCGCATGAGGTGGCCAAAGTATTGCAGTTTCAGCTTTAGCATCAGTCCTTCCAATGAACACCCAGGATTGATCTCCTTTAGAATGGACTGGTTGGATCTCCTTGAAGTCCAAGGGACTCTCAAGAGTCTTCTCCAGCACCACAGTTCAAAAGCATCAATTCTTCGGTGATCAGCTTTCTTCACAGTCCAACTCTCACATCCATACATGACCACGGGAAAAACCATAGCCTTGACTAGACGGACCTTGGTTGGCAAAGTAATGTCTCTGCTTTTTAATATACTATCAAGGTTGGTCATAACTTTCCTTCCAAGGAGTAAGCGTCTTTTAATTTCATGGCTGCAATCAGCATCTGCAGTGATTCTGGAGCCCAAAAAAATAAAGTCTGACACTGTTTCCACTGTTTTTCCATCTATTTCCCATGAAGTGATGGGACCAGATGCCATGATCTTTGTTTTCTGAATGTTGAGCTTCAAGCCAACCTTTTCACTCTCCTCTTTCACTTTCATCAAGAGGCTTTTGAGTTTCTCTTCACTTTCTGCCAAAAGGGTGGTGTCATCTGCATATCTGAGGTTATTGATATTTCTCCCAGCAATCTTGATTCCAGCTTGTGCTTCTTCCAGCCCAGCGTTCCTCATGATGTACTCTACATATAAGTTAAATAAGCAAGGTGACAATATACAGCCTTGACGTACTCCTTTTCCTATTTGGAACCAGTCTGTTGTTCCATGTACAGTTCTGACTGTTGCTTCCTGACCTGCATACAGGTTTCTCAAGAGGCAGGTCAGGTGGTCTGGGATTCCCATCTCTTTCAGAATGTTCCACAGTTTCTTGTGATCAACACAGTCAAAGGCTTTGGCATAGTCAATGAAGCAGAAATAGATGTTTTTGTGGAACTCCCTTGCTTTCTCCATGATCTAGCGGATGTTGGCAATTTGATCTCTGGTGCCTCTGCCTTTTCTAAAACCTGCTTGAACATCTGGGAGTTCACGGTTCACATATTGCTGAAGCCTGGCTTGGAGAATTTTGAGCATGACTTTACTAGCGTGTGAGATGAGTGCAATTGTGCGGTAGTTTGAGCATTCTTTGGCATTGCCTTTCTTTGGGATTGGGATGAAGACTGACCTTTTCCAGTCCTGTGGCCATTGCTGAGTTTTCCAAATTTGCTGGCATATTGAGTGCAGCACTTTCACGGCATCATCTTTCAGGACTTGAAATAGCTCAACTGGAATTCCATCACTTCCACTAGCTTTGTTCGTAGTGATGCTTTCTAAGGCCCACTTGACTTCACATTCCAAGATGTCTGGCTCTAGGTCAGTGATCACGTTATCGTGACTATCTTGGTTGTGAAGATCTTTTCTGTACAGTTCTTCTGTGTATTTTTGCCACCTCATCTTAATATCTTGGTTTCTGTTAGTTCCATACCATTTCTGTCCTTTATCGAGCCCATCTTTGCATGAAATGTTCCCTTGGAATCTCTAATTTTCTTGAAATACGTGGATGTAAAAACTTTCTTCCAAAATGTATATGGTGTAGGAGAGTGGTCCTCAAAGCATGGTCCCCAGACCGTCAGCAGCAGTGGTAGCATCACCAAAAAATGCATTAGAAATGCAAATTCTGGGGCTTCCCTGGTGGTACAGTGGATAAGAATCTGCCTCCCAGTGCAGGCGACACAGGTTCCATCCCTGGTCCAGGAAGATCCTACATGCCATGGGACAACTAAGCCTATTGATACCACACACCTTAACTACCGAAGCCCACGGTCTAGAGCCCGTGAGACACAGCTACTGAGTCCACACGCTGTAACTACTGAAGCCCCTGATCTAGAGCCCGTGAGACACAGCTACTGAGTCCACACGCTGTAACTACCGAAGCCCCTGATCTAGAGCCCGTGAGACACAGCTACTGAGTCCACACGCTGTAACTACCGAAGCCCCTGATCTAGAGCCCGTGAGACACAGCTACTGAGTCCACACGCTGTAACTACCGAAGCCCCTGATCTAGAGCCCGTGAGACACAGCTACTGAGTCCACACGCTGTAACTACCGAAGCCCCTGATCTAGAGCCCGTGAGACACAGCTACTGAGTCCACACGCTGTAACTACCGAAGCCCCTGATCTAGAGCCCGTGAGACACAGCTACTGAGTCCACACGCTGTAACTACCGAAGCCCCTGATCTAGAGCCCGTGAGACACAGCTACTGAGTCCACACGCTGTAACTACCGAAGCCCCTGATCTAGAGCCCGTGAGACACAGCTACTGAGTCCACACGCTGTAACTACCGAAGCCCCTGATTTAGAGCCCCTGAGACACAGCTTCTGATTTCACACACTGTAAGTACTGAAGCCCCTTCTCTGGAGACTGTGGGCCACAACTACTGATTCCACATGGTGTAAGTACTGAAGCCCCTGATCTAGAGCCCATGAGACACAGCTACTGAGCCATGTGCCACAGTCATTGGAGACTGGGATCCTTCAAGCCTGTGCTGCACACGAGAAGCTACCCCAATGAGAAGCCCACACTCTGCAATGCAGAGTAGCCCCGCTTGCTGCAGCTAGAGAAAGCCCATGTGCAGCAATGAAGGCCCAGCACAGCCAAAATAAATAAATAAACAAATCCAAGAAAAAAGAGAAAGAAATGCAAGGTTTCGACACACTCCCTCCTACGGAATCACACTCTGGGTTTAGGGCCTGGCACTGTTTTATCAAGATTTGCAGGGGGTCCTGATCATCGCGCAAGTGTGAGCCTCCCTGCTCTGGAAACAGTGACTGTGTTTTCACCAATAACTAAAAACCATACAGTTTCATTTGTAAGAATTGCTTCATCACAGCATGCTGGTTCAAATATTTTTTGAGCTACTACTATGTTCTAGGCTCTGGACTTGGCATGGGAAGATATCATGGTAATTCAAAACACACAGTCTTGTTCTCACATGTTCATATTCTAGCCAAGAGAGCGGATATCAATCAAATACACAAGTGAGCGTATAAGAACCAGTTACTTAAGGTCCTGTAAATAAAACTGACACACCTGATTCTGTATGGGAGATGAAGAAAAGCCTTAGTAAGGGAGCTCTGCTTAGAAATAAAAAGGAAACGCAGATATTAGGTTGGTAAACTTCGGAATATAAGAGGCTTTACGGGCAAAGGAAGCAGCATCAAGGCATTGGGATGAAGGAGGGTCATTTAAGGCACTGACAGAATATCAAGGCAACTGACGCGCAGAGGTCAAAGGGCAGAGGATGAGAAGACGGGATGCGCAGAAGAGGCTTGAAGCCGTGTTCAGAGGCTTGTCTCTATTAGCAGACCTGTGGCATCTGCCGAAAAGCGTGGAGACGGGTGGGGCAACGTCAGGAGATCAGCAGTGATCGAGAGGCGGAGCATGGATGGGGAGGGGCAGGGGCGGGGGTCCACTTAGGATGGCAGTGCAGTTGTCAAGGCCCCAGATGAGGTTGGGAGGCCAGGGGGTGACGGTGGAGACTTAGAGACAGGAAGGGGCTGAAAGGCATTGGGAAGAGCCGATCCCAGGGGTATGGGAGACAAAGGTGTTTACAAAGAGTCCCAGCAATCCCACTATCGGGCATATAGCCAGAGAAAACTCTAATTCCAAAAGACACATGCACCCCAGTGTTGATTGCAGCACTGTTCACAGTAGCCAGGACATGGAAGCAACCTGAATGCCCATCGACCGATGAATGGGTAAACACGACATGGTGTAGACTTAGAATATTACTCAGTCATAAAAAGAAATGAAATTGGGTTCTTTGCAGAGATGTGGAGGGACCTAAAGACTCACACAGAGTGAAGGAAGTCAGAAAGAGAAAAACAAGTATTGTATATTAATGCATACCTGTGAAATCTAGTAAAATGGTGCAGATGATATTTTCAAAGCAGATAGACAGACGAAGAGAACAAACTTTGGACACCAGGGGGAAAGAAGGGAGGTGGGATGAATTGGGAGACTGGAACTGACACATACACACCACTGTGTATAAAATAGACAACTGATGAGAGCTCACTGTGTAACACAGGGAACTGCCCCGTGCTCTGCGGCAACCGAGTTCAGTTCAGTTCAGTTCAGTTGCTCAGTCGTGTCCGACTCTTTGCAACCCCATGAATCACAGCACGCCAGGCCTCCCTGTCCATCACCAACTCCCGGAGTTCACTCAAACTCATGTCCATCGAGCTGGTGATGCCATCCAGCCATCTCATTCTCTGTCGTCCCCTTCTCCTCCCACCCTCAACCTTTCCCAGCATCAGAGTCTTCCAGTGAGTCAACTCGTCACATGGGGTGGCCAAAGTATTGGAGTTTCAGTTTTAGCATCAGTCCTTCCAATGAACACACAGGACTGATATCCTCTAGAATGGACTGGCTGGATCTCCTTGCAGTCCAAGGGACTCTCAAGAGTCTTCTCCAACACCACAATTCAAAAGCATCAATTCTTCGGTGATCAGCTTTCTTCAGAGTCCAACTCTCACATCCATACATGACCACGGGAAAAACCATAGCCTTGACTAGACGGACCTTTGTTGGCAAAGTAATGTCTCTGCTTTTTAATATGCTATCTAGGTGTGGCAACCGAAATGGGAAGGAAATTCAAAACAGAGGGCGCTGGCTCCCTTTGCTGTATAGCAGAAACTAACACAACATTGTAAATAACTCTACTTCAATAAAAATTGATTTAAAAAAAAATAAAGTTTGAAAAAAATCCATCAGTTATAGTGGGGGGGTGGGGAAAGAGTTCTGTTTCTGGCCTCACAGCTAGAGGAGTGGGGATGTCACTCCATGAGGTGACAGCCCTGAGGAGCATCAAGTTTCAGACAAGGTGAGGGGAGAGGTAGACACAAAGAAGGGAGTTTTTCACGTGTGGAGTCTGGGCTGTCCTTGAGACTGACAGGTACACGCCTGGAGTAGGGCCTCAGAGAAAAGATCCGGGCTGGAGATACCAAAACGTGAAGTGACTCACACGTGTGTGTCCCGGGGGGAAGCCACGGAGTCTACAGTAGGTCTTGGGACCCATCCTGCAGGGACTCCAGAGATCTGTATAATGACTTGAAGAAGTAAGAGGAGGGAAACGGGGCAAGGATGCAGGTAGGGCCGAGCGCACTGCTAAGAAAGCTTGGGCTTTGCCGTCTGAACCAGCTACTGTTCCCTTTCAAGCCGTAGTTCCTCTATCTGTAAAATGTTGGGGAAAGCAGTCCAAAAATCAGGCACTCTGTCGCGAGAATTACTGATATAATGGTTCATACATAGCAATGAGCAGCGACCATAGTGACCCTTGCCCTGAGCAAGGCACAGAAGACTCTTAATATTATTTTTGGAATTATTAACAGGAGTCCATTCATCCCTTTTCTCAAATGATTATTTTGCTGAGATCCACTTTATAGTAATAGAATCATGGGTGGAGGGGAAATGTGTTTGAGTTTTTCATTCTGACCAGTAACCTTGGACATTCATTTTGAGCCTCTAATCCTCTTTGGAGAAATTGGGAGATAAAAACAAAAACAACCAAGGCTTGATTTCAACATAGCAAGTATTTTTTAAAGAGAGATTAGACTATCTTCTATGAGACTATTCCTCAGGAAGTATTGCTCTGTAATTCATATGTCAGAAGGGATGATGCCAAGTGCTGTGCACAAGCTCATCACTTGAAAAAAAAATCTGTACAGAGAAAGAAATTGAGGCACAGGAAGGTCAAAGAATTACTCGAGGCCATTTGACTAGTGAATGAGGAGGCTGGGGTTCAGAAAAAAGGCTTATCAGACTCCAGACTAAGCTCTTTTTTAACATGAACCAGGAGCCAGTTTTGTAGGTCTCTCTCTCTCTCTCTCTCCCTCCAGTCAACAAATAATAATTCTTCATCCTTGTTGAAAAAACAAAAGTCAAGGACAATCATGCCATTACACAGATAGATATTGATAGATATGAAACTTTTTGTAAATTTGAAGGAAAATAAAGTGTTAGGTATCATCACTGTTAAGGACTAAGAATAATGAGCTAATTACAATGATCCACTTTAAGGTGATTTTATCTAGTGTGAATATCTTACTAGTTTAAAGCACAAAGCTGTACAATTAAGAAATCATTCTATGTGTCCCTGAGAACCTTCTGGAGCGTGAGTGATGGGGTGCATTCCCCACAATGCACTCAGGTAGAACGACAGGGGGTTCAGGGAGAAAGACAAAATGAAGCAAACAATGGCTTCGGGACAGGGTGGCTCCAGACCCCTCATCTCCAACTTCTTTTTTCAGCTTCCCAAGGAATCCCCATGGGGCTTGATTCGGTTGCCTGGGAAACCCTGGTCTGCATAACCTGATCACATGTCATCCTGGGACATATGGAAGGGCCTGCCAGACACACCAAGGACCCATCACAGACATGTCATCCTAAGTCTGAACATTTCATGTGCCTTGAGCTTGGAATTTGAAATTCAACAAGTTATCCATCAGGAAGAGAAGGTATCACAAATAAAACCCACAGTGCTCTCAATTCAACAGTGGATTTAGGAACATGTAGCACTGTGGTCTCATGTATACAGGCAAAAAAAAAAAAAAAATGCAGTGAAGCCAAATGTTTAGTTTCACAAAAAGGAGACTTCTAGTCAGTTCTGCTCCAGTGTCTTCTCTGTGGTCCAATTAATCAAATCAGAATGGATCTAAATTTGGTAGCCACTTGCCAAGCCCACAAAAAAAAGGTCTGATTCTGATTATTAAATAAACAACTCCCAGAAAAGGAGGTGTTATGGGGAAAGACAAATATTTTCTTCCCCTGAATTGCAGTGTTTTGAACCCCTCCCATGAGCTGGTGGTAGGAAAAGACTAAACTAGTTAGAAATTGAGGATCCATCACATCACATTTTATTCCAAACATAGGATATCCAAATGTCTAAATCACCCCTTTAAAAACTTTATGTTATTCTTTGTCTTACATTTTAAAGAAAATAGTTATGACACATTCTTGGATGATAAAGCCTTTGGCTATATGCTTCTTTACAGAGCTCTATAAATTAGTTGTCTCTTCAATGTAAAAGCTTCAAAGCAAATACTAACGAATTCAATTTTGCTAACAATCTTTTTAATGATTCTTTATGCTATAAGCCAGAAGTCTTATTTCAACAACCTTAAGGCTGCCTTTGTTGGGATAAGAATCAGTCAATTTAGAGCAGAGTTCCAACCTTAATGGCTACTAACTGCCTTTGGGAGAATAGCCCGCTCTGATATTTATAGTAAAGGGGCAATGCTTTATGACTGTTGAGCATATAAATGAAATAGGAAATGGCGAACCTTGTGGTTGAACAGGGAAAAAAATCTGGACTGATAACACATCATATTCTCAACCCAGCTCTCCTGCCGGGGATGTGCATGTGTATGGAGGCAGGTGTTGGGGAAGGGGTGGGTCAGTGCACGGAGGGCGGGGGCTCCCACTCTGTATGTTACACACTTCCAAACCAACTGAGTATGTTACGATGGACACGCTTCACACAGAAATGTCAGTGATCAAAAAGACACAAGAACAAGGATAGCAAGAAGATACAAAGTGCCTGTGGAAGGAGAGGCTGGTTCTTGACTTCTGTTCTGAAACACAGTGGAATTAAATGTCTGGGTCCCTGTCCAGAGCTGCTGACCCTCTGCCTGCTGGAGGCTGGCTCGATTCTAAGATAAACTGTGCAGTGGAGTAAGAGGAAAGGCAGAGCCTCGGATACTCTGGCCCATCTGAGCCTCAAACTGCCTCCTTGAGCAGTTTGATATCCTCGCTGGATGAAAGAAAAGATAGAAAAGAGAAAGAAAAGAACAAGAAAATGTCAGATCTGTTGATCACAGCTACGGTCACCATGCTGTTACTATCTATCATTAACATTGACTGAGATTTTGCTAGGATCTGGGGGTGGTGGCTTAGCAATTTTTAAAAATAAATGTCTTGCTTGATGGTTGCACAACTGTTTGAAGAAGGCAGTATGCTCCTCCCCAGTTGCATGTTGGGAAAATGATCCTGAAAAGGTTAGGTAACTTGATCTGTAATCACAGGGCTAGCGAGTTGTAGGGCTGGAAATAAAATGCCAGCAATCTGGAATGTTACATGGGATTAAACAGCAGGAGCTCAAAAGTACTAAAGCAGAGAAGTTGGCAAATTGGTCCTTTCTGAGTATAGCTGCATTTCTTGTGGGCTTGGCTTATTCACTCATTGAATTTTTCATCCTGGAAAGGATGGTGCAAGACTTTGAGCTCAGAAAGAGAGTCAGGAATCTTTTCCACATATCAATGACAGATGACCTTCTATTCTTTGCTTCAAGAGCTCCAGTGAAAGGAAATTCAAGTTTTATGTGGATGGGTCTTTGCATGGTAGGATAGTTCTTGGTCATACTTCTTCCTTAAAGACAGCAGAAATTAGAGACTTCCCTACTGGTCCAGTGGCTAAGACTCTGAGCTCCCAACGCAGGGTCCTCCGTTTGATCCCTCATCAGGGAATTAGATCCCACATGTCACAAGCAAAATATCCCACGTGCTGTGACTACTACTCAGCACAGCCAAATAAATAAATATTTTAAAAAATTATGCAGGAATTAGTTGCTCCACAAAATTGCATTAAATACCTTAGTTCTTATAACTGGAAACCCACATTGTTCAGTCTGTTTCCTCTTCCATATGCTGAGGCTTAAAATATAAGTAGACAATGCTTGTGTCCTCAGTGAATTTGGATGGCTTCTCTGGAGCAGAAAATAGTTTATGGTTAGGCAGCTTATTAGCCCTAGATTCAAATCTCAGTTTGGCCCTTTGCTACTCTTTAATCTCTAAATAACTTCCTTAAATTGACCCTCAGTCTCCTCATCTGTAAACTGATGAACACAGAACACACAATGTAGAGCTTTGGGGGAATAAAATGTGTAAAGTTTCCAGCATAATACAGAATAACAAGCAAGTGCTGTCGGCTTCCTGCTCCCTTTCACCTTCCTCTGATTTTTCTCGAGTTTCTTTAATGAACCCTTTGAAATGTGAGGCGCCCATCTGTACACACAACTTCAGGGACGATTCTGACGCAGAGGTAGAACCATCAGACCCCACAACATAAACATCCCTGACTTTTTTCAATTTAAAGTCTCATGTCTCCCACGGTAAACTTACTGATTTGACGAATAGCCCCCAAAGCAAGACGCCCTTTTCTCCCAATTTGCATTCCATTTTTGAACAACGTTCCCACCTGTTGATTTCACTGTGCCTTGCTTCTGTCATCTGTGCTATTAGCAATCCCTCCCTGTTTTGTGGCAGCTGAAAATGTGATAAGCATACTTTTGACCCAAGTAACTGATAAAAAAATGACAAACAAGACGGAGCCAAGCGAGTGATCCCACGTCGCCCTGCTGCAGACCTCCTACCAAGTTGACAAGAAGTCGTTAATCAACCTCCTCAATCATCTGCGATTCTATTCAGAGGTCCCACCATCTAGTTCCCATGTCATAATCCTGCACACACAACCATCAGGGCAACTTTATCAAGTCCTTCTCTGACACCAAGACGCACTGGTCCCCTGATCCACCAGTCTCATAGGAAAACCACCGATATATATGCAGAGTTATTTTGGTACAAAAACAGGCTGCTGTAGAATCAACATACATTTGTAAAGACTCATCAGTTTAATGAAAGGCACCTGGCTATTTAGAGGTTACTTCCCTTTAAAAAGATTAAGTCACTTCTTTGCTTTCGGGAAGTGACTTCAATAGTCTCCCCTTTAGAACATTTGGATATTTCTAATCTACTGGCATCTTTCCTAGTTTCTAAGAAAATTCAAAGGTTGTAGAAAAGTATGCTAATGAATTTGCAGATCTCAGTATTGTTTTCACAAGCCCCAAAGGACTATACCTGCTTTTCTCTATGTGATCATTATCTTCCTCCCCATCAAGGAAAGTTTCCACTTTTCAAAAATATGTTTGATCTTTTCTTTGCTGTGAGAAGACATATCCATGAAGCTTCATTTCAGACCAGCATATTTTGTAATCACTGATACACTTTTACATTTGCATTTTTAAACTAGTATCAGAATATTTCCCTGTTTGTGCTGTTTCATGTCCTAGTGGTAGAATTAAGCAAAATTGGCTACCTCAGCTACCTGGATCATAATGCAGATCTTAAAACACTGAAAGACTAGCAGTTATAATTTTTAAGTGCAATTTTTGTATAAATACGAAAAGATCTTATCTGTACTAGTTAAGAATTACCTTATATCTACTTGAATTAATTATTTCCTTGATTTTAATTCCCTTGAGACAGAGAATTGGGTTTAAGTATTTTCATGAGTATCCTCATTCCTCTTAATGTACTGATGTATTACTGCATGCATGCTAAGTTGCTTCAATCATGTCTGATTCTGTGCCTCTATTCACCATAGCACTCCAGGCTCCTCTGTCCATGGGATTCTCCAGGCAAGAATATTGGAGTGGGTTGCCATGCTCTTCTCCAGGGAATCTTCCCAACCCAAAGATCGAACCCATGTCTCCTGTGTCTCCTGCATTGGCAGGCACGTTCCTTACCACTAGTGCTACCTGGGAAGCCCTGATGTATTACTATTTATATTTAAAATAACGTATAGTGCTCATGCACAAATATATTGTTGAAAACTACTCTTGCATTATACATACTGTTCATTTTTCAAATGCTTAATTCTAATAGAGACCCTTCTCTTTGTATAATATTTGTTCCGTCAAGCCTTAGATTTGTGGCTTGTAGATGGCTAGACAGTAGACATTTCTTATATCAATTTCCCCAGTGGGTAAATTAAAAAAAAAATTGTTTCACTTAGTTTTGTTCCTCTCATTTTGATATAGGGCAATTAGATTTTCTGATGTGGCAACCTTACATCATTTTTTCTACAGTATCCACTTTGTACATTTATCAGACAGTTGGTTTATGAGAGTTATGCAGAAACCCACAAAGGCAGCTCTCAATTTTTAAAAAACAAACTGTGAAACAGCTTTGAAATTCACTGAATTTGTCTGCCATTAAAAAAAAAAAAACAAAGGCAAATTATGGAGAATGCGTTTGTTCCTAACATGATAGATGCAGTGGTAGAGGCAAAGATGAGTAAGACATGGTCCTTATGTTCAGAGACGTGTAATTGCGGAGGACAAGGGGAAAAGAACCCACAGAAAAAGGAGGCAGAACATGGAAAAATGTCCTGCGTGCACAAAATGCTACTTTCAAAAGCTGGAGGAATGAATTTGGGATTGAAACACTCTGCATGGGGCAGGAAGGCAAAGTGGTGGAGTTCACGGTGATTAAGATTTAGCAAAAATCCCAAAGAGACATTGTCTCTCCTGCTCAAGTTAGAAAATGGTGCAAATAAGACAGATTGCTAGGGAATCAGAAATAAACTCCCCCTCTCTCCATCGCTCTCTCTCGAAGGAGCTACTCCTACTCTTTGTTATTTGTTGTTTTTTAAATCTTTTTAATTTGATGTTGGAGTATACTTGATCTACAGTGTTGTGTTAATTTCAGGGGGACAGAAAAGTGATCCAGTTCTGCTGCTGCTGCTGCTGCTAAGTCACTTCAGTCGTGTCCGACTCTGTGTGACCCCATAGACAGAAGCCTACCAGGCTTCCCCGTCCCTGGGATTCTCCAGGCAAGAACACTGGAGTGGGTTGCCATTTCCTTCTCCAATGTGTGAAAGTGAAAAGTGAAAGCGAAGTCGCTCAGTCGTGTCCGACCCTTAGCGACCCCACGGACTGCAGCCTACCAGGCTCCTCCATCCATGGGATTTTCTAGGCAGGAGTACTGGAGTGGCTTGCCATTGCCTTCTCCGGATCCAGTTCTACACAGACATAAATCTATTCATTTTCAGATTTTTTCTCATATAGGTTATTAGAGAATACCGAGCAGAGTTCCCTGTGCTCTACAGAAGGTCCTTGCTGTTTGGCTGTTTTATATCCAGCGGTGTGCTGAGACTGTGCTGGGAAGTGCAGTGACTTGGGAGTTGAGCTGTGGGAGAAGGCAGCATGTTGTGCAGATCTGCTTTGGGTGGTGCTTTCCCAAGGAGGAGAGTGTGGTCTGGGGTCCAGAAGGATGCTGAGAACTGGGCTGGGTTCCTCACAATCCTGCAAGAGGGCAGTGTGATTTCTACACTGAGCTGACACCATGCTATGCTGTCGGGCATATGCTAGGGACTAGAGAGTCAATTTGTCCTTCTGGTATTCATCAGGTGAGTTCACCAAAGACCATGCATTTGCATCTTCTTCTTTCTCCTCGGCCACCCAGAAATCCCACTGTGGCCAGCCCTTGGTCTGGAGCATGGAATGTACGCATTGCTTTCCTTTCCAGGATAGCTGATCAGCATGCCTGCCACCTTCCCCAGAAAGGAATGTTGTTTATTGATTTTAAGTCATTCTAGGAACCTACATTCCACAGCAGCTTGTCAAAATACTGTTCAAGTTAATATATCATTTGATTACCCCCTCATGGCTGCCAAAGATTCCTTAAATTTGATCCATAAATAAATAGAAATCACATCCCTTTTTACCCTTTACCTTTTCTCCCTCTAGTGACAAACTACCCAATCGTTCAAACCTGAGTGATTAATCTTGAAATGTATAATGCAAGGAAGTTGGGAGCCATGAGTACAAATCTTGCTTCTGCTACTATGGGTAAGTGGTATGGATATGAGTGTGTTTTTCAAGGGAGTAAGACTGAATTTTCTCCTAGGGCTTGCAATAAAGGGTCCTGTCTAATCCTTCAGGTGTGTGTGTGTGTGCGTGCACACTTGCGCATGTGCACGCACGTGCACTAAGTCACTTCAGTCGTGTTCAACTCTTTTGTGACCCCATCGACTGTAGCCCACCAGGCTCCTCCATCCATGGGATTCTCCAGGCCAGAATACTGGAGTGGGTTGCCACACAGGTGCCAGAGGCAATATCAGCTCCTCAGAGTTTAACTAGCCTCTTTCTTCTCCGGTCACTCTCTATCCTCTTATATTCTGGCATTTAATTTTTAAAAATGTATGTTTATTTTATTTTCATCATACAACTTATTGCTGTCTACTGTTATTTATTTCCTGTTTCCTTTAACAGATAAGTAAGCTTCATGTGGGCAGGAACCTTTCTGTGTATCTAGTATCCAGCACATTATCTCCCATATGCTAAGCAGTCAATTAATAATCAAACACTGATGCTCTAACTTCCAATACCTTCAAATCTGACTCTGTTTAGAGACAGAATCTGTAAAGTGGTAACAGAGGCTAAATGAGGTTATATAGGTGGGCCCTCATTCAATATGACTGGCATCTCTCCAAGAGAAGGAAATTTGGGCACACAGAGACATCGGGATGTGTGTGTGCAGAGAAAAACCAGGTAGAGGCTGCAAAAGGGCAGCCATCTGCAAGCCAAAGAGAGAGATCTCAGAGGAAACCAAACGTGTTTTTGTTTTGGCAAAACAAAAAGCCAGAGGTGCTTTGTTGCGGCAGCCCCAGCAAACTAATACAGACTCTAAAAGCATGGGCAACAACCACAAACAGATAAATGGGACTTCATCAGAATTAAAAACTTCTTGGTATCAAAGGATATTGTTAATAAAGGGAGAAGACAATCTGAAAAATGAGGACTTGGGGATTGCAAATCATATATCTGGTAAAGATTTAACATACAAAATATATAATATATACAATATATGAAATATATATTAAAATAAATATATAAAGAATTCCTGGAGAAGGGAATGGCAACCCATTCCAGAATTCTTGCCTGGAGAATCCCATGGACAGAGGAGCCCAGAAGGCTACAGTCTATAGGGTTGCAAAGAGTCAGACACGACTGAAGCAACTTAGCACTCACCATAAAGAATTTCTAAAACTCAGCAACAAGAAGGCTGGCCAGGTCGTGCTTAGTCAGTCATGTCCAACTCTGCAATCGTATGGACTGCAACCCGTCAGGCTCCTCTGTCTGTGGGATTTCCCAGGCAAGAATACTGGGGTGGGTTGCCATTTCCTTCTTCAGGGGATCTCTTCCCAAATCAGGGATTGATCCCGTGTCCCCTGTGTCTCCTGCATTGCACGCAGATTCTTTGCCCGCTGAGCCATCCGAAAGGCAAGATGACTAACAGCCTAATTAAGCAGTTGGTGAAATACCTGAGTAGAGGTTTCTCAAAGGAAGATATATATACAAGGCTACTAAGCACATGGAGAGCAGTTCAACAGAGTCACTAGGGAAACGCACATCAAAAACAAAGCTATGACTTCATGTCTACTAGAATGGCTATAATCAAAAAAAGGAAAATAGTAAGGGTTGGTGCGGGTATAGCGAAATTAGAACCTGTATACATCGTTTATGGGATCATGAAATACTGAGGCTACTGTGAAGAACAGTGGTGCTTCCCAAAAAAGCTGAACATAGAAGTAAGATTCAGAGATTCCAGGGAATATATTCAGGGCTATGTTATGGCTTTGGGACTCACACACACACACACACACACACACACTATATATATATATAATCAACACAGACCTACTGCACAGCACAGGGAACTCTACTCAATAGCCTGTAATAGCCTATATGGGAAAGGAATATGAAAAAGGACGGATGTATGTTTAGAATAATTGAATCACTTTGCTGTACACCTGAAACTAACACAGCATTAAGTACGTGTGTGTTCTCAGTCGCTCAGTCGTGTTTGACCCTTTGTGACCCCATGGACGTAACCCACCAAGCTGCTCTATCCGTGGACTTTTCCAAGCAAGAACACTGGAGTGGCTTGCCACTCTAGGGGATCTTCTTGACCCAGGGATCCAACCCGCGTCTCTTGCATCTCCTGCATTGGTAGGCAGATTGTTTACCAATGTGCCACCTGGGAAGCCCCAACTCAACTCTAATATAAAATAAAAATTAAATTTAAAGAAGCAACATACCTACAGGAATTGAAAACAGGTTTGTTTCATGGTCTGTGGTTTGGTCTATTTTCATATATGTTCCATAAACACTTGAAAAGAACGTGTATTTTTCTGTTGTTGGGTGAAATACTCTAAAAAGACTGATTAGACTAGGAAAAAAAAGAAAGATCCAGAGATTCCAAAAAGAATTGAAAAGACAGCAGCCACAGGCCTGAAGACACATCCTTGCATTCCTGTTCACTTGAAGTTCATTACCCATCAGCAGTATTTCCTGCCGTTATCAACAAAACATTTCACAGAGTCATCCTCCTCAAGTGCCCACCAACACACTCTGATATTAAGTGTACTATTTAGAAAGAGTAACAGGGCTTTTTTTATCAAAGCTCTCTGCCTCTACGTTTCACTGCCGCGCATAATATTTTGACCTATGTGCACTTTCTCACATACGTTTTGTGTGATTAGGAAGGGCCTGACTTCAGCAGGTATGTAGGACTATAAGCTCTGCCAGTTCCCAAGAAACTTGATGAGTTTCCAAAATGGCTCAGAGGGATGGCTTGTCCGAAGCTTGGTCCTAGCAACTGAGGCTTCTGTTCTGTCACTCTCCAGAAAGTATTGGACAAGACCAGAATTGTTTGAGAATAATTAATTTCTATGGAAGACCTGTATAAAAACCAAAGCAAATGGTGATAAGAGTACGGCACCCTGCCCTTTGCAAGGAAATCCTTCTAATGGCCAGGACTGATTTCACCCAGCAAGGCTTAAAATGTTGAATTGGACTTCTGCTTTGGCATGGTGGAACGTGCAGTCTCCATTCCCTAATGTGGAAAATGCTTACTAGGCACCACTGGTAGTGATTTTCAGAATCAGATGATGAACAAAGTAACAGTGAAATCTCAAGGACTGCACAGAGCTGAAAAGGGACTCCTTTTCTCCCTTGCTGGTTATGTCAGCGGGAAGTGTTTTGGCTCAGAACTAGTAGAGTTTAATACCTCTCCATTAAAAAGAGAGATTAGCAAGCATTAAAGAAAGAACAAGCCTGGGGGCTAGAACCTTTGGCAGGCAACACTGTCTCATCAGAAGGTAATGGGGGTGGGGGTGTGTGGGAAATACAATGAAGATAATACAAAGTTTAACAATTTTATTATAGCAAATGATATAAGTATGACTTTGTAAGTACTTCTATTGTGGGGGGAAAAAAGTGAATTGGTTTAAAGACAAATAGGAAATATTAGTATACAGGGTCTTCTGGACATATCCTGAGGGACTCTCTTGTTTCCTTCTCATTTACTTTTTTGTTCCTTTACTTCCAACCCCAGGGCAGAAAACAAGTGTGGGGAATTTTGAACCTTTGGAACATTCTACACACAATAGAACAATGGTCTCTTGGAAGGTCCTTTCTTTTTTTTTTTTTTAGAATCATGGCTTGTTTTAATTAGAGGATCTCAAAGGTTTTTCTTCACGAGGTACCTGCTCATTTTTTAGATGAGATTCCTGGGGCTCAAAGAGGTCATCAGATTTGCCCAGATTCACATAGTCAGCAGTGGAGCCAACCCAAGGACTCATGGCTCCCTCTTCACCGTTGGCCCAGTAAAGCTGCTCAAGCAGGTTTGGGGCACTCTGTCACTCTGCTCAGCTGCAAATCC
The DNA here is from genome assembly GCF_049115385.1 of Moschus berezovskii. Taxonomy (NCBI): domain Eukaryota; kingdom Metazoa; phylum Chordata; class Mammalia; order Artiodactyla; family Moschidae; genus Moschus; species Moschus berezovskii. The sequence continues at coordinate 59,354,865 of NC_142481.1, read as the reverse complement.
ACTCTCTTCCTGCGAACTCTAGCCAGTAGGTATTGGCCAGTTGGGAGAGGAGGAGCCCCAGCTTGCCAGCTCCGAGGCAGAGACCATCTGTTGTGTGAGAAAGATGCGTGATGATGCACTCAGGGAGGAGGGGCACCCGAAGCCACAGGAGACCCTGAAGCTCCGTTCTTCCCAAGTGCCTGGTGACGATCTCTTCCTCCCTAGGACATGGGAGTCTCCACTGTGTTTACTGTTCCCACAGCCCAGACCCAGGGTGGGCCTTCTGTGACTGTTCCCAGCCCCACCCTGTCTAAACACGCAGCCCCTACTGAGTTCTCCTCAGCTGTCCCAGCAAGACTTCTCTGAACCCTATTGCTGATAAAAGCCAAAGACATTGCAACAAATGCCGGAGGTGTCTATGTCATTTTGTTTATTAGATGTGGTCCCACTGACTGTTAAAAGTTCACTTACGTTTTCACCTCCCCCCACCCCCACTCCAATTTCTTTTTTTCAGATGAGAAATGGCCCAAAGGAAAATTGCTTCCCAGTCTCACTTGTCCAAACAGGCGTCGTTCCACTGAGAGTGACATGTATATGATTGACTCATGGATGCTGGGTATGTATTCAGACACGGAACACTGCAAAGCTGCACTGACCTCAGTGTTTTCCCTTTGGGCTTTTCTTTTCTCAGACAGTAATCAGGGCAACTGAGGATTTTATAAAAAAATAAGTGCTTTGGTGTCATTGAAGAAAAAGCACATTGATTTGTTTCCAATACATTAGATCAGCAGGAATCGCATCTAAATTCTGCCAGAATGGCACCTGAGATGGGATAATGCATCTTTCTGGAAAGGTATGTTATGAATATTCTCTTGTGTACCAGAGCTCACTCTCAGACATCTTGACCGGCACTCTTTTACATGTAGCCAACATCAAATGAGGAATCATTTGGCTGAAGAGCTATGAAAAGAGGGGAGCAATCCTATGTCTCTCTCCTCTTCTGCTCTGATGTGAGACCTCCTCTTGCTCTTTCATTCTTCAAGGAAGCAATCTGGATGAAAGTGCCTGATAAAGAAAGAAAATTCCTACTAGACTGTTGGCGATGGGCCAGAGATCACTTCCTGACGTCACCTGGTACTCCAGCAGAAGGCTGCAGATACACAGGCTCAGGGGCAAGAGAGTGCAGCCCCCAAGAGCAGGGCTGGGAAGTCAGGCTGCCTTCACTTGAGAATCCTGGCTCTGACACTAACCAGCTCTGGACTTGAGACTCTTCACCTCTTCAAGCCTCTGCTTCTTCATCTTCCAAAGGGAGACGATAACAAGATCTTCTCCATAGGTTGTACAAGTAATCTTCCATGCCCTTAGCATGAGCTGGTACTAAGCTGTTATGGTTCTGACACACACATGCCAACAACAATAAAAACCATCAGTTTGTGTGCATGGGGCAGCCTTTGCTCACCCTGTCATAAAGAAAAGAGGTCCTAAGTCTCTCTCTTGTCTAGTATATTTGAAACAGCAGCATTCTTGTCCCAGTTCCCCTACTAATTCAGTCTTTGAATGGAGTAAATTCCCCTTTGTATGCACAAAGACTGTTTTGGTCCTAAGTAACAGAAACCTAACACAAACCAATTTAAAAAGAATAGAATTTATCAGATCATGCAACTGGCTGCAGGCACTGTGGGATCTGGAGCTGATGAATGGTTAAACTCTGAGGACCTACATTTTCTGCTGTCTTGCCCCCAACCCCGCTGTACTCCCATCTTTGGCTGTGCTTCTCTTGCATGTCATCAGATCCTCTCTACTGCACACAAGTTTTCTTTGCATGGTTTAAGAGATGGCTCCCAGAAAACCCAGATTCATGTCTTCTAATTCTGTATCCCCAAAGATAAAACACTTTTCTTCCAGCCCTAGATGAACAAAGTCCTAGGGAAGAACTTGGAATGTCTCAGCTTGGGGCATGGAGCTAAAAGCCAGTTGCCGCAGTTGGAGGAAAGCGGTTCTCACGCTTAGCTGGGTCTGGAGGATATGCCTGATTGTGTCTCAGCTGACCCACAGTGAGGGAGGAGAGCAGGTCCTAGGAAGAAAAGAGAGTGTTGAAAGCAAAATTAAAGGTGCACTTTCACTTGTACTCAAGTGTGCTTAGTCGTTCAGTCGTGTCTGACTCTTTGTGACCCTTTGGGCTGTAGTCCACCAGACTCCTCTGTCCATGGGACTGTCTGGGCAAAAACACTGGAGTGGGGTGCCATTTCTTCCCCCAGGAGATCTTTCTGACTCAGGAATCGAACCTGCATCTCTTGTGTCTCCTGCATTGCAGGCGGATTCTTTACCTGCTGAGCCATTCATTGGATAATTTCACTCGGAGTATGAAATTCTCCACGTTGAAGAATTAATTTCTAAATGCTGGTGGTTCTTATTGGGGGCACATGCCAGAATCAAGTATATTAATTTCCAATCTTTTCTTTATTTTCTCAATTTTTTCTTCGTAACTCAAGACTTTGCATATTCTCTCCAGTCTAGAGTTCATCTGTTTGTTTGCAACTTGGAGACCCACTGAGCTAGAAGACTGCTCTGAGAAAGGAAGAGGTGACAGTAAGCAGTGTGGTCCCTGTGTCTGGACCATGTGTTCAAATCTCCATCCTGACTTAATGTCCAGGTCCTAAAGGAGCAGGGGACTGGCCTCTGGGGTTCCAAAGAGTACCTTGGAGCCTATTTTCAAGCCCAATTCCTCTCCTTTCACCCACCCCAGAGCATTTTAAGTGATGGGAATACACAGCATATGGACTTGTATAAACAACTCTTTCCAAGAGACAAATGGGATGAAATCTGGGCCCTACTGCTTACAAATGGTGTAAGACAGGTTATGCTACCTGTCTGAACCTCGTATTCTTCTGGTAAATGGGGGTGGGGTTAGCTCTTTCAATGGCTCGTTGATAAGATTAAATAAGATCCTGGGAAGCATATCTTTTACTTCCAGATAAGATGGATGAACAAGATTTACCCATCCACCTGAAAAAATACTGACAAACAAAAAGAGACAAAATACACGGAAAAACTATTTTCAAGGCATTATACACCAAGTGGCCAAACAGAGTGATCCCTGAGAAGCAGGAGATAATTGAAGCTCATGCTATTACTGCCCCAGTTTGCTTCTGATGAGGGGGAACTCTGGAGAAACCTTTAACTCTTTAGTTGACCATTGAGCTGAGTGTCCAGGGAGACCAAGGCAACTGGAGCATGCAGACCACCAGGACTAGTATATGCAGGGCAGAGTTTTGGAGAGGGAAGAGCTGCACTTAGAGAGAACCCCCAAAGATGAGACAGACGCTCCTGCGTGTTCCATAGAGTAGTGCTCAGCACAAGCCTGTAAGGAAACTGCCTAAAACGAGGCAAAGAACCACTGAAAGAATTAAAGGGAACATTGCCTGGTACATACACAGAGCCAGGAATAATGACCTTTTCCCCAGTGAGAACTCATATCTCATGGGGCATGGGGGAGAGGAAGATCTTGCTTTAATAGTGGGAAATAATTAGCTCTAGCCTGAATGCTGCTCCAGATCTGCTAGGAAACCATCCACGCCAAGTTCCAAAGTGATCAGGTTGTTCCCAAGCAACTTCATGGCATCCTATAAAACTCTCAAAAACACTTAGAGAAGGACAAAAATATCCATCACTGAAGAAGGTGAAATTCACAATGGCTAGCTTCCAAACATTCCCAGGCCCACAATGAAACCAGAAAATAGGGCTGGAATTGAGACTAATCAATATGCTGAAATGGATCAAGAACCAACCCAGATGTTTAACACTGGCAGACACGGACACTAAAGCAGTTATAACTATATTCCAGATGTTCAGAAGTTAGGTTTTAATTGAAGATGACTCTGACTGACAAAGACATCTTATATATATAGATAAGTGACCCACAGTGAACTTGCAGAGATGCAATCTATAGTATGTAAGATGAAATAAACCCTGGATGAGATTGATTTCAGATTAGGCGTAACTGGAGAAAAGATTAGTGATCACGGAACTCTAGCAATACAAACTCTTCAAAATAAAACTCAGAGGGAAAAAAAGAGAAAAAGAAAAGATTATCAATGAACTGAAGGACAATTTCAAGCAGCCTATTTGATGTGTGATTGTATTCTGTAAAATTAACAGGTAGGTGGGAGAAGAACATATTTAAAGTGATCGTGGCCAGTTGTGCTTTTATCCCAATGGCGTGCTGTGATTCATGGGGTCCCAAAGAGTTGGACACGACTGAGCAACTGAACTGAACTGAACTGAACTGAACTGAATGAAAACTATATTCCATAGATCTGAGAAACTCAGTGTTGCCCTAGCACAAGAGACATGAGAATTATACATGGACACATCTCAATAAAAACTTGCTTAAGCTCATCAAAATCATAAACAAAGTGTGCTTATATCAGAGATAAACAGAAAATCTTAAAAGCAGCCACAGAGGAAATGAGCTCTGTATGGACAGAAAAACTAAGATAAGGATGTAAGCAGACTTCTCATCAGAAATAATACAAGACAATGAGGCTTCCTAGACTGGTAAGTAGGTCATGCTGCCATCTTGATGTTCTGCCATCTACAAAGTTCACAAGGTTAGAGCTGTTTTCCCATCCATGGGGAGAGTAGAAAAGGAAGCAGAGCTTACTCTAAGGGGCATGACATGAAAAAGTGTCCACATGACCTCTGTTCACACGCCGTTGGCCAGAACTGAGTTCCAGGGCCAAAACTGGATGGTGATGAAGCCTGTAAGTGTAAATCTCTAGCCTCAGGGAGGACCACTGCTCAAAGGAAAGGTACATGTTTATTGTGGGGTGATTTCCAGTAGATACAGTAGAAGAATCATGGCCCTATTCCCATTTTTTCTTTTTAAAAAATTTATTCTCTTGAAGCATAGTTGATTAACATGCATTTATTCTCTATCCAGCCCCCTCTTCATGTGGTCAGTTAGCAAATGTGTGGCTGCTCCTTAAGACGTGATGCCCCATAAGGATAGGACCCAAGCCAGTTTGGTATATTCCTGCCCAATGCTTGTTTTTGGTTGTCTGTTTTGTTCTTGTTTCTTTTAGCTTTCTCCTGTTTCTCTGCATTGCTTCTTAACATCGTTATTGAGATGTACTCCGCATACCATCCTGTGCACCCACTGAGAGTGTACATTTCAGTGTATTTAATTATATTTGTAGGATTATGCAACCCATACCATCATCTAATTTTAGACTTTTTTTGCTACCCTCAAAGAAACCTCCCACCCTCTATTAGTAGTCACCCTCTATTTCCCCCTCCACTGTTTCAACCTAGGAAACGAGTAATTTGCTTCTTATGCTTTATGATGCATGAAATAGCAAGAAATCTTAGTCCCCAGTGCCTCGTATATATCTAGTGGAAACTCAGTAACTATGTCCTTGGTTTATAGTTATAATCTTTTTACTGTTATTATACCTTCTAAGGATACCACATGTAAAATAGATAGCCAATGGGAACTTGCTGTGTGACTCAGGGAACTCAAACAGGGGCTCTGTGGCAACCTAGAGGGGTGGGATAGGGCGGGGATGGGAGGGAGGCTCAGCAGGGAGGGGATGCGGGTGTGCCTATGGCTGATTCTTAATGATGTATGACAGAAAACCTCAACATTCTGTAAAGCAATTATCCTTCAATTAAAAAAATAAGGTGGCAAAAAAAGGCTAAATAATGACTAAAAAACAAAGATTCCTTCCAAAGATTTTTTCAAACACATTAATGTTACCTAGTGCACTTTATCACTTTTTCTAGAAGCCCTGAATAAAGAAACAAAATCCTACTGCCATATGAACCCAGCAATCCTACTACTAGGCATAAACTCAGAGAAAACCATAATTCAAAAAGATACATGGACCCAATGTTCATAGTAGCACTATTCACAATAGCCAGAACGTGGAAGCAACCTAAATGTCCATCAACAGAGAAATGGATAAAGATGCGGTACATATATATACAATAGAATATTCATTTCAGTTCAGTTCAGTCGCACAGTCGTGTCCGACTCTCCGCGACCCCATGAATCACAGCACGCCAGGCCTCCCTGTCCATCACCAACTCCCGGAGTTCACTCAAACTCATGTCCATCAAGTCGGTGATGCCATCCAGCCATCTCATTCTCTGTCGTCCCCGTCTCCTCCCGCCCCCAATCCCTCCCAGCATCAGAGTCCTTTCTCAGCCATAAAAAGGAATGAAGCTGATTCATTTGCAGAGACATCGATGGGCCTAGAGACTGTCAAACAGAGTGAAGTAAGTCAGAAAGAGAAAAACAAATGTCACATGCTAGCACATATATGTGGAATCTAGAGAAATTGTATAGATGATCTTGTTAACAAAGCAGAAGAGATACAGATGTAGAGAAGACATGTATGGATGCCAAGGGGGAAGGGGTGGGTAAGAGGAACTGGGAGACTAGGACTGACACGTACACTACTGCTGAAATGGACGGCTAACAGGGACACACTGCACAGCCACTCTGCTCAGCGCCCCGTGGCGACCTGGCTGGGAAGGAGGTCCAAAGGCAGGGATGCATGCGCACAGATGGCTGGCCCATTTCATCGTGCAGCAGAAACTAACACAACACTGTAAAGCGACTATACTCCAATACATTTTTAAAATACCACTATGGGCAGCTGGTAATTAAATCATTTTGCCTCCACCCCAGATCTCTGTGAAGGGAACAAGGATAGCTCCCATTTGACAGATGAAAACACTTGAGTCTGGCTTTTCTCTAGAGAATCGTTAACCCAACTTGCTCAACACAGGTCTGTCTGAATCCTCAGCTTGAAAGTGAAAGTGAAAGTCGCTCAGTCATGTCCGACTCTTTGCGACCCCATGGGCTATACAGTCCATGGAATTCTCCAGGCCAGAATACTGGAGTGGGTAGCCTTTCCCTTCTCCAGGGGATCTTTCCAACCCAGGGATTGAACCCAGGTCTCCCGCATTGCAGGCAGATTCTTTACCAGTTGAGCCCCAAGGGAAGCCCAAGAATACAAGCGAAAAATGCAAAAACTGTTAAACCATACATCTTAGCAAATGTTGTCCTAACAAGGCTCTTTTGGCCTGGGTGCACGACCTGTGACATAAACAGTGTTTGTTTTTCAATTGAACCATTACAACCTGCTGTCTGATCCACCCGCCAACCACCCTCCTATCAGGGCTTCGATCTGTGCCATCATTTTCCCTAAAGTGACATAAATATCCACACCAACACTCAGAAAAACTGGACATCGTCACAGACAAGAATTTTTCTGTTCCTTAAGCGGTTTCCCAGCTTGCTCTCACAGCTGGCAAGCTGCCTCTGTTCAGTCACTTGATATTCTTCGACTTTTCTTACAGTAAACTCCGCAAACAACCAGAAGCACAGACGCCCTGCCCTTCCTAACTGTGTGCGGCTCTGGGCACATGCAAGCATGAGGGCATTCAAGTTTCTGCGTCCTCACAGATCTTCACAATATTCGGATCTGTTTGCATTGTTGTACTATAGCCACTTAACATACCAAAATGAAAAGAAAACTTGTTTTCAAGTACCTATTTCGTAGCTTCTGTTTCTCGCCCTGAGCCACAAAATTGCCAAATGCTGCTGTCTGCACCGTGTCCTCTTTCCAGCTCCTCCCTTTTCTGGGGGAACAATAGTCTTTCTTTCCAAACACCTTGTGGAAAGGATGGGTGAAGCGAAGCTGTGGCTGGTGATGGCAGAAGCTGCCTCGGAGGTTTGGGATGAGTGACAGACAGGATGGTGAGAAGGTCTGGGAGGAGGGCCCTGCAGACCTGCTCCTGGAGACTTTGAAGTTTGGAAGGCATGTGGAAGGCAGCCAGGGAAAACTCAGATACACTCACCCAGTAATTGATTATTCAGCTGCATCTCAGAAACACACAGCTTGGCGGGGCTGACAGCTATTGTTTCCTTTTGCTGCCTTTGGTGGGGAGGCGGTGGAAGCCAAGGAAATTTGGGGTAAAGATGCGGTCTCAGGGGACTGGAGGTAAGAAGCCATCTGGCTCATGAAGCCTATTGTTCAGGTATTTGCAAGCCTCCTTTTTTTTTTTTTTAAATCCAGACTGAGATGGGCAGTGGTGTAAAGTAGATCCTGATAAGAAGGAAAAGATGCAGCCATTGATGAATGGGTGAAGAAGAGCGAAAAAGGAGTGCAGACACTACAGACAAATGGAATTTTTGTGGGCTAATGATGGAGAAGGTAATGGCAAGCCACTCCAATACTCTTGCCTAGAAAACCCCATGGATGGAGGAGCCTGGTAGGCTGCAGTCCGTGGGGTCGCTAAGGGTTGGACACGACTGAGCGACTTCACTTTTCACTTTCACACATTGGAGAAGGAAATGGCAACCCACTCCAGTGTTCTTGCCTGGAGAATCCCAGGGACAGCGGAGCCTGGTTGGCTACCATCTATGGGGTCACACAGAGTCGGACACGACTGAAGTGACTTAGCAGCAGCAGCAGCAATGATTTTTCAATTCTTTGTGGGGTGGATGATATGAATAAACCATAATACAGTGCATGCACAGGCTCTGTAAGATAATGAGTATTGATCGTGATCCACCATGCTTTTATTCCACTGTCAGTTGACTTTCACTTATTTTTAAATATACTACAAAAACAGCTTATGAAATTTTGCATCCCTGTTCCCATCAATGTAATTTTCTTGTAATTTTTTTAAACAGGTGAACACATGTCCACAATAATTTTTGAATAACAACTTCCATAGGTTGTTTTTCATGAGCATAATGGGGTGAACCTTTCTAACCTGGAAAAGAAAATTCAGAGCTTCTAGGACAGTGATTATTTTTTAATTGGAGGATAAGAGGCATTACTTTGCCAACAAAGGTCCGTCTAGTCAAGGCCATGGTTTTTCCAGTAGTCATGTATGGATGTGAGAGTTGGACTGTGAAGAAAGCTGATCGCTGAAGAATTGATGCTTTTGAACTGTGGTGCTGGAGAAGACTCTTGAGAGTCCCTTGGACTGCAAGGAGATCCAACCAGTCCATCCTAAAGGAGATCAGTCCTGGGTGTTCATTGGAAGGACTGATGTTGAAGCTGAAACTCCAATACTTTGGCCACCTGATGCAAACAGCTGACTCATTGGAAAAGACCCTGATGCTGGGAAAGATTGAAGGTGGGAGAAGGGGATGACAGACGATGAGGTGGTTGGATGGCATCACCGACTCGATGGACATGAGTTTGAGCAAGGTCCGGGAGTTGGTCAAGGACACGGAAGCCTGGTGTGCTGCAGTCCATGGGGGTCGCAAAGATTCGGACACGACTGATCGACTGCACTTATAATTGCTCTGCAATGTTGTACTGAGTCATGCCATAGACAGCACGAGTCAGCCATCAGTACCCGTGCAGCCCCGTACGTGTACTTTTGCACCTCCCTCCCACCCCTCTGGGTTGTCGCAGAGCACTGGGTTGAGCTCCCTGTATTATACAGCAACTTCTCCCAGCTATCTGCTTCCCCGCCGTAATGTATACATTTCAATGCTGCTCTCTCAATTCCTCCCAGTCACTCCTTCCCTTGCTGTGTCCACAAGTCTGTCCTCTGTTTCGGCACCTCTATTCCTGCCTGCAGATTGGCTCATGAGTACCATTTTTCTAGATTCCACATGTATGCATTAACACACAAAATCTGTTCTTCTCTTTCTGATGCACTTCACTCTGTATAACAGGCTCTCGGTTCATTTTCCTCACTGGCACTGACCCACAGGACACTGACTCTAGCTTGTGGTACATGAGTATTGTGGGGAGGGTGGAACACGGGAATGTGTAGACCGGATTTTCTCAGGGGAAATGCACATACACACTTGGAATGATTTTTAAATTATCTTACTGCTTAGATTTAATGTTGTTCAAACAACTTATTCTATATGGAAAGTTCAAGGTTCAAGCTGTTCAAGGCTGCTACAAAATGGGTAACATTGATCCAGTAACAAGTTCAGTTCAATAACTAGAAGCTCTCAGTTTTATTTTCCAGCCTAGAAAGCTTCACCCATTATGCTCACGGAAAACAACCAATGGAAGTTATTATTCAAAAATTATCATAGACATGCTTGCATCTGTTTAAAAAAATTTAAAGAAAATTGCATTTACAGGTAGACTGATACCCAGAATGACTGATGCAGGGCAACCAGACACTGGAAGAGCTGATACTTGGAACCAGTTACTCTGATTCCAAACGCAACCCGCTTTTCACAATCTTAACGCATTTGGTGGCTACATATTTCGGTGTTTGTCTTAATCTGCTGAAGAAAGAAACATGAAGAGCCTCTGGATGGCAGTTGATGTGCTAAGAAGTAGTATGTCTTCAGGAAATGTCACCGTTTACACTAACCATTGCCTATGCACTTTGTATATATCATCTCATTTAAGCCTCATATCTACACTGCAAATCAGGTGCCACAATCACTCCCACCTTGCAGGTGAGAAAACTGAGGTCAAGCAAGGTTTAGCATTGTGCACAAAGCCACACAGTTGGCATGTGGCTCACTCAGCATTAGTGCTCATGGCAATTAGTTGCAGAACACTTGTAACTGCTGGAGCATATGAGTAGCTAAGATCACAGCTGTTTCCGCTCTCCAACAATGTGGGCTCCAGCTTTGGGAGATTTTGAGTAGAATTTGACCATCATTCCTTTCCAGTGTTTCAACAACTGCATGGACTGCCTCAGCATGTAATGAGCTGAACATTGCAGAGAGGAGCCAAGTAGGTACACAGTGTCCACTGGGAAAAGATGTCTGCTCCGGGGTGAAGCCATTGACCTTAGGTCTTTTCCAATATTGGGTGTATATGAGTCTCAAGACTTGCTTTCCATGCCTTGCCTCTTGGCTTTTGATCCACTCATTTTGACTTTCCCACTTGTATTTCTCAGATTTTGGTGTCTGTTGGTATCACCAAAGTATATATGGTGCTGACCATACTGCTAAGCTGCCTTCACAAGAAATGTAAATTCTAAACAGAAGGATTTCTGAGAGCTGAATATTTCTTTTTCTCATCCCAGTGAATCAGGCAATAAACATACATCATTGAAAGAGCCAGGTATTTTCTTGGGTCTCAGGTGATATAGCAGCATGACCTGGGCTCGTTGAAGGATGCTGCTGCTGCTAAGTCACTTCAGTCGTGTTCGACTCTGTGTGACCCCATAGACGGCCTCCTACCAGGCTCCCCCATCCCTGGGATTCTTCAGGTAAGAATACTGGAGTGGGTTGCCATTTCCTTCTCCAATGCATGAAAGTGAAAAGTGAAAGTGAAGTCGCTCAGTCGTGTCCGACTCCTAGCGGCCCCATGGACTGCAGCCCACCAGGCTCCTCCATCCATGGGATTTCCCAGGCAAGAGTACTGGAGTGGGGTGCCATTGCCTTCTCCGTGAAGGATGCTAAGACCATACAAAAGTGATGAATGTTTGGAAACTACCTGACTCATAGAAATTTAGTAGCATGCTGGAAGTACAGATTATTTGAACTGGAAAGGACTTGCCTATCAACTAAAAGTCACCTTCATTTTGACATATGAGAAAAACCAGAGAAAGCAAGCAAATTGCTCAATGTCACACAGCAAGTTGGTGGTAAAGTCAGCCTTAGAACTTTGACTGGCTGAGATCTTCACAGCTCCTTCCTTCCATCCATCTGTCCATTCAACAAACTTTTGTGAAAGATCTTGCTGTTGTCTGTGTTAGATGATGAAGATTCAAAGATGAAGACTCCCCATTGCCTCTTTGCAGAGTTTATAGTGTAGAAGGGAGAGAAACACCAACCTAATAATTACACTCATCTGCAAAGAACTATAAGAGAGGCATATATAGGTTCTGTGGAAACACAGAGAAGACAGTGGTTGGATTTCTAGGGAAGGCATCCTGGCAGGAGTTACACTTTGTGGGATGAGTAAGAGTTTGTTAGGCAGCCTTGTAGGAAAGACAGAGGTAATTTAGGAAAATGGCCCAGACATGTGAGAGGCCATTTGGAGAGGAGAGAGAAAATCTTCCCTTGTTCACATGTGTGCTGAAAACAGAGATGGAAATAGCTGAAAAGGTAGGAACACTGGCTACACCAGAAGAACATTTGGGATGCGGGATCTGTGGGAAACCTCCCACACAGCAGAATCTATGGAAATGTGGTCAGTCTGGAATAACTGTCTTACAGCAACCAAAACTGTCTGAAGACCCGTCTATTGAACTTGCCCTGTCTCATTCCATATCAGTCGCATCTTCCAAGATGGTTGTTGGCATCAAGAAGAGCCTGAAAATCCCTAAGAAGGGAGAGGGCCAGAGAAGAACAGCATTTCCTTCAACATATCTCTTTATGGAAGCAGCTCAAGGGTGTGGTCAAAGACATATAATTTAATGACACCAAGAGACACCATAATCTGAGACAGACAAGTGAGGAAGCCAAGATGAACGTCTCAAAAGCCAAGAGGCAAGTTATAGAGATTAAGACCCACAATACACAATGGCTTTGCTATGTTTGTGACTCTATCAGAAGGTGTGAGAATCTTTTTGACTGAGCCTATTGTCATGTACGTAAAAGGCTCATTTCAAGGGGGTCCAAAGACCACCATGATAGGAAAACACACTCCACATGGTCAGGGTGGTAATAGAATGGACAGCTCACTATCCACTCTGAGAAGTTCCGTAGACCTCAAGGAACCAGCAAGCTACTCAGTCTCGCCATCAAAGCCATGGCCCGATGCCAACAAAGCCAAAATGAGGAGTTTACAGTTCCAGAACGATCACATGTCTCTTTGAGGAAAGAGTGGCTGGGTTTACTTTCTCTTCAGCATCTATCTCTGCCTAGACATGCTTCATTTTTCTGTTTTTTTTTCTCCAAAAAAATTTGCTTCAGGTCAGCAGGAGAGAGGAGATTTTGCTTAACTCAAGATTTGGCATGGACAAACCAGACAACCAGAGTGGAATAAATTTTGAAAGATCCAAAATGTGGGGTCAAATGACTGGCCAGAGTTACTGAAAAAAATTTTTTCCCACACAAAGTCAGTGACTACTCTAAAGCTGTTAGGAAGTCCAATAGCTGCCTATAAGTATCTGATGCATATAATTATTTGATGCATCTAAGGAGCCCTACATGTCCTAATTTTAAATACATATGCATTGTGATGGTTAACTTTGTTTGTCAATGTGGCTGTGCTATGGTGCCCAGATATTTGATCAAACATTATTCAGGATGTTTTTGCAAAGGTGTTTATTGGGTGAAATTAACAATTTAAAGTGATAGACTTTAAAGCAGATGACTTTCCATGATGTGATTGGGTGTTGAAGGCCCATCAGTTGAAGGCCTTCATAGAACAAAGCCTGTCTTCCCCCAAGTAAGAAAGAACTCTGCCAGAAGGTCTGTGTTTGGACCCAAAGTGCAATTCTTCCTGGGTTTTCAGCCTGCCAGCTTATCCTGCAGGTTTTTCATTTACCAAGCCTCCACAATTGCATAAGCCATCTCCTTAAAAAAATACCTTGATAGATAGATGATAGTTTAGACTGATAGAGGATAGATTAGGTAATTAGGTGACAGATTAGACAGATGATGAAAGGAAAAGAAAGAAGGAAAGAAATGTCAACTACAAATTGCCATCTACCTCTGCAAGGATTAAAGATTAAATCATGTGCTACTGCAGCTGCTGACCTTCAACAACCCCTGAAAGGAGTTCAGGGTGGAAAGCAGAAATGAGGCACTCGGTGGATGTGGAAAAAACTGGCAGGACAGGTCTTCAGATAAATATTTTCAGGAGCTGATTTTATGAGCCCAATTCTTGTATCTCCCTGTATCTAGAAAAACACTGAAATCCTTTACGGTAACAATTGTTCCTCTTGACTAGCAAAAGCCTCACAAGACTAGTAGAAACTGTCTGGAAAAATATATGCTTGATTGTATGTATTCCTTCTTCACCAAAATCACACGTACACTGACCTTTGCCCCCCGCTTCTTTGGGACAGTTTCTCAGAGATATCTGAGGAGCTATCTCTTGGGCTGCAGTCCTCATTTTGCCCCAAATAAAACTTAACTCTCAACTCTCACAGTGTGCATTCTTTTTCAGTCAACAGAAGGAAGATACTCACATCCCATTGGTTCTGTTTTTCTGGAGAACCCTGACTGATGCACACACACACAGAGTCATACTACATACTTACTGAATGTTGGGCCACACACCAGATTGTTTATATCTGCTGAATTCTCATAAGTACATTACAAACTAGCTATTATGATCTCCATTTTAGAGGTGAGAGAATTGAGACTCGGAAATATTAGCTAACGTGATCATAGCTCCCAAGAGACAGAGCTAGGATTTGAACTCATCTGACCAAGACATTCTGCTCAGCTTCTGAAGTGATGACAAGTAACCAGGCAAAATGAAACAAATTAAGAGGCAGAACATGTGAAGGGAGAAGACCCATAAGTGTGGAATCATCTCCCAATAACCATCACCAGTGAAATCATTCACAATTGGAAACGACAGGCTGCTGGAAGAGATGGGGCTGCCCTGGCAAAGGCAAGTCCACCCAGATGCCTCCCTCTCTGTGCCTCTGCCCATCTCCTGAGCTGCTGTGATGGGTTTCAGCGGGTGCCAGACGTGCCCTGGAAGAAGGGAAAATTCACGGCAACCCAAAAGGAGGACAGTTAGGTTTCCCATTAGCTCCCTTCATGACTTCATCATTGACTGTTTCTCTTTGTTGCAGTATTTTAGAAAATTACCCCAGACAGATTTCTGGAATAGATGAGACTTGGAGATTTTATTTTAATGAAGTACATTCCACTGGAGAGCAAGCCTCAAGACTGACTCATCAGAGGAAATGGGTTCTTAGGGCAATGCTGATGGATGCTGGAAGCTGAATCCCAGCTCTGCAATTTTAATCTGGGTGGACATGGATATGGGGCAATTCCCCCAGTTCATCCTCAGCTCTCTAAGGCCTAGCTTAGAAAAGGGTGGAGGAGGACTATTGGTCAGCTTCACTTCCTCTAGCCCACTTCCTTTCTCTTAGCTTTCTCCCAAAGCTTTGCTGCCAAAGGGAAACCTTCACCCAGTGTTGATTGGGAGCTAATCTTGACTGTTCCCTGGCTTAGAAAGAGCCAACGCAGAGTGCCCCAGGATGAAGTCATGGGGGACATCTTTGTACCTAGAGATGAGCATTCGATTATCTCAGCACTGGTGTGAATCCCTTCGTTCTCCATTAGCTTAGATAACCCAGTGTTGACCAAAGGATTGCCCTCCTTGCTCTCTGCAATGTGCATATTTATTTCCAGCCTCCCCCAGATTTTCCACTCCTGTGTTTTTGCATCCCATACTTGTCTCAGAGCTCTCCAACTTTGACTGGGTTTTGTTTTTAGTTCTCCCTCTGTATAGTGTTTAAGTGGTCCCTGATGGTGTTCATATGTGATTTCATATCATGAGAATGGTGTGGCCATATCAATGAAGCATTAGGGTGTATCATAAATCAACTAGAGTTTGGGGAAATGATGACAAGTGTGATTTATAGGCTGTTTCAGCTCTGATTTCCATATAGTTATTCTCTGATTCACAATTATTCCTTGGAGGACTAGAAAGTAAAAGAAAGTACAGTGTGGGTGGTAGATTCCCACCCAAAAAATCCATGATAGTCATGATCTCCACATAGGAAAGCAGATATTCATGCTTTTCAAAGGATGAACACTGTCCACGGCAACTGGGAAACAGTCCGAGTTGGAAGAAGTGAGCCAACTAAACAGCAACTTCCCTTAACCTAGGTAAACCAAGACTAATTTTACATATTGGTCAAGAGTTAGAAAGTTGTCAATAATAGATGGCAGGGTAAAACCCTCTAGAATTTAACCTAAGCTATCAATATGTAAATTAAACATATAAATGCTGATGATCAACTTTTGTTTACACTAAATGGAAGCAGAAAACGTGAATGATTTTACTAAAAGCCACTTGCTCAGATGGTAAAGAATCCACCTGTAGTGCAGGAGATCCAGGTTTGATCCTTGGGTCTCAAAGATCCCCTGGAGAAGGTAATGACTACTCACTCCAGTATTTTGGCCTAGAGAATTCCATGGACAGAGGAGCCTGGCGGGCTACAGTCCTGGGGTTGCAAAGAGTCAGACACAACTGAGCTACTAACAGTATATGGTAAGCACTAAATAAATTACATTAATAAGTATACTTTAAATATTAGATTAAGTATTCTCCATCATGGTGTAAAGGACCCGCACCTTTTGCAGATGCTCAAAATCAGTGGTTTGAGGAGCACTTTAGATTTTATTATTATTCTTGTCTCAATATAAGTCTTTTTGCATTTTTCAAATGTTATATTACCTGGAGCCCTAATATATAAAAGCAATCAAAGCAATTATGCATATGCTATTTGGGGAAAAGTTCCCCAGCATGTGCTCCCAAACACATATTTGGCTTCAGAGCCAAATACTTCACTTGGAGCGAAATTCAAACTCTACGACTCTAGATAAACTCCAACTGAAATGTTAAGGTATCAACTAGACATGATTTGGATAGAGAAACTCAGCCTTTTAGGCAAGTTCAGAAGTGCATTAAGGGTGAATCAGGAAGAAATACTTGGCATCCACTAGGTTTTTGGTTTTCTTTCAAGTTCAGGGCATACCATACAGTAAGCTGAGTCCTGAGTGATCCCTTCCACTGAACTTTAGAGACAGAACAGAAGAGAAAGAGGAAAAGACCTCTCCTATTTACATTTACCTTCAGACTCTTTCAGACCCAAGAAAAGAATCACTGGAAAACCGAGTTTCTGTTTGAGTTCTATGATATTTTTCTTAAACTTCTTCTGTCTGATCTTGCCAAGTTCTTGCTTCAATCCTCTAGGCTGGGTTGACAGCAGTTGCTCTTTGTCATGTTGGCTAAATGTAAGCAGGTGCTTCCATTCCAGTGTGATGCTAAAAGTTCCCACAAGACGTCCTTATTAGAGATTGTGAGAGTTGGAGCAAAGATTTGGAGTAGTTGACTCATTATAGGAGAAGCTTATTTCCCAAGTTCCACAAAGCCAGAGCTGTCTGCAGTGGGTCTATGCTAGCATCACAACAGGGTCACACCCAGAAATTTGCCAGGCCCAGAGCTCCTGGAAGCAGCTGATGAATGGCTAGGCCACCCTGAAGCTTGTTTCTCATCCCATAAACTCCTTTCTGTCTCAGTGGACCTTGAAACATCACTGTGTGAAAGTCATCTCTTGCTACATAACAAATGACCACAAACTTAGTGACTTAAAACAACAGTTTGTATAGGTCAAGAATCCAGGCACAGCATAGATGGGCCTTCTGTCTTATAAGCCTGCAGTCAAGGAACCAGCCAGGGTTGGGATCTCATCTGAAAGCTCAACTGGAGAAGGACTGGCTTCCAAGCTCATGTGGTTGTTGACAGAGTTTAGTTCCAGAAGACGGTGGATTGATGGCCTTTAGTTCCTATCTGACTGTTGGCAAGAGGTCATCCTCAGGACCTTGCCATAAGGCCTCACCATGAGGGCAACTCACAATAGAGCGGTCTGCTTCATGAAAGCAAGGAAGCAGTTCAGAGAATGTGAGAAAGCAATCACAATCTACTTTAACGTCACCTTGGTAATGACCTACAACCACCTCTGCCATATTCTGTTGGTTGGAATAAAGTCACTAGTCCTGCCCACACTCAATGGAAGAATATCATCCAAGGATGTGAATACCAGGAACTGGGGACCCCAGGGGTCATCTACAAGGCCACCTGCCACAATCACTATTTGCTGTAGGAACGCATTTGAAGCAAAGGAAGAATTTGAGATCAATGCATTTCCATATAAGGCATTCAAGTCCCATATCTCCAGCCTTCCCATAGGCCACTCCCCTTCTATAAGCCTTCTCTGTCTTCAAACACATTATGTCTACAAGCTTTATGACCATCATGCCTGCTTTTCTCACTGTCTTTAAAGCTCTCCTCTCAGCTCTATCCAGGACCCTGTCGAGATGTCACCTCTCCTCCAAGTCCTGACATGAGTATCTATTGGATACTTATTTATTTAACTCCTACCAGGCAGCACTAGTATCAAAGAATCTGCCTGCCAATGCAGGAGACACAAGAGATGCAAGATCGATCCCTGGGTCAGGAAGATCCATGGAGGAGGCATGGAAACCCATTCCAGTATATTTGCCTAGAAAATACCACAGATGGAGGAGCCTGGTGGGCTACAGTCCATGGGGTCGCAAAAAGTCGAACTCAACTGAACATGCACGCACAACAACAGAACTAGATGTTAGGCATTGCCTGGAACACCAACCCCCACAAGGAAAAGAAAAACAGAACCTGTGATCTCAAGAATTATCTATTTAGTGGAAGAGACAGATAAATAGTCCTCATCTCACCCTGTCACAATAACTGAGAAAGGTAAGTACAGGTGCAGAAGAGTAAACTAGGGGTGTGACATGGTTGGATGAAACCCACTAATCTGCCTGTAAGTCAAAGTCAAAGTCCTCAGGTTGGCACAGAAACTCTCCACAATTGGTACCATTTCACCCCTCTTTTCTTATCATCCAGTCACAAAGAGGATAAAGAGTTAGATGTGATTCCATGCTGTGCTTGTCCACACTCCCTTACATGTGTTCTCCTCTCTGCGAAAAACACTCCTTCTTGCTTGCTAAACTTGCCTGCATCTTTAAAAAGACTGAAATCGAAAGCTAAGCCTGCTTTGGTCTGCTGAGGGGGCTACACCACAATACCGTAGATTGGGTGGCCTAATCAACAGACATTCATTCCTCATGGTTCTGGAGGCTGGGAAGTCCAAGCTCAAGGTGGCAGTGGATCTGATCTAGGTGGGCTCCTTTTCCTGGCTTGCGGACAGCAATATTCTTGCTATACTTCTTCTGGCAAAGAGAGGGAATTCTGGTGTCTATTCCTCTTCTTGCTGCTGCTGTTTAGCTGGTAAGTCCTGTCAGACTCTTTGCGACCCTGTGGACTGTAGCCTGCCAGGCTCCTGTGTCCACGGGATTTCACAGGCAAGAATACTGTAGTGGGTTGCCATTTCCTTTTCCACTTCCTCTTCTTCGGTTCAGTTTAGTTCAGTCACTCAGTCGTGTCCGACTCTTTGCGACCCCACGAATCACAGCACGCCAGGCCTCCCTGTCCATCACTACTCCCGGAATTCACTCAAATTCATGTCCATCGAGTCGGTGATGCCATCCAGCCATCTCATTCTCGGTCGTCCCCATCTCCTCGCACCCCCAATCCCTCCTAGCATCAGACTCTTTTCCAGTGAGTCAACTCGTTGCATGAGGTGGCCAAAGTATTGGAGATTCAGCTTTAGCATCAGTCCTTCCAATGAACACCCAGGATCGATCTCCTTTAGAATGGACTGGTTGGCTCTCCTTGCAGTCCAAGGGACTCTCAAGAGTCTTCTCCAGCACCACAGTTCAAAAGCATCAATTCTTCAGCGATCAGCTTTCTTCACAGTCCAACTCTCACATCCATACATGACCACGGGAAAAACCATAGCCTTGACTAGACGGACCTTGGTTGGCAAAGTAATGTCTCTGCTTTTTAATATACTATCTAGATTGGTCATAACTTTCCTTCCAAGGAGTAAGCGTCTTTTAATTTCATGGCTGCAAGCAGCATCCGCAGTGATTTTGGAGCCCAAAAAAATAAAATCTGACACTGTTTCCACTGTTTCCCCATCTATTTCCCATGAAGTGATGGGACCAGATGCCATGATCTTTGTTTTCTGAATGTTGAGCTTCAAGCCAAACTTTTCACTCTCCTCTTTCACCCTCATCAAGAGGCCTTTGAGTTCCTCTTCACTTTCAGCCATAAGGGTGGTGTCATCTGCATATCTGAAATTATTGATATTCCTCCCGGCAATCTTGATTCCAGCTTGTGCTTCTTCCAGCCCAGCGTTCCTCATGATGTACTCTGCATATAAGTTAAATAAACAGGGTGACAATATACAACCTTGACATATTCCTTTTCCTATTTGGAATTAGTCTGTTGTTCCATGTCCAGTTCTAACTGTTGCTTCCTGACCTGCATACAGGTTTCTCAAGAGGCAGGTCAGGTGGTCTGGTACTCCCATCTCTTTCAGAATGTTCCACAGTTTCTTGTGATCCACACAGTCAAAGGCTTTGGCATAGTCAAGGAAGCAGAAATAGATGTTTTTCTGGAACTCTCTTGCTTCTCCATGATCCAGAGGATGTTGGAGATTTGATCTCTGGTGCCTCTGCCTTTTCTAAAACCTGCTTGAACATCTGGAAGTTCACGGTTCACATATTGCTGAAGCCAGGCTTGGAGAATTTTGAGCATGACTTTACTAGCGTGTGAGATGAGTGCAATTGTGCGGTAGTTTGAGCATTCTTTGGCATTGCCTTTCTTTGGGATTGGAATGAAGACTGACCTTTTCCAGTCCTATGGCCACTGCTAAGTTTTCCAAATTTGCTGGCATATTGAGGGCAGTACTTTCACAGCATCATCTTTCAGGATTTGAAATAGCTCCACTGGAATTCCATCACCTCCACTAGCTTTGTTCATAGTGATGCTCTCTAAGGCCCACTTGACATTCCAAGATGTCTGGTTCCAGGTGAGTGATCACGCCATCGTGATTATCTTTGTCGTGAAGATCTTTTTTGTACAGTGAGAAGGACACTAATCTTATCATGAGGACTCCACCCTCATGACCTCATCTAAGCCTAATTACTTCCCAAAGTCCCTATCATCAAATATCATCTCACTGGGAGTGGAGGTAGGGCTTCAACATATGGGGGAACACAGACATTCAATCCATAACAAATCTTCCTTTTACGAGTCTTCTCTGAATCCTTAGAAACTTAAGCAGCTACGTATACTGAGCTTCTGTAGCCCTTGGTGCTTAACTGCGTCTTCCTCTTCTGTGGGTTCAGGGCAACAGAGCCACCCAGCAGTGCTCAGTGAACACTTGGAGAGAGCATATCAACGAGCAGAGAAGCCCCTCCCCAGCACTCAAGCTATTCCCAGTTCACCTTGACCTTTCTTTTCAGCTCATGTAAATGCCAACTGAGTTGGACTGTGAAGAAAGCTGATTGCCGAAGAATTGATGCTTTTGAACTGTGGTGCTGGAGAAGACTCTTGAGAGTCCCTTGGACTGCAAGGAGATTCAACCAGTCCATTCTAAAGGAGATCAATTCTGGGTGTTCATTGGAAGGACTGATGCTAAAGCTGAAACTCCAATACTTTAGCCACCTCATGTGACGAGTTGACTCACTGGAGAAGACTCTGATGCTGGGAGGGATTGGGGGTGGGAGGAGACGGGGACGACAGAGAATGAGATGGCTGGATGGCATCACCGACTCGATGGACATGAGTTTGGGTGAACTCCGGGAGTTGGTGATGGACAGGGAGGCCTGGCGTGCTGTGATTCATGGGATAGAATTTGATTTTTGCTTATGGAGAAAGGTACAAAGCAATTCTGAGGTCAGGGTATTTCTCCATTTTTTTGTCAGTGAAAGCAAGAGATGGGGTGAAGGATCTGGCATCACCACAGTTCTCGTGAGAAGAGGCAGAATCAAGATATACCAGCGGGTGGGTAGCAACAAGTGGGAGAAGCCACTGTAGAGCAGAATAGGAAAAGCAAAGGGAATGACAGCCGTCATAAAGGGGCCATGCCTTTATCAGAACAGTACTAGGGAGAGAGTCGGACACGACTGAGTGACTGAACTGAACTGAAATTCCAGCTGAACTTCTGGCTGCCTGAATCTCAGCAGGAATGTTTGCCGTACCCAGCCACCCTGTAGTTGGTGAGAAGTTCCAACATATTCACCCAGAAATTAGAAACCTGAACACCCTTGACTCTTCAGGGTGTTTCATGTGTTAGAGTCTTTGAACCCCAGTCTGAATTGGATACATCTGTCTTCAAAAGAACTTCAATTCCAATATGAGAGGCAAAGAGACAAACAGCTTCCTTGCGATCAGAAGGTCGGTCCCCAGAGTGTGAACTTCTCTGTCTGGTTAGGATGGCTTCCCTATGTCTAGGGAAGCTAACACTTCCCTAAGCTAAACACTCAAGCCAATGGTGTTTTGATCCATTATCAGTGTGCTTTAAAGGGATTGCTTTCTTGCCAAGTTTCTCTGTAATCATTAAAGTACAAACTTACAGTACAATGAATCATCTTGGAAATGGAATCTCAATATATTTCAGTGTATATTTCACCCCATCCACTATTAGAAAATGACCCAGACAACTAAGCTTTATTAGACTGAACGTGAAAGCAGATCAATAACTGGGAATTTCTCCTATAGTCTGGTCCTGTTATTCAGTCCTTCAGCAAGTACTGCTGTGACTGTCCATTGTACAGCATTAGATAAAATGCCTAACGTAAAAAAAAAAAAATACCCCTGGACATCTCATATAGATGTTTCCAAGAAATGAAGTGTTTCAATAAGTCACCTATTCTGTTTCTACACTCATGGCTTAGAATCTGTCTTGATATTAAAAAAACAACAATGAACCTATGTAAATAATTCTTAATTTCACAGTGCCCAAGGGTAGATCCTCAACCTCACACCTCCAAACCTCATACCCCTTCCCTTTGTGTGACCGGGTCACTTGAGCTACCCTGGGTTCTTGTGCTGCTCCAGAACCACTGAAACCAGGATTTCAGGCAGCTTTCGTTCAATACTTGAGATCTGACTCTGCTCAGAAAGTGAGCCTTCTGCCCTGTCCTGCCCCGTGACCCAGCACTCCTCCCTAGTACTGTTCTGATAAAGGCATGGCCCCTTTATGACGGCTGTCATTCCCTTTGCTTTTCCTATTCTGCTCTACAGTGGCTTCTCCCACTTGTTGCTACCCACCCGCTGGTATATCTTGATTCTGCCTCTTCTCACGAGAACTGTGGTGATGCCAGATCCTTCACCCCATCTCTTGCTTTCACTGACAAAAAAATGGAGAAATACCCTGACCTCAGAATTGCTTTGTACCTTTCTCCATAAGCAAAAATCAAACTTTCTTCTTGAAGTGGAAAAGAAAAGCTTCCAGTTAATAGAAGGTTCTGAATGAGACTCCTAAGATTCTAATGCCAAAACTCTCCTAAGATTCTAATACCAAAACCCTGAATGGCCAATGAATATTTGTTAGTGTCAATCTGAAAGCCACACAATAGATATTCCATGTTTGGCAAAATAGCAAATGCCATGAATTCCAGGAATTTCTAGAAGCTGGAAACTAATGAATGTCTATAAAACTCTGAACCATACACATCTCCTTACCAGAAATAAAAGAACAGAGTATACAGACATTCATCCTCAATGCCATTGTTTCAATCAGTAGTATTTAGGTCACCTGAAATAGAATGTCCAATACAGAGATACAATAAAGGCACAAAAAGGACAGAAATGGTATGTACCTAACAGAAGCAGAAGATATTAATAAAAGTTGGCAAGAATACACAGAAGAACTATACAAAAAAGATTTCCATGACCCAGATAAACACAAACACAATGGTGTGATCACTCACCTAGAGCCAGAAACCCCAGAGTCTGAAGTGAAGTGGGCCTTATGAAGCATCACTATGAACAAAGTCAGTGGAGGTGATAGAATTCCAGCTGAGCCATTTCAAATCCTAAAAGTGATGCTGTGAAAGTGCTGCACTCAATATGCCAGCAAATTTGGAAAACTCAGCTGTGGCCACAGGACTAGAAAAGGTCAGTTTTCATTTCAGCCCCAAAGAATGTTCAAACTACTACACGATTGTACTCATCTCACTTGCTAGCAAAGTAATACTCAAAATTCTGCAAGCCAGGCTTCAAGAGTACATGAACCGAGAACTTCCAGATGTTCATGCTGGATGTAGGAAAGGCAGAGGAACCAGAGGTCAAATTGCCAACATCCATTGGATCATCAAAAAAGCAAGAGTTCCAGAAAAACATCTACTTCTGCTTTATTGACTACGCCAAAACCTTTGACTGTGTGGATCACAACAAATTGTGGAAAATTCTTAAAGAGATGGGAATACCAGACCAGCTGACCTGCCTCTTGAGAAATCTTTATGCAGGTCAAGAAGCAATAGTTAGAACCAGACATGGAACAATGGACTGGTTCCAAATTGGGAAAGGAGTATGTCCAGGCTGTATATTGTCACCCTGCTTATTTAACTGATATGCAGAGTACATCATGAGAAATGCTAGGTTGGATGAAGTACAAGCTGGAATCAAGATTGCCAGGAGAAATATCAATAATCAGATGTGCAGATGACACCACCCTTATGGCAGAAAGTGAAGAACTAAAGAGCCTCTTGATGAAAGTGAAAGAGGAGAGTGAAAAAGTTGGCTTAAAACTCAACATTCAGAAAACTAAGATCATGGCATCCAGTCCCATCACTTCAAGGCAAACAGATGGGGAAACAATGGAAACAGTGACAGACTTTCTTTACTTGGGCTCCAAAATCACTGCACATGGTGATTGCAGCCATGAAATTAAAAGATGCTTGCTCCGTGGAAGAAAAGCTATGACCAACCTAGACAGCACATTAAAAAGCAGAGACATTATTTTGCCAACAAAGGTCCATCTAGTCAAAGCTATGGTTTTTCCAGTAGTCATGTATGGATGTGAGAGCTGGACCATAAAGAAGGCTGAGGACCAAAGAATTGATGCTTTTGAACTATGGTGCTGGAAAAGACTCTTGAGAGTCACTTGGACTGCAAGGAGATCCAACGAGTCCATCCTAAAGGAAATCAGTCCTGAATATTCATTGGAAGGACTGATGCTGAAGCTGAAGCACCAATACTTTGGTACCTGATGTGAAGAACTGACTCATTGGAAAAGACCCTGATGCTGGGAAAGATTGAAGGCAGGAGAAGGGGATGACAGAGGATGAGATGGTTGGATGATATAACCGACTTGATGGACATGAATTTGAACAAACTCCAGGAGTTGGTGATGGACAGGGAAGCCTGGTGTGTTATAGTCCATGGGGTCACAAAGAGTCAGACATGACTAAGCTACTGAACTGAACTGAATACAGAGACAGACAGATAAATAGATTGATAGACAAATAGGTAGATAAATATATAAAATGATAGATGGACAGATGGATGGATAGATAGAGATGATGGATGAATGAATGGGCAGGTAGACAAACAGGTATTGAGATATATAAATTGAGAGATGGAGAGATAGATAAACTGGTGATTAGTTTTGTTGAATAAACTAACACTTTCCTTTTCCATCACTACCAATACTCATAAATCATCAGAAAAAGGGATCTGACATGACTGACCAGCTAAACATCAAAAGGAGATTTCAGGCTGAGAAGCTGTGCCATTTTCTCCTCTTGCAGTCACCAGCCAGAATGGTAACATGGAACCTGAAATAGATGCTAAACTCATGGTCCAATCCTCATTAAGGTGAGGGTAGGGCCAGAGCCCTGGTCAACAGCAGCCCTCTAAGTCTTCTTGACTCTGGACCCTTCAAAGGAGCCAAAGGTTCAATCTGTTTGCCCTGCCAGAGAAATCTAAGACAATAGGGATCGGCAAAGCAGAAACAGGCCAGTGGAGGAAAGTTCAGCTGTCTCCATTCTGAGAGCCAGGCATGGAGCAGAACGTCCGATTTCTCTGCCTCCTGCTCCGCCCAGCCCTCCAAAGGCTGGCCTTGGCCCATCTGGAGTGAAGAAAGACAAGGCGTCTCTGGGAAGGACAGCGGGGGAGGCGCTGACAGTGACTGATAAGTTACAGACACAGAAAAGGTGGTAGCAAGTGGGAGCCATCTGAGGGGCAGGCCCCATTGAGGTGCAGACAATGGAGAAAGTAAGCAAGGAGGAGGAGGCTGGGAGTGCGGAGGGCATTCTGCACATGAAAAATAGAAAGGAATACCCAGGTCAGAGGATATGAGCTCCACATAAAAATCAAAGAAATTACTTGATTTCAGGAAGAAGAGAGGTTGGCCAGCTATGAGCTTCCCACCAAGATGACATGTGAGCTTTTTTCCTTAAGGAGCCCAGAGGGAAGCTTGGGGAAAGCCAGTTTCTGTTTGTGCAACTTTGCTCAAAATATTACATGTCACTCAATTCTCAGGCCAGCCTCTACCCTGATGCTCTCTGAAGAGAGGCGGGCCACACGAGAAAATGTCTGGGCCTCTTTTGACTGACCCAGGGCCAGAGTACAATCACATGCCAAGGCAGGTGATAAATACAGGCAGGAATCTCTCAGCACCTATTAGATGCCAGACATCTATACCCTGTGAGGTAGGCACTTTATCCCATTTCACAGATGAAAACATTGAGTCTCGGGGATAATAAGCCACTTGCT
The DNA here is from genome assembly GCF_049115385.1 of Moschus berezovskii. NCBI lineage: Eukaryota > Metazoa > Chordata > Mammalia > Artiodactyla > Moschidae > Moschus > Moschus berezovskii. The sequence continues at coordinate 59,328,616 of NC_142481.1, read as the reverse complement.
CTTGGGACTTGCCTGGAGGCCTGGTGCTCCAAATGCAGGGGGTCTGGGTTTGATCCTGGACAGGGAGCCAGATCCCACACGCTGGAAGTGAGAGTCCTCACGCCACCACTAAAGATCCTGCGTGCCACAACTAAGACCCAGCACAGCTGAATAAAAAAATAAAATAAATAAATATGAAAAAATAAGTCCCTTGCCCGAGTTTCCATCATGAATCAGAGGCAGATCAAAGTGTGAACACCAGCGACTTAAAAACTATTAAAGTGGGAAGATGGTGGAGGAATAGGATGGGGAGACCACTTTCTCCCCCACAAATTCATCAAAAGAACATTTGAATGCTAAGTAAATTCCACAAAGCAACTTCTGAATGCTGACAGAGGACATCAGTTCAGTTCAGTTCAGTTCAGTCGCTCAGTCGTGTCCGACTCTCTGCGACCCCATGAATCACAGCGTCAGAGGACATCAGGCACCCAGAAAAGCAGCCCATTGTCTTCGAAAGGAGGTAGGAAATAATATAAAAGATAAAAAGAGAGACAAAAGAGGTAGGGATGGAAATCCATCCCAGGAAGAGAGGCTTAAAAAAGCAAAGTTTCCAAACACCAGGAAACACTCTCACTGGCAAGTCTGTGACGAGCCTTGGAAACTCAGAAGGCAACATAACCAGGAGGAAAAGTAAATAATCAAAACCCACAGATTACGTGCCTAAAGGTAACTCCCAGCGGAGAAGCAGTCCAGACGCCCGCATCCACCACGAGCAAGCAGGGGCTGGGCAGGGAGGTGTGGGCTGCATTGCTTAGAGTGAGGTTCGGGCCTGAATGCCATGAGGGCAATCTGAGAGAGCTAACTGGAGATAGCAAAGCAGACTGTGGGATACCTACCCCGTGAAAAGGTGAAAAGCCATAATCTAAGACACTGCTAGACCCGCTCACAGAACAAAGGGCAGACTAGAGCTAGCCGGTTGCGGATGGCTCTTCCCCCATCCCCCGCTGAGACAGACAGGGGAGGGCAGCCAGAGCCGGAAGGGGACAATCGCAGTCCCAGAGAGGCATCTGATACCAAACTGCAAGCAGATTTCATTGCTAACCAAGACTTCTTGGGTTTCTGGCCGGTCAACATCCGCCTGAGAAGGTGCGCCGGTTGTATACCCAGAAAACCAAGTGGCAGGGACGGGGGGAGGTGATAAGTCACAGCAATCACGCTCGCCATACACCGGGTCACCTGAGCTGCTCAGACCAGGGAAGGGCACAAAATGCAGGCCCAACCAAGTCTGTGCCTTTGTGGAATACCCGAGTACTTGAACTTGAGTGGCTTTGACCTGGGAAGTGCATGCAACCCAGCGCCAGCCTCAGACAGTTCCCAGCAGAGCAACATACAGCCTGTGCAGTGCAGACTGGGACAGCACACACGCCGTGAGCGGGGGCAAACCCAGTGTGGCTGAGACACTGAGCACTCCCCACAGATGCCAGTGATATTTGTCTGCAGTGTTCCTCCCTCCCCAAAGCACGACTGAACAAGTGAGCCTTAGAAAGTGTCCACCACCGCCCGCTAGTGTCAGGGCAGAAATTAGACACTGAAGAGACCAGCAAACAGAAGCTAAAACAGAGGGAACCACCTTGAAAGTGACAGAGGGAACCACCTTGAAAGTGACAGAGGGAACCACCTTGGAAGAGACAGATGGAGAAGTCTTGAGGTTCCTGCAAGAATAAGACTGAAAATCAGAGGCAGAAGGCTTAAGTCCAAATCCTGAGAACACCAGAGAACTCCTGACTCCAGGGAACATTAATCGATAGGAGCTCATCAAACACCTCCATACCTACACTGAAACCAAGCACCACCCAAGGGGCAACAAGTTCCAGAGCAAGACATACCATGCAAATTCTCCAGCAACATGGGAACACAGCCCTGAGCTTCAATGTACAGGCTGTCCAAAGCCACTCCAAACCCATTGCCATCTCATAACTCATTACTGGACACTACATTGCACTCCAGAGAGAAGAAATCCAGCTCCACCCACCAGAACACGACACAGGCTTCCCTAACCAGGGAACCTTGACAAGCCACCCGTCCAACCTCACCCATAGCAAAGAAACTCCACAATAAAGAGAACTCCACAAACTGCCAGAAGACGGAAAGGCCACCCCAACACAGCAATATAAGCAAGATGAAGAGGCATAGAAATACCCAGAAGGTAAAAGAACAGGATAAATACCCACCAACCCAAACAAAAGAGGAAGAGATAGGGAACCTACCTGATAAAGATTCCAAATAATGATAGTGAAAATGATTGAAAATCTTGAAAACAAATTGGAGCTACAGATAAATAACCTGGAGACAAGGATCCAGAAGATGCAAGAAAGGTTTAATAAGGATCTAGAAGAAATAAAAAGGAGTCAGTATACAATGAATAATGCAATAGATGAGATCAAAAACACTCTGGAGGGAACCAACAGTAGAATAACGGAGGCAGAAGATGAGATAAGTGAGTTAGAAGATAGAATGGTAGAAATAAATGAAACAGAGAGGAAAAAAAAACGAATTAAAAGAAATGAGGACAATATTAGAGACCTCTGGGACAATGTTAAACGCCCCAACATTCGAATCATAGGAGTCCCAGAAGAAGAAGACAAAAAGAAAGACCATGAGAGAATACTCATGAGGAGATAATAGTTGAAAATGGGGGAAGAAATAATCACCCAAGTACAAGAAACAAAGAGAGTCCCCAACAGGATAAACCCAAGGCGAAATACTCCAAGACACATATTAATCAAATTAACAAAGATCAAACACAAAGAACAAATATTAAAAGCGGCAAGGGAAAAACAACAAATAACACACAAAGGGATCCCCGTAAGGATAACAGCTGATCTTTCAATAGAAACTCTTCAGGCTAGGAGGCAATGTCAGGGCATACTTAAAATGTTGAAAGAAAATAACCTACAGCCCAGATTACTATACCTAGCAAGGATCTCATTCAAATATGAAGGAGAAATCAAAAGCTTTACAGACAAGAAGAAGCTGAGAGAATTCAGCATCACCAAAACAGCTCACCAACAAATGCTAAAGGACTTTCTCTAGACAGGAAACACAGAAAAAGTGTATAAACTTGAACCCAAAATAATAAAGTAAATGGCAATGGGATCATACTTATCAATAATTACCTTAAATGTAAATGGGTTGAATGCCTCAACCAAAAGACAAAGACTGGGTGAATGGATACAAAAACAAGACCCCCATATATGTTGTCTACAGAGACCCACCTCAAAACGAGGGACACATACAGACTGAAAGAGAGGGGCTGGAAAAAGATATTCCATGCAAATAGAGATCAAAAGAAAGCAGGAGTAGCAATACTCATATCAGATAAAATAGAATTTAAAACAAAGGCTGTGTAAAGAGACAAAGAAGGACACTACATGATGATCAAAGGATCAATCCAAGAAGAAGATATAACAATTATAAATATATATGCACCTACATGCGACGAGTTGACTCACTGGAAAAGACTCTGATGCTGGGAAAGGTTGGGGGCGGGAGGAGAAGGGGATGACGGAGAATGAGATGGCTGGATAGCATCACCGACTCTGTGGACATGAGTTTGAGTGAACTCCAGGAGTTGATGATGGACTGGCGTGCTGTGATTCATGGGGTCGCGGAGAGTCAGACACGACTGAGCGACTGAACTGAACTGAACATAGGAGCACCACAATATGTAAGACAAATGCTAACAAGTATGAAAGGGGAAATTAACAATAACACAGCAATAATAGGAGACTTTAATACCCCACTCACACCTATGGATAGATCAACTAAACAGAAAATTAACAAGGAAACACAAACGTTAAATGATACAATAGACCAGTTAGACATAATTGATATCTATAGGACATTTCACCCCAAAACAATTATTTTCCCTTCTTCTCAAGTGCACACGGACCCCTCTCCAGGATATATCACATCCTGGGCCATAAATCTAGCCTTCGTAAATTCAAAAAAATTGAAATCATTCCAAGCATCTTTTCTGACCACAATGCAGTAAGACTAGATCTCAATTAGAGGAGAAAAGCTATTAAAAATTCCAACATATGGAGGCTGAAAAACACGCTGCTGAATAACCAACAATTCATAGAAGAAATAAAAAAGTAAATCAAAATATGCATAAATATGAATGAAAATGAGAACACAACAACCCAAAACCTGTGGGACACTGTAAAAGCAGTGCTAAAGGGAAGGTTCATAGCAACACAGGCATACCTCAAGAAACAAGAGAAAAGTCAACTAAATAACCTAACTCTACACTTAAAGTAACTAGAAAAGGAAGAAATGAAGAACCCCAGGATTAGTAGAAGGAAAGAAATCTTAAAAATTAGGGCAGAAATAAATGCAAAAGAAACAAAAGAAATAAATGCAAAAATCAACAAAACCAAAAGCTGGTTCTTTGAGAGGGTAAGTAAAATTTTTCAGTTCAGTTCAGTCACTCTGTCGTGTCCGACTCTTTGCACCCCATGAATCACAGCACGCCAGGCCTCCCTGTAGATCACCAACTCCCGGAGTTCACTCAAACTCATGTCCATCAAGTCGGTGATGCCATCCAGCCATCTCATTCTCTGTTGTCCCCTTCTCTTCCTGCCCCCAATCCCTCCCAGCATCAGACACTTTTCCAGTGAGTCAATTCGTCGCATGAGGTGGCCAAAGTATTGGAGTTTAAACTTTAGCATCAGTCCTTCCAATGAACACCAAGGACTGTCTCCTTTAGAATGGACTGGTTGGATCTCCTTGCAGTCCAAGGGACTCTCAAAAGTCTTCTCCAGCACCACAGTTCAAAAGCATCAATTCTTCAGCGATCAACTTTCTTCACAGTCCAACTCTCACATCCATACATGACCAAGGGAAAAACCATAGCCTTGACTGGATGGACCTTGGTTGGCAAAGTAATGTTTCTGCTTTTTAATATGCTGTCTAGGTTGGTCATAACTTTCCTTCCAAGGAGTAAGCATCTTTTAATTTCATGGCTGCAATCAGCATCCGCAGTGATTTTGGAGCCCCAAAAATTAAAGTCTGACACTGTTTCCACTGTTTGCCCATCTATTTCCCATGAAGTGATGGGACCAGATGCCATGATCTTTGTTTTCTGAATGTTGAGCTTCAAGCCAACCTTTTCACTCTCCTCTTTCACTTTCATCAGGAGGCTTTTCAGGTCCTCTTCACTTTCTGCCATAAGGGTGGTGTCATCTGCATATCTGAGGTTATTGATATTTCTCCTGGCAATCTTGATTCCAGCTGGTGCTTCTTCCAGCCCAGCTTTCCTCATGATGCACTCTGCATATAAATTAAATAAGCAGGGTGACAATATACAACCTTGATGTACTCTTTTTCCTATTTGGAACCAGTCTGTTTTTCCATGTCCAGTTCTAACTGTTGCTTCCTGACCTGCATACAGGTTTCTCAAGAGGCAGGTCAGGTGGTCTGGCATTCCCATCTCTTTCAGAATTTCCCACAGTTTATTGTGATCCACAGTTAAAGGCTTTGGCATAGTCAATGAAGCAGAAATAGATGTTTTTCTGGAACTCTCTTGCTTTATCCATGATCCCGTGGATGTTGGCAATTTGATCTCTCATTCCTCTGCCTTTTCTAAAACCTGCTTGAACATCTGGAAGTTCACGGTTCACGTATTGCTGAAGCCAGGCTTGGAGAATTTTGAGCATGACTTTACTAGTGTGTGAGATGAGTGCAATTGTGTGGTAGTTTGAGCATTCTTTGGCATTGCCTTTCTTTGGGACTGGAATGAAAACTGACCTTTTCCAGTCCTGTGGCCACTGCTGAGTTTTCCAAATTTGCTGGAGTATTGAGTGCAGCACTTTCACAGCATCATCTTTCAAGATTTGAAATAGCTCAACTGGAATTCCATCACCTCCACTAACTTTGCTCGTAGTGATCCTTTCTAAGGCCCACTTGACTTCACATTCCAAGAGGAACTGCCATACGACCCAGCAATCGGACTCCTGGGCATACACACCGAAGAAACCAGAATTGAAAGAGACACATGTACTCCAATGTTCATCACAGCACTGTTTATAATAGCCAGGACATGGAAGCAACCTAGATGTCCATCTGTAGACAAATGGATAAGAAAGCCATGGTACATATGCACAATGGAGTATTACTCAGCAATTAAAAAGAATACATTTGAATCTGCTGGATCATGGATAAAGCAAGAGAGTTCCAGAAAAACATCTATTTCTGCTTCAGTGACTATGCCAAAGCCTTTAACTGTGTGGATCACAATAAACTGTGGGAAATTCTGAAAGAGATGGGAATGCCAGACCACCTGACCTGCCTCTTGAGAAACCTGTATGCAGGTCAGGAAGCAACAGTTAGAACTGGACATGGAAAAACAGACTGGTTCCAAATAGGAAAAAGAGTACATCAAGGTTGTATATTGTCACCCTGCTTATTTAATTTATATGCAGAGTGCATCATGAGGAAAGCTGGGCTGGAAGAAGCACCAGCTGGAATCAAGATTGCCAGGAGAAATATCAATAACCTCAGATATGCAGATGACACCACCCTTATGGCAGAAAGTGAAGAGGACCTGAAAAGCCTCCTGATGAAAGTGAAAGAGGAGAGTGAAAAGGTTGGCTTGAAGCTCAACATTCAGAAAACAAAGATCATGGCATCTGGTCCCATCACTTCATGGGAAATAGATGGGCAAACAGTGGAAACAGTGTCAGACTTTAATTTTTGGGGCTCCAAAATCACTGCGGATGCTGATTGCAGCCATGAAATTAAAAGATGCTTACTCCTTGGAAGGAAAGTTATGACCAACCTAGACAGCATATTAAAAAGCAGAAACATTACTTTGCCAACCAAGGTCCATCCAGTCAAGGCTATGGTTTTTCCCTTGGTCATGTATGGATGTGAGAGTTGGACTGTGAAGAAAGTTGATCGCTGAAGAATTGATGCTTTTGAACTGTGGTGCTGGAGAAGACTTTTGAGAGTCCCTTGGACTGCAAGGAGATCCAACCAGTCCATTCTAAAGGAGACAGTCCTTGGTGTTCATTGGAAGGACTGATGCTAAAGTTTAAACTCCAATACTTTGGCCACCTCATGCGACAAGTTGACTCACTGGAAGACTCTGCTGCTGGGAGAGATTGGGGACGGGAGGAGAAGGGGACGACAGAGGATTAGTTGGCTGGATGGCATCACCGACTTGATGGACATGAGTTTGAGTGAACTCCAGGAGTTGGTGACGGATAGGGAGGCCTGGCGTGCTGTGATTCATGGGGTTGCAAAGAGTCAGACATGACAGAGCGACTGAACTGAACTGAACTGAACATTTGAATCAGGTCTAATGAGATGAATGAAACTGGAGCCTATTATACAGAGTGAAGTAAGCCAGAAAGAAAAATACCAATACAGTATACTAACACATATATATGGAATTTAGAAAGATGGTAATGATAACCCTGTATACGAGACAGCAAAAGAGACACAGATGGATAGAACAGTGTTTTGGACTCTGTGGGAGAGGGCAAGGGCAGGATGACTTGGGAGAATGGCACTGAAACATGTATATTATCATATGTGAAATGAATCACCAGTCCAGGTTCGATGCATGATACAGGATGCTCGTGGCTGGTGCACTGGGATGAATCAGAGGGACGGTATGGGGAGGGAGGTTGGAGGGGGGTTTAAGATGGGGACACATGTACATCCAGGGTGGATTCATGTCAATGTATGGCAAAACCAATACAATATTGTAAAGTAAAAAAAAAAAAAAAAAACAAATTTACAATTCTCTAGTGATAAAAAACCTCGTAAAGTGATAAATTTTAAGTTATGCATAATCAACCACAATAAAATATTTTAACTGGTTAAAAACAAAAAAAAGTGTGAACACCAGCAACCCCTGTTACAGTAAGTTCCAAGGACTGTGTTATTTCCACCATACTCTTGTCTCTGAATTAAAAGCAGGACAGGGGCTGGCAAAGGGAGAAGAGCAGAGTAGCTTAGTGGTCTCTAAACTACATCAACAGTGCATTATGGCTTCCCTGGTGGCTCAGACTGTAAAGCGTCTGCCTACAATGTGGAAGACCCAGGTTTGATCCCTGGGTTGGGAAGATCCCCTGGAGAAGGAAATGGTAGCCCACTCCAGTACTCTTGCCTGGAAAATCCCATGGATGGAGGAGCTTGGTAGGCTACAGTCCATGGTGTTGCAGAGAGTCAGACACGACTGAGTGACTTCACTTTCACAGTGCTTTATAACTTGAACACAGAGCAGGAATAGGCAGTCCGTTAGCAGACAGTTTTCCACAAGTCTTGCATCTTGTGAGCAGGGGCACTGACTGCCTTTGTTATGCGGCATCTCCTAAAGGATGTCCAGAAACAGATTCAGAAGACACAGATAAAACCTCCCGTGGCAGCAAGGGGCAGCTTGCTTATTACCCAGCAGAAAAGACCAGCTTCCGCTTCTGTGACAAGCCCAACAGCCAGTGTGTGTGTCACCTGTTCCTCTCACACTCCCTGTGAGTGCCAGGGCGAGGGACGTGCACAGACACAGCTCAGACAGCTTGCTACGCCAGGAGTGGTGAAGTCCTTGGTCGCTGACCCAGGATTACCACGTTTGCTGCCAACATCCGTGAAACCTTGACAGACTAACTGGCAAGTAGGGCAACATCTCATCCCCCACAACACTGAATAGAGCAGTCTAGATGGACATCTTTCTTCTTGTCTCCTGGCACCAAAACAAAGTCTAGATGCTCCCGCGTGGTACGTCAGAAAGCGTTCTGGTACCTCATGCGTCCTCGGGCAATGCAACCTGGGAAACGTCTTGAATGCTAATAAGCCATTCCCACCAGGTCCCAGTCACTGAGCCAACACCGTCAACTCCCTGAGTGAGTGAAAGTTGCTCAGTCGTGTCTGACAAAGTCTTTGAAATCCCATGGACTATACAGTTCATGGAATTCTCCAGGCCAGACTATACAGTCCATGGAATTCTTGAGACCAGAATACTGGAGTGGGTAGCCTTTCCCTTCTCCAAGGGATCTTCCCCACCGGGATGGAACCCAGGCTCCTGCCTTGTAGGCGGGTTCTTTACCAGCTGATCCACAAGGGAAACCTGGACTGCCGTATATCTACGATACAGTGAGGCACTTGACCAAGTGCTTAAGGGTGGCAGACACTCCTGAGAGACTGAGGAACATTTCACCGAACTGAACAGGCCTCTATGAATTAGGAGTTATGGCTCTCAGAAAGAACACTAGCTCATCCGGCTCATATAGCTGGTGCCCGCATCTGCCAGAGTCCATGCCTGCAGTTCGCATCCTGGACGACTCTCTTCTGCTAACAGTGAATTCACCATTATTCTTGAAACATATTCCCTTTCAATTCTTTAAAACACTTCTTTAGATGAGGAGCTCTGTGCTAGTATGAAGAGGCAGTTGCCATTCAGGGTAAAAAAAATTATTTAGTTAACGAGGAACACTTGTTCAAGCAAAGTACACCAGGGCAAATGAAACTTTATTTTTTCTCCTTAATTATCTGAAGTCCATGTTAGGGTAATCCAAACCTCCCCACAGAGAGGATGCAGTCTGCATAACCCCCCATTTTTTTCACCCTTTTGGAGAGAAAGAAGTGGTGAGGCCAACAATCTTAGGCAGTGAGAATGCCTTTTGCTGGGCCAAGAGATATAACCACCTCCTCAAGCTCATACTGGAGTCAGGACCGAGGCCAGGCTGCAAAGACGGGCCTGCCCACGGCTTACGTGGCCAAGAGGATAGGTGTCTGACAAAGAAGCATGGGGATGAAGCAGGGGGTGTTCACTGGGGGGGACACGGAACCCCTACGACGTGCCTGCCGTGTTCTTGGGTAACTCTTCTGTCGCCTTATGCCACACCGTCCGCATGTCCACTCTTGGGGTCAGGCATCAACACCCTCACTTTGCAGATACAGAATAGGAACACTGAAATAGAGCAGGGGTGGAGCTAACCTCTGTCTGGATTCCTTCTGCTTCCAACACTCCACAGCCCTCCTATATCCAAGATTCCTGGGTGGGGAGCTTTACAACCAGAAACAGGCCAAAGTTCTCATCGGGTTGTTCAGTGTGTAAATGTCTACATGGCCAGTTTTTATTCCATCCCTTCATATAGGGCACAAGAGTCATTTGAGTTTATTGGTGCAGAGGACTTTCTGAAATGGTGCTGCCCTCTTACATGACTGCACACGGTCCGAGTCACATTAATGAAATGTCATTTTATCTCTGGGGGCTAAGAAGGAAAGCTTTAACGCAGTGAAACCAGACCGGTATTTCTGGACCTCGGCACTATTGGAGCTTGGGGCTGGATAATTCTGTGGGTGGGGAAGGGCTTTCACACACATTGCAGGATGTTTAGCCGCATCCCTAGCAGTGCCCTCCCCCAGTCTGTGATAATGAAAAATGCCTGCTGATATTGCCACAGCTCCCTTGGGAGGGGGCTGCTGAAAACCACTGGATTGTGAAACAGTAAACTACACAGACACGGGTCCAGATTATTAAGTCTATAACTTTTGTAGCTTTGGGAAAGTTGTATACTCTCCTTGAGACACTTTCTCATGTATAGGATGGAGATATTAATTCTTAACTTGCAAAGTAATTGTGCCAAGATAATGCATGTGAGGGGCTTCCCTGGTGACACAGCGGTAAAGAACCCACCTGCCAATGCAGGAGACACAGGTTCGATCCCTGGGTCAGGAAGATCCCCTGGAGGAGGAAATGGCAACCCACTCCAGTGTTCTTGCCTGGAGAATCCCACGGACAGAGGAGCCTGGTAGGCTACAGTCCATGGGGCTGCAAAAGAGTTGGACACAACTAAACAGCATGGGCTACCATAACAAACAACGACAGACTGAGGGGCTTAATAAAGTTTGGATGGCGGAAATCTGAGATCAAGGTGTCAACAGGGTTGATTTTTCTTGAGGCCTCTGTCCTTGGCTTGTTGATGGCCATCTTCTCCCTTTGTCTTCATGGGAGCCTGGCAGGCTACAGTCCGTGGGGTCCCAAAAGAGTCAGACACAACTTAGGGACTAAACGACAGCAACAAACACATGCGAAGCACATTGTATGTGGGTCCTCAGAAGATGCTCAGTAAATACTTATAAAAATAATTACTTATTTTTGAGACTTCTGATTAACTTTTATAATGCCTACCTTTGAGGATCTTGTTTTCTTTATCCCTGTAGAAGATGAGGTACAGTCTTTAAAATTGTTGCTGCCCATTCCATATAAATGGACCTTTAATATTTATGAATAATATATATCCATCATATTATGTCCATTCTCTCCTTTTACTATTTTAAAACCACTTTATTGAGGTATGCTTGACATACAAAAAGCTGTACATATTGAATGTGTTCAATTTGATGAGTTTGAAGATAAGTATATACCCAAGAAAACCATCACAGTAATCTATGCCATTAACGTATCCATTGCATCTTAAAGTTTTCCTTTAGTCTTGACAACAGTCCTACAAGGATGGTGGTGCCATCACCATTTTAAAAACAGGGAAGCAGTTTTAGAGACATGAAGTAATATACCCAAGCTCACACAGCAAGAAAACAGGGTTCAAATACTGACTCTATATCACAAGATATCTTCCAGTATCTTATCTTACTTCCATACATACCCAAGAGGCACTTATTGAATTCTGCACTAAAAACAATTGAGTTTACAAGGAAAAATAAGCAATTGCGTTAAGTGGGATGAACACATTTTCTATCGGGGAAGAACAAAGGGTTGCAAGAGCACAGAAAAAGCATATTTATCTCATCTGAAGGGTTTAAGAAGGTCTTCAGAAAACATACAAAGAGAATCACGAGTTAGCCAAATAGGAAGAGAACAGTCCAGATGAAGCTAATACACGTGCAAAGTCCTAGCACTGAGAACAAACAAGATGGGTGTACAGTTGGCCCTCCAATCTGTGTTCTGCATAAGGGGTTCAACCAACTGCAGATCAAAAAATATTTTAAGAAAAACTCCAGGACAATCCAAAAAAACAAAACTTGAATTTTCCATGTGCCAGCAACTATCTGCATTGTAGTTATAAGTACTTATATAGATATACATGCATTAGGTATTATAGGTAATCTAAAGATGATTTGTAGTATACAAGAGGATGTGTATAAGTTATATGAAAATACTATACCATTCATACAAGGGACCTAAGTGTCTGTGGATTTTGGTATCCATGGGTGGAGGGGGAGGGACTCCTGGAACAAAACCCCCAGGGACACCAAGGTACAGCCCTAGTTCAGAATGGAAGTTTGGAGAACAAGGAGCGGAGAAGTTAGGAGTGAGATGGGAGGCAGGCAGTGGCTGGACAACCAAGGGTTGGCTGGCGTGTTTCGAGCTCTACTTCTGAGTCAAGGAGCTTCTTGCCAACTCTCTCATATATCCTATTTCTCCCATCAAAGCCCTCCAATCTCTCTTCAGTAGCTTAATGGGCTATTCAGGACTCCATTCCTTTGTGAAGGCAGTGGCTGTGAAGTTGACCTTCCACACTTTGGCAAGTGGAAATGCTCTCCTGGTAAAGTTGATCCACAGTTACCAGGTCCCTTGGCCAAAAGACCTAATAGAGAAAAATGAACAAGGCTGCTGGACTTTCTCCAGGACCTGCGACAAGCCACACACCACCAGCCTTTTCCCAGAAGCCTGCATGAAAACAGATGCCTAGCTCAGCAGACAGAGGCAGTGTTCCCGGCAAGCTGATGGTGGGGAAGGAACACGGACCTGCCAATCTGGGGGGCCAGGGTGACGCTGGGAGGTTGACTCAGCACAGATTTATGAGATCCAATCCTGCTGATGTTGGCAGACACTCAGAGGCCAAGGCTTCTTGAGGAGGAAGGCTCCTCAGCAGGACCTCCAGCTTATAAGGGATTTTCATCACGACCGACCGACAGGTCGCCCTGCTCCTCACACTTTAAACCTTTCAAATAAGAAACGCTAATCACATTTCAGACCTGAGAAACCTAAACTATCCAAGTCACCTGTTTTGTAACATACATACGCAGAATAGGGTGGCTGGGTTGAAGGCAAGGCTAGTGGAGTTTTTTTTTTTTTCTCATATCCCCAGCACTTGGAGCATACCGGGTGCTTAGTGAATGGTGGGGGACAGGAAATGAACTTGTAATCCTTATGGCAAGGAGAGGAGAAAACATATCTGGTCCATCTTTATGTTTCACAGCTCCAGCTACTACCAATAACAATATGAGGTATCCAAAATTATTGTTGTTGTTCCATCGCTGAGTTGTGTCTGACTCTTTGTGACCCCATGGACTGTAGCCCATCAGGCTCCTCTGTCTGTGGGATTTTCTAAGCAAGAATACTGGCCTAGGTTGCCATTTTCTTCTCCAGGGGATCTTCCTGATCCAGGGATTGAACCCCTGTCTCCTGCTTTGGCAGGTGGGTTCTTTACTGCTAAGCCATCAGGGAAGCCCCCAGTATCCAAAATATCCATGGATTAATCATTCCCAAAGTATACCCGGTGGCATTGGTTCTTGTGTTGAAAAGAACAGGGCAAGTAGGATAAAGACTGACCTAGGGGAGGAGACAGGAATAAAACATAAATCATTTGTGGTATAAAAATGCCCTTGGAAAACTTCCTAAAAGAGAAAGAAAAGTCTGAGTAAGAGGGGAAGTAATGTCATGTAGCCAGAGGTGATGTGTTGCTGACCACTATGGACAAGGGTCCTGGAATGAAAGGTGAGGGGCAAGCTTCTACTAGATTCTTCTTTGCTGCCCAATCAAACTTCAGGAGAGGAGATGAGTTACTGGAGTTTCCCACTGCACATTTCCCAGTTCCCACTGATGACCACACACAATGAATTGATTTTAAGCTTGTCTAACAAAAAAATATCCAGAATTTTCCCTAATTAAAAACCAAAGATATTCAAGAAATTGTCCCTTTGTTATCCTTTAGAACAGACTTTGAAGGAAGGTTATGTTTGGCTGAATCTGGGGGCTCTAGAATCTACCTGACCCTCTCATCAGGAAAAACACAGAAAGTTCTGCAGAGGTTTACAGTTCCCTAGAAGTGCGTCCATGGGCCTTCCTCTAGAAAGAAAAAGTTTGCAAAGTAAATTAACTGTGCTTAGCAATCACTCTTAGAAGTAAGTAAAAGTCCTGACTGTAAACTTCTCAATAGCTTTGTTTCCTTTGGATAAGTTCCCATTTTGATAAAGTGACTAAAAAGGCTTATTAGATGATGTCAAAGAATCACCTCCAAGATTTTTGTTCTTCATTATTTTCCCTCAAGTTTCAAGGGAACCAAAAGGTTGCATGAGTTTCTCCCTGGGTGAACTCGAACAAGACATTTCCCCTTCTCCAAGTGCAGTTTCTTCATCTGTGAAATAAAAGGACTATGCCTTCTAATCTCTCAAACTCCTTCCAGCTCACAAGAGAAGGAACGCTTCCAATCCAGACCCTCCAGAAATTCTGATGTCTTCCCTGGAGAGAAATCAGTGGTTAAATTTTGATCTTTATGTGACCAGAAGAGCAAAATCCTTCTGCAGACAAAGCAAGAAGGAACAGAGGTGCTGTTACAATGGAGAACTGAAAACAAATCAGTTGTCTCATTTTTCCCCTCAGCCTCTCCTTTGAGAATTAAAAGCTATTCTTGGGTCTTAAAAAACTCAAAATTATCAACACTGGCAGAAAACAACCATAATAAACTGCAAAGATCTCTCAAAGCACCCGAGGAGGAGGCAGAAGCAGGTTCCCTCTTGACCCTATTCCTCTCTCTCAACGATTACTTTTCTTGCAGGATGAAGCCTGGCCAGGAATGCGTAGGAGGGGAGGAAGAAAAGGTGAGTCATCATTTGTTGGCGATTATTCCAGGCCAGGAGGAGTTGTGCATATGTTATTTCATTTCTCAGTGGAGTTTGTTTGAACGATGAGGAAATGGAGATTCGGTGGTGATAAGAAATTTGCATAAAATTATCCAAATAGGGAAGCTGACTCATTAGAAAAGACCCAGATACTGGGAAAGATTGAAGGCAGGAGGAGAAGGGGACGACAGAGGACGAGATGGTTGGGTGGCATCACCGACTCAGTGGACGTGGGTTTGAGCAAGCTCTAGGAGTTTGTGACGGACAGGGAAGCCTGCAGTCCATGGGGTTGCAAAGAGTCAGACATGACTGAGCAACTGAACAGCAACAATCCACATAGAGAACATGAGTACAGGGAGGTCAACCTGAGTCAGTCTGCTCTAGCCAAGCCCCAAGTACTTTTCACTAAACCAGGAAGACCTGGTGTGTGAGCACCACAAAGATGCTTCTGCATCTGAATGCAAAGATGTCCTAGTGTGTAACATATGACTCATACCTGTAACGTCCAACACGGCCTGAAGGGCCCCGGCTGATGACCACAAAGACCACAGCAAGGGATGACACTGGAAATCCACGGTTGGCGGGACTTTTCAACGGCAAAGTGTGCAATGAAGATGAAGAAACCAGGCCAGCCTTTTCCATGAACCAGTTATGAATCTTGAATGACCGCTTAACAGACCGAGGCTCCTGTTACTTTGCCTTTAAAATAGAGATGAGTGGTATCATTAGACCACTTCCTCAGTGGGCCTTTGTGATCATCAGAATAGTATACATTAAGACACATTTGGAAGAACAAAGTAGTGCTTCATGACTGTAAGTTTTGAGAAGATAAATTCTGGATCTTTAGTTCCAGCCCAAAGCAACTAATCAGACAATTACCTAACCTAACTATAATTCACTTTTGGTTGTGTCTGTATTACCTTAATGAAGAATATAATAGGAGGGGAGTCCCTAGTAGCCCAGTGGTAAAAAAAACTCTGCCTGCCAAGGCAAGAGACAAGGGTTTGACCCCTGATCTGGGAAGATCCCACACACTGCAGAGCAATGAAGCCTGTGTGCCACAGTTACTGAGCCTCTGCTCTAGGACCCAGGAGCTGCAACTACTGAGCCTTCGTGAGGCAACATGGAGCCCACATGCCCTAGAGGCCTGTGCATCGCAGCTAGAGAGCAGCTCCTGCTTGTCACAATGACAGAAGAGCCCACACAGCAATGAAGACCCTGCACAACCAAAATTATATAAATAAAAATTTTAAAATATAATAAAAATACCAACAGATTCAGATACTGTTCCTTTAGAATAGTTGAATGTCCCCGGACTAGTTAGCACCCCAATCACGAGTTTCTAGTTTCACCCGGGAGACTGATACTTCTCTTTATTTCACAGTGAACTTCTTGAGCCAAGCTCACATCTCTCTCTCAGGCTTGGTTTCCAAATGTCAAGTTGCGGTAAGAATGCAAAGTTCAGAGCTCCCTGTCACTTAGCTAACAAGCAGTGTTATGACTCAAACTGAGGTCTGCTTGACTTAAAAGGTGATGCTCTTTCCACAAATGCCACCCTCCCTCCTATAGCAACAAAGAGCCAACATGGGAAATAAAGCCTGAAATTCCACTTGTCTGATTAATACAGAGGGCCTATCTGGAGATTTATGTTTGTTTTTCTACTAAATAAATGGTTACATTTCCCCAGCCAAGAATACATTGGGCTAATTAATAACAGCCCTCTTTCAAAGTCTACGACATAGAAAAAGATTTCTATCCCCAGGGACCAATCCCTCACAAAGGCCACAGAGAGACCATCTCAAGAGTTCCTCATTAAGAGACCCTTAAGAGCAACTGCACATTGACACCCTGTTGGCCATTCACACCTTAGCAAAGATTAGCACTGGTGAATTGTCAAGCAGAAAATAATGTGGGGTGGATGGATGGATGGAGAAGGGAAGAGGGAGGAAGAACACAGAGAAGGAGAGGGGGTGGGAGGCTGGCGGGACCATGAAAGAAGGGGAAGACAAGCCGAGAGCCTGCAATTTTCCAGGTCCTTTCTGGGTAACATGTACACAGCCTCCCTGAACAAAATATACTATTAAATTTTTTGTGCATTGAATACTGTTTATGCAAATATTCTAGATCAACTTTATGAGCTGTCACTTACAGGCCATAAAATGCAGAGTCTGATTAGACTTCTTCCTTCCTTTTCCATTCACAGTTAGCTCTCCTAACCCAGGTTCTGGCAATCACTGATCTCTATAGGAGTTTACCTTTTCTGGACACTTCACATAAATAAAATTATACTGCAGGTAGCCATTCTCATCCGACTTTCACTTAAAATACTGCTGTTGACCTTCATTCATGTTGCAGCATGTCTATTTCACTCTTCTTTTCTTTCTGAGTAGTATTCCATTACGTAGACATTCCACATTTTGTTGATCCAGTCATCTCTAGATGAATTATTTCCATTTGGGGGGATGTTTACTAGTAAAGTTTCTATGAACCATTATGCACAAGTCTTTGTGTGAAGGAATGCTTGTATTTCTCTTGGGTGAGTATCTAGGAGGAGCATTGTTGGGTTATAGTGTATGTGACTGTTTAACTTTTCAATTAACTGCGGAACAGCTCTCAAAAGTGGTCGCACCATTTTACACTCCTAGTCTTCCTTTGTCAATCCGCTAGCCAAAGAAAATATTTTGATTATCAGCTCAGTATCCTCTTCCCTTTTTTCTTGCTTATCAGAGGTAAATTTGAGGTAAGCAACAAAGTGCTGAAAGAGCAAGAAAGAAAAAATTGCTGAACATTTTGGGGCTAGAAAAGCATACTTTCCCTACAGTACTTGCTTTCCTTCGTGTACACACACATAAACCTCCAACCAGGGGAGTTAAGAGAAGGATCCTAAAGTGGACAAGAAACGTGACTTGAAGAGGAGGCAGGATCAACAAGTGTAATTGTAAGCTGTGCATTTGGGTTGTGTTCAACGTCCTTCATGGCGTCCCAAGGGGCTCAGTGGTAAAGAATCCGCCTGCAATGCAGGAGACCCAGGTTCGATCCCTGGGTTGGGAAAATCCCCTGTTGAAGAAAATGAAAACCCATTCCAGTATTCTTGCCTGGAAAATCTCATGGACAGAGGAGTCTGGAGGGCTACAGCCCATGGGGTCACAAAGAGTCAGACGCAAGTTAGCAACTGAGCACACAATATCCTTAAGTCGATGCCAGTCATACCTGGGCACGATGAACTGTGATCTTGAAGGTGGTGCTGCCACAGGATGGACTCACAGGAGCTTCTGGATTGCGAAGGCCCCACGCAGATAAGGGAATCAGAACTCAGTAGCTGTCTGACTTAAGCAAAACATAGCAGAGTCAGCTCTGAGTCCCAGGCTTGCCCCATTATAAGCAGAAGTTGGGAGTCTGATCTCTACCCTTCACAAGTCGCCCCTCCCCCCACACCAGCCTTGCATGGACTTAAGCTCATACCGTGTAACACAACACATGTCACAGGACTCTGACGGCACCTGGGTGGCAGTATTTTCATGACTAGTTCCTCTACAGACAAGGCTGATAGCCAATAGGCACTGATAAGTCTATACTGGTTACTTAAGTATTGAAATGCTTCCATATCTGATAGAAACCAAGTGGTCTGATGAAGAGTCATTTCCTCCAAGGCTTTTGCCCTCTCTAGAGCCCCTATATGCCCCTGGTGCCCCAAACAACATCTCCAGGTGATCCAGAAACCTAAGAGTTAGAGCCTGGCACGGATGGCCCCTGATTCCCATCCCCCAGAGATGTCAGTGGCATCCACTCTGAGTGGTGCCCATGTTCCAACCGCTGTTAAATAGTTTACCATCAGCACTTCCCACAGAAAAGCTAGAGAAGACATTTGAGTTCACACAACCCACTTCCTTGACATCTCTGGCCCATGCATTCTTATCCATTCTTACAGACACTACCTTCTACCTAGAATACACAAGAGCTGCTCATGGTTATCACAAAACATAAGAGCCACTATCATATAGTAAGTGTCTACTGTGTTCTGACTCTTTATGAGTACAATACCATTTGATCCCCCAAGAAACCTCCAGAGTGGGCTTTTTGCCCTGATTTTTTAAGAGCCTGAGACTCTTTTAAAGTATAAATATAAATAACATCCTTAAAGCTAACATCTGGGCTCCTTCATGGTGAGTCTTTCTACCATGTCTCATTGTCTTTGCCGATCTAGGTAATGGAAGCTATTTAAAAATAACCTCTTGGGACTTCTCTGGCAGTCTAGTGGTTAAAATTCTGTGCCTCCAGTACAAAGGGTACCGGTTCAATCCCTGGTCAGGGAACTAAGATTCTGCATGCCATGTGGTGTGGCCAAAAGAAAGTAAAATATAAATGACTTAACTAAGAATTTGAGAACCATTCTCAAGTGTTCTGATTCACTAAAAAATGCTAACTTTAAGATGTCATCTTTAATAGATTTACCAACTCATTATAAGACTGTGAAAGCATTCACACTCTATCCTGGTGAGAGCCTGATGGCTTCTCACTATGGTGGGGACTGTAGTCACACGTGCTGGGAATGTGGAGCCAACCTCTTTGAGCACGTGAATAAAATCATTCACTTTTACACTGCCACTCTTACATTTGTGTTTTTTATTTATATTCCCAGCCATCATTTTTTCATGCTTTTACACTCTCTTGTTATAAAATAATACATAGATTTAATGGAGACAGGCTTTGTCACAGTAAGAGGCCTGGATTTAGTGGTTTCTAGGGGGGAATTATTTGGGATAACTAATTGAAACCAAAGTGCATTCCCATTCCTTGCCTGCAACAATAAACACTAGGTCTTCAAAGGCTGACCAAGTTTCCAGTGATTCCTAACAATAGCAGTTGTCATTTTCAAATGATGGTCCTTTTGAAACGCCAAGTGGAGTGAAGAAAAAGTGTGTGCTATTGCTGATTAGACAGGAATATGACTTGCAGAGGCCCATGTTACTCTCTTGTCTGCAAATTTTCTGCCCTGATTAATTACAAAGAGTGCCAGAGTGTGTTGACGTTAGTTAAAAGCATTTGCTCTTTCCAGCCTGTCGTTATACCCGAATTAAGGATTTCTGTGTCGAGGTGAGGTCAGGAGGTTCAGATCTGTTTTCTACTGATAAATCTTTCTGTCCCATAAGGATTAAAGGAACCCAAGGCTTTCATATGTAAAACTAATACATGATCGCCTGTGTGTATGTGTCTGCATGATCAAAGAGCGCTTAGCCAAGTGGGAATGCCTCAAAGAGATAATAAGTGATTTGTTCACTACAAACATTACAATTATCTATTCCTCTACAAAGTACTGAGAATAAATTCTCTAATCAGAGTTAATTAGCATCCTTGTTGCTCTGGGTTTAGCTGGCTAGCTCCCTTAAAGGTATATGAACGTAAAAAGTATGTGCCTTTTCCAAGTCAACTTCTTAAACTCGTCCACAGTTAGTTGGAGGAACTGCCCGCTCATTAGCTTCAACCCATTTCCTTCCATGTGATGAAATCAGTTGAACAGAATTCACTGGGACCGTCCTCCATACTTACTCTCCCATGCTTTTATTGATGGACTGCCTGCTCTTTGCCAATCACCTTTTAGAGAGCTTCGTACCCTCAAATGCATGGTCCAACAGAGGCCCCATAAAGAGCAGTGAGCCCTGGGTGTTCTGGGAGCCAAAGGAGAGGGGTGTGGGGGCAGAAATGACCTCTCTAAGGAGGTGAGAGTCAAGGTCAGTTTGGAAGAATGGTGAGAATTTGGTCGGTTTCTGGGAGGAAGGAGGACATTTCAGGAACATGAACAACAAAGCCATGTGGAATAATCGTAACAACAACAGACATTTATTAAAGGCTCTGTGCCACATACTATGCAAATTTTGATTCATTGACTCTTCACCCAAAGTGCTCTACTGTAGGTTCTATCAGTAGAGCTTTATAAAGATGAGGAGACAGAGGGTGAGGAAGACAAAGTAACTGAAACAAGACATGGAGTGGATAGATGCCAAGTCGGGATCTGAACCCAGGCCATCTGACTCCAGGGTCTGTGTATTACAACAACCAGATATGAGTGCGTGCACACACACACACACACACAGAAAATATTTGTCCTCAGAGGAGCCTCTTGGGACAGGTGAGGAGAGGTACTGAATTTTTCCTGCACTTCCTGCATTTTCTGCATCAAAGAGCTCTACAAAGAAAATGCAACCACCACCCAGAAGATGAAGAGTTGAATGCAGCTGACCACCCAATGATTCCTTTGCCTTAAAAACAAGAAACAACACGTGGAAATGCTTCCCGACGCACCTGATGCAGGGGGAGTGTTTGACTCAGGGCCCTGCCTCCCCTCACCGCCCCCAACCCCAGTCAGTCTCCTCCTCCAGATTTTCCAAAGCCCTCCCGTCGCAGAGGCTCCTTCTCATCTGCGGTGCAACATGGGACATGCATTGTCAAGAGGCGGGTGGGTTGTGATTATTTTTCCACACAAGTGCAGTTCATAGTGACGAACAAGCAGAATGGACTGTTCTTTGCTCTCTCAGTCACAGGACGAAAGTCTGGGGTTAAGAATAAAATGCTCGCTCATATTTGCCTTTACAGTTGGGTCAAGTTCAGAACCACGCGCCCACAGAAACAGTCCAGGGCCTGAGGAGTACCTCTCATTGTGTTAGTCATCTGCTTTTTAATGCTCTTTTCTCCTCTCATCCTCCCAACAGCTCCCCCAAATATGCATTATTATCTCCATGTAATGAATGAGAAAACTGACGGCTATATAGTTTCTGTGACTTGTTCGTGTTGATATCCTCCTAGTGGTAACAGAGAAACAGGATCTGAACCCAGATTTGTCTTTTTAAACTGTGAATTCACAGTGGTAACCATTCGTTCTCGAGAAGTTTTCCCTTAGCTTTAAATAGATGGGAGATGGCAAAATCCAGGCCATTTTCCCTTCAGTTAATTTAGGAAGACAGAAGTAGAGACTACATTTGGGGTAAAAAGTCTTTAAAACAAAAAATCCCTCATGGCATGTGGGAGTTTAGTTCCCCAACCAGGGATGGAACCCAGGCCTCCTGCAGTGGAAGCACAGAGTCTTAACCACTGGACCACTAGGGAAGTCCAAAAACATCTTTTTTTAAAAAAATTATACAATGTTGTGTTAGTTTCAGGTGTATAGCAAAGCGACTCAGGTGTGTGTGTGTGTGTATGTGTGTGTGTGTGTATACATATATATACGTTTTCAGATTCTTTACCATTATAGGTTATTACAAGATACTGAATATTGTTCCATGTTCTTTACAGTAAATCCTTATTGCTTATTTTATACATCGTGGTGTGTATCTATTAATCCCATATTCCTAACTTATCCTTCCCTCTCCTCTTCTCCCTGTGGTTCCCAAAACCACAAGTTTTGTTTTCTATGCCTCTTATAAAAAAGTTTACTTGTACCCTTTTTAAAAAAAATGGATTCCACATATAAGTGATGTCATATGATATCTGTCTCTGTCTGGCTTACTTCACTTAGTATGAGAATATCTGGGCGCATCTATGTTACTGCAAATGGCATTATTTCATTCTTTGTGGCTGAGTAATATTCCACCATATATAAGTACCACATTTTCTTTATTCATCCATCTGCTGATGGACATTTAGGTTGCTTCCATGTCTTGGCTGCTGTGAATACTGGGGTGCACACATCTTTTCAAATTAGACTTTTATCTGGATACATGCCCAGGAGTGGGATTGCTTGGGCATATGGTAACTCTATTTTTAGTTCTCAGGGGAACGTGCATACTGTTTTCCACAGTGGACTAGGAGTTCATTCTGATGCAGAACAAGCCTGATTTCTTTACTTCTGGACATATAAAAGCCCTGTGTGGGGTTTCTGAAGCATTGCTGCTGCTGCTGCTGTCACTTCAGTCGTGTCCGACTCTGTGTGACCCCATAGACGGCAGCCCGCCAGGCTCCCCCGTCCCTGGGATTCTCCAGCAAGAAGCTAGAAATGGTCAAATTCAGGTTTTACCATTCTTCCCCAGTTTTCTAAATAGTCGTCCAAGTTATACAATCACCAAATTATATGCACTCATATGTGCGCATTTGCTTTGAAACTCAGCAAAACTGTAATTTGGGCATGTGAGTAATTTCTACATGGCTTTGCCAGAACAGAAGAGACAGTGTTGAACTTAATGAGCGTACTGTCGTGATCTTTTTTGCGTTAACAACCTGACAGTATATTGCTGGACAAGTGACCCATTTATGCAACCCCTTAGGGTTTGGCAAGGCCTTTCATATGCATCATTTTATTTCATATTTACAGTGGACTTCGAGCCAGGCATATCAATGCAGTGATGATTATCTCCAGGTTACAGAAAAGAAAACCTGGTCTCAGAAAGGTTAGGAAAACTGTCAGAGATTTTGCAATTAAAAGATAGGGACACTGTGTAAAATACATAACTATTGAGAACATACCGTATAGCACAGAGAACTCCACTTAATGCACTGTGGTGATCTAAATGGGAGGGAAATCTGACAGGGAGGGAGGGATATGTGTATACATATGGCTGATTCATTTTGCTATGCAGTAGAAACACATAACGTTGTAAAGAAACTATACTCCAATAAAAATTAATTAAAAAAAAAGAAGGGGTACCTACTCTAAGGACAGTATTATTTCCACTATACCACATTCTCTTCTCCATCAACCACTGCCCAAGAGAAATAATTGACACACAGACCCTTATCACACAGGTTCAGCTTACCAGCCACCCACAGGGCTCTTAATGCTGCCCTTACTAACTTCAGACGCTGAAGGAAACAAGAGCGTAAGCCAGTGGTTCTTGACCCAAGGTCAGTCAGTGTTAGTCGCTCAGTCGTGTCTAACTCTTTGCGACCCCGTGGACTGTAGCCCACCAGGCTCCTCTGTCCACGGAATTCTTCAGGCAAGAATCTCGGAGTGGGTTGCCATTCCCTTCTCCAGGGGAATCTTCCCAACCCAGGGATTGAACCTGGGTCTCCCCCATTGCAGGCAGATTCTTTACCATCTGAAACACCAGGGAAGCCCCTGACCAAATGTGATTTTGGCAATGTCGGGAGGATATTTTGTTGTCATAGTTGGAGACGATGTTGGTACTGGCATTTAGTGGGGAGAGGTCGGGGGGCTACTAAATATCTTACAACACACAGAATAGTACCCTGCAGCAAAGAAGTATTTGGTCCCAAATGTCAACAGTGTTGAGGCCGAGAAATTCTGGCTTAGATGAACTGTCCTTAGGATTACAGGAGAAAGGAAGGAGTAAAGGAAAGGAAAATATTTTTCCCATTGGTACAAGATAATTCTGCACTGTGTAGGGTGAACTATTTCCGGTCTTAAATGCTGCTCTGCCTTCAAGGATTGGGTGGTAGGTGGGCCAGAAGGATCTCTTGGTATTTTCCTAGGAGAGAGTCCCTGCTCTAAGTTGAGAATAAATAAGAAAATGAACTTCAATGTACAGAAATCCACACTGCAACTCACTTTCCCCCTGCCAGAATGCATTTACTCAATATTGTTTGAGTGCTGAATGATAAAGTATCCACTGTGTTTACATCCATGATATACTAAAGAACATATGGGCTGATCTCAAGATGAACACAGAAAAATAAACATGTCAATTAATGACAGGAAACATTAAAGGGAAAAAGCATTTAAAATGATGTCTATACTGGATTTTTAAACTTTAAGACCAAAGTACATTTCTTGGGAATTTTTTAAAATCATGTTCTATGAAAAGAGAATTTGCAGTAGATTCTTCCTGTTTGAACAATTTCTCTTTACCATTATAAAGGAGTTATCAAAATATTTACAGTATTAACATTTTGTTAATCCAATATTTTAACTGTAAGCATAAATAGTTTGTAATTTGTGAAACTCAAAGCTAGGTTGAAAAATAAGCTTAACGAAATTTTAAATACATGTCTTTTTCCAAAAGTGTAATTGCCAAGCAGTTGGTAGCTGGGATGAGGGCTTCATTTTCACCACAAAACTGTAAATCCATCATCAGTGAGAAGACTGTAAATTATGCATTCAGGGGAAATTCCTGTCGCTTAGCCTGCTGGGGGAATCCAAGAAAAGCAGTAGGAAAAATGACTTACTACCTCTGCATGCTGACCTGAAACTTGCACAGATAGTTCATTGCTAGAGAGAGGGACTGGCAGAATATAACTCAGCAGTAAAGTTCAAAATGAACTTCTAGGACCGATAAAGAGGGGACAGAGGAAAACAGATTTTGGTGTTTCATTTTTTATCCCCCTAATCGAAGACACCTCTAGAAAACTAGTGTGTATTCCTTGAAATACAACAATTTCACACATCAGGATCTGCCAAACTGTAGCCGAGAAAGGAATCAGGTGTTGCCTGAATCTTCCACATGTGTTCTTGGCAAAAGCATATCTCTGTATATTAAGTGCCAAGTGAATAACACCCAAAGTACACGAAAAATTAATCAACTCTGAGACGATTAGCCAAGGTTTTATCATAGGCTGTCCAGACAATAAATTCAATATTTAACAAATGAAGAGATGGGAATGAATCTTTTCTCATGGACCAAGGATAGTCCTTCCCTTCAATTAACTCAGGCTTGAGTCGAAGGGTTTGTTGGTAGTCTCTGAACAGAACTGGGACCACAGAAAGTACTGCAAGTTATTTTTCTGAAATATGAAAGTATTAGCACCTTTTTCATAGGATAGCCATATTGGTTAAACTAGATGATCTATGTAAAGGCGCTGGTCTGTAGATATGTCTTGTAAATAGGTTAAGGATGAAGGTAAGAAAGAGAATTGGTTTATGTGCTTGCTCCGCACAGGCCCAGGGACAGACACAGAAGGGATGGGAGAGGATGAAAAGGAGAAACTTGGCTTCACTTGGAAGAGTGAGCAGGAACTGGGGCCACACGTGCGACCAGCTTAGAGACTAGGTTTGAGAAATCTGAACTTCTGTGACATTGGGTGAATAACTTGCTTTCTGGGAGCTTCCGTTACCTTGTCTGTAAACTAGAAATAGCATTAGTACCTTTCTCAGTATGTAAATAATACAAACAGAAAGTTTAGGATGGATCTGACACATTAAAAATGCTCTCAATAAATGTCAGCTATTATGCTTTTTATTACAACAGTTACAACCAGAGAGCATGATCCTCATTCAAGAGGTTTGGAGAAAGAATGAACTCTCACCATTGATCATATTTAACCAGAACCTGGAAACCCACCATTTAATAAAGCCACAAAGAAGATGTGGTACATACAGACAATGGAATACTGAAGTGAAAGTCGCTCAGTCCTTTCCGACTCTTTGCGACCCCATGAACTATACAGTCCATCGAATTATCCAGGCCAGAATACTAGAGTGGGTAGCCTTTCCCTTCTCCAGGGGATCTTCCCAACCCAGGGATCAGACCCAGGTCTCCCGCATTGCAGGCAGATTTTTTTTACCAGCTGAACTATCAGAGAATTCTAACTCAGCCATAAAAAAGGAACAGAATAATGCCATCTGCAGTAACGTGGATGGACCTAGAGACTGTCATACTAGGTGAAGTCAGTCTGACAGAGAAAGTCAAGTATCACATCAATTATATGTGAAATCTTAACAAAGGGTACAAATAAATATGTCTACAAAGCAGAAACAGAGTTATACAAATAAACTTATGGTTACCAGGGGGTAAGGGGGGAGATGAATAAATTGTGAGACTGGGATTGACATATACACACTACTATATACAAAATAGATAACTAATAAGGACCCACTCATAGCACAGGGAACTCTACATTTGTTGTGGCCTATATGGGAACAGAATCTAAAAAAGAGTGGATACATGTATATGTGTAACGGAGTCACTTTACTGTATAGCAGAAACTAACACATCATTGTAAATCAAATATACTGCAATAACTTTAAAAAAAAAAGAAAGAAAGAAAGCCATGCCTTGGCAAGAAGGTTGCTAAGACCCCAAGTATCTCTTGATCCTAGTCATAACTGGAAGCCGAATTCTTACCTGCTGAAATGTGCAGGAGTTTCAGAAAGTTCTCCCACTTTAAAATCTCAGCAGAGCCAAGTCATAAAATTGCACTTATTTCTCTCATCCCCTTCTTGACAGCCAGACCTTTTAGCCTCCTGCAACTTACTCCCCCAAACCTTGGCAACATCTTAGAGGATTTCCCATCACAGCACCTTCTAATAAAGGGCAAGACAAATTGGTAGCTGGGGGAGAGAAGTGTCGTGTGTTACATTTTGTGTTCATTTAAGGAGTCCATCTGTGATTTACAGCCCAACAGAGGGGTAGGGTTCTAACTCAGGAGGAAGGCCGCTGGGTGAGCATAGGTTGTGAATGAAACCAGAAGCACCACAAAGAAGCTGAGACACTTGGCTATTTTGTTTGCTGGAAGTGGAAGCTAAGAAAACAAAGGAGATGCCACAGAGGAGATCATTGGAATACATGACGAAACATACATAAATACACTGGAACAAACTGCAAAAATGCACAATCAGTTTTGCTTGTTAGTCCTAAAAATCATGCTGGACACTCTCTGGACCTCATACAAAATTTCATCTGTGAAACTTCATCTGTAAAAGTAATTCTGATGGGGAAAAAAACTTCAATAGATTTGTAGTTTTTATACGCTTCCGCTCCGTTGTCAAGCTTATATACTTCTTTTCAAAACCGGACTCTCCCAGATCTCAAAATGTGGGCGTAAGGTCGCAGTTTTAAGGCAAAAACCATCACAATATTGTAAAGTAATTATCCTCCAATTAAAATAAGTTATTTTTTAAAAAGAAACATTTTGTTAAAGCTTTCGGTCATTATTGTTCTAAAGGTGCTCCTGTATCTTCTCAGTTTTCTCTATAAAAAGATGTAACTTTTTTTTAAACTAGAAGATCTTGGGACATAATTACATCTTAACTAAGAAGATGATATATTTTTTTAACCAAGCTATAAACTGTTTATCTAAATAATGGAAGCAAAAAAATGCTTTCCTTAATATTACCTGATTTTTTCCCCATCACACAGAGATGGATTCAGATTAAAATAGTTAAAGACTAGAAATTAATTTTTAAATTGTATGCAAATTGTAGCCTGCCAGGTTCTTCTTTCCACGGAATTCTCTAGGCAAGAACACTGGAGTGGGTTGCCATTCCCTTCTCCAGGGAATCTTCCCCACCCAGAGATTGAACCTGTATCTCCCGCATTGCAGGTAGATTCTTTACCATCTGAGCCACCAGGGAAGCCCCAAACCAAAACTGCAATGAGGTACCACCTCACACAAGTCAGAATGGTCATCATTAAAAACTGTACAAATAATAAATGCTGGAAAGGGTGAGGAGAAAAGGGAACCATCCTACACTGTTGGTATGTTGGTGTAGCCGCTACAGAGAACGGTATGGAGGCTCCTCAAAAAACTAAAAATCGAGCTACCATATGAGCCAGTAATCCCACTGCTGGGCATACAACGGGACAAAATTAGAATTCAAAAATATATATGCACCCCTATGTTCATAGCAGCACTATTCACAATAGCCAAGACATGCTGCTGCTGCTGCCGCTGCTAAATCGCTTCAGTCATGTCCGACTCTGTGCGACCCCAGAGACGGCAGCCCACCCGGCTCCCCTGTCCCTGGGATTCTCCAGGCAAGAACACTGGAGTGCCTTCTCTGAGCCAAGACATGGAAACAACCTAAATGTCCATCAGCGGACGAATGACTAAAGACGCAGTGCATATATATAATGGAATACTACTCAACCATGAAAAGGATGAAATAATTCCACTGGCAGCAGCATGGATGCAACTAGAGATTATCCTACTAAGTGAAGTAAGTCAGAGAGAGAAAAACAAATGTAAGTATGACATCACTTTCATGTGAAATCTGAAAAACTGTACAATCAACTTATTTACCAAACAGAAACAGACTCGCAGACATAAAAGACAAGCTTATGGTTACAGGTTTTAGAAAAGGCAGAGGCACCAGAGATCAAATTGCCAACATCCGCTGGATCATGAAGAAAGCAAGAGAGTTTCAGAAAAACATCTATTTCTGCTTCATTGACTATGCCAAAGCCTTTGACTGTGTCAATCACAATAAACTGTGGAACATTCTGAAAGAGATGGGAATCCTAGACCACCTGACCTGCCTCTTGAGAAACCTGTATGCAGGTCAGGAAGCAACAGTTAGAACTGTACATGGAACAACAGACTGGTTCCAAATAGAAAAAGGAGTACGTCAAGGTTGTATATTGTCACCTTGCTTATTTAACTTATATGCAGAGTACATCATGAGGAATGCTGGGCTGGAAGAAGCACAAGCTGGAGTCAGGATTGCTGGGAGAAATATCAATAACCTCAGATATGCAGATGACACTACCCTTATGGCAGAAAGTGAAGAGGAACTCAAAAGCCTCTTGATGAAAGTGAAAGAGGAGAGTGAAAAGGTTGGCTTGAAGCTCAACATTCAGAAAACGAAGATCATGGCATCTGGTCCCATCACCTCATGGGAAATATATGGAAAAACAGTGGAAACAGTGTCAGACTTTATTTTTTGGGCTCCAAAATCACTGCAGATGCTGATTGCAGCCATGAAATTAAAAGACGCTTACTCCTTGGAAGGAAAGTTATGACCAACCTTGCTAGTATATTAAAAAGCAGAGACATTACTTTGCCAACCAAGGTCCGTCTAGTCAAGGCTATGGTTTTTCCCGTGGTCATGTATGGATGTGAGAGTTGAACTGTGAGGAAGAAGAATCGATGCTTTTGAACTGTGGTGTTGGAGAAGACTCTTGAGAGTCCCTTATACTGCAAGGAGATCCAACCAGTCCATTCTAAGGGAGATCAATCCTGGATGTTCATTGGAGAGACTGATGCTAAAGCTGAAACTGCAATACTTTGGCCACCTCATGTGACGAGTTGACTCACTGGAAAAGACTCTGATGCTGGGAAAGGTTGGGGGCAGGAGGAGAAGGGGACGACGGAGAATGAGATGGCTGGATGGCATTACCGACTCTGTGGACATGAGTTTGAGTGTACTCCGGGAGTTGGTGATGGACAGGGAGGCCTGGCGTGCTGTGACTCCTGGGGTCACGGAGAGTCGGACACGACTGAGCGACTGAACTGAACTGAACTGAACTGAACTATGGTTACTAAAAGGGAAGGAAGAAGGGAAGAGAGAAATTAGGAGTATGGGATTCATAGAAAATACATCATTTCTGTGAAATAGATAACAAGGGTTTACTGTGTAGCACATGGAACCATCTTCACTGTCTTGTAATCACCTATGATGGAAAGGAATCTGCAGGTGTACACTTGTAACTAACATAATATTGCAAATCAACTATAGTTTAATAAATAAAAGAAGAAAACAAAGTTTGTTTGGCGCCATCTGCTTTCAGAATTGGTTGAGAGAAAACTAAAGGAGAACATGGAGTTTGAAACAATAGTTTTCAGCATTTATTTTCTGTAGACTTTTTGATGATGGCCAGTGTGAGGTGATACCTCATTGCAGTTTTGATTTGCAATTTCTCTAATAATTAGCCATATGGGGTATCATCTCATGTGCTTGATGGCAAAAAACCTTTCTTTACTGGGAAGAAAATAAAAACTAAATGAAAACTTCTCGAGTGCCTAGAAGTATCTCACCCCACACTAGGTATGGTACCTGCACATGACACTGGCTATGACCTCAGAAGACAGAAGGGAACCAGAGCACAATGAAGTCAAGCAATGTGGCCGTCATGAGAAAGCTGGAAACAAGTCCATTTGGCTTTGAATCCTGGTCTTTCTCACTAATCATGGCTGCTCCCTGAAAGTTTATCTTCAAAAGCTATCAGCCATTTAAAATAAGACAGTCTGATCAGGTCACTTCTGACTCAAATTTAAATTTATGTTCGTCATTGGAGCAATTGGTTTCCAACCCTATGCCCTGACCCTTGCCACATTGGTACTGGCTTCTGCTACCCTCGGGAGCATCTATTAACTGATGACTTCAGGAAATCAGTGAATAGGTGCTCTAGGTGCTTCCATCTCAGGAGAGCTATGTGGAGGTATTTGTTCTATGCTGGCTTCCACTAAGATTAAGACCCAGTGGTCACAAGACTTATTGACCATGATTGTGTGTTATTAGCTGTCTTCCATTTCCTGTCTCAGCTTCCCTGATAGCTCAGCTGGTAAAGAATCTGCCTGCAATGCAGGAGACCCTGGTTCGATTCCTGGGTCGGGAAGATCTGCTGTAGAAGGGACAGGTTACTCACTCCTGTATTCTTTGGCTTCCCTGGTGGCTCAGCTGGTAAGGAATCTGCCTGCAATGTGGGAGATCTGGGTTCAGTCCCTGGGTTGGGAAGATCCCCTGGAGAAGGGAAAGGCTACCCATTCCAGCATTCTGGCCTGGAGAATTCCATGAACTGTATAGTCCACGGGGTCCCAAAGAGTTGGACATGACTGAGCGACTTTCACTTTCACATTTACTATCTCAACTATCCTGTCCCACATGGAATGCTTATACTCCAATCCTTTCTCAGAATCTGCTTCTGGTGCAACACCAAAAGCACCAGAGCAAATTTGGTGTTATGTGCACACACTGTTCATAAATCCAATCACATGATTGTAGGATCACACCCATTTTTCTAAACCCTTCTGTACTTTTTTAATTAGCTAAAATTATGCCCATGAAGGTGATTCTCAAAGTTAAATATAATACATTATTGTCACAAGTACATTATTTTGAGAAAATACTTTAGATTGTGTTTGGGTTTAGATTGTGATTGTGTTTTGGGTTTCTAAAGAGTCTGTCAGTTTTTCCACCATTGCAAGTACAGCAGGATTAATTATAACCAGCCTTCTAAAGCAAAACAAAAAATGAAGATTCAAAACAGTTCACATGTAAAACAAATCTGAGTTGGGGGGAAAAATTCTCAGCTTTCCAACCATGTGTCAGAGTGGAAACCAACCATACAGCAGGACTAAGAGGAAGATGGTGGTGATGAGCAAGGAGAGGTGGAAAGGAAGTCTGTGGGGAAGCGTGTTTTCATAGCTATTCAAGGACAGGTGGGTCTATTATGAACAATAGATTTTCAAGAGAATGTTCTTATCAAACCTGGGAAAAGAAAGGATGGGAAGGGAACATATATTGGGGATGTGTCTATTGGGGATCAGTCTTCCAGAAGCTTTACTATTCTATTCTATCAATGACTATCTTATACAAGATTTCTATGAGGACCATTATCACCATTTATACGGGATGGTCTGATAGTTAAATAGAATTAAGACACAGCAAATGGAAAAACCAGAGTTCAAACTTTGAGTGTAATAGACTCTAAAACCTGCTGACATCAATAATATAGTAATACTACTGTTCTAGCAAACTTACATGGAAATTACATCACATCAGAATTTGCAAAGAACTTAATTTAATTTGCAAATTAAGATTGAGAAAGAGAAAGGCAGGTCCTGACATCTGGGGACTGGGCTGGTACTGTCAGCCATGTCTTGGTGTTGGTAAGAGCCTCCTGGTACTGACAGAAAGTTGTGATATATTCTTCTTGAGAAAAAACAATTTCACAGAACCCCAACATTGGGGAAATGATCGTGATGGAGCAAAACAAGCACAATCGCTCCATATGGATCACTCCATAATCAGGGCTGAGCAAAGACAAAACAACCATACTCTTCAAACAAAAAGTGGTGATGATAGTGATATTCATCATGCATTAAGAAGACCAAATATCACCCCTCCTGGCAAATATAAGTGACTTTTACTTCTTTACAATTTTTGTTTGAGCTTTGCTTTGTTCCACTTGTCTGCTATCAATAGTTAGAAATTATTAAGATATATAATCAGAGAGTTATCTTTACATCCTGACAGCATCCATCCAGGGCTTTGGCTTAGATATGAAGAGAGTTCTAGCTTCCTAGAACTTTCCTACCATCAAGTAACACAAGCCTCCTAACACTTTCTTACAGAGAAAATCCACAGGTCCTAATGCATTCTACCTCATCATATTAATAGCAAGTTAATAAATCCTATTTGGTTCAACTTCAGGTTTATTTCTGGTGACCTTTGACCAAAGGACATTGAGAGAATATTTGTTTGTTTAACATCTTCTGAATCAGGCAGACTGAATATAAATCAGGCAGAAACTGATATAAATCCTACCCTCAAAAGGAGTACAGCAACAGGCACTCTAAACTCAAAAGCAATTTTTAAAATGCACTGATAGAAAATGTCAATAATTTAATAGCGTACTCAAAGCTCTCCTTGCTGCTGCTGCTGCTGCTGAGTCACTTCAGCCGTGTCCGACTCTGTGCGACCCCACAGACGGCAGCCCGCCAGGCTCCCCCCTCCCTGGGATTCTCCAGGCAAGAACACTGCAGTGGCTTGCCATTTCCTTCTCCAATGCATGAAAGTGAAAAGTGAAAGTGAAGTCGCTTAGTCGTGTCCGACTCTTAGCGACCACCAGGCTCCTCCATCTCACACCAAAATGACAGCAAATATCGCCTTTAAG
Organism: Moschus berezovskii; assembly: GCF_049115385.1. Lineage (NCBI taxonomy): Eukaryota > Metazoa > Chordata > Mammalia > Artiodactyla > Moschidae > Moschus > Moschus berezovskii. The sequence goes on along the minus strand of NC_142481.1, from coordinate 59,295,263 downwards.
GGTAGTTTCATAATAATGAAAGAGACCGGAAGAGCAGTCTTCAGAAAAGATAGAGAAACAAAGAAAGAAGGGGATGGAAGAGAAATTACTGAGGACTCTTGGGTTCTCCTGAAAATAAAGCCTGAGATAAGAACTTGAGACAGATTGAAATCCAGGGATCAGCAGTGAGGGGGGCCAGGGAGAGGGAGAGAAAGAGGAAAATGTGACAGAAGAGCATGTTGTTGATGTCTCTGGTCACCCAAATGTGAAGCCCTCCTGAACACAAACCCCACCTTGATATACAGAGCCCTAGTTTAATATTGAATACCAATCATTAGATAGCTGACAAAAGTATCTGATATAGAAATTAGAGAAGACAAAATAAAGAGAAAAAGAAAACTGACCCTAGAGGAAACAGAGATAATGCAGAGAACAGAAGACAACTAACAAGCAAAGTTTCATTAAGGTTTTGAGGAAATTTTTAAAAATTTTAATATCCATAAAACATGTACAAAAAAGAACACCCCAGAAAAACCTGAAGATTGACGAAATCTCCAAGAAAACAAACTGAGAAGACAGACAGACAATAAGAGATGTATGTATTTTCTAAGGAATATGGGAGCACCAACAGAGAAGTCCCAATATCCAATTTATAGTATTTCAAAGAAGATTAGAAAGAAATTATCTGTCTCTAAATTTCACTAAGATGTGCCTAGGCACAAACATTTTTAAAGTAACTATGGAAGACTAGTGATAGAACATTCCATCCAAAAACATGTTAAATATCAGTCAATAAAATTAAAAGGCAAGTAAACTAGTAAATGTGCTCACTAAAATTTACAAGAAAAGCCTCAAAATTCCATTGGAAAAAGTTGATTTAAAATGCAGACACCTCAAACAAGACCTACATAGGAAATAAAACTTTAACTAATACCTAAAATATAAATTAAAAATGACTAATGACATGAATATGTTTAGCTTAACCAGGAATTTTTAGAAAATGCAAATTGAAATGAGATTTTCTTCTTTGCTTTTCAAATAAACTAAACTTAAAAGTCAAACATTTGTTGGCAAAAGAGAACTGGAACAGATACTCTGATTTCCTTCTCATGGAGTGCAAATTGGTACAAATTATCTGGAAAGTAATTTTATAATGTGCATCAGTTCATTTCAGTTCAGTCGCTCAGTCGTGTCTGACTCTTTGCGACCCCATGAATCACAGCACGCCAGGCCTCCCTATCCATCACCAACTCCCGGAGTTCACGCAAACTCATTCCATCGAGTCGGTGATGCCATCCAGCCATCTCTGTCGTCCCCTTCTCCTTTAAAAGATGTCTTTTGTTTTCCCCAGTGATTTTGCCAAATCTATCCTAAGAAAATTAAACTACATCTCTCTCTGTACTTTGTAACAAAAATATTCACACAGACAAAAAAAAAATGGGAAAAACTCAGACAGAGACATATATAGAAAAATGTTTATTATTTTGGCATAAACATTGGAAATAAGCCTGACATGGAACAAGCAGAGTAATCGTGTAAAAACTGTGGCTCATCCACTCAGGTAGTTAACTAAGAGGATGTTTTAATCAAATGAAAAAGTGTTATTGATACTTTAAGCACTTCATTATGCAAAATTTTAAAAGTTTGTTCATTTTATGGGGTTTTCAACAAAATAAGTAAAAACATAACAAGAAGATTTTTAAAGGTGTTACTGATAAGCTGGATGAAAAAAGCAGGTCTCAAACTAGTTTATACAATGGGATAGCAATAAAATTCTATAAATATATGATACTCACATGAAGTGTGGCAAAGGGAGACAGAGAGATAGATGGATGGATGGATATACTGTATCCTGGAAGGGAGGGAGACAAGACACCCACACATTAACAGTGAAAATTCCTGGGTGGTTGAATCATGATTAATTTGTGTTCTCTTCTTTAGATCCTTTGATTCCCCCTCCTCAACTTACAATGAACCTGTATCATTTTTAAATTAAAATCCAAATTGTTGCTTTATAATTTTATATTTAACTCCTTAATTCTTATGCAATTTATTTGGGAGTTTTGAGATTTTGTTAAATGACCAATGAATGAAAATCAACAGACAAAACCCCTGGATCTGTTTTGCCAGGTCTGTGGAGGAGGAAGAGTTAGGGGAATAGAAGAGGTGTGTGTGTGTGTGGCAGGGGGATATTTCTGAATGTGTATGGTCGGGGGAGATGCAGAGGACTGAGCCTGGAGTCCCCTGCTTCCTCTTCCAGCCTGATGAAAAGAAAAGCATCAAGAGAGGAAGCACTCAGTGAGCTGCCCTGAGTCCCTCCCCCAGACACGTGGTGCTGAAGGAACTTCAGTGGTGGTCTGCAAATTCTAATTGCTCCCCCGGTAGAAGCTCTTGGGGCTGGCTCACACACATTAAGAAGTACACTTTTTTTAGAAATAGAATAAGAACAGTCAGGTCTCAATTTCACGCAATTTTATCCTTTGTAATAGGCAGCTAAGTCACCATCTTACATCTGGTAATAAATTAATGGATTTTCTATACTGCTTAAGACTTTTCACACAGGTGTCTTCACAAGGGTTGAACATGGTGGTTTGGATCATAGCCTTACTAGTCAGGGTGACCATTTCCTAGCTTCGTGGCCTCTCAGACAGGTTATTTCACCCTCTAGGGCCTGTTTCCTCATCTACAAAATGGAGATAATAAAAGAACCTGCCTCCTTGGCTTTCTTTATGAGGTGTATATGACTGAAAATGTGTCAGGTGCTTAGAACAGTGCCTGGGAAAAGAATATGCCCCATGGAAATGTTTTCTAGATTAAATAAATATAAGTTGGAAACCTTTCTTGGTCAGACCATGCCTACCTATGCTGGCATTAGGAGCCAGCTGTCTGCAGTTATCATAAAACAAAAACAAAGTCTTTGTTTATTAAATTTTAAAAAATGGTGATCGGCATCCCTTTTGCCTATCCCAAGTCCCAAGAAAGACAAAACAGCATGGTAAGTTTTGGAACCCACACAACAGAGGGGATGGGAGTGTTTTAGACAGGAAGCAGAGGGAAAGAGAGAGCTCGGGGAGAGAGAGAGAGTCCCCTAAACTAAGAAGGGACAAAGTTTGGGTGCTGGGAGAAGAGCCCTGCTTCTTGGGAGCATCCCTAGAAATTGGCAGGGTCTTGGCTGGTACTATACAGCAAGCTGGTACTATGCCGCTGGTACATGTGGCATCGCTGGCCTTCAGCACTGAGGTCCAGGCCAAAGATGTGGAGAGGTGGGTGAAGACACCCATACTGATGCCTGATAATAAGAACAAGGAGGGGCAGAAAGAGACAAGGACCCATTTATGGAGCACTTCCTCTCTCCCACATACTCTCCTTGCCCATGAATGATGATCATCATTCCCATTTCAAAGAAGAGAAAATCAACAGATAACTCGTCCAGGGTCCAACAGACCTGAATTTGAATCCCAGTTCCTTGATTTTCCATCCACCTCTGCACTTTCCATAGCCGCCCATTATTGGTGAATCCTGGGGCAGAGTATATGGCATGGGTGTCAAGACGAGGCAAGGCTTGACCAGCCTGCTTGGTCAGGCCTTCTGCAACTCAGCCAAACTCACTGCCTGGTCCTTCCTGCCAGATCCTGCAAAGGAGTCTATTCAGGGATTTAAGGCTCTGATGGCATTAATAGTCAGGGAAAGGAAGGGTATGAGCACAGTGGGTATAACGTGAACACTAACTCCTGTCTGCGTGGAGGTCATGTTGAGTGCTGGAATGGATAGAGGTTATGGCATAAGAGAGCCTGGGGTTGGATCTCTGGGTGGGTTTATAAGCTATATAATACAGGGTCAATGCTACAGGCCACTTACCTGAGCCCCATTCACTTTTTCTGTAGTGTAACTACTATGATTCCCATACCTTCATGGGGGCTGAGTAAGACAATGGTGCGAGATGCTTACTTGGCATTTAATTAACACCCTGCCCTTCAGCTATTCCAAATATATACCCAAGTTTTCTTCTCCCCACCAAGACTAAGATCCAGGAACCTAGACCGTGAAGGACACATCTCACTCCCCAGCAGATAGACCAAACTCAGAACATCCATACAGACACATCTAAACCAGGTGACCCCTTGAAGACCTCCCTCAGCCCTCCCTGAAATTCCCAGTGATTAAAGTGACATAAGAGAAGAACGACAGGAGAGGGAGACAAAGAAAGTTTTCCTAACAGCTGGAAAAGAAAACAAAATGAAGAAAAATAATCCCCACGAAATTCTTACAGTTAAAGAATATAAACCACATTGTCTTTCACTGGGGTCACAGAGTAAGTTCAAACAGTACCCAGGACATACCTACCTTGCGATTGTTCAATAGCTCAGACAGACAGTGTTAATCATTCTCTGATGGCTGCTCTGAGCTACAGCTTTGGTGAGTGAGAAAAAGACAAATTCCCAGAGCTGAAAACTGAAAAGAAACACAGTATAATCATGGGAATTAAGGGGGAGAGGGGAAAGACAGTTTTGGACTGAGTTATTACATATCTCCGGTGAAGTCGTTCAAGGACTTTCCAGCTGTGAGCCACTACGGGAAAGTCTGCACTGAGATTCTCACAGGAGAGCCCCGTGCGTCACCGCAATGAGTGAGCCCAAGCTATTGGCTAGACTGATGGTTCTCGACTGGGGTCAGTTTTGCTCCCCAGAGGACATCACGGTGCCTAGTGAGATATTTTTGATTGCCACAGGTTGCAACTAACTGGTAGAGGCCAGTGACACTGCTAAATTTCCTATAAATGCATATAACAGCACCCGCTCCCTTACTCCTCTCCCCAAGAAAGAACTTACCAAGCCCCAAGGGTCGACAGGGGCTTCCCTGGTGGATCAGATGGTAAAGAATGTGCCTGCAATGCAGGAGACCCAGATTCAGTCCCTGGGTCAGGAAGATCTCCTGGAGGAGGAAAGGGCAACCCAATCCAGTATTCTTGCCTGGAGAATTTCATGGACAAAGGATCCTCATGGGCTACAGAGCCACCCAAGAGTCACACATGACCGAGCAACTAACACTTCAACACACTCAAGGATCAACAGTGTTGAGACTAGGAAACCCCTGAGCAAAACACACAGAAATGCAAGTTCATAGCTGTGAGCAACAGATAAGATTTGACACTCAGACTGCTGCTGCTGCTGCTGCTAAGTCACTTCAGTCGTGTCCGACTCTGTGTGACCCCATAGACGGAAGCCCACCAGGCTCCCCTGTCCCTGGGATTCTCCAGGCAAGAACACTGGAGTGGGTTGCCATTTCCTTCTCCAATGTGTGAAAGTGAAAAGTGAAAGTGAAGTCGCTCAGTCGTGTCCGACCCTTAGCGACCCCACGGACTGCAGCCTACCAGGCTCCTCCATCCATGGGATTTTCTAGGCAATAGTACTCAGACACCCCCCATCTAATCTTGACTCCTCTGTTTCTTATGATGGCACTTCTCTGTCTTTAAAGTCACACGTCTTCTCAGTCTCCAGCCTATATTTCTTCCCCCTGACACCGAAAACACTTTTTGAGGTACTTCACAACACTGTCTTGCAATTCTGTTTTAATTCTCATGATAACTCCATGTGGGATCTACGGTTATGATCCCCATTTTACACACCAGGAAACTAAGGCTCAGTTCAGTTCAGTTCAGTTCAATCTCTCAGTCGTGTCCGACTATTTGCGACCCCATGAATCACAGCACGCCAGGCCTCCCTGTCCATCACCAACTCCCGGAGTTCACTCATAAACTCATGTCCATTGTAGTCGGTGATGCCATCCAGCCATCTCATTCTCTGTCGTCCCTTTCTCCTTCTACCCCCAATCTTTCCCAGCATCAGAGTCTTTTCCAGTGAGTCAGCTCTTCGCATGAGGTGACCAAAGTATTGGAGTTTCAGCTTTAGCATCAGTCCTTCCAATGAACACCCAGGACTGATCTCCTTTAGAATGAACTGGTTGGATCTCCTTGCAGTGCAAGGGACTCTCAAGAATCTTCTCCAACACCACAGTTCAAGGCTCAGTGGGGTTACATAAATTGCCCAGTGGTGCAGTGGCAGAACCAGTTAGTCAAACCCTGCCCGGTATGATTTCAAAGCATTAGATCCACTTGCAAAACTTAACTTTACTGCCTGGGTAGACATGCAGGTCACTGAATACTGAGCTTTGTCCTTCTTGGAAATGGAGATAAGCATGGTTTCATAAAGTTGCATGAGATCGAATGAGAGCAAGTGTATGAAGTCTTTTCATACAAAGACAAGCTTTATTACCTCTGTCACTTACCTGTTGAGTAAGTGCATCCAATACATTTTTATTAAACATTTACGACTCTTGAATCATCTGTTTCCGTTAAAGACAGAATGAGGAAGAATCCTTGAGAACTCAAGCAGATAATCCCTGGGGCAATTACACCCAGGGGTTTCCTACAGTTGAGTAGAAGTTGAACTGAAAGTGCCCAGACTTTCTTCTAAGATCCTAGAGTCTAGCTAGTTCTTCAGGGCGTGAATCAAATCCTCTTCTCATTCCTTACCTTCCTTGCCTTCTAACCCGTAGGTGAGCTCTTTCTATGCAATCCTACAGTCCTCTTTTGGTAACAAATTCCAGGTAATCTTTTTTGTTGAATTCAACCTAACAGCATTTCACCATAACTTTTCTGAATTAGGAGTTCTAGAGTCAGTTTTTAAGGTGACTAGCGGGAGACCCGGGTTTGATCCCTGGGTCGGGAAGATCTCCTGGAGAAGGAAACGGTAACCCACTCCAGTATTCTTACCTGGAGAATCCCATGGACGGAGAAGCCTAGTAGGCTACAGTCCACGGGGTCGCAAAGAGTCAGACACGACTGAGCGACAGAACGGAACGGAACGGAAACAGATGATTCAAGAGTCATAAATGTTTAATAAAAATGTATTGGATGCACTTACTCAACAGGTAAGTGACAGAGGTAATAAAGCTTGTCTTTGTACGAAAAGACTTCATACACTTGCTCTCATTCGATCTCATGATAACCTGTGAGGAGTCAAGGCAATGTTATCTCATCCTCCCATGTAACTCCTCCTCCCACCTCTTGGCCTTATTATTATTTTTTGGCTTAAAGTAGCAATTTTAATCTCTCTCAGGATACTCCAGGTTGACCAGGCTCAGCTGGGTCATTTTTCTAACTCAAGACCCAACTGGCTCATTCACATATTTGGTGTCTTAGTGGCGATGATTGGAAAGGTTGCTTAAGCAGATTTGTATTCCCTTCTCCTATTGTATGGGTGGGGATTGACTTTCTTGGTCACATTCTCTGCCTCTGATGAATACAGAGGTTGAACTTAATCAATGATTCACCAGCTGTGATTTTTTTAAGAGGATCCCTTCACACGAAACCTTATACGGCACCTTAAGATAATAAACAGAAGCAGGGACAGCATGGAGGAAGGGTGGCGGGGTATGCGTGGTTCTAGGAAGATGGACTGAGGGCCTGATTTTGATCCACTGTGATGGTTTCCATTATCACTACTGCCCCTTTGTCTAGGTCACCCATGCCATCATTGGGTGCTGGATATCTGCAGGCAGCCTAACATGGCAGTATCCAACAGAAAAAGACATCCTTCTCATGGACTTCTCCACTGACCATGTGTTCGACCGCAGGGAACCTTAACTCCTCTGACAGTTTGTAGGTATCTCTAACCTACTAACTAGTAGGTATCTCTGTAGATACCCATAGGTGTCACTGAGTCATCACATACCATGCCAGGTCCATCCTCACCCAGAAGGCAGCCTTGAAAAGCGATCCAAGCCAACCTCACTCACATATCTTATCGTGCTTCTGCTTCACCCCAACACTACCTCACCACGCCTCCATTCCTACCCCTTTTTGAGGAACCCTCACATGCTGCCTTGTATATTGCCATTCTCCTGTCTCCCAACCCCTGGATAACCTCCCTCCTTGGAAAACCCAACTCCCTAACATTTATAAGCACAGGCTTTCAAAAGAAAAATCCTGTTCAGTTTCCCCATCAACTTTTCCAGATATGATCGTATGGTTCATGAGTAAGAACAGAAACATTATTCCCTCTTCCCCTTCCCTGAGTGTAGGAAGGAAAAAACCCACTCATCTCTTCATTCCATTATTGCTTTGGTGATTAATCAGAAAAAGTTCAGTTTTCCTAAAATTCATTTTTTATCTTACTGGTTTCTCCATCTGTCCCCCCACCCCCACCCCATTCTGCATTTCCAAGCAATTCACCAGGAAAACAAGAAAAAACACGTAGTGCACACGAAAGCAGTTCTCCCTAAAGTGCATGATTGGGTCACGTGCAGGGGGGAGATGAATGTGATTCTGAGCTTGGAAATGTGCTTCTTTATGATTATTAATGCGGATGGCCTGGACGTGAAAGGATTTTGCAAACACAGCAGTTTAAAAAATGTATTTTCTGCCTTGTTTATGAGGCATCCATCTATACATAATTCAGTTCAAGGGTTGAAATTTTCTGTTATTACGTGCCAGGGATTATTTATCACAGTGGCGAATAATTTCCCAGGACAAATTATCCTCCTCTTATCATCCAAATGGACTTCCCTTCCACATCACTCATGTCATGTTGAAATCGAAGGCCATAAAGTTGAAACCATGACATAAGTCTTCCTTCAGATGGCAGCATATGGTGTGTGTTGGTTGGGGTTTTTTTCAAAGCACCATCAAACTTCCCACTGTCAAAGATTAGCCTCCCAACTTTGTCTTAGCTGGTGACTCTGGTGTCTGAAGCTGATAGGAAATTATGCACTCAATAAAATATGAGATTGCAAGAGAGAGACAAAGCCAAAGCAAGCAGTAGTCCACCAGAGGAGAACCCACTTTCAACAGCCAGCCCTTCATGTCTATCATATTGATTGAAGCCATCCAGAGGTAAAAACACAAGCTTTGAGATACGTTGAAATTTAAGGACGATGGCTGAGATGTCTGATTCAAAATATAAGATGAATGTCCACAAGTCAGTGCTGGACTGCTCTAAATAGGCTGAAAATCTGGCCAGTTGGAATATTTGTGTGAAAGGAATATGAACTCTGATTTGTGAACTTCTGCAAGAGCATCAGCACATTTTTCTTAATGACATAAGGAACTGTTTATTAACATCCATGAAGAAGCGAAAGATAGATTTTAAAAAATCAAAATAGGGACTTTTGTGCTTTTATTGGGAAAATAAAACCAGATTTCAGGAAACCTCAATTTTCCAAAAAAAAAAAAAAAAATACTGCTCTTTCGCAAAGCCAACACAAAAAGAGGTCCAAGTGGAGTCCCATGACACGATGCAACCTGAGAAAAATATTAGATTGGCCAAAAAGTTCGTTCGGGTTTTTCCATATGATCATACGGAAAACCCCAAATGAACTTTCTGGCCAACCCAATAGTAAGAAAATCAAAAGATACAAAAGCAAATAAAAATCACCTCAATTCCTAAAAAAAACTAAATCTCAGATCAAAGAATGCTATGCATTCATCTTTAATAAGGATTCTCTTTAGATGTGATCTGTCAAATATTCTGAGGTATGTGTCTGTTGTTTTTGCAAAGGAGCGTGTGGAATGTTCATTTTCCCTTCAATGGAACATGTTTTTATGATCCCTCAAACTTGTTTTTCTGCTCCTCTTCCACAAACAGGCTGTGGTTGCTAGGATGCATCAGTGAACTCCATCAGGGTCACAACCACACATTTTAGAATCAAGTACCATATTCCTGCTCAGAGAGGTACATGGACTTGCCCAATGTCACACAGCAGATGACTGAAACAGAAGCAGTGGTCTAGAAGCCAAGAACCTTGGATTCTAGCCCTGGAGCTGATACATGATAAACTCTACCCCTTAAGATAAAAATCTCATGAGGTTTGTATACATTTCTATCTTCAGAAGCAAACGTTTCATACGACCTTTGTTGCTTTATGTGTCTTCCGCACCCACGGAATCCCAGAGCCTGTTTCCTCATGAATTGGGACCACTCTTGTAGTATCCTGACATCTGAAACCCCTTTACCTCCCATCAAGCACCAAGCCCCTTGTGTCTTTAAAGAACCCTGCAAAATCTCTTCTCCTCCCTCTAATCCCCCGTAATGAGGTGTGAGCCAGGACTCTGCCTTCCCATTTCGAGGATTAGCACAGGGGCTGCTAAGCAGAACAGAGACCAGTGTTCATCGGGGACCTGACTGGGTGTACTAGAGAGAGTTCCAGCTGCTTAGCATCCGCGCCACTGTGTCATGCTCCATCCACAATGTCCCTCTCTCTGTGTTTGGGACTCATTAGGATCTCCCTGCAGAGTCATCAGCTGCTGACGTGGGAGACCTCTCTGTGATCGAATATCCCTCCGCTCTATTTTAACTATAGAAATGGGAGCAGCCAAGAGCCCAACCTAGTGGGTGTGTCAGAAAGCTTCCCCCATCCAAGATTAGACCCTCAGCAATGACCTAAGGTTTCTACCACCACACACAGTATCCCTAAGGAATCTCTGAGACAAGCACATTGAAACAGTATCCTGTTACCTGCTGAGGATAACACGGTCTAAGCCTTAGAGCTCTGGACAAAGAGGAGCTGGGTTTCGATCTCAGCCACAACCTGTGTGACAGATGTGAGTTTCTTGAAAGCATTTACTCTCCAAGGGTCATTTTCTCCTTGAAAATGCAATGAAACATACTTGTCAGTTTCACAGAGTCGAGGTCAATCGAGAAGTTAGATCGTGGATGGAAAAGCAATTCACTAAGTTTTACTGACATAAAATATACACCTAGAGGAGTATGCCTTTCAAAAGTGCAGCCCCTGGTGATTCCCCCACACTGAGGACACCTGTGTAACCAACACCAGGTCAAGAAACGGAGCCTGAGTTAGAAGCATCCTCACCCCCATCCAATCCCTCTCCCATCAGGGGAAACCACTACCCCATGCCAATGCTAAAATGCATTGAGCCTCGCTCTACACTGACCCGAAGGAGAGCGTGCAACATGGACTGCCTGGTGTCCCTCTCTCGCACTCAATCTCATGGTTGTTACATTCAACCACGTGGTCCTGAGCAGCTTTAACTGTTTGTCTCATTGTCATATGCTATCCCATTACAGTTCTGCCTCAGTGTCCATGGTGAGGGGGTCAGTGCCAGGACCCTACTCCCGACACTGATACCCAAATCCGCAGAGGCTCAGGTACCTTATATAACGTGGCACAGTATTTGCATATAATCTACCCACATCCTCCCGTATACTTTAAATCGTCTCCAGATTACTTATAATACCTGATACACTGTGAATGCTATGTCAATAGTTGCTGGCATGCAAGAAATCAAAGTTTTTCTTTTTTTAGAACTTCCTGGAATTTAAAAAAATTATATTTTTTCTGCAGTTGGTTGAATCTGCAGATGCAGAACTTGCGGTTGTGGAGAGTCACTGTATGTGAACATATGGATTTTTTTTCAATTCACTCCTACTGATGGGAATGAATGAATAGTGCTGCTAAGCACTTCATAAACTTATATGAAATATACAAGTGTAAGATACTATTATCATTACTGTAAAGCCATACCTAGCAGACACAGAGGCCTTGAGAGAAAAGCATCAAGCAGTGAAATTGTAAAGGGAAAAAGAAGATCCAGGAGGAGATATTTTCTGGGTGAAGAGAAAATATAAGACGTAAGGCACATCACCAATGTGAGATGTTGCCAAGTGTTTTAAGTGTAGCCATTTATTTCAGCAAGTATTTTAGTCCCTACAATATACCAAATGCTATGTGGTAGTACACACAATGCTAGTACAAACCCTCTAAGGGAGGAAGTATAGATATTCTTACCTCGACAATAAAACTGAAGCCCAGAGAGGTGTGTACTAACTAGCTGATGGCAGCAACTAGAGAGAATTCATTCGTTCATTCAACAAAGATGGCTTGAGCTTTCAATACAGGCTAAACACTGTGCAACATGTTAGAGATAAATTATCCAAAGAGATAGAAACTCTCCTGTCAATTAGTTTTTGTGGAAGTGAAGACCACTGATCAGTCACCACCCAGGTGAATGGAGAATTAGAACATCACCAAGTGCTTAAGAAACAGAGGTGCACAGTGATTCCAGGTCATAGCAAGTGGATATGAATGGGAGTAGGGGGTGGCTCTCCCAAGGAGCTGACAGTAGCTGGTGTCTGAAGAATGTGCTGGAGTTGACCAGGTGAGGGGAGAAAGCAGCATATTTCCAGGGAGAAGGAACAGGGCAGGCATGAGAGGTTTAAAGAAGCGTGGAAGAGACCCCGACTCAGCAGCCACATTAAGGAGACTGTCTTCCTGCTGGGAACAGTAAGAAGTCATCTTCCAGGAGACGCCATTAAGTTCAACAAGGAAATATGGGCCAATGTATAATAGTAATTATACAACTCAGCTATGGAAAGGACACTGAAGCCTGCACAACTGAAATTTTAAGAAAAAAAGAAAATATGCTTTGGATATGTTTGATGGGTCTTACTTGGAGAGATAAACAGTGGAGTCATTACTCACTTCACAGAACCATTCATCGCTTGCAAAAGAAATGGCCAGGTGGGTTCTCTGTCTTCCAGATGTCCGCCAAGGTCTCCTGAATAGGGGGCACTGGTTTGGCTGCCCATATGCACACTGACTGGACTTCCCTGGTAGCTCAGTGGTAAAGAAACAGCCTGCCATTGCAGAAAAGGCAGCTTTGATCCCCGGGTTGGGAAGATCCCTTGGAGAAGGAAATGGTAACCCACTCCAGTATTCTTGCCTGGAGAACTCCATGGACAGAGGAGCCTGGAGGGTTACAGTCCATGGGGTCACAAAGAGTCTGACACGACTGAGCTGAGCACACACAAATGCACACCCTCTGGGGCAGCAGGTGGGGAGGAAGTGGCCATCAGACAAGGAGAAGGAAGATTAGGTTCTTGACTCCATGACCTCTACTGGCCCTCGGGACTGCGCTTCTGCGGCCACCTGCATGACCTCAGAGTCACCTTAGGGATGTGACATGAGGTTTCAGGTTTTCAACAGGGTTTGAGGTTTCTCTGGCTGCCAAAGACCACTAAATTTGAGAGGCAAATTTTCATGGAGCTCCCAGGAGAAGGGGCATTGCCCGGATTACACCCAGGTCTTCACCTGCTGTGAAGGGTCTTCTCATTTGATAATAATGAAATTTTTAAAGTCATCGCTAAGCATTGCAAGGGCCTTTCTCCAAGAGTATGAGACAACCCTTATGTTTCCTATCAGAAGGGAGAACAAAAATAAGGCTCTATGATTTCTCACATTAGAGCTGGTGTCATAGACTTCTCTTTTGCAGTGTTTGGCAACCTTGGTGTATTTTGCCTTTTTATTAGTTACATTCTCAAGCCCAGCAAATGTTTTACTTCACAATGTGTTTTGAATTAGATTCATGAAAGCTATATATAAAAAAAAATAACTGGCTGGAATTAAGCTAATAAAGTCCTAAAAGACTGAAGAACTGCTGTGGTTATGAGCATCAAATGTGTTTTTTTTTCTTTTTTTGAATCCTGGTACCTGAATTGAATATATATTTTTGTAGAATCATAAACTCTTAGGAATGGAGAGAAAATTTAAAAAGTTAATTGGTCCAGTATTCCATCTGATGTTCTCGTCCCTTCTACAATGTCCCAATTATGATCTCTCTGTTGACCAGACACCTAGTTACTCGTGGTCCATCCACCTCATTTTGGATACCAACTCTGTCGCTCAATATATCATAATCTGGCTTTATTTTTCTGATTTTTCTCAATGATCATTATATGCCTTGCTGAAAGCCGGAGGTAGTATAGCCTTAAATAGCTCTCTCTAATATTCTGAAACAAGGAAGGCAGAATTTATTTAACATGACTGATTCCACTGACTCTCAGTTATTATTACTTCATTTTCCAAGTTTCTTTTAATTGGAGTGCAGTTGATTTATAATGTTGTGTTAGTTTCAAGTGACTCAGTTATACACATATACATGTATTCATTCTTTCTCAGACCCCTTACTCACATAGGTATTACAGAACTGACGGCGTTCCCTATGCTATACAGCAGGCCCTTGCTGGCTTCTATTTTATATATAGCAGTGCATGTTATTTTAACCCCAACCCCTAACTTATCCCTTACCTCATGTTTCTCCCAAGTTTCTTTTGAAGAGTCTGTTTACACATCTCTGAACACGAAGACAGTCAGCTAAATTTAAACTGCTACCTAAACAGAGGGTAAGCATCCTCACATTCAAATCTTTTAACCTTCATTATTCATTCAGCAAACATTTACTGGGCCCTGCTGTGTGGGAACCATGTTGGACCCATGGAAGCAGAAATGCAGGACATTTTTAGCCCTTCAAGAACTCGCAGGTCAGTATGTCACATGAATCAGTACTGGAAAATTGACAATGTAGAGATTAGCTCAGAGAGTATTGACTGGGGGTTGGGCACCAAAAGAGGGCACGGAACTCAGGCTGGCTGGTGGCAGGAGGGAGACTCAGAAGAAGCTTGGATAATAAGAGGGACTTGTTCAGAAGAGGTGAGAGGATGAGAGAAGGGAATTCCCTCCAAGGGTAACAGTTTTCACAAGGCACAACACCACACACATACACACAATGGAATCTTACTCAGCCATTAAAAAGAATGAAATAATGCCATTTTTAGCAATAAGGATGGACCTAGAGATGATCACTCTAAGTCAGACAGACAAATATCATATGATACCACTTACACGTGGAATTTTAAAAAAATGATACAAATGAACTTATTTACAAAGCAGAAACAGATTCACAAATATAAACCGAATTGATGATTGGAAGAACTGATGCTAAAGCTGAAACTCCAATACTTTGGCCACCTCATGCGATGAGTTGACTCCACTGGAAAAGACTCTGATGCTGGGAGGGATTGGGGGCAGGAGGAGAAGGGGACGAGAGAGAATGAGATGGCTAGATGGCATCACTAACTCGATGGACATGAGTTTGGGTGAACTGCGGGAGTTGATGATGGACAGGGAGGCCTGGCGTGCTGTGATTCATGGGGTCGCAAAGAGTCAGACACGACTGAGCGACTGAACTGAAGTGAACTGAACTGAAACAGGAAAGAGAAAGGGGGATAAATTAAGAATTTGAGATCACCAGATAACAAAATATTACACATAAAACAGGAAAACAAAGTCCTACCGTATAGTACAGGGAACTAGATTCATCTTTTCATAAACTATAACAGAAAAGAATCTGAAAAGAATATATATTATACTTCAATCACTTCGCTGTACACCAGAAACTAACACAGCATTGTAAACCATTGTAAATATCGTAAACCAATGTGAACACTATATGTCGTTGTTCAGTCACTAAGTCATGTCTGACTCTTTGCAGCCCACGGACTGCAGCGAGCCAGGCTTCCCTGTCCTCCATGTCACTTGGAGTTTGCTCAATTTCATGTTCACTGAGTCACTGATGCTATCTAGAGCATCTATGGATGCATCTATTGGGCTTCCCTGGTAGCTCAGTTGGTAAAGAATCTACCTGCAACGCAGGGGAGACTGGGGTTCGATCCCAGGGTTGGGAAGACTTCCTGGAGAAGGGAAAGGCTGCCCACCTCATTATTCTAGCCTGGAGAATTCCATGGACTGTACATAGTCCATAGTTGTGAAGAGTTGGACACAACTGAGTGACTTTCACTTTCACTTTTCATAGCAAACAACTATCTTTCGATTAAAAAGAAATGTTTTTAAAGAAATAAATTTGTCCCTGTTTGAAGATAATAAGATTATTTATATAGAAAATTCAAAGAATTTATAAAAACCACAACTAATAACAGAGTTTAGTAAAGCTGCAAGGTAAATGTAAATATAAAAAGTATTTATAATTAAAATTGAAATGAATTTTCTGTTATAATTTTCATATATTTATTACTAGTAATTACAAAATAATTTAAAAAAAAATAAACGGAAGGAATTAATACCCCTCCCCCCAAAAGAAAAAGGAGCTTTGTGATCGTGAACACACCTGGATGATCTAGGATCATTTCCCATCTCAAGGTCAGTCACATCTTCAAAGTCCCTTTAACCATATAAACAAACGTATTCCCAGGGCCCAGGGATTGGAGGTCAACATTTTAGGGGGCTGTTATTCATCCTACAGTGGTGAGACTGTCCTGGTTGGAGCACAGGTGGGAGATGGAGAGTTCTAATATCTATAAACATTGCAATCTGACAGACCACAGTTTTAAAGCAAATGATCTGAGCCCTTCCTCAGGTCATGTACAAGGAAACAAAAGTCCAGAGGCAGGAAGTGACTTATTTTAGGACCCGCACAATTTTATGTGGAGTAGGAAATGGCAGCCCACTCCAGTATTCTTGCCTGGGAAATCCCATGGATAGAGAAGCCTGGTGGACTATATAGTCCACAGGATCGCAAAAGAGTCAGGCATGACTTGGTGACTTAAACAACGAACAGATGCCAGTTTTATGGGAGATCTAGGATTAGCATCGACTCCTGCTCCCATGTCCTTTTCCCTAAACCCACTACTTTAAAAGGTCTTCCCTAGGACAATACCAACAACTGTAAAAGGCAGCCTAGTATTCGGTATGGCACAAGTCATGGGCAAGACTGCCATGGACTCTTGCAAAGTGAAGATGTATATGAGGTTGCCTTGGGTCTTGGAAAGCTGACACTCTGTTATGAATTGGAAGTCTTCCACTCTGGAAAGTTCTTCATGAAGAAAACCCTGGTTGCTCAATACCTAACCACTCATCATGATGCAGAAGTCCGTGCTGTCCTAGTAAGGCCTGAAGACCCCTGGCAGCATCCACAGAGACCAGAAGGCCGGGACACGGTCCAGACTGCTTGCTCTCACATTCTTGGCCTCGTGAGCAACCCAAGGGCTCCCTCCACACCTCCTCCCTCTTTATTTCATGACATTTACTGCTTTGTCCCCTTAGTTTCAGATACGAGCCATGAGTTAAAGACTTTGCAAAAGACTAGAACCTCTGACATTTGGGGGATCTGGTGTTTATTAAACTGGGAGATTTAAATTGACTGTGATTTGTTCTTAATTTAGAGGAGTGACAGACAAATGCCTGAAGTGTGTGTGTGTGTTTGTAGAGCATCCAGGATCCAGGCACATTCGGGGGAGTAAACAGCTTAAAAATCCAGGGAGCCATGTGGCTGATTCATGTCAATGGATGGCAAAAACCACTATAATATTGTAAACTACTGTGGTGTTGGAGGAGACTCTTGAGAGTCCCTTGGACTGCAAGGAGATTCAACCAGTCCATTCTAAAGGCCATCAGTCCTGGGTGTTCATTGGAAGGACTGATGCTAAAGCTGAAACTCCAAAACTTTGGCCACCTCATGTGAAGAGTTGACTCACTGGAAAAGACTCTGATGCTGGGAGGGATTGGGGGCAGGAGGGGAAGGGAACGACAGAGAATGAGATGGCTGGATGGCATCACCAACTCGATGGACATGAGTTTGAGTGAACTCTGGGAGTTGGTGACGGACAGGGAGGCCTGGCGTGCTCTGATTCATGGGGTCGCAAAGAGTTGGACACGACTGAGTGACTGAACTGAATTAGCCTCCAGTTAAAATAATTAATTAAAAAGAAATCCAGGGAGCCATAAGTTGGAGGAGGAGGAACATCAATGCACATTTGAACTCTACACTGTGAATGAAATGGGTGGCTGTCCACAGCACAGGGGCCCCACAGTTCTGATGTGGCCACAGCTGTGGGCTCACGTCTGGAGACTCCTGCTAAACTAAAATGGCTTTCAAGAGTAAGTGAGTGGATCGTTTCAACCTGCTGATCTCTGGAAAGACCCTGAGTCTGGCTCAGAGGAGACAGATGGCTGGGCCACACTTCCTCCCCCGGGCCCTGGGCCTCTCCCAACCACGCTGGTAATAATCACCTGGCCTTCTCAACATGCTTCAGATCACTTACACCCACTGTGTGCCAGGCACTGCTAAATACTTTATAAAAATCTCTTAATCTCCACAACCTCTGAGCTGGGCCATATCCTAGAGTAAAACGAATTTCACAGATGGAAAATGTTAATTGCCTGAGACCCTGGCAGGTGGTGTAAGGTGGGATTTTAACATTAGGCTTATCTGACTCCCAAATCTGTATTCTCCCCTACCCCAATCACCATATTTACTCGGTCTTTACCCTCAGGCTAAATGCTGGGGGTAAATTATGAATATAGACATAAAGTCTGCCCACCAGGAGATCTGTCTGTCTCAAAACAGTACACTATTTACTTATCTTTTGAGTCAGCTAGTATTCAAGGAAGAACATCCGAGGATTCAAAGGTGCATCTGATCAAAGAGCTACCTGTCTGCGTGTGGAGCTTACACAGACTGGGAGGAGGGGCCCACGGAGTCAACTAAGCAACAAGGAAGTATAGTAAACAGCTGCAGATGCTAAAAAGTGTGAGGAAGGGCCTAATCAGGCTGCCACAGCGGAGACCAGCCGCTGACACGGCCCACAAGGAAACACATCATTTTATAAGGTAACGAGCTTCACACCTCTGGAAGTATTTAATCAGAGGCTGGGGGACCCACAAATGAGCCTGCCACTGTGGGAAGCCACTGAAGGTGGGGGGAAGGAGAGACACATCAACTCGATTCCTGGTGACGCTCATTTCAACCGGGGCAAGATGGAACCCTCCACAGGGTTAGAGGAGGGATTCCAGAAGAAAGGGGTTACACTATTGATTATTATTCACAAAAACTGGGCTGGTGCCATGCAGCGGTCACGTGTGAGTGATGGTGATGGAGCGAGACACAATAGAGGAGAAACCCTTTGAATGAATGGAAGGGGGAGGGAGAGGGACACACCAAAGCCGTCACAGCAGTGGCCGGAAAGGCGGAGAACTCTGGGTTCAGGCCGGGTTCAGGCTCCACCGAGATCGTTATCGGATCCTAATCACTCAGCTCTGCAGAGCAGGGCTCACAGGAGAAGGTGGCTGGCCATTGACACACGTTGGGTCCCAGTGCCCCTTCAGACCAGACGAATGTCCGGTCTGGGCAGGAAACGGTATAGGCACTTAAGGAGCACTTCATCTTAAGAGGGGGAACTGTTTTGCTTTTGTCAAGCTGGTTAATTTGTCCCAAATGTTAAAACCCTCTCTTTCTCTTGAAACATCAGAGTTCAAAAGGCCAGGCCAGGGAGAGTTAAACCAATCACCTCCTGGGTCTCCCCTCTGTCCCTGGGTCCCACCAGCACGTTCCCATCAAGGAGATATGAAGGATTTTCACTCGCAGAAGGAAATAAAGTTTTGGCATGAGCTGGGTCTAAATGGCAGTATTCTATTAAACATTTGGTGCAGCAGTTAATCTGAGTCCAGGGGAAAGGAACGTCTGTAGTTCAGCTCAGATCTCTCAGCTCCCCCACCCCGGCGATAATGTCCTCGGCTCACGGTTTCAGACCTGAAGTTAAGAGTTCTCAGATTTTTGAAAACCCCTTTCTGCAAAGAGGAGGAAAAGGAGGCGTGTGTATTTCAAATTTTTACAGTCTGGCAAAATTTCAAGACTTATTAAAACACACACACATACACACATGCATGCATGCACACAGGCAGCGCCGAGCCAGGAGTTCTGCTCCACTCTTGGTATGCTTTTTCTCATGTAATCCTTACAACAAGCCAGGAGGGGTAGGGACTTAAGAGTATTATCCCCCTTTCATGTTATAACTAAGAGAACTGAGGTTCAGGAGATTGAACACATCGCCCTAAGTTCACTCAGATGGTAAGCATAGGGCCCGGACTTGGACCAGTTCTGTCTCCCTCCAGGGGGCTGGTTCTCAACCAACCGGGGCCAAGTCTGCCCTACCTCCCCAGGGGACTCTTGGCAACGTCTGGAGATATTCTGAGGGGCAGATACCACTTTCATCTAGTGGGTTAAGGCCAAGGATGCTGTTCAATATCAGCAAGAGGCTTGAGATGGTCCCTGACAATGAAGAATCATCTGGCCCTACATGTCAACAATGCTGAGGCTGAGAAACCCTGGTCTAGAGGCTGTGCTGTGAAACATTACCTTCCACCTGTTTTTACTGTGTTCCTATTAATCCTTTCCTCTCAGCTCAAATCCCTCTAGGATTTATTTCAACCGCACTGGACCACGTGGTTGCATGAAGCTACCTCTGAGCCTTCCTGCCATCAGATGAGAAACATCACAGCGTCACTGTAACTGGTGTGGTCTTCTCTCTCGTGTATTTTGAACTGGGAGACGCCTCCAGTCTCAGGGACAGCAGTCTCAGATCCACATTGTCTCTTAGGATCCTGACAGTAACCGTGCAAAGTCAGAAATGACTCATTTAACAGCCAAGGCTCTGAGCTGCCCAAGGTCAATCTGCTAGGAAGTCCCAGAACTGAAACTGCACAAGTGCCTTGGCTCCCCAGTCTGCATCCTTCCCTAAGGTGGAGGCTCGCAGGTAAGTTTTGTATTGACTGCAAGGCTGGCCTTTGAAGCTCTACCCCTACCCGCAGTGTTCTGACCCAGGAAGTCTGAACTGGGGTCCAGGAACAGGCATTTCTGACAAGCTCCCCGTGAGGTTTTGATGTAACTGTCACAGAGACCAAAATTACAGGAATGCCACACTCTCTTAATGCTGGATGTGAAGTGCATTTAATTCCAAAAATAAAAGTTAAGATATCAATTTTGTTTATTTCATAGTAAAAATGACAAGTGGGATGCAAACTAGCACACATGGGCATATATACCTGGAGAGGAGATAGGCAGCCTCTAGGGTCTCAAGAGGAATGATATAAATGTTTCTTTGAACACCATAAGGATTTGAGTTTTCCACCCCAGTTTTGCTATTGAGAGCTTTCTGATTTTGAGTATCCCCCTTGGCCTCTTAAGCCTCTATTCTGTCATCATTTACTATTTGCTAATGAAGCAGATGGATGAGATGGTTGGCCAGCGTCACCGATTCAACGGACATGAACTTGAGCAAACTCCAAGTGACAGTGGAGGACAGGGAAGCCTGGTGTGCTGCAGTCCATGGGGTCGCAAAGAGTCAGACACGACATGGTGTCTGAACAACAACAATGTAGCCAACGATACTGAATCCTTTGGCCACCTGATGCAAAGAGCCGACTCACCGGAAAAGACCCTGGTGCTGGGGAAGACTGAGGGCAAAAGGAGAAGGGGCTGACAGAGGATGAGACGGTGGGATGGCATCACCGACTCAATGGACGTGTCTGAGCAAGCTCTGGGAGACAGTGAAGGAGAGGGAAGCCTGGCGCGCTGCAGTCCATGGGGTCACAAAGGGTCAGACACAACTTAGCGACTCAACAACAACAAAAGGAAACAGAACGAAAATTAAGTATCTGCTTTTGAGAGTGGTATCAGCATTAGACATTTATGTACGGAAAGCACTTAACACAGTACCAAGATCCACTAAGCTCTACTCGATAACTGCTTTTGGTTCTTATTGTTTCTAGGAAGTGCGTGAATTGAGTCTGTTCAGCTTAACGCTCTGCAATGCCAAGCACACCGCACTTCTCCTCTGGCAGAGCAAAGAGGACCATATTCCAGCAGCAGCTGCTCAACGAGATGGAGCACCGTGCCCCCACCATGCATCCCCCCACCACGCATTCCCCCTGCCCACTGAACCAGAATAAGCAGCATCGCCAAAGCATCTAAAATATTTTTAAATTTGTAAACATGCCTAGAGCAAGAACCCGTCTTCCCAGCTCTGATGAGAGAGTGCCAGCCGCCCCCTTCCCTTTCTTTCTTTTTAACTGATTGGACTGAGAGCAACGCTTTCATGAATGGACTGAAAGAGAGATGTCAACATCTGGTCAGATGATCGCGATTAAGCATTTTCCTCTGGAATGACATGATTATGTATGTCTGAAACCTCCACCCGAATCAAAGGCGTTCAGCTCCCTCGGACGGTGGGAGCTCCTCCGAATCCCATCACAAACAGTGAAGCGGGGCACAGGGGTGCAGGGATGGGTGAGGTCTGGTTCCTGACCCGGGGCAGCGCAGGGCAGGGCAGTCGGACAGGCGGCCAACTTCATTTCCATCAACACCTATTCACTGAGCTCTCGCCCCGGACTAGGCACTCGCAGAACAGGCAGGGCGTAACAGCAGCAGTGCAGACGTGGCCCCGGTCCCTGAGATGCTCAGAGCCTGTGTCAGTGTCAGAATCATTAGGAGGTGACATTCAACACGAAATGCAGCCAGTGCAACTCGCCACTGCCAAGGTCATGGACAGTCAGAGACCAAAGGAGATCAGAGAGACAGGAGGGCTTAATGCAATATGGTGTGCTGGACTGGATCCAAACACAGGACACTTGAGGAAAAACTGATGAAATTCAAGTCTGGAATTTAGTGAACAGCAAGGTCAACGTCAGCTTCTTAGTTGTGACAAATGTGCTGCAGTGGGTGTTTTAACTTGCAGGAACTAATGGAAAAGCAAAATGTTGTGGTGTATAAGGGAAACCTCTCACTATCTTCACAACTATGCTGAAAATCTGAAACTATACCCAAATAAAATGTACGTTTTTCAAATCACCGGGGATCTTCTGATACAAAGGCACACTTCTCGGTTCTCATCCTGAAAACTGTGATTCAGTAGGTCTGTCTTTTATTTCTTAGGCTGGAAGCAACAAAACCTGACCCCAGTAGCTGTCCTTTCTGAGACTGGGATGTTCAGTTGTCCTTATTAGATGAGATAATGTAGGTTGTCCTGACATGAGATATCATAAGTTCTTTCCATTTATTTTCCTTTTAAAATTTAATTTAGACAGAAAAGCACTGGGTGTTTTAGGTTGGCGGAACAAATGGGCAAAATCTTCCGAGTTTTTCCTATCGTTTCCTTGCCTAATGATCAGAATGCCAGCGAGAGAACGCTATGTGTCACTTTCAGCCCTTGATGAGACAGAGCCAAGCCTCTTCCATGATTATGCAGAATGCAAACAGGGGAGGAGAAAAGTCCCCTGGGAAATGAGGATGCTGTTTCCAGAGAGACCAGGAACAAATGCTGGGCAGCCCAAAGAACAGGTGCTTTCCTGCAGGGAGGCTGAGGAATCATGCCTTTTAACAGGAACCGTCTCCTGCCCCGAGTGATTCTCTGGCAAGGGACTGAAGGCTCTCACTCGAGAGCGGCTGGCTTAGTGGGGTAGACAGACCCCAGACATGATACAAAGCAGATGCTATTTGTCTTCTAGGGAAAGCAGAAAATGTAATAGGAACCCAAAGAGAGAGATGGATCTTGACCACAGAGACGAGGATAGGCACTATGGAAAAAGTGGTGATGAACTGGGTCCTGAAATATGGCTAAGATTTCAGAGGGTGGAGAGGAACAGTGTGAAGAATTCCTTATTCATATTTTTCTTCCAAAATTAAAAATAAAAATCAGAGCAGAGGAGAAGAGGAGCTGTTGTGGTCCAAGGTGGCTTGATGCTGGGGGTGGGTGGGGGGAAATGTGACCAGAAATGGGAGTAAAGAACAGCCCATCCCAGCAGGAGGAGGTCCCCACAAATGTCCTGCAAGGTGCTGCTCTGTTCCTAAGACCTCCGCAGAGCAATTCACTCGGGCCTTGCTACACCCAGGCTTTCTGGTTCCCACTTGTGCCTGGGGGAGTTACCAACTCCCCTCCTGAAACTCTAAGAGGATCAGACTGGAGGCAGGGAGATAGGAAAGAGGATGGCAGGATAGGACTCAGGACAGGTGATGGGGCCTGAGCTACAGTTAGTTGCCCTGGGAACTAAGGACGGTGGGAGATGGCAGAATAAAGATGGCTTGAGTTGGAGATTGGGTGGATGGGAGAAATGAGGACGGGGGCACTCCTGACTTCCCCTTGGGGGATTAGAGGTAATAGGTGTGTTTTGCTATGGAGATGCCACAAGTGTGGGGTCTCGGAGCTTGGCCTCCACGCTTTGGGCAATGTCGGCAGGGTGGGATGCCAGAAGAGCCATCAAGAAGAACCTAAAGAGCCAAGGTCCTTGCTGGGACAATGAAGTTGAGTTTCAAGGAAATGCAGAATTCAAGGGCTGGTCAGTGAGGGCTCCTGTCAGGACCCTCACACTCTGTTGTCAGAATCAAGCTGAGGAAAGAAGGTGAGAAATGAGATGTGAGTGGTGAGTCCACAGCTCTGTGTTACATGACCATATTCCCGACAGGAGTTTCAACCCATTTTACAGATAGGAAAACTGAGGTCCAAATAAGAGACCCTGATGTGGGGTCAAGAAATATCTATCAAGTGCCTCTATTAAGAACCAGAGGTACAAAACTGCTCTTGAAGGGCATAGAGTCAAGTAGGGAACCAGGCATGAAATAAATGAATATATAACATAATGCCAGGCTGTTTCTAGAAAAACAATGCAGTAAGTGCTGGGCAGAAGAGTAAGGAAATGGGTAGGCGTGCAGACAGACATGCTGTCACGTTGAGTTTCTTCCTTGTGATTCAGGATATCAAACTTGGTAACATTTAAGAGAAAGATAATCAGATTACTTACATCATACATTGTGAGTTAATCAAGTAGAGTTCGAATCATGAAGGGAATATCTGCTGATGAGTGAGAACCATCAAGTCAACTCGAATCAGAGACCGAGGGTTGAATCTCAGCTCTCTGCTATGTGACTCTGTGCAAGCTACTTAAGCTTTCTGAACATCAGGGGCTTTATCTATGGAGTAGATACATGGATGCTGTGAATGTTTATGCTGAGGATTAGGAAAAACACACATAAAGTGTTGGTAAAGATCTTCTTGTAGGTGGTCACATAAGTTGTCAAAAAAAAAAAAAAAGTAGAAACTTCCATTTCCTCTCCTTGAAAATGAGTCTGAAAACCCAGCCAGCACTGTCTACTCTTTCTCTTGACAATTTAAATTGAATTAAGTGGATGGGGATGATTTCATGTAAATACTATAACTCAGAAGAAGCCGAGTATTACATCCTGCTATTTCATCCCATAACAAGCCTTGGTTTCTGCAGTTGCTAAGCTCTGACTGTCTCATTAGTTCTTCAATCCAGTGAGCTAGTCCACAGGCTTCCAGTAAATTCCCTTTTTGCTCATTACCCAGAGAAGCCGCTTCTAAAAAACCTTAACTGATTCAGTTAATATTACTAATATAATGAGGAGTGTTTGTACCCCCAATATGTAATAAAATTACCACAAGTCATTATTACACTAAGTATTAGTGTTATCTTTATCCAAAGTAGAAACTTGAGTCTGACGCCTTAGACCACTCGGCCATTCCCTGGTGGCTCAGAGGGTAAAGCATCTGCCCGCAATGCAGGAGACCAGGGCTCGATCCCTGGGTCGGGAAAATCCCCTGGAGAAGGAAATGGCAACCCACTCCAATACTCTTGCCTAGAAAATTCCATGGATGAAGAAGCCTGGTAGGCTACAGTCCATGGGGTCACAAAAAGTCGGATACGACTGAGCGACTTCTCTTTCTTGTTTTTTCTTTTATCCAAAGTATCAGTAAAAATCTTAACTGGGCCCTAGATTTGGGTCCAATGGAAAGAGATTGGGTCTCTACATAGACTAATAGATATTAGACTTTACCTCTCCCACCCAGTCCCATCTCCCATCCTTGATAGCTGAGGAAATATCAAATGCTTTGCCTAAAATGCAAAAGACACTTTATCAAGATCTTGACCTTGAGAGGAAAGACTAAAGCTTAAATGACTTTCCTGCAAGCCACAATGGACACTGAAAAAATCTTGGATTTGAATGCTCATCCCAGAAGTGCAGATCTCAGAGGGAGAGAAGTGGGAACCCCAGAGATGCAAGGGTGCTAAGACTGGAAGGACATTTGTAGATCCTTCAAACATCCCGTGTTTCTTGGACGTGCATGTCCATCCCACGCCAAAGTCTGATTATATTGCCTTCTGCTGCTGTGCAAATGAGACTCAGAGATTGCTATGTTAGACGAGAATGCACACAAACAGCCAGAGATGTTTGTGGTCTCCTGCTTATCCTTAAGAATTTTCACTCTTCAGTTCAGTTGGCTCTAGCTCTGTCTCCAGCTGTTCAGAGTTGACACCAACCCATATTACAGATGGGAAAACTGAAACCCCTATGGAGACCCTGGTCTAGGGTCACAGTAAGCAAGAATCAGGGCCAATAATAGCCAGATCTCCTATTCTTCCAGCCCAATTAGGGAGATAAGCATTCAGAGGAGAAGAAAATATTGTGGTGGCTTTTGTTTGCTTTTGTTTTAAACCAAATGTGAATATTTTTTCCAGATACACTCTTAGGTTTTCGTTCTGTAATTTGGAGAAGGAATTACAGAAGGAATGTGAGCTGTGCTTTTCTTCACTGTGTGGTTTTCTTCATTTCCCATATCTCTGCCCATGGCTGAAGAAGGGCACACAGTGCTGGTCTAACAATGCAAACTAAAATTACTGTTTTTTGTTTGTTTGTTTTATCAGGGGCTGCTGGGTTGCTGGGCAAAGTTGAAATTTCTTAAATGGGCTTTGGTAGAAGAAATCTGAATCATCAAATATAATTCTAAATAAGATCTGTATCTCCTGGAGGCCTGGGATGAGAGCTCCATGAATATCCTACAAACATACCTTTTACCAGCTTCCTTCCACCTGAATCACCAGCCAATTAGAATCTTTGCCATTCCTTATTCCTTTTTTATTATTAATATTGAAGATAACCCTTGAGGCATATGGGTGTGTTTTCTTTATGCTTTATTATGTCCCTCATAAATGATTTTTAAAGAATCCACCTGCAATGCAGGAGACCCTGGTTCGATTCCTGGGTTGGGGAGATATCCCAGAGAAGAGATAGGCTACCCACTCCAGTATTCTTGGGCTGCTTCCCTGGTGGTTCAGACAGTAAAGAATCTGCTTGCAATGTGGGTGACCTGGGTTTGATCCTTGGGTCAGGAAGATCACCTGAAGAAGGGCATGGCAACCCACTCCAGTATTCTTGCCTGGAGAATTCCATGGACAGAGGAGCCTGGTGGGCCCATGGGGTCGCAAACAATCGGACCCGACTGAGTGACTAACACACTCATAAATAGATTATACCTATATATAAATATTTGCTCCTACATTTTCCTTTTACTCTTTCCTATGAAATTAGTTACATTATTGTGAACTCTTCCCAGATGTCATTTAAGAGAGCTGCATAATTTTTATCCATTAACAGTTTCATAATCATACCTCAGTTGTGGGTAATCTAGATCACTTTTGCTTTTTTGGCTAATAATTTAATTAATAAATATGAACATTTTTTTCTTAGTCCTTCAAATAGATTATAAAAATGGAATAGCTGACGTACCTTTTTCCCTGTAAGGTGTGAATGTGACCATTTTAGCTTCTTCTTGCCAGCCTTGAATTCCATGGACTGTATAGTCCATGGGTTCATAAAGAGTCAGATACGACTGAGCGACGTTTGCTTTCACCATTCACATCGCCGGTCTTGGTGAATTTCATTGGAGAAAAAAACTGATGATTAGTCAATTGAGAGACAAAGCCTAAAAGTTCAGCTGTCTTCTGTTTACTCCCTGAGCTGACCTTTTATCCACTTTCTCCGACCAGTTACATTCCTTCTTTGGTGAATACTTCTCTGTGCCTGTGTGTTTAATTGTCAAAGACTGTAACTGTACAATATTGAGACATCTAGAACAAAACACAACTACTGGAGGACAACTGCTCTACAGTATTGTGTCGGCCTCTGGCACACATCAGCACAAACCGCGTCCCCTCCCTCCTGAAGCCCCCTTGCCCTCCCACCCCACCCCACCCCACCCCTGTGGGTGGCCACGGAGACCCGGTTTGAGCCCCCTGGGTCATGCAGCAGACCCTCACCGGCGCTCTGTTTTGCGCGGCCGCGTCTACATTCCCAGCTCTTCTCTCAACGCGTCTCACCCCCTCCCCTGCTGTGTCCGCAAGCCTGCTCTCTGTCTGCGTCTCTGCTGCTGCCCTGCAAGTAGGTCCATCAGCGGCATCTTTCTGCGGCCAGCACTTCTGTGTTCTGCTGCCCTTCCGTCTTCCAAGGCCCCTCCTGACATTCTACACCTCTCATCAAGGGTTCTGATTGTCCCTTAAGCACAAAGGATTTCTCCTCCTCTTCTACAGTTCTGAGAGCCGAGAGTACAATCGAATCACAGGAATTACATGTGGCGTAATGAAAGCACTTGGGTAGAAGTATGATCTTTCCAAAGAGAGGATGAGCTCAGCTTTGCTGCTCGTCCACGAGGACACAGTGCACGGGCGGTCAGTGAAGGGAAGGAGGAGAAGGGCGGAAGGCAAGGCAGGCTCACCTCCTTCTGTCATCACCTTGCCTTCAGGAAGCTGGGGACCACAGCGAAGGAGACACCAAGACATCCGGGTCTGTAATCCGAGTAAGTACCTGCACTCCACTTTCACCAAACTCACAGGCCATCCTCAAGGCGTCAACACTGCCTCCTTGCAAACTACAGCTGTGACCTGGCCAACCTCTGAACACCTTGAAAGTTTTGCAGAGCCAGGGCTAAGTCATTGAAAGAAACCTACAAGGTACTCTTGGGATGAGCCAACTGCTAAATAAGCCAGATTTCAAACATAAAAGCTAATCCCATGGTAAACCACAGTGCAGAAAATACCACACTTGAAACAAAACTGAAAGCTCATGAATGAATTCTTCTAGCTGATCATCGTTTTCGGGGACCCTTGTCATTGTCAGTTACATAAGAAGTTTTCTTTTCCATCTTCTTTACTGTATCTCACCCATAAGCAAAGGGTAATCACGCTTCCAGATTATGTTAACTACACTGAGCTCTTCCTCGACCTAGATGTGGGAAGAGAAATCACTCCAGCCTGTTGTTTCTAATTAACCTCTTGTCCTCTAGGCTTATCCCATCCCAGAAAATGAAAGCCATATATTTTAGCATATGTGTGCCAAATTCTATGTGTAATACAGTGGAAAATCCCTGGCAATAAAGAGAGAAGTTCTAAAATGACCCACAGTTCCCTGGGTCCCCAGAAAGCTCCAGTTAACATTTTGCAAACCTGCAAACTTTCTTTCTTTAAACCTCACTTGACTCTCAGACCTCGGAGTGTATCTCATGGCTGCCTGAAACAACCCCACAGATCCAGTGTTGTCGATTATCACAGGACCAGGGGTGAAGGCCAGGAGGAGACTCTGTTGCTTCAGGAACAGTGATGTAAGGAATCTGAAACTTACATCCATTAGGGAACCTGAACCGTTATTCCAAAGACCAATGGATCCAGAAGTCTGATAGAGTGAGTGAGTGAGTGATCACACGTGTGTGCTGGGAGAGAGGCAGATCGAAGACAGCAGCTCTGAGTTAGTTGGTCTAATGCCAAACCCAGCAGGCGAGACCATTAAGAGTCCACCATCTACTTTAATGCTATGACATAATTTGCTATGACTTGCCCACCCCCAAGCAAGATGTTCTGTTTTTTTAAGATGTAGATATGGGGACTTCCCTGGTGGTCCAGTGGCTAAGACTCCACGCTCCCAACGCAGCAGGCCTGGGTTTGAGCCCAGGTCGGGGAACTAGACCCCACGTGCATGCTGCAACTAAGATCCTGCCTGGTGTAGCCAAATAAATAAGTAATATTTTTAAAAAAGATGTAGGTATGTGTTTTGTCCTTGCACAAGGAAAGTAGGTTGGAACATATATTTGGTGGGGGTGGAGGGGGGCGGTCATTGTCCTAAAATCACACACTCTAAACACTGTGGAGTTCTTCTTTGGAAACATTTCTATGGAATGGAAACAGTGACAGCCATATCTAAAAGTTAAGCAGCTTTCCTAAGCAGTGAGTGGGAAAGCTAGGATGTGAACTCAGCTTTTCCCAGTGCATCAGGATCTATGAGTCCACACTCTCCATCCAATATTGATAATGACCCTTCTCATGTGTAGGCTGCTTTAAGGGCTTATGTTTTCCTACACATTGTCTCCGACAGTCTTGTCAGGAAAATTGTGACCTTTTCACCCTATTTGAGAGAGGAGGAGAGGGAGACTTGGAATTGTGATGCTTTATTTGGGAAGATAAGTATGGGCAACACAGAAATACACTGAGCGAAACGGCGCTCCGTCAGCGTGGAGACCGCACGCAGTCTCCTTCTGCTTTACACCTGTGGACACCACCCCAGCATCTGAGGGTGCGGGCAGGGCTCTGATGGCCCCGCCTCAGTCCTCCACGGCCCCTCTCTATCCCCGCAGCCTCCAGTCTCTACAGCCAGCCTCAGGCAACTCTCTTCAGCCCCTCTGTGTCATCACAGTATCTGTGAGCACTGGGCTCCCCCATCCACGTTCTTTTCTCTCTCTGGAACTGTCAGACTCCTACCACACCTCCTCCCATTTCCATCTGGAGAATCTCCACACCCTTCCTCTCTCATTTTACACCTCTTCCTTGAGGAGGACTTCCCTGAAACCCACAAGTGTGGACAAGATGCCTCTCCTTTCTGCAACCCTCCTCTCCCCGACACAGCACAGTGTGGGCAACACTGTGAGGGGCTATATTTCGCCATATCCCAGCCATAAGCCTAGAATCTTGAGGAAGATGAGGGCTGACTCACAATGAACGGGTCCCAGTGACATGACTTTTAGAGTGTCTATCCCTTTCTCTGATAAGGGGATGTAAAGAAGCCCTGGGAAAGTTAAGGGGGACTGTTTGGATGAGGTAAGGCTTGAGTCTGATCTTAAATGGTGGACTGAAATTGCAGAAGGAAGGGGAGAGAAAAAGATATCCCCGATTTGAGAAACAGCATCTGGTCTATGGAGCATGGCATTTCCATGGAACAGGGAGGAGCTTGGTCACGCTCAAGAGGCAGCTCAGGACTTTGTGTTAGAGCCCATGCTCCTCCGAAGAGAGTCCTACATAATACACACCTTGCCACCATGCTGAATTTACCGATCAGCTCTAGTAGCTCATGTGGCGTCCTCAGGGTTTTCTGTATACAGTATTGATACCGGATGACCTGCATATGGTGACACTTTTACCTCTTCCCTCCCAATTGTGGATACCTTTTTTAAAACCATATTCTTTATATGGACCATTTTTAGCCTTTATCGAATGTGTTATAATATTGCGTCTGTTCTGGGTGTTTGGCCACAAGGCAATTGGGATGTTAGCTCCCTGATCAGGGATTGAACCAGCACCCCCTGCATTGGGGAGGCATAGGAAAAGCAAGGACAAGGCAATGGCACCCCACTCCAGTACTCTTGCCTAGAAAATCTCATGGATGGAGGAGCCTGGTAGGCTGCAGTCCATGGGGTCACGAAGAGTCCACATGACTGGGCGACTTCACTTTCACTTTTCCCTTTCATGCATTGGAGAAGGAAATGGCAACCCACTCCAGTGTTCTTGCCTGGAGAATCCCAGGGATGGTGGAGCCTGGTGGGCTGCTGTCTATGGGGTCGCACAGAGTTGGACACGACTAAAGTGACTTAGCAGCAGCAGCAGCAGGAAGAGCAAGGCTAATCAATAATTCAGGTTGTTTTTCTCTGAACAACAGTCCTGAGAAGAGACGTGCTGTTAAATCTTTAATAACTGGTTCCTGATGGAGGAGCTCTGACTCATAGAGAAATTGTGCAAACACTCCCACAGTGTCCACTTGCCATGGTGTAAATACATGGTGTGACTGAGTTCAAGCCACCAGCCTAACACCTGTGAGCTCAGAGTCAGCAGGAGTGGAGCACAGCTGCTCCTGTGAGGGGGCAGGAGCCAGCGGCAGCGCATCGCCGGCCCCGAGACCCCGAGGGAGGGCCCAAGACAAGGCAAAGGGAACAGGCCCTGGGCGCCCAGGGGGCCCTTCTCTACTCAGAAGCTCAGCAAGCACTACAGGTCCTCAGGAAGTGACTGACAACGCTAGTGTGCAGGGTGGATCGTAAACATAGCAACTTCCACTTCTCAAGCGATGTCCAGGCTATCTCATTTCATCCTCAAGGATACTCAGGGGAGTAGCTATTTCTTCACAGATGAGAAGACAGAGGCATAGAGAGGTTAACTTATTTGTTCAAAATCACAGAACAAGTAGGTAATAAAAGGAGAAGAGACTGAAACATACGTGTGTCTAAGACCAAAACCCTAGTTCTGCTTCTCCTTGATGTCTCTGCCTACAAAACTGGAGGTGGGGGTGCTGGAAGGGGCTGACCTTAATGAGAGAAACGGGGAGGAAATTAAAGATTGATGCCCATGAGTATAAACCTAACCCGTATACACCACACACACTGAAAACTCATAACTCACACAAAACAGCAATGCCATAGACCCCACCCCCACACCAGATTTCTAACACAATGTTCTTCTAACCTTCGCCCTAGATTCCTGAAAGAGAAGAAAATGATAAAGCGATAGGAAAATGAGTTATATCTATTTCACAATAAATTCTGTACACTGGACATGTATCTAAAACAGAAATACAGCTCTTGGCCCAAATCTCCCACTTCTCAGTCCTGCATGACTGTTCCCCCAGTCACTTAACACTGCCCAAACCAAATGTTCCTGATCACAGCAGCCCAAAGGGAGAATAAGGTTTCACATTTAATACGGATTGCACCTCCATTCTCAACAAGCACACACACCGTGAAGAGACGACGTTTAGAGGGATGATGTGTTTGCAGAGCTATCAAAACCCAACATCTTGTTCATACCGTTGCTTCTTTTTCCCAGTAAAGGTGGACAGCAATGAGATCAAACCAGTCAGTCCTAAAGGAAATCAACTGTGAGTACTCATTGGAAGGACTGATGCTGAAGTTGAAGCTCCAATACTTTGGCCACATGATGCTGTTTCCCTGATGCTGGGAAAGACTGAAGGCAGAAGGGGAAAAGGGTGACAGAGGATGAGATGCTTGAATGGCATCACTGATTCAATGGACATGAACTGGGCAAACTCCAAGAGATGGTGATGGACAGGGAAGCCTGACGTGCTGCAGTCCATGGGATCACGAAGAGTCGGACACGACTTGGTGACTGAACACCACCAACAACAAAAGATGGAGAAATCAGTTAAGCTTACCGGTTGATGCCAAGGGTTTCAGAGACATCCAGACTAGGATCTGAGATCTCCATTTCAGAGGGAAAAGCTTGCTGCTGGAAAATATCCAGGGTGCCAGGAGGAGAGTGGGACTTCCCTGGCATTGTGGGGGACAGGAATCTGTCTGCCAGTACAGAGGACGCAGGTGCGATCCCTGGTCCAGGAAGATTCCGCATGTCACGGAGCAACTAAGCCGGTGTGCCACAACTACTGAGCCCACGGGCTGCGACTACTGAAGCCTTCGCTCCGAGAGCCTGTGCTCCACAGCGAGAAGCAGCTGCAATGGAAGCCCACACACGGCAGTGAAGAGCAGCCGACGCTCGCCCCAGCGAGAGAAAGCCTGCGCACAGCCACGATGACCCACCGTCAAAAATAAATACATAAGAGTTTAAAAAAAAAAAAACACAGAAGAAAGGGCAAATAGTCTAAGATCACGGGGATTCATCATCACAATGCAGAGTCCACCTTGGGTGGGGTGGTGGCCAGACCAGGAGATGGCTACCAAGAGCCTCAGTTCCTGGCTGGTGTTCATGCCTCTGTGTAGCTCCTTCCTATCATGGACAGGGCTGCTCTGTGTAATCAACACATGCTTAGTTGCTTCAGTCATGTCTAACTCCTTTGTGACCCCATGGACTGTCGCCCACCAGGCTCCCCTATCTACGGAATTTCCTATGCAAGAATACTGGAGTGGGTTGCCATTTCCTTCTCCAGGGGATCTTCCCAACCCAGGAATTGAACCCGTGTCTCCTATGTCTCTTGCATTGCAGGTAGATTCTTTACCACTGAGCCATTGGGGAATCCCCCACTTTGGTATAACCAATAGGATACTGTAGAAATGATGGTATATGCCCTCAGAGGTGAGGATATAAAAAACATGGCAGTTTCTCCTCTGGCCTCTCTTAGATCACTCCTTCTGGAGGAAGCAACTACCATCCCATGAAAACACAGCAGCCCAGCAGAGAGGTCCACACAGGGCAAGGAACAGAAAGCCCTGGTCTATGGTGAGTCGCTTCAGTCATGTCCGACTCTGTGCGACCCCATAGACAGCAGCCCACCAGGCTCCACCATCCCTGGGATTCTCCAGGCAAGAACACTGGAGTGGGTTGCCATTTCCCTCTCCAATGTGTGAAAGGGAAAAGTGAAAGTGAAGTCGCTCAGTCATGTCTGACTCTTCGCGACCCCATGGACTGCAACCCACCAGGCTCCTCTGCCCATGGGATTTTCCAAGCAAGAGGACTGGAGTGGGGTGCCATTGCCTTCTCCACCAACTTGCTAGGGATGAGTAAACAATCTCGGAAACACACTGGCCCCAGTCGCACCTTCAGATGATAGCAGCCCCAGCTGATGTCCTGAATGTAACCTCACAAGAGGTTTCTATAATAAGTTGCTCCCAAACTCCTGACTCACAAAACCATGGGAGATGACACAGGTCTATTTTTTAATTTGCTAAATTTGGGGGTAATTTTTTACCCAGAATATATAACTAGTACAGATGGTGATGGTACATAATCCCAGACCCTGATGCTGGGTTTCAAGTGCACACCATTTATTGAGGGAGAAACCTATACAGAACGGATAAGACAGAAAAGGAAGAAGAAAGGACGAAATAAGGAGGTAGACTTGGGTATGTTTCAGCCCTGCCCTGGTCCAGGAAGGCTCTGGGGCAAAAACAGTCACCACTGGTTTGATTCCTTGAAACAAGGGGATTGGGCTGTGGTACCCATGCCTCCATCAGCCAATGGTGGGTTGTTCCCCTTAGAGATGACTTCCTGAGTAAGGCAGCTCTTACCAGTGGGAGAAAATTCTCCATCCACTGCAAGGGGGCAGATGAGAGCCAGCTCTCCCGAAGCAGGGAGAAGGGTCCCCTTGTTTGGTAAGAGGGCTCTGGGTGGAGCTCCACAGTCCTGTAGCCAGTGGGACCCATCAGGTGACTTCACCGCCCTATGGGTTTCCCCATTTTACTTCCCAGCAGGCTGGCCTTGCAGGACTTCATCTCCCAGGCAGCTGCCCCTTTGCAATGCATACTGTTTTAAAAAAAAACAAAACTTTTTATTTTGTATTGGAGCAGAGCCAATTAACAACGTTGTGACGGTTTCAGGTGAACAGCAAAGGGACTCAGTCACTCATGCACGTATCCATTCTCCCCCAAACTCCCCTCCCATCAGGCTACCAAACTCCCCTCCCATCAGGCTGCCAAACTCCCCTCCCATCAGGCTGCCACATAACATCAAAAAGAGTTCCCGTGCTCTGCAGTGGGTCCTTGTTGGTCATCCACTCTAAACGCAGCAGCATGTACATGTCCAGCCCAAACTCCCTAACTATCCCTTTCCCCTGCCCCATCCCCCGCCAGCCCCGTCAGCTGTAAGTTTTGCTGTCTGTGAGTCTGCTTCCGTTTCATGGATAGGATCATTTGCAGCATTTCTCTTCCGACTCCTCAGATAAGGGATGTCATTCGATAGTTCTCCTCTGACTTACTTCACTCAGTATGACACGCTCTAGGCTCGGCCATGGGTTCAGTGCTTATTCTTTTCTTTCTTTTACTTTTAAAAATCTATTTATTTTAATTGGAGGATAATTACGATACTGTGATGGTCTTCGCCACATATCAATATGATCAGCCCTAAGTATACACATGTCCCCTCCATCCCAAGCCCCTCTCTCACCTCCCTCCTTACCCCATCCTTCCAGGTTGTCACAGAGCACCAGCTTTGGGTACCCAGTGTCGTCCACCAAACTTGCACTGGTCACCTAGTTTACATATGGTAATGTATATGTTTCAGTGCTATTCCCTCAAATCATCCCACCTTCTCCTTCTCCCACAGAGTCCAAAAGTCTGTTCTTTACATCTGTGTCTCCTTTGCTGCCTTGCACATAGGATCATTGGTACCGTCTTTCTAGATTCCATATATATGTATTACTATATGGTATTTGTCTTTCTCTGACTTATATACCCTGAGGAAATCAGAATGAAAAAAGACACATGCACCCAAATGTTCACTGCAGCACTATTTATAATAGCTAGGACATGGAAGCAAACTAGATGTCCATCTGCAGATGAATAGATAAGGAAGTTGTGGTACATAAACACAATGGAATATTAACCAGCTATAAAAGGGAACACATTTGAGTCAGTTCTAATGAGGTGGATGAACCCAGAGCCTATCATATAGTGCTTATTGTTATAGACACCTGCTCCTTGATAGAAAATTTATGACCAACCTAGACAGCATATTATAAAGCAGAGACATTACTTTGTCAACAAAGGTCCATCTAGTCAAGGCTATGGTTTTTCCAGTAGTCATATATGGATGTGAGAGTTGGACCATAAAGAAAGCTGAGCACTGAAGAATTCATGCTTTTGAACTATGGTGTTGGAGAAGACTCTTGTGAGTCTATTGGACTGTAAAGAGATCCAACCAGTCCACCCTAAAGGAGATCAGTCCTGTGTGTTCATTGCAAGGACTGATGTTGAAGCTGAAACTCCAATACTTTGGCCACCTGATGCGAAGAACTGACTCATTTGAAAGACTCTGATGCTGGGAAAGATAGAAGGCAGGAGGAGAAGGGGATGACAGAAGATGAGATGGTTGGATGGAATCGCTGCCTCAATGGAGATGAGTTTGGGTAGACTCCAGGAGTTTGTGATGGACAGGGAGGCCTGGCGTGCTGCAGTCCATGGGGTCGCAAAGAGTCGGACACGACTGAGCAACTAAACTGAACTGAATTCTTATTTAGCAGGTTGTTTTACCCACTTGGAACCTGGGATGGGTTAAGATTCCTGTGGGTTTCAGAGGCATGAGTATACGGTTATGTCCCAGGAAGAAAATAAAGGAGTAGAAAGAACAGGCGATGTGAATCTGTGCAGAGATTTCCTGCAGATTAACAACGAGAAGTCCGATATCCCTGATACTCTGCATGTTGAGAAGCCACCACCCTCAGAATGGCTCTAAGACTTTGTGTCCCCCACACCCCATAGTGAGACCACCATGTCTAAAATTGAAACAACATCCCCCCAGCTCCCTTCTCTGCTCTGGTGCTTCTCCTTAGCTCTCAGAAACATCAAGCACGTGAACTAGTGAATAAGTCATCTTGTGTATTGCTCATCTCCCCCACAAAGCTCCCTGGAGGTGGGAATTTTGTCTTTCTTGTTTTCTGTTCTATTCCTAGCCCTTGAAATAGGTTGGCACATAGTATGTGCCTCCTCAGTATAACACATGAACAAAGGGTTGCTTCACACTTGTGTTCAAATACAGGTCCTGCTACTTACCGGCAGCCAGAGTCTCAAACCATGAGCTCTCTGGGTAGAATTTGGCATGCCTTCAGACCTCTGGGGCCTCAGGGAACTCCAGTGTTAACAGGCTACCTTTCTATTTCCCCTACTTGTCCCTCTTCAGTAGCAAGATCTCATGTCTTCCTTAGAAAGAAAGTATATCTCTACTCAAAAGATGACTTTAAGAGCAGATTCATGGTTGAAGAGTGGGAGGGGGAGGGAAGGACTGGGAGTCTGGGGTTAGTCGGTGCAAACAATTACATTTAGGACAGATAAACAAGGTCCTACTGCATAGCACAGAGAGCTACATCCAATTTTCTGGGATCAACCATAGTGGAAAAGAATATTGAAAAAGAATGTAAATATGTGTATAACTGAGTCACACTGCTGTACAGAAGAAATTACCACAACACTGTAAATCAACTATACTTCCATTTAAAAAAAGAAAGAGATGATTTGCAATCAGGGAGCCTGCAAAAACAGCCATGCTGAGTCTTTCTGGGGGAGCCCAGTGGAATGTGCAATGCCCCAGCTTCCTCAGCTGTCCCCAGTGCTAATGAATTATTTCCATCTTTACCATCAGCTGGGGTCACAAGTAAGAGTATTGTTCTTGGACAAGAACACGCGTCCTTGAGAAACTCGCACTTGGGGTGACCTCACCCACAGGTCAGACTGTCTGTGTCTCTCTGGGGCAGACAGAAGGCGAGTTTGAATTACAGCCTCAGGAAGCTCCCTCCTCTGCAAGCTTAGAATCAGACTTCCCTCACGTCCCCAAAGGAAAAGTGGGCAAAGTAAGGTGTCAGTGAAAGAACTCAGGTCCAGAAAATGTTACAGGAGTTAACACCCACCAGGGTTTAAATTAAAAAGTGTGTGTGTGTGTGTAGGGAGGAAAGGTAGCAGGAACCATGAAAAGAGAGACAGCAAACCTCCTTAAATAAGACTTGAGTCACTAACTCACAAGGTCTATTTTTTCAAACTTTAAACTTTTAATTTTGTATTGCGGTATAGCAGATTAATAATATTGTGATAGTTTCAGGTGAACAGCGAAGTGACTCATGGATATACACGTATCCATTGTCCTCCAAACTACCCTCCCATTTAGGCTGCCACGTAACATTGAGCAGAGTTCCTTGTGCTATACAGTAGGTTTTTATTGGTTATCCATTTTAAATACAGCAGTGTGTACATATCCATCCTAAATTCCCTAGCTATCCCTTCCCCTAGCAGCAACGTAAGTTCTTTTTTCTAAGTCTGTGAGTCCGTTTTGTAAGTAAGTTCATTTTTATCATTTCTTTTTAGATTCCACATATAAGGGATGTCACATGATATTTCTCCTTCTCTGTCTGACTTAACTTCACTCAGTACAACAGTCTCTAGGTCCATTCATGTTGCTGCAAATGGCATCACTTTGTTCTTTTTAATGGCTGAGTAATATTCCATTGTATATATGTACCACTCTGCTTGCCTACAGGGGCTTCCCTTGTGGCTCAGCTGGTAAAGAAACCACCTGCGATGTGGGAGACCTGGGTTCGATCCCTGGGTTGGGAATGGACTACATCACTCCCTGCTGAGTGCTTGTAATACACTGTAACTTCCAGCCTCCCAAAAACACTGCCAACAAATTCAATTTTCCAATTTTTTTAAAAAAATACAATGAATTTTCTACGTATGATAATTCTACACTTTTATAAACAGCTACCCTGTCCAATTCTTTTGAATTTGTCATAGTTTCTTATCTATGTTCTGGATTT
Source organism: Moschus berezovskii (assembly GCF_049115385.1). Taxonomy (NCBI): domain Eukaryota; kingdom Metazoa; phylum Chordata; class Mammalia; order Artiodactyla; family Moschidae; genus Moschus; species Moschus berezovskii. Next base: position 59,256,328 of record NC_142481.1, on the reverse strand, counting down.
CCCCACAAAATCATTTGTATATATATACATGCAAATAATAATGATTTTATATCCACTTATTTTTTAAAAATGCAATGAAAATGGTTTCTATTTGTTGAGGACTCATTTTATGTTCGAGTCTGAGCTCTTTATTCCTTTCTCATCTTGACAACAATGTTATGATATTTATGAGTAAAAGCCATCCAAGCTCAGACAGTTCAAGGGTCATCAAGGTTCAGGTTGAAGTCTTGGACTCCCGTGACTGCAGTGTTTGCCTCTAGTCCACTGAGGAATGAGAGCAAAGCTTAGCCGTTCCTGCCTACTAGTTGTCTCTTTCCCTTATATCCATTCCTGTCCCCTCCTTGCCTCCACACTTGAGGAATCTACATTTCCCATGTTCCACTGATTTCTGACACTTTGATGGGTTCAACCAATCAGAGGCACTGGCAGAAACTGTTAGGCATAAAATAAGCTACAAGGATCTATTGTACAACATGAGGAATACAGCCAATATTTTACAGTAACTATAAATTCAACACAACCGTTAAAAATTGTGAATCAGTACGTGCACCCCAGTGTTCTTTGCAGCACTATTTACAACAGCCAAGACGTGGAAACAACCTAAATGTCCATCAACTGATGAACAGGCAAAGAAGATGTGGTACATATATTCAAAGGAATATTACTCAGCCATAAAAAAGAGTGAAATAATGCCATTTGCAACAACATGGATGAAACTAGAGATTATTACACTAAGTAAGAGAGACAGAGAAAGACAAATATATGATATGGCTTATATGTGGAATCTAAAAAAAAAAGAAAGATACAAATGAACTTACACACAAAACAGAAACAGACCCACAGACTTAGAAAACAAACTTATGGTTACCAAATGGGAAAGGGCGGAGAGGGATAAATTAGAGGTTTTGGATTAACATAACACTACTATATACAAAATAGATCACCAACAAAGACATTCTGCATAGCCCAGGGAACTATACTCAGTATTTTGTAATAACCTATAAGGGAAAAAAATATGAAAAAGAATTTATGTATGTGTGTGTATATGGGCTTCCCTGGAGCCTGAGTGTGTATGTATACATTTAGATATAACTGACAACTTAGCTGTACAGCTGAAACTAACAGAACACTGTAAATCAACTATACCTCAATTTAAAACTTAGATATAAAAAAAGTTGTGATTCACTACATTATACACCTGTTTATGTAATACTGTACTATATAGCAACCACCCACAGGAAAACTGCACACAAGCTGTAAAGAGAGAAGGCTGGTGTGTTTAGCCCCACTCCCTGTCCTTTTAGACACCACCCCCAACCTCTGCTTCTGGCAGAATCTCCACTGCAGCTCCAGCTCCCGGTGGATGCCCCCTGGCTTCTGAACTTTGGTGAAAACACCTAATTCTGTTGCCTCTCCAGCCATCAGGCGGTAGAGCTGTTGCTAACCCCTAGGTCATCTCCCCTCCTGTTTCATTTCTCAGCTCTTCCATCACCCGTGTAACCAGTTCCCTGTATTATATCACCTCTGTTTGAAAAATCCAAGGCTGGTTTCCATTTTCCTGCCCGAGCTCTGGCTGACAGGCACCTTCTATCAGAAGACAAACAAGCATTATTCAGAGCATGTACCAACATTAAAACCACAGTTGGAATCAAAGCACAGAATAAAGGGGAGATTGATGGCTATCAGTGTGGTTTAAACCATGCGAATTTCCTGTTACCCCGAGAACCAGTGGGGGAACCATCACGAGGCTTTGTCGTCAGAACTAATGCTCATCCATTGCTTTTACTGGCTGTGTGACTTCAGTGAGCTATTTTTGCCTCTCTGAATCTCATTTCCATCAATATACAAGACCTGTGCTGCGATGTCACCACACGAGCCATAACTTCTGTGTGGAGAGTATTATATAGCAAAGCCCAACTCCTGACATGTAGGAGGCAACCCATAAATGTTACTCACTTTTCTTTCATTCTCAGGAATCTGAAAGATTTCAAAAGGACTGAAAATCCACATTTTTCTAGAAGGGTGAAAGACACGCAATGCTTTAAATGCAGGAGAAGGGAAGAATGACGTTTAAAATGATCAGGTATGAGCTAAGGAACACGACCTGAAAGAATGCTAAAACATGTGAGATTTAGGGTGGGGTTGGGGCCCAGAGAAGACAAATATGACAAAAATGTTTTTGTGTGAAGGCTTTTTTTTCCCTTTGGTATCACTCAGCAAGGAAATGTTTATTTAGCTTCACTTCAACCCAGGGCTAGGGGAGTGATGTGAGAAAAACTGGCCTTCCACTGGGTATTAAGACCGAGCCTGGCAATCAGGAAACCTGGGTGCTGGCCCTGCTCACCTCCCCGCTCCGGACCTCGGCTCCCGCTTCTGCTGATAGATTGTTAAGTCAGCGCCTGCACCTCAGGATCACTACCGCAGTTCTTCAAGCACCTGTTTTCCCAGGGCCCGTGGTTACAGTCTGATCCAAGGCCTTCCTGGAAGGCCACCTGGCACAGTTACTCCTAAAAGCTCCAGACTGGACATGTGCTCCTCAAAATCCTCTGGCTTTTGGCTTCACCGTTCCCCTCTGGTTCTTTCTCAAACCCTGAACATACGCTGACTGAAGGGGAACCAAGGAAAGGGGACGGTTTTGTTCTGGGTTCTGCGTTTGCCTGTTTCAAAATCTTCGCTGCGTCTGCACAAAGCCCTCTCCTTCCCAGGTGCCCTCTCATTGCGAGTCGGGGAGAGGTGCCTGGGATGTCTACATCATCCATTTCGCCCCAGAGGGAAAGAGTCTCTGGGCGCCCCTCACTAACCCAAAGTGCAGATCTCAGCTGATCACCGGAGGCTTTTTATTTTTTTCCTCCCACCAGTTGCCACGTTGCCGCGGAGATTCCCAGTTTCCCACCCAGCCCACGCCTGACCTCTTGCCTCCGCCCACCGCTCAGATGGCCCAGGGAAATCCTGGGAGGGCCTGCCAGGAGCAGCGGCCAAGGTAACCCATCTGCCTCCTTATCTACGAGCCGGGCAACTTCCCCTAATTCTTCCCAAGAGGAAGACTGCTTAGGCAGCGGGCTCAGCGCCGCCGGCCGCCGGCCGAGGCCAATTGGGGAAGGGGCCGGGGAGGCGGGCCAGCCTGTCCGCCACTTCCCTGACTCCGCGCATCCCTCCCGGCTGGGCCCCCAGCAGCCAGGCCCCCTGCCCCGGCTCCTCCCTGCCCCCCTCGCCCCTCGCCCCCTTCGTCGCTCGAGTGCCCTTGCTCGATGCCCCATTTCTGCATCGTGGACTTCAAAGTCAGATGGGCAAAGTCGAGAGGGTTCCCCTGAGTTCAACCTCCATTCAAACACTCCAGGGGCGCACTTTACACAGGGGCGGACTGATACGGTGGAGTACGGCCCCGCCCTTCTAGGATGGCCCTCCTCATCTGCATTCATCACTGACTGCTTTGTTTCCATCTGAGGCTCTTACCTGTGCGCTTTCCTGTGCAAAAGGCCTCACCTATTTACATCTCAAATAAGACAAAAAACAAAAAGAGAGACCGTATGCCTGACTGTTTTTAAAAAAGTCCCCAAAGCCACATAACTCTGCATCTGATACCTTGCTTGGGTTGGGGGTGGGGTTGGGGCTTGGCATGAATTGTTAAATTAGTTAAAGAGATCTAACTGCCCGGGAACACTGTTTCTTAGCTCTGACTTGAGCAGAACATTCACTGGCTCACTGGTCCTCTCCTCCCGTCGTCCTGTCCTTCATTTAACCACTGCATTATTTCCGGAAGACCTGCTGTGTGCTAAACACTGTACCACCTGCTAGGGCTGTGACGATGGAAGAGACGGACAATATTCTCAATTCCGTGCTTCCAAGCCTGTCGGAAGGGCACACATTTATAAAGAAAGCTACTGCCTTTCTTCAGCAGTATGTAAACCGTTAAATCCGAGATGTTCAAGCAGGTTTTAGAAAAGGCAGAGGCACCAGAGATCAAATTGCCAACATCCGCTGGATCATGGAGAAAGCAAGAGAGTTTCAGAAAAACATCTATTTCTGCTTCATTGACTATGCCAAAGCCTTTGACTGTGTCGATCACAATAAACTGTGGAACATTCTGAAAGAGATGGGAATACCAGACCACCTGACCTGCCTCTTGAGAAACCTGTATGCAGGTCAGGAAGCAACAGTTAGAACTGGACATGGAACAACAGACTGGTTCCAAATAGGAAAAGGTGTACGTCAAGGTTGTATATTGTCACCTTGCTTATTTAACTTATATGCAGAGTACATCATGAGGAACGCTGGGCTGGAAGAAGCACAAGCTTCTTGATTGCTGGGAGAAATATCAATAACCTCAGATATGCAGATGACACTACCCTTATGGCAGAAAGTGAAGAGGAACTCAAAAGCCTCTTGATGAAAGTGAAAGAGGAGAGTGAAAAGGTTGGCTTGAAGCTCAACATTCAGAAAACAAAGATCATGGCATCTGGTCCCATCACTTCATGGGAAATAGATGGAAAAACAGTGGAAACAGTGTCAGACTTTATCTTTTTGGGCTCCAAAATCACTGCAGATGCTGATTGCAGCCATGAAATTAAAAGACGCTTGCTCCTTGGAAGGAAAGTTATGACCAACCTTGATAGTATATTAAAAAGCAGAGACATTACTTTGCCAACCAAGGTCCGTCTAGTCAAGGCAATGGTTTTTCCCGTGGTCATGTATGGATGTGAGAGTTGGACTGTGAAGAAAGCTGATCGCCGAAGAATCGATGCTTTTGAACTGTGGTGTTGGAGAAGACTCTTGAGAGTCCCTTATACTGCAAGGAGATCCAACCAGTCCATTCTAAAGGAGATCAATCCTGGATGTTCATTGGAGGGACTGATGCTAAAGCTGAAACTGCAATACTTTGGCCACCTCATGCGACGAGTTGACTCACTGGAAAAGACTCTGATGCTGGGAAAGGTTGGGGGCGGGAGGAGAAGGGGACGACAGAGAATGAGATGGCTGGATGGCATCACTGACTCTGTGGACATGAGCTTGAGTGTACTCCGGGAGTTGGTGATGGACAGGGAGGCCTGGCGTGCTGTGATTCATGGGGTCGCGGAGAGTCGGACATGACTGAGCAACTGAACTGAACTGACTGCCTTTCTTTGATATTCCAAAATCCAGACTTGACTAACTCAAACTGCCCCTACAAGAACAGCAAATCATTGGGATGTATAATGTCTAAAAAGGTCCTGTAGCTCAACTCTCTGGCCCAAAGATAGGAAACTAACAGGCCTATGTTAAATCACACTGTCCAAATCAGTCTACTCTGCCCTGTGGTCCATAGCGCTTATGTCTTTTTAAAATTTTTTTTCTTCATGTTATGTGTGATTTCTACTCCCATTCTCTCCCTCATAAACCTTACTCTATTTAATATATAGCCTTTTATATGCCCGTGACCTTGTAAATTATGTTTTCCATGTATGTGGATGTGTGTTTACTTTACATTGAAGGTTTGGTGTTCAAAATCACAGACCGTTTCTTACTTTTCTCAGTTGGAATCTGTATGAGATCTGTACAGGTTGCTATAACTCAGATGTCTAATGAGTTCATGTAGAATGCTGAAGAGTCTTTGCATTAGTTTCCTATGGCTACTGCAAAAAAAAGGAAAAAAAAGAAAGAAAAATGACACAAACTTAAACCAGACAAATGTATAACCTGACAGTCCTGGAGGTCAGAAGTCTGGAATGGTTCTCACCAGGCCAGGGGCAGAGCTGCAGTCTTTCCAGGAATGAATCTGTTCTCTAGGCTTTCTAGCTCAAGGGGAGAGGCCGTCTCCCTGCCCTTTTCAGCTTCTAGAGGTCACCGCATTCCTTAGTCTGCAGCCCCTTCCCCCAACTTCAAAGCCAGGAATGGCAGGTCAAGTCATTCTCATCTCTATCCCTCTGACACTGGTTCTCTTGTCTCCTGCTCCCACTTTAAAGGCCCCTGTGATGACACTGGGCCCAAAATAATCTACTGAATACTTGAAGATCAGCTGGTTGGCAAGCTTACTTCCATCAACCTACACATTCCCCTAAGCTGTGTAAGGTAACATATTCACAGTTTCCAGGGGTTAGGACGTGGACTTTTGGCGGGAGTGGCAGGGAGGATGGTCCCACAGGCCAAAATTTTAAGAGGACAGCTTCATCTCCTGCCATGGAGATCAGACTCCCATGACGACCCAGAGCCTTCACTGAGCTGGGTCTCCAAGTGACACTAACAGACGTGGACCAGCTGGATGTGGTCAGAAAAAAAATCGAATGTTTGCTTTGTCAAGCCACTGGACCGTGTGGTCTTTGTTACAGCCCCATAAAGTACCTACACTGACCAACACATCTTTAAAACGAGAAAGAACCCAAGGTTCAAGTTTATTCAGATGTAGAGAAGGTTTATAAAGCACTTTTATCGCTCTTTTCTACTTTATCCTTCAGACTTAGAAGCCCGCTTTCTCTCCCTCCCATGCACACTGTTAAGGTACACTGAAGTCATCTCTCTACTTGATTTTCTTGCCCAGCAGTCCCTCCAGATGACAGTGTGGTCCCTTGAGTGCTAGGACGGTGTTCCCTTATCAGGCCCATGTTCGAAGGCAGTCAGGAACTGGCACGTTTGTAGCAGTCATGTAACGTCGACCCAATTTTACAAACGCCAGCTGAGACTCAGAGAGCAAAGGAGACTGGCCGACGTCACGTATCCAGGAATAAGAAGGATGATAATTCAGGTCCCACTGCAATATAATCCCTCCTTGGCCAGCTCACGGGAGGCATCCCATGATAATTCAGGACTGAACCCCCTCTGCCTTGCCCACCCCACACAGATACAGGCGCTGAAGGCGCCGAAGCTTACGCACAAATATAACTGCATGGATTCCTTAGCAACTGCGTGGATTCCCTTCCTCTTTTCAAAGAAGGTGGGAATGAGGGCTTTGACGTCTGTTTCTGATGGAATTAGCATCTGGGCTAATTGCTTCTCAGCATCTCTGTTACACATTTGCTAATACTTCCTCTTTGCTCAATTGCAGAAAGAACCTCAACGAGCCTTCTTCATCAGATGAGAGATCACAGACCGTGATGTAAGCCCAGCCTCTCAGGAGACATAAACAACTAACCAGCAAGCATTCCTGGAAGTAAATACAGACTGCAAGGTACAGGACATACAGGGAGGCTCCAGCGGTGAACAGGGCCCATATTTGGTTTAAATGTAAAGTAAAGCTTGAATGAGGGAGAAACCAAAATGATCCATTTCCTCTCATATTATCCTAAGTGTGGTTGACGGTGATCCCAAAAGGACTCCGAGGCTTGGCGGTCGGCAGATGGTGCGGCTCTCCTTATCGGTCCATCAGCTGGGCTAGCATGACCCCATGGAAATGTTTTTCTCCGTTGCATCTGTGCAAATAAACACTGGCAATGTCTACTATCGAGCTGCTTGCCTGTAAAGTGATCTAAGTGATGTCAACTTAATTCACAAATGATGGCTCACCTCCAGTTGGACCTAAAACACTAATTTGCTAATTCCGCTGATTTTCCCTTTTCTTCTTGCTCTTGGCCCTGACAGATTATCACCCTGAAAGTGAGTCTGACTCCCAGAGGGTCCCATTTTGTTTACAGGACTTGAACTTCTTTTTCTTTGCAAAGGAATGATAGCGTGGCCCCAGAGGGCTAGAGATGGTTGCTCACTTGCTCTCCCCATGGTGCTGAGAATCCCAAGATCTGCAGTACAGAGGCTAAAGGAGTTGACCAGCCTTTAACAGCCCCAGGGGAACGCTGAATGTTTGTGCATGATGTAAGAAAGCTGGAGCCTTGACATGGATCTCTAGGTGGGACGACAGAACAGAGAGGTCCAGAGCCCAAGGTCTGGACCTGGGTTCGAATTCTGCTCTGCCATGCAGTATCCCCAGGCCCTGGAGTGATTGACTCAAACCTTCCCAGCCTTTTCACCGCTCACCTGAAAAAGAGGATCATAGTAGACACGGACGGAGTCATTGCGAGAAATCAGCAAATGTTCTGTGCAAGTGTTAATGCAGTCCCTGATTGAACCATAACATGGATAAGAAGAACAGGCATTACAGGGATTCCCGGGTGGCTCAGTGGTGAAGAATCCGCCTGCCACTTCAGGAGACATGGGTTCGATCCCTGGTCTGGGAAGATCCCGCATGTCATGGAGCGGCTGAGCCCGTGTGCTATAACTACTGAACCCGAGTTCTAGGGCCCAGGAACCACAAATACTGAGCCCACGCACCACGGCTACTGAAGCCCACAGGCCCCCGATCCCCTGCTCCACAGCAAGAGAAGCACTGTAATGACAAGCCTGTGCCTGGCAGCTAGAGAGTAGCCCCCACTCTCCACGACTAGAGCAGAGCCCGTGTGCCAGTGAAGATCCAGCACAGCCAAATGATAAACCAGTGAGCACAATTATGTATAAAAGACGAACAGTCACTGAGGATATGCCACTGGGCGATGGCTCCACTGTCCTGCTGGAAGGACACCAGGCCCGAGGTTACGACTTCGAGACCTAAGAAGGTGGCCCAGAACACACAGATCTCTGGGACCTGGGGGTGCCAGCAGTTCTAGAGGAGAGGAAAGGGTCTTCCAGGTAGACCAGAGGTACCGTCTTGGAATGTGATGGCAGTGGCAGGGTTCTGAAGATCACGGGCAATGGAGATGCTCGAGGAGGTGATGGCGACAAGGAACGTTCCCTCCACTGGAGCGAGAGAGAGAAATCAGCTTTGCTGCAAGAGCCTGTTAGCTGCGGCCCCTTAAAAGGCACCAGCTCTCAAAGGAATCTCCAAAGGAGGGGTCACCCTAGGCCTTCTGCTAGTAGGGTAAGATGGTACCACCCAAGGTAGTACCTTCTTTTTCAAAACTCTTTCAATGGCTTCCCATGTCTGCAGGAGGAAAATAAAACTACTTTCCATGGCCAGTTCAGTTCAGTTCAGTCGCTCAGTCATGACCGACTCTTTGCGACCCCATGAATCACAGCATGGCAGGCCTCCCTGTCCATCACCAACTCCCGGAGTTCACTCAAAGTCATGTCCATCGAGTTAGTAGGGCAGCCCATTCCTAACTCTACAAACAGCCCCACGGTCCCTTTAAGCATCTTCCTCCAGCCCCACTAGCCTTCTCTCTGTTCAAACACCTCCCGCTCCTTCCAAGATCATAGCCTTTGCAACATCTGTCTCCCTAGATGCTCAAGTGTCTTTCACTTCTTCTGAAAAGCCTCCCTATCGTGGCTACATCTCTCAACTGTCCTGCAGGTCTAGGGCAAATGACTTCCATTGTGACTGGTCCCTGAGGGCATCCGATCCCTGGTTAATATTTCTTAACCTGGCAGTACGTCCTCCTTTAAAAGTTCTTCAAAATCCCAAATTGCATGAGAATCTGACTGTCATCTCCTTCCCAAATCAGGAAAACACAATGTCAGGGACCCCAAGGTTACAGAGCACATGGACCCTCCTGTCACTCTACGAAGTTTATGCCTGCCTCCTCCATCGTGGACAGAGAAGCTGGGCGGGCTACAGTTCATGGGGTGGCAGAGAGTCAGACACAACTGAGCGACTAAGCACTCACACACACACACACACCCTGCACCATGGCTGCAGCATCAGCTTATACACTGTGGATGATCGGCATGATTTAAGAAGCTGAGAGGAAACTGCCGCATGGCTGGCCAAGGGAAACAGGCACACAAGTGGAGCTGAGGATGCCCAAGCCCACGGTGTCTCCCAGACTGTCCACACCTGGACCACACTGTTGTCATGTGTCCAGAGGCTGCTCCAGCTTAAAGCAATTTCAGCTGAACGTAAGCCTGCGGCTGGTGGAAATGTGGAAATGAGAACCGGGAGCTGTAATTGCCCTCCCTGAAGTCATTATCTGGAGGATTTCAGTGCCTTTGTGGTATCTCAGGACCTGTGAGAATTTACAACAGGGGGGACCTGAAGAATGCAGAGCTGATTGGAAAATTGGAAGAACTGCTTCGGCATCGTGTGTAAAAAGGTAAAGGTCTGCCCTTTCTGAATGCTTCTGGAATCCCAAGGTGATCCACGGCAAATGCCTTAGAAGATTCACTGTGAAAATTCATCAAAAATCATTTACAGCCCTCCACCTCCCCTGTACCACTCAATCCTAAAGGAAATCAACCCAGAATGTTCATTGGAAGGACTGACGCTAAAGCTGAAGCTCTAATACTCTGGCCACCTGATGTGAAGAGCCGACTCCTTGGAAAAGACCCTGATGCTGGGAAAGATGGAGGGCAGGAGAAGAAGGGGACGACAGAGGACAAGATGGTTGAATGGCATCACTGACTCAATGGACATGAGTTTGAGCAAGGTCCAGGAGATGGTGATGGACAGGGAGGCCTGGCATGCTGCAGCCCGTGGGGTCACAGAGAGTCGGACACGACACTGAGCGACTGAACAACCCTCCCCCACAGTGTTACCGGTGATTTACTGAAGGTGTGTCGTTTTCAACATGGAGATTCCAGTCTGGCCTCCCAGACACCTGCTGTCTGGTCTTAACCATGACCCCAAACTTCAAGCATTCTAAGGAATTTCTAAGAAGTGGAGACTTGAAGCTTCAAATCCTAGAGGCCACTAGTGACTTGGAAAGCAAACATCCATCTATAGCATCTCAGACCCAACCGCCCGACTCATGCGTTACCCCACAGTGGGGTCCTGCCTTAGCCCAAGGGGGCAGAGATTCTCATGTGCTTCTCACCTGTGAGCTCGAGTGGGTGTTTGCCATTCTTGGTTGCTCCTCAGCCATTCCCCTTCCTTTTGGGCATCTCACAATGTGGCAGGCACGGTCTCAGGGCAAATCAGACCACTCCAGTCACTGTTACTCCTCTTGGAGATGCCCAGAGAGGGAGTGAAATGTGCTAACCTTAGCAAATTGAATAGCATCATCCAAGGATTTGAATCTTTAGCAGATTGGCTGCTGGTCAGAAAAGAAAGAGGTTGGAATCCATTCATTTTGGAAGTGAGCCAATACCTTGTTCCTCTATTAGCTAGAATATAGCTGCAAAACACTACAAATCACAGGCCCTCATGACAATTTGAAACCATCGACATAAAAAGGTAGCTGCGAAAAGCCTACTTAGTAGAGCAAGATAGTGCTGATACCCCACCTAGACTCCCCTGATGTCCATGGGCTTCATGTGTGTACCTTGGCTTCTGTGTATTCACAGCAGCCAGATGTGGGGCTCTTTGAGGGGCTGGCCTTGGCTGATGGAGCTGGCTTTCCTCAGCAGGCCTTGAAGGCTACAGTTCCTTGGATTTCATGTCCATCCCCTTTGTCCTGGGGGCGGCTCTTAACCAATAACTGACAGGTGCAGTCATAGGGATTCCCCAGCTTCCTTGCCCCAGAGGCTAAGTCCTGGCTTGCCTCTCGAAGTTCCCCACATGAGATCAGCCCGAAGCTCCCCACAGTGGGACTCAGCCTGACCTTGTCATCTTCCTTGACACCTTCCTCTGCCCTGTCCTGCTCCCCTGTCCCCCATGACCTCCACCCTGGGAGCCTTGCCTTGTACCTGAGACATCTGAAGGTCTGTGCTGGGGTCATCTCAGCTCCATCAACTCTGATAAACCAGCAGCAGCATTCTGAGATGTGAGGATGAGAAAGGGCAGACATATTTTGGAGATGAACCCCTGATCATATATATGCTTTGCAAATATTTTCTCCCATTCTGCGGGTTGCCTTTTCACTCTGGCAATTGTTTCCTTTTTGTACAGAAGCTGTTTAGTTTGCTGTCATCCCGCTTGTCTATTTTTAGTTTTGTGTTTTGTTTTTTTCTGCCTGTGCTTTTGGTGTCAGAGCCTTGAAATCATCCCAAGACGAATGTCATGAATCTTTCCTCCTGTGTTTTCTTGTAGGAGTTTCATCTACAGTCAACAATAATGTATGCACACTTAAGACATGTTAAGAGAATCTCTCTCACACTGTGGCCTTTTCACAATAAAATTAAAAGGAGAGACAGATTTGCATGAGAAACAATTAAAAGAGCCACCATTGACATAGAAAGGCCTGAAGTGGCAAGTGGCTGTGTAGTGTTTTAAACACATTCGAGACCCTTCCCTCCATTAAGCTGACAGTCCAGTGAGAATGGGGCCCAGATCCACATTTATATCATATAGTCCATCTGTTTATGCACTACATTTTATATTCATACATATTTATATATTCACAAGCATATACTACATCATATATTCTATATATTATGGTGTGTGTGTGTGTGTGTGTGTGTGTGTGTGTGTTTAGATGCTCAGTCGTGTCCAACTCTTTGTGACCCCGTGGTCTGCAACCTGCCAGGATCCTTTGTCCATGGGATTTTTCCAGGCAAGAATAGTGGAGTAGATTGCCATTTCCTCCTCCAAGGGATCTTCCCAACCCAGGGATCGAATCCGCATCTCCTATGTCTCCTGCTTTGGCAGGCAGATTCTTTACCACTGAGCCACCTGGGAAGCTATAGTCTACATGGCATACTATATATGTCTATATTATACATTATTACTGTAATAGTCTAGACAACATTAACCAGGAAGAATTAAATGCCTACATGCTAAACTTGCAGCCAACCTATGGCTGAAGCATAGATGCGTATCTTACAATTCCTTTTCTCACAGAAAAGTTTGTGGGGAAAACAGCCTGGCTCCCTGGGCATCATCCTTAAAGGGCTGAGTGAGGCATGATTCAAAAAATCAGTCTTTCTTCAAAACCAGCTTCTAGGGAAGTGACATCCAAGAAAACATCTAAAGGCGTTCGTGGCTCCATCTATTTCAGACCACTTCTTGGGAGAAATGTGTTCCATACGTTTCCTGCAGGGGGACAGGGTGAGGAGTGGAAAAACTGGAGCAGCAGATAAATGTGGGCTTGGGTGTGGCCTCTGCCTCTGACAGTTCTGTGGCACTGCAGTTCCAAATACTAACATGCATCAGTTTCCCTTCCTGTGAAATGGGACAGCCACCACTCCCCTCACTAGTCCACAGCATAGGAGTCTTTTTTAAAATTAACTTCTTTATGAAAGTTTTACTTATGTATTTATTTTATTGGAGTATAGTTGCTTTACACAGCTGTGTCAGTTTCTGATGTACAGCCCAGTGAATCAGCCATATGTCTGCACGTATCCCCTCTTGTTTGGATTTCCTTCCCGTTTAGGTCACCACAGAGCACCGAGTAGTTCCTTGCGCTATCCAGTGGGTTCTCATTAGTCACCTGTTTCATTCATAGTAGTGGACCCACGTCAGTCCCAGTCTCCCAGTTCATCCCAGCCACCCCCTCCCACCTTGGTGTCCGTGTGTCTGCTTTCTACGTCTAAGTCTCTATCTCTGCTTTTCAAATAAGATCATCGATTCCACTTTGTACAGGGCCTAGCTTGGTACCTGACATACAATAGGACTCAGTAAAGTTTACTTTCTGACTGTTCTACCCCTCACTCTCCTCTTTCAAGGAATCGGACCTCAGGGATACAGAGACGGGCTGAATCAAGAGGCTGAAAATGGTCTAAATCAAAGGGCTTTTGGAAACAGGGCTTGGTAAGCTCCTTGAAGGCAGAGGCTAATTCTTTTAAGTATTCAGTACAGTGCCAAGCCTGCTAGGATTGCCCAATAAACATTAAAATTAGAAGAGTTGCCTAAGAACTAAACTTTGGTCTCAGTTTCCTTGGAGAGGTCGCCACCTGGTGGACAGACATCAAAACAGCACACCTCTAGAACTGGTGTCTTTCTTCCCTGTTCGTGCTGTCGCTCAGTCGTGTCGGACTCTTTGTGACCCCACGGACTGTAACCCACCAGGCTCCTCTGTCCATGGGATTTTCCAAGTAAGAATTCTGGAGTGGGCTGCCATTTTCTCTTCCAGGGATCTTCCCAACCCAGGGATCGAACGTGTGTCTCCTGCATCTGCTGCATTGGTAGGCAGATTCTTTACCACTGAGCCATCTGGGAAAGCTGACAATTCTTCCTGCTACCATTTAAGGCTCCTGGGAGTCTGCTCAAGTAACAGTGAGTTTGCAAAGAAGCAGAAAGGGGAATTTAGAAGGAAAATAGAAACTTCTTCGAGTTCTAGAAAGATCAATGTGTTTTCTTGCTTCTAATCCCACGGACAGAGAAGTCTGGTGGGCTATACGGTCCATGGGGTCACAAAAGAGTCAGACTAAGCAACTAAACAACAACAAATCGTTTGCTTAGAGAATCCATCTTGCCTCGTTTACTAGCCCTAAGAATTATGAGTCAAAATGAGCACCCAAAAATCCTCAAACTTCAAAGCATACTAACCATCTCCAAAAGTAACCCTAAGCTAGGCCATGTGACAAGAACAAGACAAAAGCCATATTCAGTAGCTCTCAGTAAACCCTATAGAAGTACCTGGTCTCTGCTGCTCTGAGCATTTGGAGGCTAAGAAATAAAGTCATCTTTCATGAAAACACACTTGCCACACACAATTCATTCTCCAAATGATGGCTATATCAGTAAATCAGAGCAGAAAGGAAATTCTCAATGGGGATGAAACTCCTAGGCTCCAAGTCAATGAATCTGTGCTAAATTGGAAACAGCATGACTTTAGAAGACAGATGAGTCTGGGTTAAAACTCCAGATAAGTAGTCAACCATTCTAAGGCTTAGTTTCCTCATCTGTGAACACCACTCGGCCACTTCTAGCTATGGTGTCCAAGTCAGCACCAGCATGATGGCAGAAGAGTCTTCAGCAGCCCCAGTGGCCAGAGGTAAACCACACCACTCGTCTGTGCAAATGTTTGGGCTTCCTTTATGACGACATGTCACGTGGCCCTGCATCACTCAGATAATAACCCAGTTTTACCAGCCGGGTGTTTTTCCAGTGAGTCCATGGAAGTCTGAGGTCAAAGAAGCACTACTAAATAATGCCCGTGAGTTTCCTGAACAGAGCTTTCAAGCCAAGCCCATAATGTAAGGAAAGCGCTGCCCACTTCCATCAATTCATCTCTGCCTCTGCTTCCTGAACGGTCCCAATTAGCGACTGTGATCAGCGCCACTTGGGGAGACCTGCAGACTCTCTCAGCTAATTGGCCCAAGGAAGAGAAGAGGGACTTGAGTGAAGTTCACGTGATGTGGGCTGACCTTTGTCTTCACCTTCCCCAGCAGTTATTTCCTGCACTGAAAGCGGACGCTGGAAGGATACTTAGGATGGGGGCAAAAGCCCTTGCATTGGCATTAGGGAAAAGTAAATGGGGTCGGGTGCCAGGGATGAAGACAGTTATTATAATGGAACTGTATCCCCACCCCCAGAACAGAACACTTACCGACATCCCTTACTGATCAATCTTGGCGTCCTTCCCTGTTTCTAGAGATGGCAAAAGATTCCAGCAGACTTATTTCCTGCCTGCCATGTTGGAAAGGTGGCACTGGTTTCTCAGTTGAGATCCTCGTGCTGCAATCTGATTAGGTTCTTCTCTGTGTTATCCTTGAATAGAATCCTGGATATGACTATGGACTTAGGGCTGGGAGTGGGAATTACAGTCAAGGAGGGAAAATAATCAGTGGGGAAATCCTCCATGGGCACCCAGGAAACCCTGACGGGAGCCCTGGAATCAGCAGTTCATGGGTCTGTGTCACCGTTCATAAAGCTCAGTTTCTTAATCCGTAACATAGGCGTAAGGTTCTTCCCCAGCAGAATCCCATCATGAAAAGTGAAATTATTCCCTTCCTTCTGTCATTGTTGTTAAGTCACTGTGTCCAACTCATTTGCAACCCCATGGACTGTAGCCCGCCAGGCTCCTCTGTATTTGGGATTTCCAAGGCAAGAATGCTGGAGTGGGTTGCCATTTCCTTTTCCAAGGGATCTTCCCAACCCATGTCCCCTGCATTGGCAGGTGGGTTCTTTACCACTGAACCACCAGGGAAACATCTCCCTTCCTTTGTAAGATCATAAAAACGTACAGTGAAATCACCTACAAGAAGCATTTACTATAGTGCCTGACACAAAGCAAATGCTCAAAAGAAAAGATGCTTTGTCCTTATGAGTATCAGGGAGGCAAATGTTGTTGAACCCATTTTATGGAGACAGCTCAGTGTGGCTCTTTGAAGATCACACACCCAGTAAGGCTTGGGGTTGGATGGGCCTGAAACAATACCTAAAGCTTATGCCCTCTCCCTCTACAGTAGAAATTCCCATAATTCCTCTCATTGACATTTAGATATTATTATTATTATTAAAAATAGCAGTGGTATTCATATTACTATCAGTTTTTACTTTTAGAACTAGGGTGAAAGTTCAGCATAGTTTCCAGTTCAGAGATTTAGAGAAAAAACACCACCCCATACATTCATGCACACACACACACACATATGTAAAAAGTACACATTGGCTTCTACTCATTCCAAGTTGTGATACAGAATACACGTGAAGTCGCTCAGTTGTGTCCGACTCTTTGTGACACCATGGACTGTAGCCTACCAGGTTCCTCTGTCCATGGGATTTTCCAGGCAAGAGTACTGGAGTGGGTTACCATTGCCTTCTCCAGAGCATCTTCCCAACCCAGGGATCAAACCCGGGTCTCCCACATTGTAGGCAGACACTTTACCGTCTGAGCCACAGGGAATCTTGTACGTGATACAGAATAAATTTACTAAAATCCCCTGGACCAAGTAAATGCATATTTTAATAAATTTGTTCATGTAAGACATGTTTCGTGATCATAAAAACTGTTAAATCTCTCAAAGAGTCTCCAGGTTTTAGGGAGATTGTTTTGATAATGTGAAATACTGAGGAAAGTGAAATTCATTTGTTCATCCAGCAAACATGTTTCTTATCAGTGTTAGTCACTGGGATAAGTGTGAGAGATTCAGAAATCAGTAAGACTGGAAGCTTCCTAAAGCCCCAGATAGTGTCTGTCTTGTTGGGAAAACAGATACACTTAAGTAGATCAAATAATTCTAGGATGAGGTAAGTGCTATTGATGAAAAAAAGTGTCAGGGTGCCATGACAGAACTGTTGGGAGCCATGGAGAGTGAGATAGAATGCTCTTTCTGAAGAGCAGACATTTGAGCTGAAAACAGAAGGTAGGGAGGGCTCAGTTGTGTGCAGAGCCAGCTGCAACAGCAAGTGCAAAGGCCCTGAGGCAGGAAGGAGCTTGGTAGGTTCATGAGCCGGAAAGCAGCTCTGGGAGCTGGCAGTGGAGGCCAGAGCGGGTTGACATGAGGGGACTGGAGAAGAGTCAGGGGTCACCCAAGGCCCGGGGGCCCTGGCCAGGAGTTTGAACTTGACTCCACATGGAGCTGGGCAGCCACTGGAAAATTTTGAATGGGAGAAGCTGTTAAACACCTCCCAGAACAATCCCTCTGGCCACTGGAGAATGGACTTGGAGGAGAGCAGAGCAGAACCAGCAGAGAATAGTGAGGTGTCTCACATGGGGGGAGGCCGCCCGCAGGGAGCTATGCAGGCTCTGTTTCATTGCTGCGATTACTGGTTACACAAGCCACAAGTGTCCTCATGGGGACCTGAACCAAAGTCCCCGTTGGCTGTGACCTTGAGCCTGAGGATCCGGTTTCTCTCTGCCTCCCCCAGGCCAACCACCTGCAGGACAGCCTCTGTCCCCTCCAGCGTTGGTCCCATGGAACACGTGTCCTTGAGAAGGAGCAAAGGGGTCACCTCGAGGGGTCCCTCCCGCTGCAGGCGTCTCTGTCTCCTGCACCAGGCTGGGGATGCCTCAGTTAACCCACTGGTTCCCAAGAGAGACGGCGAGGCCCCCAGGGGACCTCTGGCAATGTCCACGGATGTTCTTGGTCATCCCCAGTGGGGAGCAGATGCTACTGTCATCTGCTGGGCCAGGCCCGGGATGGTGCTGTACATCCTGCAATATGCAAGACGGTCCCCTCAACAGAGTCACCCAGACCCGAAGGTCAACAGCACTGACGTTGAAAAAACCCTGGCTGATATATGGAATCTAAATAAATGGTACAAATGAACTTCTTACAAAACAGAGATAGAGTCACAGATGTAGAAAACACATTTATGGTCCCCAAGGGGGAAAAGTGTGGGGAGGGATAAACTGGGAGATTGGGATTGATACACACACACTACTGTATAACCTACTGTGTTAGGGAACTCCACTTGATACTCTATAAAGACCTATATGGGAAAAGTGTTAAAGTCACTCAGTCCTGTCCACACTTTGCAACCTCATGGGCTGTAGCCTACCAGGCTCCTCTGTCCATGGGATTCTCCAGGCCAGAATACTGGAGTGGGGTGCCATTCCCTTCTCCAGGGGACCTTCCCAATTCAGGGATTGAACCCGGGTCTCCCGCACTGTGGGCAAATTTACTGTTTGAGCCAGCAGGGAAGCCCTATATGGGAAAAGAATCTTTAAAAGAGTAGATATACAAGCATAAGTATGTATGACTGATTCACCTCTCTGTACAACAGAAACTAACACAACGCTGTAAATCAACTGTCAGTCAGTCAGTCAGTCAGTTCAGCCGCTCAGTCGTGTCCGACTCTCCGCGACCCCATGAATCACAGCACGCCAGGCCTCCCTGTCCATCACCAACTCCCGGAGTTCACTCAGACTCATGTCCATCAAATTAAAACTACGACAACAACCCTGGCTTAGAGGTTCAGCCAAACTTTATTTCTTCTCCTCTAAAGCCAAGGTCTCCCACTGCAGTTCCCCCAAGGATAAGGAAGAATTCCAATCTTTGTAAACAAGGCAGAGAAAAGAAAAACGGCATGCATTGATTGAACTACTGTATGCAGTCCACTGCAATTTACCTGTGTTAACTCATTTCCTAGGGGTGGGGGCTGTTTTTATTGATTGATTGCTTATTTGAAGCACACCTGTGTAAACTAGTGGGATTCCCTGGTGGCTCAGATGGTAAAGAGTCTGCCTGCAACATGGGAGACCTGGGTTGGCTCCCTGGGTCGGGAAGATCCCTTGGAGGAGGAAATGGCAACCCACTCCAATATTCCGGCCTGGAAAATGCCATGGACAGAGGAGCCTGGCGAGCTACAATCCATGGAGTCGCCAAGAGTCGGACCCAACTGAGCAACTTCACGGCTATGTAAGATGGTACTGAGATCCCTCTGGGGTAAAGGAAACCTTTAAAGTCACAGAGTTGGGATTCAAACCCACAGCTCACTGGCTCCCAGCGTGGTGTCCTTTTCTGAATTCCAGAGAAGCTCCCAGGACAGCAAGGGAAATGGGGCAGTGAAGTTTCCATTTGGAGAATCTGGTGTCTTGCCTGGGAAATGTAAATAATTCAGAGTGCAGGGGCTGAGGTAATCATCCTGTCTGGTTTCACGGGCCACCCAGACAGAGCACTGAAGCTGCCTCCCCACCATTCCGTGCCTTGAACACACCCTGCTCCCATCCCCGCCTCTCTGCAGATTCTTCTTGTTCCAGGGAGCTGAACCTTCTTTTCAGCCAGAAGGAACACAGCGAGAGGTGAAGTACCATTTGGCAGCCATGCTCCTCAAGGAGAGGAGCACTGTTACAGGCTGAGTAGATGGGATGGGGGCAAAATTCGATCCACACACGTTGATTTGACACCTACTGTATACAAGGCTCCATGCTCAGAGTAGTAAGGACTGGGGATGTGGGTAAGAAACATTACATGAACCCCTTTCATTCATTAAAAAATGGTTTATCAGGCAAATATTCTATGCCAAGTCAAAGGCGAGGCTTCAAGATATCAAGATAGAAAACTAAGACACCCCCCTGACCTATACACATAGGTACCTTGAGGTCAGGGTCCTGTTATGAATTATATTAATAAATGAGTGCTAATTTATTAATAAAAGTGCCATTAAGACATGGATTGAACGCACCAGTGAACTAGGGAAAGAAAAGACAGACAAGGTCCCAGGTGGATGAATGAATGAATTAAAAAAGGAACAAGTGTCATTCAAAGTGCAGCTGAAGTTCTGGGGAAAGAAGGTACAGAAGCGAAATCTGATGTGCAGGAGAGAAATCAGGAAAAATTCCATGACCAAATGACTTTTCATGTTAACAAGATTCAGACATGTGGGTAGGAGATGGCTTGCATCCTGGAAAGGGGGAATGAGTCAAAACTCTGGAAAAGCCCTTCTCAGCCTAGAATCATGTTATCCAGAAGACAGAGCCATCTGGAAAGAAAAAAAAAAAGGATGCACTGAGAATGTCCAGGTGTCCATCACAGGGGAAACAGTATTTGGAGCCCTTCTCCTATCGACCCACTAAGGCTCACTCTACTAATACAAAGTAGGGGCTCTTACTAACCCATTTAACAGATGGGAACAATGGAACACCCAGCTACAATCCCAGCAGAAAACGGTGAAGCCCAGCTGGGATCCAGCCCTGTGGTTCAAAGCAGGTGACCGCAACCTACAGAGTGTGGGCTAAATCTGGCTTGCCGCCTGTCTTTATAAATAAAGCTTTATGGGAACACAGACACGCCTGTCCACTTGCCCACTGTCTATGGCTACGATGGCAGAGCCGAGTAGTCGGACAGAGATCATCTGGTCTGAAAAGCCTCACATAGTTTACTGCGTGGCCCTTTCCAGAGAAAGCACACCCAGAGCTCCCTCCCTTGCCTCGCGTGGCCCAGCACATCCTGGGCTGGCATCACCAGATGGAACCCTCCACGTGGGGGCCCCTGCCAGCCACTCCCCACTCTGCTGGGGAGGCTGAACCCCAGGGTCTTCTCAGGACATAGAAAGCCCAGTGAGCAAGCACATCCCTGGAGTGCTGGAATTCCTGTGGCATCTCCACTATTTATATTGCAAACACCACAAGAACTCATTTTTCATGCTATTTCAGCTGAAGGCAGCCATGGTCTGGAGATCATGACGGTGATGGCTCTGCTGACCAGCCGGCCCCGGGTGGGGCCCGGGCCAGGCTTTCCTCCGGGACGGTGGGCTTGAGGAATGAGAACAGGAGGAGGAGGGCCAAGGCGCCTCACGAGAAGCAGGGCCGCCTCTCAGTGAGAAGCGCCTGAAGACATGAGCTGGTGTCCACACGTCCACCTTGTGCGATAACCCAACGTGCCTCGTTAATTGAAACGGAATCAAAACAAATGGAATCCAGATGCTGGCATGTACACGCTCACACTCAGCGCAGAGACACATGCTCCAGTGGAAATCCACCAAACCACGAGCAGCAGTTACCTGCGGGGCCGGGGGTCACCTCCTACTCTCTGTCTCAACCACTTGTTTCTGGCTTATTTTCCTTTTAGGGCCCTTAGGCAAAGAGAAGAAGAGGAAAATAAAAGGTAAAATCCCGACAGAATTATCTTGCACTTCTCCCCATATGAATGGAAATTCCACAAGCGCCTGTGCTTGCTGGGTGCTCACCGGTGTATCCCTGGGCCCGGCACACAGCCTGAAACATAGTGTGTGTTCAACTAACTGCTGTGGGCTGAGCACACAGTTCTCCTGTCATGTCCAGCAGATGATTCACAATAAACATACATTACTCTCAGAATTTTTTATAACCACCCTATTTTAAAATAGTATCAGTCAAATCAAAGAATGAAAATTGTCACCTTATCTAGCAAATATTTATTGACTACCTACTGTGAGTTCATATCACCAATTTTCCCTCACCCCTAGAAAGCCATGCACAGCACGCCATTGAGAACAAATCTTCAATGACTATCTGTGACCACACAAACTGCACCATGGCGGTTACCACCTACTTTGAGGACGATATATAAAAAGAGCAGAAACAATGACTCATCTTTAAGAGATTAAATGTTCCAATAAACCCACCACCTCCAAGAGTCTGGAATGCATTTTCCTGGGAGATAATAAAGCTGAATCACAGCCACAGTGCAGAGAAGAACCCAACGCCATTTTGGAGAAGTTCTCAATGGGCATTTCGAGGCCAGCAACTTCTGCAAGTCAGCATTTACAGCAGTCTGCAACACAACATTTGGCACCTGATAGGCTTCATTCCAGCTGCCTCCATCGAGGCAAAGTCTGGGGACTTTGAAGACCAAAGTCAAGGCACAAAATGAACTTGGGATGTTGCAAAGTCTACAGTTTATGGATGAACTTTTTGGCCAACCCAATACAAAGCATCTGAGAGTTTACCTGCATGAATACATGTTTTGTCTGTGGCAGGAGACACTGAGGCATATTTGGACTCATTTTCTCCCCCTTCACAAACGTAGTCTTTCTTTTAAAGGGCACTCATTAATGTCAAGTAAGAAAAGATGCCCAGAGAATAGCCAAGATTGCAAAATAATGGTTGGCCTGACCGTGCTACTTAAGTCTGGCTCTCCAGTCAGACAAGACTGGTGTTTGAATATAACAACAAACCCCACGACTCTGGGTCAAGCTGTCGCACTGAGCTTTTATTATTAAACATCCTTGGGTCAGACTCATTGTTACCTAGACCACATCTGCCAGCTGTTAAGTGGTTCCAATGCAGTAGGGGGGAGTGAAGGGCAACTGAGAAGATGAAAAAAAAGCTTGAAAAAGTGAAATAAACATTCTGAAGCATATGTCACCCTCCACTAGCCATGTTTCAGAACTATGAAAAAGAAAGAAAAAGTGTAGATCTATAATACATGGAGCAGGGGGAGCAATCCTTTCATCCTAAGGAGAAGAAAAAAAGCTGTGAACCAAAACAGCAGCCTAATGCAACTGATGCTGCAGTCTTTAAGAAAGACTATTGAAATGACACATTCTGGAGAGGGTGTGCAGAAAACAGAACTCTTGATGGGAATATAAACTGGTGCAACCACTATGGAGAACGGTATGGAGGTTCCTCAAAAACCCACAAATAGAGTTGAGATGTGGTCCAGCAATCCCAGTCCTGGGCACATACCCAAAGAAAACTATAGTTTGAAAAAAATGCATGCACCCCTGTGTTCATAGGAGAAGGCAATGGCACCCCACTCTAGGGCTCTTGCCTGGAAAATCCCATGGATGGAGGAGCCTGGTAGGCTGGACTCCATGGGGTCGCACAGAATCGGACAGGACTGAGCAGCTTCACTTTCACTTTTCACTTTCCTGAATTGGAGAAGGAAATGGCACCCCACTCCAGTACTCCTGCCTAGAGAATCCCATGGAGAATCCTTGGTGGGCTATAGTCCATGGGGTCACGCAGAGTCAGACACGACTGAGCAACTAACACTTTCTGACTTAGCAGGGTGATCTCTAGGCCCATCCATGTTTCTGCAAGCAGCATTACTTCTTTCTTTTTTATGGCTGGGCAGTATTCTGGGGTGGGGTGTGTGTGTGTGTGTGTGTGTGTGTGTGTGTGTGTGTGTCACAGCTTCTTTACCCATTCGTCAGTCAGCAGACATTTATGTTGTTTCCATGTCTTGGCTGTCCATGGGATTTTCCAGGCAAGAACACTGGAGTGGGGTGCCATGCCCTCCACCAGGGGATCTTCCCAACCCAGGGACCAAACCTGAGTCTTCTGCACTGCAGGCAGATTCTTTACATTCTGAACCACCAAAGACAAATACCATACAATGTCACTTACATGTGGAATAGATATGACACAAATGAACTTGTCTACAAAGCAGAAACAGAGTCACACACGTAGAGAACAGGCTGGTGGTTGCCACGGAGGAGGAGTGGAGCTGGATGGATTGAGTGTTTGGGATTAGCAGATGTGAACTATTATATATATTCTACAACAAGGTCCTACTGTATAACACCAGCAACTACATTCAACATCCTGTGATAAACCACAATGAAAAATATACATATGTATAACTGAATCACCTTGCCGTACAGCAAAAACTAACACAACATGTAAGTCAACTATCCTTAGACAAAATAAAGATCGTGAAAGGATGGGTTATCAGACATTATCTCTTCATTCCACAAATGAGAATTAATCACCTACTAGGTGGCAGGCCTAAGGTGTTAGGAAAAAGAAGACCAGTCTCTGCCTTTAATGACAAGTATGATTAACTCTTTAGAAATAGGTTGAAATTTGCTAGTGGCCTTCCATGACCCAAGTCTGAGGCTGCTGCTGCTGCTGCTAAGTCGCTTCAGTCATGTCTGACTCTGTGCGACCCCACAGATGGCAGCCCACCAGGCTCCTCCATCCCTGGGATTCTCCAGGCAAGAACACTGGAGTGGGTTGCCATTTCCTTCTCCAGTGCATGTAAGTGAAAAGTGAAAGTGAAGTTGCTCAGTCGTGTCCGACTCTTAGTGACCCCATGGACTGCAGCCTACCAGGCTCCTCTCTCCATGGGATTTTCCAGGCAGAGTACTGGAGTGGGGTGCCATTGCCTTCTCCAAGTCTGAGGCTAGGCTTTATATTAATAAATGTCATCCATCCACTCAATAAGTGCTGATTAAGCATGTATGACACGTATTCTCTTCTAGGCTCTGGGAGAACACTCAAAAGACAAAAATCCCAACTTCCTGCATCCCAGTGCGAGTCCATAAACCACCACCCTCAGATATTATTCCAGTTTCACGGAGACAAAGTGAGATTAGACATAACCTACTCAAGGTCACATACGAACCCTACAAGAGCCAGGACCCCAGCCCTGACCACCTTCAGACTGCCTCCCCACAAACGCCTGTGAGGACCAGCACGTGAAGAGCACAGGGGGCCAGGCTTGCTGATAACAGCAACTCGTGTTTGACTCACCTTAGCTTCTAGACAGACACGCTTTGACTATGAGATCCACAGTTGTATGTTGCACTGCTGCCAAAACAACAATAAAAACAGTAGTAAAATAACAACCACGGTAATAGCAGCAAGTCATAATAGCGCTTTCTCATTTTTCTCCAAACACATAGCCCTTTCAGCCCTTATGTTTGGCCCGTAGACAGAGCCAGAGTTAACAAGAAATATTTCACTGTGTGTTCAGCGTTGTTGTAAGGAGTTGTCAGCACAACCACAATGATGATCAGCAGACGGACCCTTGCCAGCCTTCACATTCAGGAGGTGAGGTGATAGGCGAGGTGAGCCAGGCGGAAATGGTGGGGGAGGAGGCCCGTGTCTAAGGGACAGCTTCTTCTCAACCTGAGCAGATGGTCACCTTGCAAAAAAGGAAGCCAAGTGGGGCCAGAACTCCTGAGTTTTTTGAAGGAAGCCAGAAATCTGCATGCTATGTCAAATCTCCCCAAATTTCAATATTGGCAATACATTTTAAAAAATATGTGTATCAACATTTTGCTGGCTAAAAGGTACATATTTCAGTGTTAAATCTGGCACAGGCCTCTGCATTATTCCAAGTGTTCTGTCCAGCAAATATCATGCATGTCAAATAATATTTTAATTGGAAATGACTCTGCCTACAATGCAGATTAGACATAATCAAACCCAGTTCGATTCCTGGGTTGGGAAGATCTGATGGAGAAGGGATAGGCTACCCACTCCAGTATTCTTGGGCTTCCCTTGTGGCTCAGCTGGATAAGAATCCACCTGCAATGCAGGAGACCTGGGTTCCATCCCTGGGTTGGGGAGAACCCCTGAAGAAGGGAAAGGCTACCAACTCCAGTATTCTGACCTGGAGAATTCCATGGACTGTATAGTCCATGGGGTCACAAAGAGTCGGACACAACTGAGTGACTTTCACTTTCATAATTATTTAGACTATCTATCAATGATCTTGTCTTTTCCACATTTAGAGATATGCCAAGAAACCACCTATGCAGAGAAGGGTAAAATGATCAAATTGCATTATAGACTAAGTACCAAACATAATATTTTGGCAACAAGCACCATCAAAATTTGGAAGAGAAAGAGGTCACTCAATTCTTAACTAAGTGTCATGGAGGATAGGAGAGACTTCATTTTAGATTTAAAAGGAGAGGTCTAATTTGGACTTAGAGAAAAAACGGCAGAAATTAGATTAGAAAGACACAGAGCATGAGCAAAAGCAAGTGAAAAGTAGGTTTAAGGGAAGGTAAATATGAGAATGTTGTTAGAGGAGAAAGGAGGGCAAGGAAACTGTGGGTAGTTGAGAACAGGAGGTTACACTGAGACAAATGACCTGTACGAAACAGTGTTCATATCTGGTCTACTCCAGAAGATGAGGGCAGGGGAGAGCTTGAACTCTGAGGAAGGGGTTGTGGCATAAGTCTTTTGACATCCCCAACACTTAACACAGCGCTGAACATAGAGAAAGATTCCAACAAAAATTTAAGGAGAAATGAGCTCATATATGTGAAAGCATTTTGACCAACAGCAAGTGTGCACAACATCAAGGGATTATTAATATTGATGAGGAGACAGTTTTCAAAGGGGACTTATATAGGACTCTTGAGAGAAGAATAATAAATCGAGGGTCTCTGGCAATCGTTAAGGGTGTTGTCAAAGTTCAGCAGGCTATTTTCCTCCTTAAACACAATGAAGGGAAACTCATTCCATGGATTTCTGATCCAACTGGGGATATTAAGCAAAGTGGACAGGAAATAGAGGTTAATATGTGACTCTTTTTGGATGTCAGCATCAAGAGACACACCCTACCTTCCCCTGCAGCCTCCCCTAATAAGAAAAGCAATAGCTCTTAATCTAAGAAAGCACTACATTTTACTTTCATCAAAAGTGATGGCTTACTTTCCACTGAAGGACAGCAAAAGCTTTGGAATCAGACAGAACCAGGTTCAAAGCTCATCCTGGCCAGCTATCAGCTCTGCTACCTTGGACAAGTTGCTGAGCCCCTCTGAGCCTCTCCATAAAAGGGAGGAGGCAGCAGAAACTGTGACCATCTCATACTACGGATGAGGGGGAAAGGAATAACGTACAGTGAAACCTGATGATGCTCCTGTAAATATCAAATTGGACACAAAGTGATCTCATTTCAAGGAGACGGCAAGAGCCAAGGAGCCCATCCTGTTGAGATGAAAATCCCGGAGAGATTTCATCCAGGGTGTAAATTGCTTCTTGACAGTCATCTCTTTGCCGACTCCTGAGTACAGCGTGCTGCCTCCACACACAGATGTTTCTCTCAGCAGGGTAATCCACACGCACAGATTGCCCACAGCTGTCCCAACCACATGAAAGCCCCACGCGCTCCCCGGTGACCTAATGGTACAAGGTAGTCATTCATCAAATGCTGAAGGCTCAGCACCAGACACAATGAAAGGTTAGCCCCAGGCTTTTACTGCATTGGTATTAGTTTTCCCTGTCTGCAGCCATTGGCTCAGTACAAAGCTTTACACTGTTTACAAATGGGGGAGGGTCCTGGCCTTTTCTTCTTATTGACTTTTAGTTCCTTGCATCATTAATCTTTAATTTTCATTGGGAACTTCAGCTGGCAATGAAAAGGAAACACTGCCTCTGCCTTGTGCCTCAAGTTCTGCTGGGCTGCGCACCTCTTGAGGAGGTCTGGGTGTGATGGGGTGTGTGGGGGAAAGAAGTGTTGCTTTCC
The DNA here is from genome assembly GCF_049115385.1 of Moschus berezovskii. Classification (NCBI taxonomy): domain Eukaryota; kingdom Metazoa; phylum Chordata; class Mammalia; order Artiodactyla; family Moschidae; genus Moschus; species Moschus berezovskii. The sequence continues at coordinate 59,229,040 of NC_142481.1, read as the reverse complement.
GTCCTGCATGGAAATTGAAACTGTTATTTTTGTGACACTGCATGCACTTGAGACCAGCCACACCTGCCTAAGGAATTTAGCACAGTGTTTAGTACATTGTGAGCATTCAATAAACAGCAGGGACTGTTATTATTATTATTTTATTACTAATCTTGATTATATTTATTTCCATAACTTGTATGTTCAAGAAAAGAGAATGTATGCCAATAATAGGAAGTAACTTCTGAAGGAAATAACACTTTTATCAACAGTAACTATTACAGAAATAGGAGGGCAGTAACCAAATAGCCACTGTCACTGTAGAGTCCAAGCTGCAGAACCTGGGCATGGTGCAAATTTGCTATTTTCCTTCTTTCTGTGGAAAAAGAATTGTTTTCTTCCATATTTCTTTTCACTAATTTTGCTAGATCAGCATCATCAAATACAGCTTTCTGTGATGATGGAGAAGTTGTATAAGCCATCAAAAAGCTGACTGATAAATCCCTGTGATTCAAAACTCAGTGTGATTGAATAATATTAAGATCTAATAAGACCCTAGTCTGTTGTGCATATATATCATACTTTACATAGTTACCCCCTTTTCCTTCTTATACTTCCTTTCCACTTTGTATTGACAATTCAAATGATATTTCTGAGACATGTTCCAATACTCTGCACTGAAGCGGGGAAAGCTAGCTGTTCTCCTGACAATAACCCTAATCTGGGGACTTTCCCGGCGGTCCACTGCCTTCCAGTGCAGTGGGTGCAGGTTCAACTCCTGGTCCCTATGATCACACATGCCTTGGGGCCAAAAAAACAAAATATAAAACAGAAGCAATTTGTCACAAATTCAGTAAGGACTTAAAAAAATAATCCGAATCGCTTAGCTTCTGGTACATCATCTAAGACTAACCAATCTGTGAGAAAGAGCCAACGTTGTCCCAACCCATTCATAAGTATGCCACTTAGATAAAATTATTGTATCCTTAGTATATCCTTCCATACCTCTGAGTTCTAGCGTGTTGGCTTTTAATCACCACTTATAGTGCCCAAAAGTGTGAGCAAGAACAGAAGTTCAAGAAGGAAGAAGGGCAGTCTGAGGATGATGCGAGGGAGAGTGCAGAAGTGGATGAGAGAGTCCTGGTGGGGGGTGGGCAGCCCAGTGCCACAGACAAGCTGCAGGCTCCTCTGTCCTTACAGGGCTGCTACCTGCTGGCCCAGCCCGAGAATACCTCTCTCCCCACTCTCCACAGGTCATGGAAGAAGAAGTAATTCTCTCTTTATATCACTTTGTGCAGAGTATTGTCACATCCACTATCTTATTTGATCATCACAAGGACCCTGGGCGCAGACGGAGGGCGTAAGTTGGGCAGACAATGTTACAGTATTCACGTTTCACACAATGACCCAGAGATATTAACTTGCCTAGAATTACATGACTACCCCATACCAGCACTCGGATTAGAACTCAGATCCCATGGCCTCCAGGTTCAGAAGTCTTTGGCATCTGTTTTCCCCATTTCCTCCTGCTCCCTGAGAGCAAAACAGAGCAGCTGTCTGGGCTGGTGAGTAAACAGTAAAACCAGAAGGCTACATATCCTGCCTGCCTGAGTAATCAAGGATTTCTGATTCCACGAAACATGGGGGAAACACACTCAACCCTGCCTCTCCCACTGAATACAGCTATAAAACAGGGGCCGACGGCACGCAGCGGTTACGTGAGGACTCTGAAAGGTAAACTGTGGCATACAGACGGGAGAATGAAATCAGCATTTAAAGCAATGCTGAGCTAGTGGTGGGTTTTCCGCTTCTTCTTACTCCAGTACACTGTGGCTTGAACTCAACACTCTAGACTTGGCAGTGGACACCAAGATAGAACACACGGAGTTTTTCGAGAAGCCACTTCATTTTGACCTGACACTGTGGAAAGGGAACTTCTCACTCCAAAAGAGAGTATGGAAATTTCCTTTTTTGTTTTCTCTTTCTTTTCTCTATTTTCTCACACCTTCAATCAATTTTGTAAATACGATAGAAGCGACTAGGAGCAGGTACTCATGGGAGCCAAAACTCTCATGGAGAAGACTGTTTCTGTCAATTTGGCAGAACTGCAATACCAAGAGGTTGGGGAGAACCTTTATTTTTCTGCCTCTGTCCTGCCACTACTGGTCCCTGACATAGTCAACTGAAGTAACTAGTCCTGGGTTTTCTAGTCAGAGGACCAAAGAATCCAGAAAGCACTGAAGAGCTCACAGAATGGAGGCACTCAAGAGAACAGACCCATAAATGTGTTTACGAACACTTGGTTTCACCCCCCTAACAATGCATGCGTAGATCTGATCACTCAGTCACACCAAGTACCCCAATCAATGTCAGACTGCCTCCTAGGACTCAGACTGGCCACTGGGTTAAGCACACACAGGATAGATCTGAATGGCATTAAAGACGTTTTAAAAGCCAAAGAACATTAGAATCATAGCCCTCAGAATGTGGGATAGAACGCGGGGCCTGACCATAAACAGGTCAACTGAATGCTGAACACAAAACATCAACACTTCTAAGGATTTCAGAAGGACCCAAAGTCTCTTAACATAATGCTAAAAGGGTTTGGAATACAATCCAGGATTATTCAGCACGTAAAAAAAACCTGAACTCACATGGGAAAAGATGATTGACAGACACCAACACGGGGATAATAAAATTGCTAACATTACCTGACAAAGACGTCTTTAAAACTAGGATTACAATGCGTGAGCGGGCAACTGCAAACACTGTGAAACAAAGGAAATAGAAGATATAAAGAAGAATCAAATAACTGTAGAAATGAAAATACTACTGAAAGAAAAGTTTGCTGGATGAAATTTATAGCAGAATAAAAATAGCAGAAGAAAGTCACCAAACTTGTAGATAGATGAATAGAAATTATCCAACCTGAGCACAGAGTTTTCTCTTTTTAGATTGGAGGGGGGGAGAAACATAGTCTCAGGGATCTATGTGATAATGATTAGAAATTTAACATTCACATGACCAAAATCCCAGAAATTAGACAGTATAGTGCTGACAACTATTTAAGGAATAATGATTGAAGATGTCCCAAATTTTATGAAACACACAAACTTACAGATCAGAGAAGCTGAGTGAACTCCAAAAAGGATAAACCAAAATAAATACACAGCATAATCAAACAGTTAAGAACTAAAGACAAAGAATAAACTCATTATCTGCAGTGGAATGGCAGTTGAAATTACTGTAGATTTCTCATTGGGAACTGTGGGGCCATAAGGAAATGGCACAGTATATTTTTAAAGTTTTGAAATAAAAGAACTGCCAATGAAAATTCTATATCCAGCAAAAATATCCTTCAGAAATAAGGGTGGAATCAGGACTTTCTCAGATGAGTAAAAATTAGAAAGCAGGCCTGATTCTAACCAAGTTGCTAAAAGAAGTTCTATAGAAAGAAAGAGCAATTTTGCCAGATTAAAATTGGGGAGTATCAGTACTGAAGAAAGAACAGAGGAAAGAATAAATATAATAGACTATTCTTCTTTTGAGGCCCTTAAAGCACATTTGAAGGTGGAAAGAAAAATTTAAACATTATCAAATCCCTTATGATTATACAGTGGAAGTGAGAAATAGATTTAAGGGACTAGATCTGATAGATAGAGTGCTTGATGAACTCTGGACGGAGGTTCGTGACATTGTACAGGAGACAGGGACCAAGACCATCCCCAGGGAAAAGAAATGCAAAAAAGCAAAATGGCTGTCTGAGGAGGCCTTACAAATAGCTGTGAAAAGAAGAGAGGCGAAAAGCAAAGGAGAAAAGGAAAGATATAAGCATCTGAATGCAGAGTTCCAAAGAATAGCAAGGAGAGATAAGAAAGCCTTCCTCAGTGATCAATGCAAAGAAATAGAGGAAAACAACAGAATAGGAAAAGCAAGAGACCTCTTCAAGAAAATTAGAGATTCCAAGGGAACATTTCATGCAAAGATGGGCTCGATAAAGGACAGAAATGGTATGGACCTAACAGAAGCAGAAGATATTAAGAAGAGGTGGCAAGAATACACAGAAGAACTGTACAAAAAAGATCTTCACGACCAAGATAGTCATGATAACGTGATCACTGACCTAGAGCCAGACATCTTGGAATGTGAAGTCAAGTGGGCCTTAGAAAGCATCACTACGAACAAAGCTAGTGGAGGTGATGGAATTCCAGTTGAGCTATTTCAAGTCTTGAAAGATGATGCTGTGAAAGTGCTGCACTCAATATGCCAGCAGATTTGGAAAACTCAGCAGTGGCCACAGGATTGGAAGAGGTCAGTCTTCATTCCAATCCCAAAGAAAGGCAATGCCAAAGAATGCTCAAACTACCGGACAGTTGCTCTCATCTCACACGCTAGCAAAGTCATGCTCAAAATTCTCCAAGCCAGGCTTCAGCAATATGTAAACCATGAACTCCCAGATGTTCAAGCAGGTTTTAGAAAAGGCAGAGGCACCAGAGATCAAATTGCCAACATCCGCTGGATCATGGAGAAAGCAAGAGAGTTTCAGAAAAACATCTATTTCTGCTTCATTGACTATGCCAAAGCCTTTGACTGTGTGGATCACAATAAACTGTGGAACATTCTGAAAGAGATGGGAATCCCAGACCACCTGACCTGCCTCTTGAGAAACCTGTATGCAGGTCAGGAAGCAACAGTTAGAACTGGACATGGAACAACAGACTGGTTCCAAATAGGAAAAGGTGTACGTCAAGGTTGTATATTGTCACCTTGCTTATTTAACTTATATGCAGAGTACATCATGAGGAACGCTGGGCTGGAAGAAGCACAAGCTTCTTGATTGCTGGGAGAAATATCAATAACCTCAGATATGCAGATGACACTACCCTTACGGCAGAAAGTGAAGAGGAACTCAAAAGCCTCTTGATGAAAGTGAAAGAGGAGAGTGAAAAGATTGGTTTGAAGCTCAACATTCAGAGAACGAAGATCATGGCATCTGGTCCCATCACTTCATGGGAAATAGATGGAAAAACAGTGGAAACAGTGTCAGACTTTGTTTTTTTTTGGGCTCCAAAATCACTGCAGATGCTGATTGCAGCCATGAAATTAAAAGACGCTTGCTCCTTGGAAGGAAAGTTATGACCAACCTTGATAGTATATTAAAAAGCAGAGACATTACTTTGCCAACCAAGGTCCGTCTAGTCAAGGCAATGGTTTTTCCCGTGGTCATGTATGGATGTGAAGAAGGCTGATCACCGAAGAATCGATGCTTTTGAGCTGTGGTGTTGGAGAAGACTCTTGAGAGTCCCTTATACTGCAAGGAGATCCAACCAGTCCATTCTAAAGGAGATCAATCCTGGATGTTCATTGGAGGGACTGATGCTAAAGCTGAAACTGCAATACTTTGGCCACCTCATGCGACGAGTTGACTCACTGGAAAAGACTCTGATGCTGGGAAAGGTTGGGGGCGGGAGGAGAAGGGGACGACGGAGAATGAGATGGCTGGATGGCATCACCGACTCTGTGGACATGAGTTTGAGTGTACTCCGGGAGTTGGTGATGGACAGGGAGGCCTGGCGTGCTGTGATTCATGGGGTCGCGGAGAGTCGGACATGACTGAGCGACTGAACTGAACTGAACTGAATGGGATTTTGGGGGCTTCCCAGGTGGCACTAGTGGTAAAGAACCTACCTGCCAATGCAGGAGACATAAGAAACCTGGGTTCGATCCCAGAGTTGGGAAGATCCCCTGGAGGAGGAAATGGCAACCCTCTCCAGTATTCTTGCCTGTATCATCCAATGGACAGAGGAGCCTGGCAGGCTACAGTCCATAGAGTTGCAAAGAGTCAAGCATGACTGAAGTTTTAATATGTGTAGATTAAATTTACTATGTAAGACAATTATAAGGGAGACATAAAAAGATTCACATGATGGAAAGTAAAAAGGGCATATTGCATAATGAAAGAAATACTTTTGACGCAAACTGTGGTCATGTGTTTACATCCCGGTGGAAATGGTTAAATGTTCATTTTCAGTAAAGATAGAAATCTAATTTATATACACACACACACATATACATATGCCATTGTTGTTTACTAAGTGGTGTACAATTCTTTGCAGCCCCACAGACTGTAGCCTGCCAGGCTCCTCCATCTATGGGATTCTCCAGGCAAGAATACTGAAGGGAACCATTTCCTTCTCCGGGGATCTTCCTGACCCAGGGATCAAACGTGCTGCTCCTGCTTGGCAGGTGGATTATTTACCACTGAGCCACCAGGGAAACCCTTTATATATAAATATAATAAACCCTAAAGCAACTACTTAAAACTTTACACAGAGAAAATAGATAAAAGAATTAAAAGAATAAGAAAAGGTAGATACTTTTTTTAAGGTTTAAATAACCCAAAAAGAAGCAGGAAGGGGGAAAACAGAGGATGGAAACAAGGAAGAAATGGTTCTTGCTTTCACAATAACAAAGGAGCAGATTAATATTTCCTTCTCATGATGAAACTCCTGAAGGAAAATATAAGGCAGAGCACCCTGGCACAGACTACCATGATGGTCAAGAATGGCCTCTGTGAGAAGGCGAGCTTTCAATTAAGACACAGAGCAGGGGCAGGGGATCTCAAGAAGATGGAACAGCTTGAGCAGAGACTCTCAGAGAAGAAACAGATCGGGTGTTGGAGGAACTGAAGGATGATGATGGCTGGAGGAGTGAACAAGAAGAACGCGAAATGAGACAGGGAAGGGAGAGACGGACTGTGCGCGATCTTTCCGGCTGTAGCTCCCCGTTTGGATTTCATTGCAAACACAGTGAGAAGCCACTGAAGGACCACATCTTGTCATGTTTTGAGGACCCTCCATGCCGTGTCCTACAGCGTCTGCTCCAAATTGCAATCCCACCAACAGTGTAAAGGGTTCCAGTTTCTCCACATCCTCACCAACACTTGTCTGTTGTTGCAGTTAACAGCATGAGTCCATGTATTTGAGGTATCTAACACGGTCAAACTGACAGCATCAAAGATCAGAAGTGTAAAGCCTTTTAATGCAAGAAGGTTACATTCTAGACATCAGTGATCTATGGGTTTAAAGCTTCAGTAATGCAAGATTAACAATTATTTGAGGTCTACTGTGCAACATTGTGTCTATAGTTACCCATGCTATACTGTACAGTTAAAAAATCTGTCAAGAGTGTAAATCCTGCATGCTTTTACTACAACTAAAGCTGTAAAAAATTAAACGAGAATCAGAATTCATCTGAAAAAGGAAAAGGATAGGAAAGGGTTACTTTGGAGAACTCTATCTAACCCCACCCAAATTGGGAGATTCCTGGGCATATGTGTTCCCCGAGGGTCTGGCTGAGAATAACACAGCAAAATAAACAAGGAGGTCCCAACAAGAGCCAGCTTTCTCATTCTTTTGACAGCTGAATGGTTAGCTTCCCTGGGCAGAAATGTGTACAAATCTGAATTACATCGAACAGTCAGATGCCTTATCTAAAGGACGACAGCCAAAGCTTGATCTTTGGCCCTTAGGGGAGAAGGGAAAGATGTTTATGTTTCAGAAATAATCAGAGTCAGACATCTCAACATTAAAATTCTCTGTCAGCCTATCAATATTTATGAATGTGTAAAATTTCCGACAGTCCCGTTCCACAATTTCCATGCATCGCAGGTTGAGAGATGTCTGACCTTGAAGATAGATAATATCTCTTTGCCAGCACATTTTTCACTTGGCAGAGCAAAGCTTATACAAAACTATACCCATCTTCCAGTTAAGTTACCTGTCTTTAGCTTTTCTTATTGAAATCAACAAGAGTGAGATTTTTCTACTTTCAACAGACCTTGCAGGATTGAAAAAAAGGAAACTACAGGTTCCTCCACATACAATCAACTCCAAAAAAAACCCCAGAAATTAATGAACCAAGACTATTATATACTAAAGCCAGTCTAGTTTGAAACAAAGGCAAGATGGACATTCAGAATAAAAGGTTCCTAGTCATAGTTTTTATATTAATTAAGCTCAACTTGGTTGAGTCTTTTTTTTTCTTTTTACCTTTGGTGGCTTCATATTTATTATCTGAAAAATAAGAAGTTGATGCGCATAACACTTGATGCACATTGGCGTCTAGAGATCAGTTTCTCTAGGAGCAGAGTTTGAGGCAAGGATTCAAAGCCATGTGATTAATTGAGGGAGACCAACCTGTAAGGGACGTAAAGCAAGAGAGAATGGCAAAGTGTTGAACAAGGATACGGTTAGGGTTGCATGTATGTGTGTGGGCTCAGTTGCTTCATGTGTGTCCAACTCTTTGTGACCCCATGGCCTGTAGCCCACCAGGCTCCTCTGTCCATGGGATTCTCCAGGCAAGTATACTGGAGTGGGTTACCATGCCCTCTTCCATGAGATCTTCCCAATGCATGGATCTAACCCATGTCTCTTAGATCTCCTGCATTGCAGGCAGACTCTTTACCACTAGTGCCAGGGTTAGGGTTAGGCTTAGCCTGACTCACAAGAGATTACTGGACCAGGCACGAAACACATGTATTCGTAATGCAGAATAGTCCCCGTCATGAGGCAAGAGGGCACTTCTTTTTTTAACTTCATTATCAGACACTGAGATGCCCCCAGGACAAAGATAATAATTAATTTCTCCTGGTTGATGAGGTTCCTCTCAGGGGAGGATAATTCTTTGGCGATGGAGGCCAGCCATGAGCCCTCAGGACCCAGCATTTACAGCAGCCGCAGGGTGGACACACTGGCCCCATAATGGAGATCTGGAGAAGACACCAACATCTAGGTTGTATATGTATGAATATAAGTGTAGTGCATACACGTGCAAGAAGGTAATGAAGGCACGTGTGCACATACACACAAGCATGGAGGGAGAGGTTAGTAATGAGGAGAAAGGGCAAGGGGGAGATTGACCTCTATTGTCTTGCAAGCTTATTGTGAGAACAAAAGATAATATGTAACACTAGAAACTCACGTCTCAGTGCCTTCTCAAACCTATCACAAGCTCCCTGACTCCCTTTGCCTCTTCGCTCTGCCTTTGACCATCCTTCCAACAACTAAGCTTCCTAAGCTTCCTGTGACTCTAATGTGGCTATCAAGTGCCTTTCCTTTGGAAGGTCCCCTGGTCTACCCCCTCCTCTGACCACCCCACTTGCTGCCCTCAATCATAATTAAGACACTGTGAATCAGGACCCAAGAACAGTACCCTCTCTGTAGTACCTGTCTCAGGAGTCCATGATTAGAGGGTTAAATTGTCTGGAAAATTCCATGGACTGAGGAGGCCTGGTGGGCTACAATCCATGGGGTCGCAAACAGTTGGAAAGTACTTAGTGACTAAACAACAACAAAACCTTGATTTCTCTGGAATCCTAACTCTATTATTACTGTCATTAAAAGCCACCTTCAAATCAGGAGATAAAGGTTCGGCCCCTGTGTCAGTAAGATCCCTGGAGAAGTAAATGGAAACCCACTCCAGTATTCTTGCCTGGAAAATCCCATAGACAGAAGAGCCTGATGGGCTACAGTCCATGGGGTCACAAAGAGTCGGACACAATTTAGTGACTAAACAACAACATTCCATCTCCCCATTTAAGACCTAGGTGACTTTTGGCAAAGTCAAAATCTCTCTATACTTGCCTTCCACCTCTGTAAAGGTGAGTGATGCCACCAACCTCAAAACTTTTACTCTGTGACAGCTTTTGAAAAATGTGGTGATACATGATTTGATGGTTATTTTCTCGGCCTGACAGAGCATATTTCTAGCATCTCCCAGTTAACAGACCCATAATACCCTTGAAACCTCAGGACTCCATCAAAGAAGGAATGGTTCTACTTGGATTTAAAGGGAACAAAAAGAATGTGGAGTTTTGCACCAAAGGAATCTAATGCTGAGGAGAGGAAAAGCATGGAAATGGGGCTGAGGGGGAGTCCCAGGCCAAGAGCCAAAAGCCCTGGTAGCAGCTGAGCTCAGCAAAGAATGCTCAGTTATTTTTAGCCTCTGTTTGGGTATACTGATTTCCGGAAAAATATCCTCTCATTATGGTGTCTAGGACTGTATCCTGCCCTCCCACCCTTACCCCAAAAACAAGACCTTCTGCACAGTCAGGCAGCTCTCTCCAGGAGCTCTGCAAACCAGACAGGGACTCTCAGCTCTCTAGATTCCCCATTCCAGAGCTGACTTTCATCTCAACAGCCCTCCAAATGTTTCACAAAGGGCAGTAGCAAAGGGCAGTCTTTGAGTCCTCCACACAACGGGCTGCTCCACGGTCTTCTGGTGCCAGCTGGCATCCAGCACAAAGCGCTGGCAAGATCTGTGTTGCTGTGTTCAGAACAATGCTGCAAAATACCCCCAATTCCATCTCAGCAGCTCTCTTGGTGGGAAAACGAAGTGGAGAGCCTATTCTGGTCACATGTGACTGCATGACAAGTCACTCTAACACTTAACTGGCTTCAAACAACCACGTTGTTCTTTCTTGTAGTTCTATAGTTCGGCTCGCTGGACAGTTCTGCTTGTCTTTGCTGTGGTGTTTCATGGCCGCCTCGGTTGGAGTTATCTAGATGCTTAGCTGGAAGGTTGGCTAAAGTATCAGAGCATCTTGTAAGCAACAGCACCCATGAGGAGGAAGACCTCACTGGAGAAGGGGAGGAGAAGAAGAGGCAAACATGAATACCTGCATTTCATTACTTTAAATCATGAAGCAAAACAACAGGAGACCGGGAGGGTATCAGATACCTGCAAAAGAGCCCATACCTCCGTCCTTTCCACCATTTCTCTTTCCATGACCTCATCAGCCATGGTTACGGGGTGAAAAATGAGCCATAAACGACAGGAATGTTGAGTCAACACCCAGGCATGACCTTAAACACACAGTTAACATCTAAATGCACACACACATGCACACACATACCATCCCACAATGGGACCTGAAGGAACCATTTATGGAGACACTTTCATGAGACTTGTAATTTTCTATCTGAAAATCTGAGTGCTCTCTGGGGTTCACCAGATTTCTGATAAGAACCTCCGCTGCTCCTGCAGTATGTCTCATGTCACAGGCTTCCAGGCCTGGAAAAACGTCTTGGAATTCTGAGTCCAATTACCTTTCCCAAAGGGAGTACTAAAAGGGATAAAGTAATGAAAAATGATTATATATTTCTGAAACTTGGTTGCTAAAGAGTTCCATGGTGATAAGATAACTGTAGATTTTTCTTTCCGAAAATTGCCCACTGGATGCAATGCCTCTCCCGCCTGTCCTTCTAGAATAGCAAGTTCATTACCCTTCACCTGATTTAAGTTTCTCTGTGCCGCTCTAACTGCCTGGTATTATATCTATTAGTTTATTGTGTGACTCTACAAAATGTAAACTCCATGAAAGTAAGGTCTTATCTATCTTGTTCACGGTCTACTCCCTCCAATAGCACCTGGAACGTAGTGGATAATCATTAATTATCTGTTGAATGAATTAATTATTATCACTTCAGTTAATTATAAGACACTGCAGAATCTTCTGCTGAGGTTCTCTTCTGCAAGATAAGAAGTTATCCTCCACAGCTTTGCAATGTACATTAGTAACTATAATGCTCAGGCTTCCCCGGTGACTTGGTGGTAAAGAATCCACCTGCCAGTTCTATCCCTGGGTTGGAAAGATCCCTGGAGAAGGGCATGGCAATCCACTCCAGTATTCTTGCCTGCAGAATCCCATGGACAGATGAACCTGGAGGACTACAGTCCATGGGGTGACAAAGAGTCGGACATGACTAAAGTGACTTAGCACGCATGCATGCAAGCTACATTGAGAAATATGCTATGTATTTATTCCCTTAGGAACTCTAAACTCTTCTCTATGAATTGAAGTAGTACATCAGACTTTTGGACATTTTCTGACCACATGAACTGAGCACACTATAAATTTCAGAGTTGTACCTTTGACTTCAAGGTTAGTAAAATTTGTGTAACTTGTTAGTAACACAAATTCTCAGGCCACCTTGACTCAGAAACTCTGTGCATGGGACCCAGAAATCTGTTTTCATAGACCTTCTAGGAATTTCCAATACTTGCTGGAGTCTGAGAACTACTACCTTGGAACCTTAGTAATAGTCCTCTACTGTTGGATTTCATTGCAATTAAAAAGTATTTATTATGGAATAAGAGAAAAAATATGAAGTGATAGTGGAATTCTTTATCAAATATGGAGTGAAAAAATATTAGAATAAGAGAAAAATATGAAGTGATGGTGGAAATCCCTTATAAAATTGTATTTATTCTAATTTTTTCTTACTGGGAACCTTGCATATTTAAATTTTTTGCTTGGGTTTGTTTTGCTTTTGCTGCTAGGAAACTCAGTCAAGCTGGAAGATCAGCCATGATAAATATATTAATCCACAGAGTTATCATATGTATTCATCCTTCAGTTTCCTTTCTTTTCCTTGCCCCAATTTCTTATTTTTATTTTATTGGATTTTATTTCTTTGGGAAGAATTTTGTTGCTGTTCAATCGCTAAGTCATGTCTGACTCTTTGCAACCCCATGGACTGTAGCACTCCAGGCTTCCCTTTTCTCCACTATCTCCTGGAATTTGCTCAAGTTCATGTCCATTGAATCGGTGATGCTATCTAACCATCTCATCCTCTGCTGCCCTCTTCTCCTTTTGCCTTCACTCTTTCCCAGCATCAGGGAAGACCCTGATGTTGTGAAGAATAGAAAGTTATAAATACAGTCAGTAAATAAAAGAATCCTTCTCAACAGTGGCAATATGTTCTTATATGCTGCCACAAGTTCTGAGTATGAAATACAGACCATGCAGACAGAGCAGATGTTACCAGATATAAAACTGTTTAAAAAATAAGATGACAGAATGGGAAAAGCCAAATACTGCCTAGAAAAAAAAATATTTTCATGTGTAACTCCCAGGGATATTCTTACAGAATTATTATTGTCCTTTTGTTTAAACATAAGAGAAAGCATTTAGGCTTAGATTTATTATATTAGTGTATTAGCCACTATTGTTCTTTCAGCTTCTTGCCTTAGGGCAATGTTTTCTTGTTGAGAATTATTTTCTAGTTCCATCGTGTTGAAACAAACAATGTGTATTTCCATTGTCTTTTTATATCTTCTGAGACAATAGACAGATATAATTCCCACTTGAAAAAGTTCCTCTAACAAACAAGTAACAAAACATCAGAACTACCGACCAGGTTCACAATTCCCACGCATGTGCTATATTTTGAGGTTTTGTCTGTGACACGTCCTTGAAAGGGATATGGTTCAATAAATGCTCAATTATATCTTGTTGCTGAAAATATTTTTTGCATTTCAGCACGTTGAGTTAAAATAAAGTTGTTACTACTTATTCAGGAAAAAAAAAATGAGACGAACACCCACAAGAATAATCAGTAACTGTTTCTTGAGCAACACTTGCCTCCTTTCTCTCAACTTTGGAAGATAGAGAAGAAGTATAAAGTATATTCTCTGCAGATTGAAAACCTACTTGCACAGATTATGCTGTCCTGGGCAGGCACCGCACCTACCGTTCCAGACCACAGCGTTCTCACACGTCACTTCAGACCTGCCCAATTCACACTTGGAGACGCTGCCCAATCACTTTTGAGGGACAGGCCCCTGACCACTGGCCAAGTCTGATTCTAAATCAAGCAACTCCACCGAACCTGGAACCCTCTCTGCTGCTGCTAAGTCGCTTCAGTCGTGTCCGACTCTTAGCAACCCCATGGACTGCAGCCCACCAGGCTCCTCCATCCATGGGATTCTCCAGGCAAGCACAGTGGGGTGTGTAGCCATTCCCTTCTCCAGGGGATCTTCCTACCCAGGGATTGAACCTGGGTCTCCTGCACTACAGGCGGATTCTTCACTGCTGAGCCACCCGGGAAGCCTGTGCTCCCTGGTACTAAGGAACTAAGTCTGGAGACAGAGCATCTTAGAGATGAAAGTATCTTGGCAATCATCAAGTGGGAAACAAAGGCAGAGAGCAGAAACAATGTCATGTGTCAACTATGGCAAAAATAAGATGAGTAATCAGCATCGGATTAGAAGCCGTGAGACCCCTCTCCTCAGCACCACCCCACCCTGGATCAGGACTGTGATAACGAGCAAGGCTGTTCTAGAAGACAGGGGTTTGCCCAACCACTTGCTTCCAGCCCTGGCTGTGTAGGGAACCTGGCCTTTCTGATGTGTGGGAGTCACACTCTCCTTAAACTTTAAGATAATATTTCAGCAAAGTTTCGTTAATATGGGGACATTTTTCACCACGGATACAAAGCAGGATGTTGTTGTTATTGTTTAGTCACTAAGTCATGTCTGACTCTTTTGTAACCCTATGGACTGTAGCCCACCAGGCTCCTCTGTCCATGGGATTTTTGCAGGCAAGAATACTAGAGTCGGTTGCCATTTCCTTCTCCAGGGATCTTCCCAACCCAGGGCTTGAACTCTAGTCTCCTGCATTGCAGGCGGATTCTTTTACCAGGAGCCACCTGGGAAGCCCATGAAGCAGGATACATAATTGTATATTCATGATAGCAGCAGTTATGTAGAAATAAAGTTATTTGACTTGAAATTATTGCCTCCAAAATGTATTAACATTGTTCATCTCAATGTTGTATTTGGTAGGGGCTTTTTTCCCCCTATCTTTTCTTTGTTTTCCAGATATTCTAAGTGAGCATGATTTTAACAATAAAGAAAAGTAGAGATGCTTATTAGAAAAAAAAAAAAAAACTAAAGAAAGAGATTACTTTGTGGGGGGGGGGCAGGCATTGATTTTGTTTGGTCATGACCCCAGAGTTATAGAATCTGTTCAAAAGAAAGATTTTCCTTACTTTAAAAAAAATATGTCTAACTATTCCTTTTCCCTATTTCTAAGGGACCTCTGATTTTTGCCACATCATTACACACACACATACACACACAAATACACACCCCACCACCACCACTGCCACCAAAAACATTCTAATATTAACTACCTCAGTAAGCAAGTCTATGGACCATACGAAACTAAAATGTCCCCCTCAGTGAAAACAACAAATCAAAGCGTGTGGCTGTGTTCACGTCCCACAGTCACCATCATCAGCCTCACTTAACCAAAGTTCCCTGGCTTCATGATGTTTTCCTTTTCTGTTATCACTACACTCATTATTCAAGCAAACTCCTTTCTAATAAAATTTCATATCAAATAAAGAAAAGCGTTCAGAGGCGGTCACCCTAAGGGGGAACACAAGTCTAGTCTCTTGTAACCCACAGTCCCCTGGATACAGTTAGTTTAATCTCTTTCTGAGCGTGTTCGTAATACAGGCTTTTACCACGGGCCATTTGTCATGTGTCTTGGCGTTTCATCACTCGGTTCTTGAGTAAGGCCACAGACATTAAAATGATAACATACCATGTTGAAATCGTGGCTAAGTTCAAGGGGGAAATAACATGCTCTGCCTACAGTTAGAATGAAGGAAAGTGAGTGCAAATCGCGACTGCATCATTTTCATAATATTTGGACTTGTTTCTCACTGTCACGTTTGGGTTAATGGAGTTACATTTTGAGAGTTGGTCTAAAGCATCCAGGGGTCACTGTGTTCACAGCAGTAACAGGCGAGGGGGCGAGAGGCAAGCTTTCTTAGAACTTCAACAGTTTGCTAAGATGGCAGATCAGATCCCTATTACAGGAAGATCTCGAAGCCCCCAAATCCAGATGGAAAGAAACAACAGTCTTACTTAAAAGTGCCAATGAATTAAAAACCCATCTGAGAAAAAAAAGGTAAACCCTACCTGATTTCCAAACAGATGATCTCAACAAATGGCTTATGAGATGTTTAGGTTTTATTACATTAATTATTAATAATATAGGGCTTCCAGGAGTCCCATGATTGATTGGCCTGCCCTTCTCCATGTGTCCCTGAAATGTAGAAAATTCCCAGGATGGCTCCTTTCAGCCCAACTTGTTCTCTGGGCTGTATTCCTGGGTGTATTCTATATCCATTGGCTTTCTGCCCATTTTATCCCACTGACTACCACCTCTTTCTGTAGCTTCAGTCCCTGAAACATCCTGACAAAGAAATGTCATTGGCTCTCAGGGCTTAGAACTCACCTGATCTCACCAGACTGCTCATGTTTTAAAATCTGTCTCTACTTTGATAATAATTGTTATCACAATCACACTAACAGCAAACAGTCACTGGACACTTTCTATGTGCCAGGCATTTTTTTACTTATCTCATTGAATTCCTGTAACTACCACATGAGGTTAGTATCCGTTATTAAACTCTCTGAGCCTCAATGTTCTCATCTGTAAAATAGGGGTGTGTAAAATGATAAAGTTCACACTACGTGAATATTGGGTCTGAGAATCACACCTAAGAATTCTCAGTTCCAAAGTCCATGCTCTTAAACACTGCCCTGTGGAAATGGCAACCCACTCCAGTGTTCTTGCCTGGAGAATCCCAGGGACGGGGGAGCCTGATGGGCTGCCGTCTATGGGGTTGCACAGAGTCGGACACGACTGAAGCAACTTAGCAGCAGTAGCAGTGCTTAGCCTAGTCTCCTTGCTATTAGCATTTCCAAGGTCAGCCTCATCCATTCAAATCATAGAACTTGCCTTCTTCTAGACTTTATCTTATTCCAAAGGAGATACACATATATATATATAGACATATACATATATATGTTTGTACATATATATATATATCTCCTTTGATATATGTGTAGGTATCTATATATTTATCTTATTTGATATATAGACAGATATCTACATCTGTAACTATATAGTAGATATCTATCTAGCTATACATATATATATATATCCCCTTTGATATATACAATTTTAGAATTACAGAAGAGTTTCAAAAATAGTACAGTTTCCATCCATCCTTCATCCAGCTCCTCTAAAGGTCATGTTGGTTCGGTCTTCAGGTCATCACTGTCAAATTCAAGTCAGCTGAACTGCAGCACAATGGGGACACAGAAACAAAACCCACCTAGTATTTTAATAGCACCTGGCACAGGTGGCATGGCTTTCCCCTTGGCGGAGGTTCACGCCGGCCCTTTCAGGCTTTATCTGCTATTAGTAACGATTTCCTCTGAGCATAGCACAGGCACTGAGCACAGACCTGCATTACTGACAAAACAGACCAAGGATTCTTCATTCTGTTGGGTCCTTGATGAATTTAAAGAACTGTCCCTCTCTCCAGAAAATGCAGAGACAAGCAATCCTATGTATTCCAGGCCGTGTGCAGACCCAGGGTATACCTCTCTTTGAGTCCAGCCTTGTCTATCTCATTGTTTGAAAGCTAACAATTGCAGTCTGACCTGCTAACCTCCCTCCTAGTCTTCTCCTCAGTCTTCGCAGGGCTTCTCCACATCACTAACCCCGAGGAGACTGCCAAGGAATTAGAGCCACTCCTCCCAAGACACAGTTTTCAACCACTGAATTGTTGGCTTGGGGCTGCGGAAATGGCCGTTTGCCAAAGGACACATGTTACCACCACCAGGACAATCTCATCAGGCAGTGAGGGCAGTGGGCTCACGGCTCCCTGCGTCAAATCCATTACTTCTGGGACTTCCTGACAACGGGGCAGCCCAGTCAGCTCCCCTGTTATGTACTTGCTGGAGGTCAATCCACTTATCCGTGCAGAACCCAGTGACTTCTCACAGATTAGTATTTATGAGTCTGATATCCTGTCCAAGCTAAACATTCTACGTGGAATGTAGCTGGCTTCTTTCCTGATAAACCGAAAAGTCTGAACTTCTCAGGCTAATATTCTACGAGGGGATCACGTGGTTATTAATCAAATCACAACACCTAAGAAAGGTCTTAAAAGAGAATCAGAGGACAGTTGGTCCTTGAGTTACTCAGAGCAAGAGAGTGAGCCTTCTTCATGTAATATATGACCAATGTGTTGATTGTCTTTTCAAATATCAATGGATTAAAGAAGAAAAAAAAGGGCTATTCCCAACAATGTTGTTTTTCAGTCGCTAAGTCAGTTACTCCGACTCTTTGCGACTCCATGGACTGTAGCGCGCCAGGCTCCTCTATCCAACTCTGTCTCCTGAAGTTTGCTCAGATTCATGTCTGTTGAGTCAGTGATGCCATCTCATCCTCTGCCACTCCTTTTTCCTTTTGCCTTCAAACTTTCTCATCATCAGGGTCTTTTTCAATGTTGGTGCTTAGCATCAGGTGGCCAAAGTACTGGAGCTTCAGCTTCAGCAATATTCCTTCCAATATTCCTTTATGATTGACTGGTTGGATCACCTTGCAATCCAAGGGACTCTCTCGAGAGTCTGTCTTCTCCAGCACCACAGTTTCCAAAAATATCCATATTTTAAAAATATAAAATTAGTTCATCCTTAGCCTGGCATGATGAAAAAGAACTCAGGCTTTGGAATTAGATGAATATACCTGAGTTTGACATGCCCTTGACTGAGCAGTGTGACTTTGCTTATCCTCTTATTTAAAATGAGAAAATAATGCACACGAAAAACGACTATGATAAAGATCCAATGTGACAATGTGTATAAGGGACTTTGCAGTGAGGACTAAATTGTTAAATCTTACTTCTCCTTTCCCAAGACTTCTTTCCAGAACTCCCAGATATCAGGGCAGCAAGAAGGTATTAATAGATGTTCTACAACATAAGATACATCAGATTTTGAAATGTATTCAAAATTTAGGGAATTTAAGCAATTAAGAATGCACATTTCTGTATGTATGTCAAGCAGTCAGAAGTCAACAAAGAATATTTAAAACACAGCTAGCAGAATGACTGTCATCAAAAAGACAACAAATAACAAATGCTGGTGAGGATGTGGAAAAAAGGTTACCCTCGTGCACTGTTGGTGGGAATGTAAATTGGTGCCGTCACTAAGGAAAACAGTATGAAGGTTTCTTTAAAAAATTAGCATAGAATTACCATATGACCCAGCAACTCACTGCTGGGTATATACCCAAAACAAAAACACTAATTTGAACAGACACATGTACCCCAGTGTTCATACCAGCACTATTTACAATAACTAAGATCTGGAAACAACCAAAGTGTCCATCAACAAGTGAATGGATAAAGATGTGAGATATATAAATATATCTACACACACACACACATACACACACACACACATACATGGTGCAATATTACTCAGCCATTAAAAAGAATTAAGTTTTGCCTTTTGCAACAATATGCATGGACCTGGAGGATACTGTCCTTAGTGAAGTAAGTCAGGCAGAAAAAAATAAATACTGTATGTTCTCATTTATATGTGGAATCTAAAAAATAAAATAAATGAGCATAAGAAATCAGAAACAGATTCACAGATATAGAGAACAAGCTGGCAGTTCCCAGTGGCAAGATAGCAGTAGGGGATTAAAAGGTACAAACTACTATGTGTAAAATAAATAAGCTACAAGACTATATTGTACATCACAGGTAACAATAGTATTGTAATACCTGTATAATATTCTGTAATAGGGTCACAAAGAGTCGGTCACGACTGAGCGACTTTCACTTCACTCACATATCTCAATATAAACAAACAAACAAAACTGATGGGAATCAATTCTGGTCAAGATGGGGTAAGCCCAATCCAGTCTGTCTTTCTACTGAATGCAAATATCAACCCTGGACAGAATGTGTAGACCAGTTAGCTAAGAAAGATATGGTAGGAGGCAGATCAGGGAAGCAGAATTGGAAGTATCACCAAACTGGTAGTCATATTTTCACTTTTTCTCCTCCAGTATCACCCAGCCCAGACACACACATAGCCCAAACCCTAGAAGTAGATGCTGGTGTGAACACTGGCTTTCTGATCCATGGACTAGAAAAGGAGGCTGGAAGCATCAGAGAGAGTAAAAGAAGTCCCTTTTTCCTTTTTGTTAAGTTTCTGTCCCAGCTGCTGGACAATCCTGCCACATTGCAACTGCAGCAGTACCTTGGGAGCAATGGCGAAAACTGAGGAAAGGGAATCTTTTTCCCTGACCAGAGAACATGATACCAACAGCATCAGGCAAATAGCCATTAATTTTCTCCTCTCTGTCCTTAGCAAACACTAAACACAATAAATATTTAAATAATCATACCTAGACATATCATAACATGACTTGAAAATGAAAGACAAAGAAAAGTCTTAAAAGCAGCCAGAGGGAAAAGACACATATAAGGGAACAACAAATTTCTATAGGCTTCACATCAGAAATCATGGACACCAGCGGAATGAGAACTTTTTAAAATTTCTGCAGGTAAAAGGCTTCCCTGGTGGCTTAGTGGTAAAGAATCCACGTGCCAGTGCTGGAGATATTAATGGATATGGGTGCGATACCTGGCTTGGAGAAGGAAATGGCAACCCACTCCAGTATTCTAGCCTGGGAAACCCCATGGACAGAGAAGCATGGCAGGCTCCAGTCCATGGGGCCACAAGAAAGAGTCAGACGTGACTGAACGACTAAACAACAAACAAAGAACTGTCAAACCAGAAAACTATACCCAGTAAAACCGTGCATCACAAATGGAGGTGGAATAAAGACATTCTGGGATGAAGGAAAATTAAGAGGATTCATTGCCACCAGAACCTTTTCTGAAAGACATGCTAAAAGAAGTTCTTTAGCTTTTAGGAAGTTTCGCAGAAGGGAAATGATACTGGGGGGAAACCTGAAAAATGCAGGAAGAACACAAGAAATGGTAATTATCTCAGTAAACAAAGTAAAGCAGGCTGTTTCTCTTTAGATGGCCAAAATATGTATGACGGTTAAGGTAAAAATTATAGCACTGACCAATGGAGTTTTCAATGTATATAGATGTAATTATACACATGATGCAAACATACACATGATAATTACAATGTATATAAGTTACATATGACACAATATATAAATATATATAAAATATATATGATAAATACAATATATAAATAAAGAGGGGAAATGCAAAAGTACCTATACTGTAGTTAGGTTTCTATCCTCTATTTGAAGTTGAAAATATTAATTCTGAGTGGAAAGTGAAAAGCTAAGTATATCGTATTATATTATATTATCATTATGCATTGTAATCACTAGCACAACTAAAAAAAAAACTAAAGCACAAAAAACACACAAAAACTTTTAAGGTGATGTAGTAAAAATCTCAACATAAAGGTTATAAGTAGAATCCTAAAAAAAAAAAAAAAATTGAAAAATCCAGAATAAAGCAGAAAAAAGGAAACCTAGAAATGAGAAACAGAAGGAGCAAAGAGTAAACAAAAATTTTAAATGGTCCATCTATACCCAAACATACCATCACATATATATGAAAGGTAAGTACTGTCAGAATCAATTTAAAAAATAAGGTCCAAGGATATGTTCACTATAAGACACCTCACTAAATACACTGCTGTCGGTTGGTAATAATAAAAGGATGGAAAAAGACATACCATGAAAATACTAATCAAAAAAGCTGGAATGACTCTACGGATATCGGATAAGGTAGACTTTAGAAGGAGGAAAATTACCAGAAATAAAGAGGAACATGACAGAATGATAAAAAGGTCAGCTGATGAAGAGACATAACAACCAAATGTGTGTTCACCTAAAAGCAGAGCTTTAAAATACATGAAGGGAAAATTAACAGAATGACAAGGAAAGACATAGAAATCCCCAATTATAGCTGAAAACTTCAACTTTCTCTTTCAACAATAGATACATGATTAAACAAACAAATCAGCAAGGATACAGAAGAATTAAACAACACCCTCAACCAACTTGATTTAATTGACCTTTGTCAAAGGCCCCTTTACTAAGACAGGAAGGACACTGTATCAAAAGAACCCTTGTGCAGCGAAAATGCCAGACAAGTTGCTAGGGGGCAGAGAGCACACGTCTTAAAGTCCAGGATTAGCCGAACTGGTGATGAAAAGCAACAAGCTTTTCCTGGGCTTTCATCTTCTTAGTAGCAGAGCAGACAGCTGGTGAACAGGGCAGTGAATCACGGGGGTTAAGAGGCTGCAAGCAGATGCTCTATGTTAAAATCCTACCCCTGCCTCTTGTCGGTTGGATGAGCTTGGTCAAATGCCCTGACTACTTCTCTAGGTCTCCTTATGCTTCTCTGTGTAGCATCTCCACATTCCTGTGTAAAAGCACCTACTCTGCATCGGGGTGGGGTGGAGGAGAAGGGTGGGGAATGGGCAAGGAGCATGAAACAATCTAAGTTGCTGGTGTTGTTCAGTGGCTCAGTCGTGTCCGACTCTTTGGGACCCCACTAACTGCAGCACGCCAGGCTTCCCCATCTCCAAGCAGGCAAGACTTCACTATCTCTCAGAGTTTGCTCAGACTTAACATCCATTGAATCGGTGATGCCATCCAACCATCTCATCCTCTGTTGCCTCCTTCTCCTCCTGCCCTCAATCTTTCCCAGCATCTGGGTCTCTGCCAATAAATGGGCTCTTTGCATCAGGTGGCCAAGGTACTGGAGCTTCAGCTTCAGCAAGCAGTACACTTAAAACAGTATCTGATCCACAGTAAACAGACAACAAATTTTAGTTATTATTAAAAACTATGATTAATTCCAAAATTTCTGAGATAGAGCAGTGTTTCTCAACCATTTTATTATCGCCTTCTTAAGAGGCTTCTTTTTTATTTTTTTCCCTTTAATCATTCCCCTTCTCCTTGAAATTTTAATACCACAGGTAGACTATATATCTGTATATGTATTATGACCCTTAATATTTAAGAACCAATTTATATCCTCTTGGGAGAAATATTACCACTGTTGAAAATGCACATGTTAAAGAAATTAATCACTAACATTCTATAATTCTAAATCAGTACAGATCATATTGTAAGACTTTTTACTTCCCTGGTGGCTCAGTGGTTTAAAAAAAAAAATTCACCTGCCAATGCAGGAGATGGTTCAGTCCCTGGGTTGGGAAGATCACCTGGAGAAGGAAATGGCAACTGACTCCAGTATTCTTCCCTGGGAAATCCCAAGGACAGAGGAGCCTGGCGGGCTACAGTCCATGAGGTCCCAAAGAATCAGACATGACTGAGCACACACACATGCACAAGTACAAAATTACAAATTTATGTTACATAAAATGTGAACTAAAGTTGCCAGTAGAATTGTTTATTTATTGTTAAATTATGCTTGGCAGCATTTGGGAGTATAATGGGTTAAATCAAAGGATTTGGGAAAGGCTCCCTGAATAGTACACACAGGCAGCTGGCCAGAGACTCTGTCCCATTAGATGAATATCATTACATCCTGGAAATAGATTTATGTCTAAGTTACTGGTATACACTCTGAGATTGAAGATTTATGAGAGTATAAAAAATTTTTAGTCATGAAGAATATGAAAAAATGAAATATTTTTTTCTAGTCATGTAACTGGGCAAATTGCAATGTTCTAATTTCTCTTGACCTACAGCCCATTTCTCATTAGCTTAGCTTATAAGGGTGTCTGTAACTGCAGCACCTGTCAAATACTTATTTCCAGTGATCAACGATCACATTACAAAGACAGCGCAACCTTATCTCATCTTTAAAAGTGGGTAAAAAAGCCTAATGCTAAATGTCTCTTCTGCAGTCAAGAAAGCATGTATTTTCTCAGCCCCTAAATCATATACTGATGGTAAAATAAGACCCAAACAGCTCTTTGGAATACTCCAACCTTTCATTCCTTATTGACCGTAGAGATATTCAGCCTATTCTTCATGAATTATCAGAGCATAACTTATCCTTCACATTGGTTTATATTTTTTCCCTTGAACTTCTCATTTCAGTCATAATGAGTTATTTCACATTGGTTCCACCTCTGATGCCATCTAGTTGACAATTATTGAAGTATTCCAAATTATTTCAGAAAGAAAGAATTTAGTGATGTTAGGGAAGGAAACTGACCAGTTTTCTAAACAAGGAATGTCTTTTGGGACGATCACGCTCAAGGTCAGATTTTCACTTGAAGGAATTTACATTATCAGTTGATCATGATCTCTGGAACTGACTCAATTTAATCAAACTCCTAAACGATTAGTATAAATCATGGTGTCAAACTTCTGGCTTTAAGTTTTTGGATTTGTTTGTTTTTGCTTTGTTTTTCCCCTACTCTGAAGAAGACACCTATCTTGTGACTAAAAACTGGATGTCTGTCATTCATATCGTATCTACCCAAATATCAAGGAATACATGGACACAAATTAATAATCAAGTTGTTAGGTCAGAATGCAATCCCCCCAAAAGGGGGAGATGAGTGGGAAATGATGATCTGGATTAGCAAAGCAGATACTGGCATGTGTCCCACTATCACCCCTGCTACACCAATGAAAGACACTGTTAATCAGTCACTGCACACTTGTCATGATAAGCTCTGATGCAGCCCTCTATCCGCCCCACAGAGTACTCTAGGCAGCCTTGTCCAATCAATCGGAGTTACTCAATGAGATGAAATCGTATATGCCATATTGGCCTAGAGGGATCATTAGTCCAAGCCATGGATCTCCTTTTTCTGCCATGAAACAGAACACTCTTCATTAGTTGTCAGGTTTCATAGCCTTCTCTCACTGGTGGGACTAAAATATTATTGCCAAATTCTCCTTTTATTCTAGTGGAGCATGTCTGACAGATAAAATTTGAGAGAGTAACTCTGAACTTCAGGAAAAAGGACTCTAAGCAATGTGACCTGAGCCTCTATATTTGTCTAAATCTCCATAGAGATTTGGTGCTTAAGAGCACCAAATTTGTGTACTGATGGCCATCCAGGAAACGACCCAGCCCATGTGATTCAAAGGTCCTAATGCTAGCATTACAGATAATAGTGACTAATCTCAGCCCTGCTAGATAAGTGAGTCCAGATATTCAAGACTTCACAATAAGGTGCTCTAGACTGTTCCTCCCAAGCAAGTAGATGTGGTGTGCCAGGCAATCATTAAACAATTCTCTTTTCCTGAGCATGGCAGGAAAAAATTGAAAGACATACATCCAGTCCCTTTAAGGTAAGTGTGGCCAGGGCCAATGCTACTGGAGCTAAAGAGACATGCAGAGTTCTAAGAGGCAGTTCGTGATTACACTGCATCAACCAAGTGATTGAACTGCATCATTCTACGTGGCAATTGCAATATCGGCTTTGGTCTTACACGGATGTGCCTCAAGTCCCCCAGTCCACCCACAATAAAATCTTGGATGGTTAATTGCATGTGTCAGCTTGACTGGCCACAGAATGCCCAGATTAAACATTCTTTCTAGGTGTATCTGCAAGTGTGTCTCCTGCTAAGGTTAGCATTTGAACTGATGAAGCCAGTAAAGCAGATGACCTGCCCCAATATGGGTAGGTATCTTTCAATCCGCTGAGACCAAAACAGAACAAAAGGCAAAGAAAGGAGGAATTTGTCCCTTTTCTTCCCTGCCTTACTATGTGAGCTGGGACATCTCATTTCATCTTCTCCTTTCCTCAGACTGGGATTTACACTATAGGCTCCCTTGGTTCTCAAGCCTTCAGATTCAGACTCAATTACATCATCAGCTTTCCTGAGTCTCCAGGCTGCAAAGAGTAGACCACTGGACTTCTCATCCTTTGGAAGTGTGTGAATCAATTTCTCATAATAAATATTTGTGCATATTATTGGTTCTGTTTCCCCTGAGAACCCTGACAAATACAAGCATGCAGAGTGAGCGAGAAATAAGCCTTTGTTCTTTCAGGCCATAGAGATGGAGGGGCTGGTTGTTTCTTCAGCATAATGCAGCTCATTCTGAGACGTCGTGCAAGGATAACCTTTTTGCAATCCTTGCAAAATCTTTCTGGGAACTTTCAATGGAAAAAATTTGGCCTCATCGAGGTCCCTTCGATTTTGGCAAACTTTAAACATACAAGTAGATAAAAATAAGCTCTCTTGATACTGGGGGAATCTTTGGAGATGAGATCTTGAAAGTGGACCAGACAGAGAGTTTGAACACAATGGGGAGGAGAAGAGGGAAGGAAATGAGGGTGAAATACACATGGGAACAATTCTGCAGGCCCCGTGCAAACTTGTGCTGATCCCTGATTTTTCATTTCTCCAGGATAGCTGGGCAGGGACCCAAGCCAGTGTGTGTTGGAATAAGATACTCTGAACCACAGTGACTGTGCTAGACCCAGAACTACCATTGAAAGCAGGATGGGGATGGGAATGGTTAAAAGTTACCAAGCACCACTATTTTCTAGGCAAACATTTGATTCTTTTGTTGTTTATATATCTCTTCCACAATATGAAAAAAAATTCAAATGACTAATTTAAAGAGGGCTTGGTGCTATAAAAGACAGTATTTTTTTTTTCTGTCTAGCTTTCACAATATGTAGTACTTTTAGGCTTTAAAACATTTTTCAACAATATGATTACAAATTTTAAGAGGTGCCATCCAGAAATTATAAATGACAAATCCAAATTTGAAAAGTGCATACTATGTGACACAATAAAATTTTTTATATAATAGAAAACATGTTTTCTTGAGTAAAGTAGGCTGCTAATATTTTAAATAATGCCATAATAATTAATTCTCAAACGAACAAACTGAATGCACTTTCGTTCTCCCTCCAACTGTTAGTTTCTTATCAAGGATATGTTTTAGAAGAAGATTTGAAAGTGATAATGTCAACTCACAGACAAATACTGTGCTTTTCCAGTCAAATTTCATCAAAACTACACATTCAGTTATGGTTTTATTAAAGTACAAGGCTCTGGGAATATATTTCATAATTGTGGGTAACACTGAAAAGATAAACTTTTATAAATCATCCCAAAGGAGAAATTCAATTATTGGACAGAGATTATGAATAATTTTTCCCTTCAAATCAGATAGGCAGTATTTTTCTGAATGGCATAGATTAATTCATCCATTTATTTTATAAAAGAAAATATTTCTAAGTTCTTATCACTCACCAGGCTCAGTTCTAGATGCTGAAGCTACCACTGTGAAGGAGACAGACAATAACCAGGGCTTTCCTGGTGGTCCAGTGGTGAAGAATCTGCTTGTCAATGCAGGGGACATGGGTTCAATCCCTGGCCTGGGAGGAACCCACATACCATGCACAGCTAAGCCTCTGTGCCACAGCTGCTGAGCCTGGGCTCTGGAGCCTGAGAACAGCAACTCCTGAAGCCCATGCGCCCTAAAGCCCGGGCTCCACAACAAGAGGAGCCGCCGCAGTAAGAACCCTGTGCACTGCAGCTAGAGAGTAGTCCCCGCTCACCACAACTAGAGTGAGCCAGTGTGCAGCAACAGAGACCCGGAGCAGCCAAAAGTGAATAAATAAATAAAAAGGCAGACAATAGCCATGAGCTCAAAGAGCTTACACTCCCACTAGGGTAACAGATAAACAGAAAGGACAGAGATAGATGGACGGGTGGGTGGAGGGTGGATAGATAGACAAGGATGATAGGTATCACCAATGACTTGTTACTTTATATATATATAAATTATAGTCAAGGGACAAAGGATGATGGTCAGAGGTACTATTTAAATAAAAGAGTCAAGGAAGGCATCTCTGAGGAAGGAGCCTCAGTGAAGTGAGGAAGAACATTCCGGGTAGAGGGGAGAGGACCTGCAAAGTCCCTGAGGTAGAAACAAACTCAGAAGATTTAAGATATGGACCTTGAGATGACTTCCCAGGTGGCACAGCAGTGAAGAATCCAACTGTCAATGCAGGAGGTACAAGAGATGCAGGTTCAGATCCCTGGATCAGGAAGATCCCCTGGAGTAGGAAATGGCAACCCACTCCAATATTCTTGCTTAGAAAATTCCATGGACAGAGGAGTCTAGCAGGCCACAATCCTTGGGATCACAAAGAGTCAGACAAGACTGATCACTCAAGCACTCAACTCAAGATGGAACCATGAGAAAAGATAGTCAAATAATGTGAAGAAAGGCCTCATTGGAGGAAAGAAGTTCAAAGACAGAGAACCCAAAGCATCAGCTGATTCATTCAGGAGGAAGGTCCCAAATCCTTTGGTTAAGCATCCGGAAATTAACTTTGAATTTAATCTTCCTATGCATTCATGTAAAGCTCAAATTTTCACTCTAAAGGCCCCATCTCCCCATTCCTCAAGTATTTGATATGTAGTGTTTGTACTGTCACTTGGTTCTAAATGTTTTCCAAATTCCACTACAGAGTTTTTTAGTTGAGCAATGTTCAGTTTGAAGTGAAGTATTAAAATTACCAAACATATAGCCTGTGAGGGGCTACTATCATTGATTTCTAAGTTTATTGCCTTGCAGACAAAGAATGTGGTATACTCAATTCTTTGGTTATGTATTGAGAATTACTCTACAACCTGGTATAAGATCAATTTTTGCAGATGTTCAATGTTTGCTTGGAAAAAAAGTCAGTATTCTGTAATTTCTGAAACAGGGGTATATGCATCCATGACATAACTGTTGCTCAGGTGTGATGTTTCCCTGTTTAATCTATTGGTATCTATAAGAACTATGCTTCAATCTCCTACTGCAGTTTTGTCCATTTCTCCTTGTAATTCTGTCCATTTTTGGTTTATTTATTTTTGTGATTTTCTTGTTATTTATGCACATCCTGGGCCAGCTTTCTAGTACCTTCTTGGGTAATGATTTCCTTTTATTAGGATTTAATAAATCTTAATTGTGCAATATAGGGGTTTCCCCAGCGGCTCAGTGGTAAAGAATCTGCCTGCAATGCAGGAGCCACAGGAGATGTGGGTTTGATCCCTGGGTCAGGAAGATCCCCTGGAGGAGGGCATGGCAACCCACTCCAATAATCTTGACTGGGAAATCCCACAGAGGAGCTTGGCAGGCTACAGTCCATGGGGTTGCAAAGAGTCAGACATGACTGAAGTGACTTAACACACATGCATGCAATGATACAACATATTTTACCTTACAATCTATTCTGTCTGACATTAATAGGACCACTCAATCTTTGCCTGATATATACATAGATAGATAGATAGATAATTTAACCCTCAACTCTTTCATGTTATCATATTTAAAAATATCTCTTGTAAACAAAATGCAGATTTTTCCCAGTCTAAAAATTGCTATATTTTAATACGTGGTCTAAGAAATGTACATCTATTACGATTATTGATATATTTAAGTTTAATTGCACCACTATTATTTTTAAGACCAATTATTTTGTTAATCAAATTCCAATGACACCTTGATAGCAACAGTCAGATTATATACTAAAGTATGACACAAACTTACGACTCTGCCTCCTCTTGGGAAATTTTTTCCCCTAGACAGACCCCCAAACAGCATCAAGCTCCCAGTTGTTCCTCCACCTAGTGTTTCTACCGTCCATTTCACACTGAGGCAGCACTTTGGGGTTTTATGTGAGGGTCTCCATCTCAAGGGGCTCCCTTAGTGGCTCAGACTGTAAATAATCTGCCTGTAATGTGGGAGACTAGGGTTTGATCCCTAAGTCAGGAAGATCCCTGGGAGAAGAGCATGGCAACCCACTCCAGTATTCTTGCCTGGAGAATTCCACGGACAGAGGAGTCTGGTGGGTTACAGTCCATGGGGGTGTAGCCTGCCAGGCTCTTCTGTCCATGGGGTTGCAAAGAATCACACAGGACTACTATCACTGTCACTTTCTTTCACAGTCCAGAATACAAAGAGAAGGAATTTCCTGGTGGTCCACTGATTGAGAATCCGCCTTGCAATGCGGGAAACATGGGTTCAGTTCCTCAGTGGGAAACGAAGACCTCGTATGCCAGGAGCAACTAAGAGCACATGTGTGGCAACTACTAAACCAGCACACAACTACAGAGTTCGCACACCATAATGAAAGACTCTGCATGATGCAACAAAGACCCCAAACGGCCAAATAAATAAATAACCATTTTTAAAAAAATTTTTAAAGGGATACAAAGAGAATATCCCAAACAGGAAGAGTACGCCCCAAGATCCTGTAGAGGAAGAAGACTGGAAGAAGACCCGTGTGGCCAGAAGACTGCGAAAGAAGGCAGTGTGGATGACTTTAGAGAGGCCGCTGGGAGAGGAAATGCTGCACCTCCCTACAGATTCCCACCGAAAGGGCCTTACCAGATTTAATCCATCCATCACCTGTCAACAATAATTCCCTCCTTGTAAGGCTGTAGTGAGGATCTTCTGGGGAAAAAAAAAAAAAAAAAACTATGACAAACGTCTGGGTGGTGGTCAGCACTCAGCCACCAGTCTTTCCTTCAGTTTTCCTCCACTGCATTTCTTGTAAGGAATGTCTAGTCAACAGTCTTGCCCACTGGGGTTTTAGTCCTCCTTCAAATTGATTTCCACACAAAATGTAGGACATTGGTATCTCGCTCTGCAGCCTGTCCTTTCAACCTTTCATTTGCATGAAAATTACTAGATCAAATAATGTCATCCTGCAGAAAAACCACAACTGTGAAATCAAGCAAACCCTGCAAAAGTGGCCAAATCAGAGGATCTGCCAAACACCACCACTACCAATTAGAAGCTGGGGTGATTTGGGACATCTTTAAAAAAGAACAAGAAGTCTTTCTTCCAAAGAGTACCATGAAAGCTCTCCTTTTATACAGAGAACAGAAAGTAACAAGGTTGAACATATTCTTCCCCACTTTTCAGTACAGCTGAGTGCTGAGGGCTGATCTGGCGAGTACTAACTTTTACTGGGTGCTTCACGGTTTTCTTTAGGGCTCTACATCCCCTGACTTCTCAAATCAAATGTAAAGTACCCCTTCTCTCTTATCTTTATCACGTACAACATTTGGAACCATCAAGCTCACCGCTGCAAGGAGACTTTGGTTGAGAAGGACAGTTAGAACTTGCAACTCCGACTCTGTCCTAAGATTTATATTTTGTATAAGAGCCCCAGTGCCACCACCCACGTTGGCCTTCTGGGTTGAACCAGAAGAAATGGTTCAACTAGCTTAAATGTGGGCAAAAGACCCTTTCTTTATACGCTATAACTTAACTAAGACATTGTCAACATGGTCACAACCAACTTTGCTGAACAGGAACCCAACCCCAAAATCAAGACTACCATGAACACAGATCATGTGTTTTCCAAGAATGACCTACTCACTGTCAGCTTGTAGTTCCATTAGCTGAAAACAATCTCAAACTTCTCAACTCTCTTTAACTCTCAGCATCTTGGAGTTCATATATACATGTCTTACCTCTTATATTTCCCAACTAAACACTGAACCCGAAAGAGAGAGACCCACACCTGCTTTGTGGTTTACCTAAACTCATCTCCTCCTCGGTGGATAACAGGAGGAATAAAGTTCATTTGAGACCGCACCTCCTATTCATCCTTAGACTGAGGCTATAATAGGCATCTCTCAAAACAAACCTAGAAATGCAAGAGCTGCCCACCCATCAGCAGAGGGTCATCTCCTCACAAATACTCTGTTTTCCAAAGCCCAGTTTTTTCAAAAAAATGAGGAAAAACAAATTGCACCACAGAAAAGAACAAGTCTAATATGCACTAACCACTCTCTTGGGATATCTTTTTTAAAATGCAGATGTTCCTTGAGGGAATAGCATTGAAACGTGTGTATTCCCTTATGTGAAACAGATGACCAATCCAAGTACAACACATGAAACAGGGTACTCAAAGCCAGTGCACTGGGACAACCCAGAGGTATGGGATGGGGAGGGAGGTGGGAGGGGGGACGGGGGTTCAGGATGGGGGACACATGCACACCCATGACTGACTCATGTCAACGTATGGCAAAAACAACCACAATATTGTAAAGTAATTAGCCTCCAATTAAAATAAATTAATTTTTAAAATGCAGATGTTATTTTCATGTAATTATGTCTACATTCTATTTAATAATTTTGTAATAATTTTCAGGCTGTTACATCTCTTTTCTCTAGTCCCCAAATACCTCTATTTACTGAATTGTACAAAAATAACTGTAAGACAAAGCAGAGCAGGCTGTGACCCCCTCTCCTCAAATGAACTATAACCTCTGAGAGGGCCAGAATGTGTGAGTCATCTTTTATGCAGCTTTGATTTTCCACATACTGGTGACCCTGCCTTGAATTGCTTCAAGCAGATACTTGAAGCATCTCAACTTTCTTCTGTGTTTGGAGAGTTCTCCCTGTGTTTCACTACAAAAGCTGCAAATGTCAGGTACAGGTACTTGTTTCCCATTCTCCCTTGCAACTACGGCATGAACACATGACTCAGGCTCTGCCAATCAACATTCAAAAAACTGAGATCATGGCATCTGGTCTGATCACTTCATGGCAAATAGATGGGGAAACAATGGAAACAGTAGCATACTTTATTTTTCTTGGGCTCCAAAATCACTGCAGACGGTGCCTGCAAACATGAAATTAAATGATGCTTGCTCCTTGGAAGAAAGCTAGGACTAACCTAGACACCATATTAAAAGGCAGAGACATTACTTTGCTGATAAAGGTCCATCTAGTCAAAGCTAAAGCTTTTCCAGTGGTCATGTATGGATGTGAGAGTTGGACTATAAAGAAAGCTGAGCACCGAAGAATTGATGCTTTTGAACTGTGGTGTTGGAGAAGACTCTTGAGAGTCCCTTGGACTGCAAAGAGAGTCAACCAGTCCATCCTAAAGGAAATCAGTCCTGAATATTCATTGGAAGGACTGATGATGAAACTGAAGCTCCAATACTTTGGCCACCTGATGTGAAGAACTGACTCATTGGAAAAGACCCTGATGCTGGGAAAGATTGAAGGCAGGAGGAGAAGGGGATGACAGAGGATGAGGTAGTTAGATGGCTTCACCGACTTGATCAACATGAGTTTGAGCAAGCTCCAGGAATTGGTGATGGACAGGAAGCCTGGCATGCTACAGTCCATGGGGTCACAAAGAGTTGGACATGACTGAGCAACTGAACCAAACTGAACTGCCAATCAGACACCCCGGCAATGGACTTTGAAACAGGACCTAGCAGTACCAGGAAGTGGAACCATCTCAGGCAGCAACAGAGGTTGCAACAAACTTGATTTCCCAGGGCACATCTACAGGGCTGTATCCAAGTATTCAAGGCTTGAGCTTTTTTGCCAGACCAGTTCTAGCTATGATTTTGATCTTTGTCTCTGGCTGTGTACATTTAAGACTGGTTTAGCCCTA
The DNA here is from genome assembly GCF_049115385.1 of Moschus berezovskii. NCBI lineage: Eukaryota > Metazoa > Chordata > Mammalia > Artiodactyla > Moschidae > Moschus > Moschus berezovskii. Next base: position 59,196,019 of record NC_142481.1, on the reverse strand, counting down.
ACAATATCCTTTTAACAAAACATTATGTCTCTTAAATCAGCCAGAATCAGTGCCTGGAATGTCCAGTTAAGTGTCCTCACTACACTTTTCTTACCTGGAGAGCCGGCTCCAAGCTCCCACGAAGTGGCTGGTAAATGAAAATTGGAGGCAACTGCCCTTTTATCAGTAATCTAATTCCTGCAGATAAATAAAAAAATGGATTTTCTAAAAAACGAAAGAAGACCTGATTTTGGAGTTTATGGATCCAGTTCAGAATGCTGTTCTCCTTTCTGTGAGAGCATAGACTTTCTTCCCAAGTAACTGCCCATCAGGCTGATAACAATACTGTATATCTGTAGAGACACACAGAAAATTCTTCTCAGCTATGATGGTGAAAATATTTTTTTTAAAAAATCCTTTCCACTGTTAAAAGATAGAACTCCTCACCTGAAGAGAGTTGTTTTTTTTTTTTTTTCATATGAATTTTGGACTACAGGTCTTCTGCACACTTTTACTGGAAAGCAAATAACAGGTCATGGTTTCAAAGCACAAAGAAACATTGCCAAGTGAAACTGCATAATCCCATCCTTCATTTTTGTCACAGGCTCGGGGTCAGACGCGACTGAAGTGACTAAGCAGCACCAGCAGCAGGGTCAGGTGAATTATGTTTAATGGCAGAAGTCCTCTCTCAAGGGCTGAGAAGTAAGATTTTTCCAGAACAGGAAAGAAGACCCAGTCACCCTCCAGGGTTGTTCACCGCTCATGCCCTCTATTCCCTACCCAAAAGCTTCCATGTGGGCAACACTCCCTTCTCTGCCGCACACAGAGACACACAGGGTATCCTCTGAGAAGACCTGGCAGTGGAGCTCATCACACTGTCACCGAGACTCGAGGACAAACAGTGAGTGATGATGCGTGAGCAGCTTCACAAGTGGCCCATTGTTTGAGGCTGTGGTTACTCATATGTCACTGCGCTTGCAAAGTGCAGGCTTCTCACCAACGGGGTCAGCAACAGACCCTCAAATTACATGGTTGTGGGTGTAGACAGAGCCTTCCGACCCTGGCTCTCAGTCAGAACAGAATTTGTGCTGAGATGTAGAGAAAGTTTTGTGCTGCCGGGAATGTTCATTCGGGGAAACCTACAAATAGTGAGCTGTGATACTATAGATGCCCAGGGGGGACCTGAGGATAACACTTTGCTATCGGCGAGTTTCGGGCACAGTTTATCTGCTGAGCTGCCAGTAGAGAAATCCTACCTAGAATCCAAGAGGATAAACTACCTGCTTGTCAATTTCAAACAGTGGGTGGTGACTAATCGCTGGCTTAGAAGGAAAGAGTACAATATTGATTAGTCATGTCTACCCTGGGATGGGAAGTGGTACTATGAGTTCCACGGATTTTTAAAACCTTGTCATCTGATGTCACAGTGTCAATTAAGCATTGTCTGATCAGTTCTACTCTGTTGAATTCTCTGTCCTTACAAACTCCAAAACTATTTCCATCTGCTTCTTCTGTAATACTTGCTCTACTCCACTCACGTTATTTGCATGTCTCTGCTTACCTCTTCCAGCTCTTGAATTCCCCAACATAAGAAACTTTGTCTTATCTACACCACACTCCTTTCAGATCCTAGCAATCTTCTATCCATCCTTTTGTTGTTGTGGTTGTTTAGTCTCTAAGTGGTGTGCAACTATTTCACAACCCCATGGACTGTAGCCCACCAGGCTCCTCTGTCCATGGGATTTCCTAGGCAAAGATACTGGAGTGGGTTGCCATTTCCTCCTCCAGGGAATCTTCCCGACCCAGGGATTCAACCCACATCTCCTGTTTGGAAGGTGGATTCTCTACCACTGAGCCACGGGAGTCCAACCAACCTTTTCCCTATTCCTTAACTCTGCAGCAACTATTGAATTTCTGCTTTGTGTAGGAACTAGTTAGGCTTCAGAAGAAAAGCGTTAATAAGATTCATCCACACCTTCAGTAAGCTCATGGCCTAGTGGACCCCTGAGTGAATGAAGCAATAATAATATTATGGTTTCCCCGCTGGTGTGGTCTGTGTTGATGACTGCCTCTCAGAGGGGTTTGGTGGTTTATGATGCATGAAGTTGGTTTCCATATACATTATACTCTGACGTCATCCAGTGAAATGGACAGAACAGTGAACTGAAATCATATCAGAGAGACTTGCCCCAACTTTCACACAGTGTATTTTGGCAAATCAATTGAGGAATGTTTTTCAAAGTAACCACACAGCAAATTGTCCCATAGTGCTGTGACCTGAAGCCTGGATCTCAAGCCTGGATCTTCTTGTCAAAGCTCCCTAGGCAATTCTAAGGTGTGATGAGGGCTGAAAATACCCACCCAAAGCTGCCAAGGAGCTTTTACAGCAGAAGTGTGAACACAGCCCTCTTGATCTCGTGCCCCTGAAACTGTCCCCATAATGCCCACAATATTACTTTCCAGCACCTTTTCCTCAATAGACTGGTTCTCCTGTTTTGTATTTAGTTCCAGAAAGCTCTTGCCAAGATAAAACTGACTCAGAAGTCCAGTTGATGAAAATGGGATATGAGAGCCAAGAGTCCTTTGAATTCCAGCCTTCTCCATGTCCCCTGAAGTCAAAGTTCCAGAGTTGGAATTACTGTTCATCAGTTGACCATGGAGGTGGGCTTGACTTGAGCACTCATCTGGTGTGGCATGCCTCCAACTGTACACTACAGACCACTAGATTCTCAAGACATTAACAGATAATAACAATGGGGTGGGGGGATCCATGATCAAATACCACCAAAACTCTCCTGCTCTTGGATAGTAAAGGCTCTGGGATGCCCTGCAGTTGAAAATATATTTATTGTTTAAGTTCATATTTCTTAAACTTATTTGACCAAGAAACTGTTTGGCAAGGAATACCTGTCACCCAGGAGACCCAGTGTGGAATTTCAATTCCTTCTGGTGAAAGATTATACAGTGGGGTCTTAGGGGATGATGGAATTGGCTCAAGGTCAGGAAGCACCAAATATTCAATCCTGAATACTCACTGGAAGGACTGATGCTGAAGCTGAAGCTCCAATACTTTGGCCACCTGATGCGAAGAGCTGACTCATTTGAAAAGACTCCGATGCAGGGAAAGATTGAAGGTGGGAGGAGAAGGGGATGACAGAGGATGAGATGGTTGGATGGCATCACTGACTCAATGGACATGAGTCTGAGTGAACTCCGGGAGTTGGTGACGGACAGGGAGGCCTGGTGTGCTGCAGTCCATGGGGTTGCAAAGAGTCGGACACGACTGAGCGACTGAACTGAGCTGAGCTGAGCAGAGCAGGAAGCACAGTCTGCCAGTGCCTCCATGTCTCCCCCTGACTCACCTGGGCTTCCAGGACCCGGGCTATTTGCAGCTCACTGACAGCTTCCCAGCCCCAGGGGTTTATGTTTGCCATCCCTGGCCCAGTCCACCTCGAAGACTGGCTCATGAGTAGTCCTCTTACTGGCTTTCCTTCTCCCTCTTCTCCTCCCCCTGCTTTTCCACCTGCTCTTCCCGAGATCAACCTCCTAATGAGTTCCTCACAGGCTTGCTTTTGGAGAACCCCCAAAGAGTTATTCAGAGCTTCCCTGGTGGCTCAGGAGACCTGGGTTCGATCCCTGGGTTGAAAGGTCCCCTGGAGAAGGGCATGGCAACCCACTCCAGTATTCTTGCCTGGACAGAGGAGCCTGGAGGGCTACAGTCCACAGGGTTGCGAAAAGTCGGACACGACCGGATGACTACGCTACAACAACCTGGGTTTGGACAAATGTATCATGACATGCATGCATCGTTAGAGTATCATACAGATTACTTTCACTGCCTGAAAACCCCTCTGTGCTAATGATTGGGGTTTCACAAATGATATTAGATTCAAGCTTCTAAGTTGTCAGCAGACACAGACATTCTCTCCTGAGATAAGCAGTTAAATTCTGTCAAAATCAAGACGTTACGCTTTTTTTTTCCTTCTTACAATATAAAAAAAGTTTTTCAAATATAAGGCTGTATTAGAGATAAAGTATTTTGCCTTATCTTCAGAAAGTAAGCAGGGCTCCTCCATGTGTGTGACCCATTAGTGAAAAGTCACAGACAAATAATCAGTCATGTTGCTAGAATGTTCTTTGAGAGCTAAGAAGAAAACAGAAATGCTTACGAAAATTGGACTTGGGAATTTCTGAACAGGCTGCACATCTGAGGTGGCTCCAGGCAGCCAAGTTTTTCTTTTTTTTTCAAAAACAGTGAATAAATTTGCTCAAGAAATTAGCTGTCAATAGCAGGGGTATGAACACCCAGCCAGAACTCTAAGTTTGGCCAAGGATCTCAAACTGTTTTCCAGATATATGGGGCTCAGTAAACTCTAACACATTTTCCCCAGCAACTTCTTTTCCCCTTTTGTTTCCAAACCTTGAAATTACAAGGGAACTTTGATGTGTGCTTTTTAAACAGTAGTTGATATCAAGCAAGCAGATAAGCATTTTCTGGTTATTGTTTTAATGGAAGGATTTTCAAGAAAGTAACACTTGATTTTGGTGAATGCTAATTTTCCCCATATTTAAATTTTGCACACTCTGTTGAGGGTGGGCATTTATGTTTGAACTCTCATGAGAGAAGCTTACACTTTCACAGGGAGGGGAGGAGGGAGACAGAGAAAGACCGAGAGACAGGGAGAGGGAGAGAGTCTACAGGGGCTTCAGAAGACCTGCCTTTTTAGACCTGGAAGGAGAGAAACATCTACTGAGTCAGAGAAAATGCAGCCCTTGCCTGTTACTTTGGAGGAGACTCAAGCTGTCGGAGGCCAGCTGGACAACAGTCAGCACAGCCGTGACAAGTGGATGAATAAGTTGTTAGAATCCATCTGCTCAGCTCCGAGTCCTTTCACAACTGGCTGGATCCACAGTTGTGTGTTTCAAAACACAACTACATCTGACTGCTCTTCACGAAAAGTCACGGTTGCCCAGAAATCCATTCCCAGAGGTCCCCTTTTTGTGCCCCATGAGGGTGTGACCATGTCGCTCCTTCCTAATTGCTTTCTCCATCTGCATTTCTTGTCACCCCCATGGCCAGAAACTTCCCACTGTCCTGGGGTCTGACTTTAATCCCAGGCAAACGACCAGACCATCTGACTCTCCACCAGCCTAGCTCTGAAGACAGATTTCATTCTGAAGGATGGAGAGTCCATCTGAAAAGGTTGCTGTGTATCACCTCAACCTCACACTGTGGAGCTCCTGCCAATGGACAACACCAGCCCATCTGCACATTTTGGCCCATGAGTCCTCCCACAAAGCCTCCCTTCACAAACATTCTACCTACTCCGTACAGCTCATCAACCTGCAGTGCAACCACCCTCCGCAGATTACACAGGGGTTCTCCTCCAAGGAATGCTTTGAGAGAGTAATGGAAAAGGTCCCTTTTGACCAAAGGTGACTCCCTTAGGAGCATGCCATGGGACCAAAAGGCCACCGTTCTTTTCTCTGGATGAAAACATGGACGGCAACTGTCTAGGGAGATGAGGGACAGGCGAAGCTGTTATCAACCCTAGGCTAAAAAGGAACTTAGCAAATTTGCTGTGGCCACCAGCAGGGCTAATGAAAATGGATCACGAACACAAAATATGTGTTTAGATCTGACAAGGAAAGATGCCTGGGGCACACGGGGCTGAGCAATCAAAATGCTTCTCCTTTGAAAAGGGAACTTGCCTGCAATTCTAGTGTGAATGTAAACTGGGGCAGCCTTTAAAACATTAAAAATAGAACTGCTATATGATCCAGCAATCCCACTCCTGGCCGTATATCAGGGAAAAACTCTAATTCAAAAAGATACATGCACCTGCTATGTTCACAGCAGCACTGCTTACAATAGCCAAGACATGGAAGCAATCTAAATGTCCATCGGCAGATGAATGGATAAAGATGCGGTGTATATATACAGTGGAATACTATTCAGCCATAAAAAAGAGTAAAATTATGCCATTTGCAGTTTATATGGATGGACCTAGAAATTGTCATACTAAGTGAAGTAAGTCAGAAAGAGAAGCATATGGTAGCACTTATAAAGTGACGACAAAAGGGAAAAGTCACAGTCGTGTCTGATTCTTTGAGATCCCATGGACTGTAGCCCACCAGGCTCCTCTGTCCCTGTGATTCTCCAAGCAAGAATACTGGAGTGGGTTGCCATTTCCTTCTCCAGGGGATCTTCCCGACCCAGGGATCAAACCTGGGTCTCCTACATTGCAGGAGGATTCTTTACCAACTGAGCCACTAGGGAAGCTTATGTGGACTCTAAAACAAAATGATTCAAATGAACTTTTTTACGAAACAGAAATAGACTCACAAGCACAGAAAACAAACTTATGGCTACTAAAGGGGGATGAAGAGGAGGGATAAATCAGGAGATTGGGATTAACAGATACATACCACTATATATAAAAGAGATAAACAGAGGCCTACGGTATAGCACAGGGAACTATATTCAATATCTTGTAAAAACCTGTAGTTGAAAAGAATCTGAAAAGAACACACATATGTGAGCCACCTTGCTGTATACTTGAAACTAACACAACATTGTAAATCAACTTTACTTCAAAAAAATATTTCTCCTTAGTTAGGGGAATAAGATGGAGGTGGGCAGGCATGAGGAAACAAAACAAGACTACTATATGCCTATAAAAGAAGATAACCCCAAGGAGAAGACACACAGGTAGGAAAAGATGATGAAACGGCCATGAAAACAATGCTGTAGTCATTCAGGGAGAAGACACGCTGTTACACATTTAGGAAACAGTCCCTGATCTGATTACCACTACCCTTATATGAGGTCAATATTCTCATTTCCATTTTACAGATGAATGTATCGAGGCTCATAGAAAATTCATCGCTTACCTTATTCACACAACTAAGTGGCAGGTTGTGGGTTCAAGCCCAGATTCCCCTCCAAAGATCATCATCATTCTATTTGGCCCCACCATGTTCCTAATAATGCATTAGTTGCAGTATTGTTAGGGGTACATACGTGCTTTCTCAGGGAAAGAAAAAGACAGAGAGGAAAAAAATTCCACTAGACTTCAGACTAGAGCCTTGGCCCAGAGAAGCAGAAATGTCAGAGAACTCAACCAACGATCGTTCCTTAGCCTCACACCCCACATTCACTTAAGTCTGTGGCTCCCAACCAGGGACTCAGAGGTATTGTAAGGGATCTGTGTATCCATGTGTATGTTGAACCTTGTCTGCAGACAACATACATCATGGACATCTATTTCTGTGATTGATAATATACCAGTTGATTCGCAAGTGTTACTGAATTCACAGGAGATATTTATCATTGTATATTTCCCAACCTAGGAATATTAAAAGCATAATTAGAATCATATGAGATGGGCGTGTTTGTTATTAAAAAGGGATTTTCAATCCTACAACCCAGAAATCCCATCCTTAGATACATACTCAACAGAAATACAGCAATGTGTCCATCCACCGACATTATACAGGAATAGGGTTAGAAGCATATTCAGAAATTCCCCAAAGTGAAGCAACTCAAATGCCTGCAATGGATAAACACTGTTCAACAATCACATGGCATATACAACACAGCAACACACATGAACAGCCCACAACCGCTCACAATGAGATGCAGAGCAAGGAAGCCAAACACATAAACAGAACCCTTTGTAATTCATCCATTAAATCATGTATTTATGCAATCACTCAGATAATATTCAAAATACTATTTTGAATATTGCTGAAGAATTGATGCTTTTGAGCTGTGGTGTTGGAGAAGACTCTCGAGAATCCCTTGGGCTGCAAGGAGATCCAACCAGTCCATCCTAAAGGAAATCAGTCCTGAATATTCACTGGAAGGACTGATGGTGAAGATCGAAACTCCCAGTACTCTGGCCACCTGATGCGAAGAACTGACTCACTGGAAAAGACTCTGGTGCTGGGAGGGATTGGGGGCAGGAGGAGAAGGGGACGACAGAGGATGAGATGGTGGATGGCATCACCAACTCGAAGGACATGAGTTTGAGCGAACTCTGGGAGTTGGAGATGGACAGGGAGGCCTGGTGTGCTGCAGTTCATGGGGTGGCAAAGAGTCGAACACAACTGAGCAACTGAACTGAACTGAATATTCAAAAACAAGCAAATAAATCTATGGTGTTAGAAGTCAAGAGAAAGGTTACCTTGAGGTGATGGGGGGCCGGTGAGTGTAAGTTGAGTGACAGAGCCTGAGAATGTCCTGTTTCTTGATCATTTGCTGTGTGAGTGTATCCAGTTAATGAACATTCCTTGGGATGTGTGTGTGATTTGTCTATGTTTTATGTTTCTATTTTAAGAAAAGACTTTTTAAACAGAGGGCATCAGACCTCTAACACGAACGACCACAGCTCTATACAAAGTTCATCCCAGCCGAGCCAGGCACTGAGGTTTAGCCTCTCCATTTTTGCTCAGGTTAACTCCCCAACTTCAAATCACCCACCCCACATTCTCTGACTATAAAAACCATCTTTTACTTTTCAAGACTCAGCTCCGTAGCACTGCCTCCAAGGAACCCTCCCCAGTTCTCCAGTCACAAGGGAACTCTTGCTCCCCAAGCCCCAGAGAACTTTCATAGCAGTTTGTCTGATCGTAGCTCAGAGGTCCCCAGGGCCCAGCACAGCGCAGTGCTTACCAAACGATAGGTCATCCACAAAGGTTTTCTGTTGTTGTGATAACCTCTACATCTTAACCTCTGAATGCAGGATCTACGTTCACTTGCCTCCTGCCCTCAAGAAACTCATGGTCTTGGGAGAAACAGATGCCCACTCATCTTTGTGTCACCCACCAGACCCAGCCAGACACCCAGACACCCAGCCGGGGCTCAGGCCATGTTTCTGAATGAAGACATACGTCCCCCGCACAAAGAACCTGCAGTGAAGGACACCGTGAAGACTAGATCGCACATGCACAGAGGCCAGTAAAGAAGAACTGAAGATGAACATCACCCTTTCTCCCTGCTGGCTGGCATTGCAGTGGATGGATACTAGACTGCATACCCGCTCAGGGATCTAATTATCTCTACAGGCAAAAATGTGCTTTTGTTTTTTGTTTTTTTTTACAACAAGAAAACTGAAGGCAGCTGATATGTTTGGAACACTGGGATGAAAACCTCAGCCCAATTCCAAGCCCCTTGGATCAACCCTTTGGAATCACACTTCCACAATGAGGAAAAGGCAGCCGACAATCAAATCGACAAGGCAGCATCCCAGGAAAGATGACAGAAGTGGCATCGACAGAGAAGTCCTCAAATCCAGTTCACCCTTGTCCCCCGGGGGGAGACTCCCCTGCGTGTCCTCAGTCTACCTCTCTGCTCCTTCCTTCCCCTCTCCTCCCCTTTTCTCACTAACCTGTATGCTATCTGGGACAAACTCACAATGAATTTTTTTTTTTCTCCTTTAATCATTAGGGCAAAATGAGTGGCACTGGAGCACTAAGAGCCCTGAATTAATAATATTGCTGCCATCCGTGATTTGAGCTTTCTCTCTCCTGGTGGCAGAAGCCAAACTATGAGGAGATATTTTCCAGCATTACATTTTTAGATTTGTGGGCAGGCTGAGTGATCTTCAGCCAGCATCTCAGCCCTCAAGCCTACATTCCAATGTCATTCTCTGACCACAGCATCATTCCTGGGCTCCCCCAAGTCATTGCTTTGGAGAAAATGAAGCACATTTTCAGAATTTAATTTAAGAACAACCCAGGCAACCTAAGGCTAACTGACAAGGCAGTGGGTCAAGTCCGCAGAAGGAAGGGCAGATATTGGCAATATGGATGTGGTCAACACCTCCCACCAAGGAGATCTTGTATGCCTACATCAAGAACTTCATCAAAAGCTGGAGTTCACAGGTCCAAGAAGCCTCAACTGCCCACATCTTGTGCTTTTTATTCCATTTAAAAGATAACAGAGCATTTGAATTAAAATATGTATGGGAGGACTAACCTACTTACCATTCAAGTATCAACTTGAATTGCATCTCTCACGGGAGCCTGGCAGAAGGCTTGTTCAAGCTAACACTCTTCCTTCAAAGCCTTTGCCATGATTGTTATTTGCTAACAGTTATTTGAGCAATCCTACATATTATGGAAAAATAAGTTCCATCAAGACAAGGATTGAGGCTGCCATGTTCATGACATCAATAGTACCTGGGAAATACTTGATGTACTTAATTCTTGCTTGCTGGCTCCATGGATTACTAGAACCTAGCAATCCAGCAACCTCCACCCTCCATGGTTAGAAATAAGGGAAGCCAGAGAAGTGTTTTTCATAAGCCCATACAGATGGTGAATCCATGATCAAATTTTCATTCCTTCTTCCTTTCTCTCAGACTTTAGGGTCTCAGATTATCTCCTGATACTAATTTATGGCTCCACCATCCTCCAGGTTAATCAGTTTCAAAGCCTAAGAAACATCACTGATTCTGTCTGCCTTGCCAATCTGCCTATTTCCAACTCACTGATGCTGCCTCTAAAGGCTTTCTTTCAGCCCTACCCCTCTCCTTCCCCTCAAATCACCCCCGTGTAGGACCTTCTTTCCACTCTCTTGGACCTTCCACTGGCCTTGACCTTCACTGTCTCTTTCAACCAAATCTCTTCATTTCTAGCTAGCAGATAACTCGTAGTACTTTCAGATCACTCCCTACTAGAAAAAACATTCATAAATTTCTCACACTGCAGTGAATAAAATGCAAATATCATACTTTAGAATACTCTTCAGTCCCCAGGTTGTCTCCAGCTTCCTTCCAGATGATCCGTCTATGCCCAGTTGAAATGCCATTTTCACACAGGAAGTCTTTGCTAAATCCATCTCCACATGAAAAAGCAACCAAATGCTGCCACCACATTTTCAAAAACTTTGTAAATGTTCAATTTTATAAATTCTAAAGCATCTCTTAAATTGTTCCTATTAGTCTGGAAAGATCTTCCAGTCATAATCTAGATCATATTGATTTTTGTTTACCACTGAATACCTAACACTATGTCTGGCACAGAGTAGCTTTTCGAAACTATTCCTGGAACTTAATCAAATTCATTCCTCCATTCATTCTTTCAAACATGTAGTCTCTGTTTACTGTCCCTGGTTCCACCCCAGGAATAATGACATAGAATAATTGTGTGACCTCAAGACATGTAACTTTCATACACCCATAGCTCCTTCATCTGCAAAACAAGCTGTGCTATGGACTAAATAAAATAATGCACGTAAAGCACTAATCCCAGAATCTGATGCATCTTACCCGCTTATTATTTAACAAGGCACTCTGTTCCACTGTGGAGCAGCTATGATTACTAAAACATTTCCCCCCAAATCTGAGTTAAAGCAGACCTCCCTATAACTCGTCTTCACCGACCAGAGCTTCTTTGCTTGTGGGCAACAAGAATGAAGCGACTCCAAAGAAGGCTCAGATACACTTTTAAAAACCTGATTCTCAGCCCCAGGCCTGGAGCGAAGAAAGGAAAACTGGGGTCAACTGAGGAGAGAAGCTGGATTTCATTAACTCCACGGGTTTCTGAAAGGGGCTAAGGTTCTGTAAGTTGGTGTTCATTTTCTACCTTAGGACTTTCACTCTGGGAGTCCAATATACTGCTTAAATTTCACTTATTTCCTTCAGCTGTAGGATTTGGGCAAGAAAGGAAAATTCTGCACGATGACTTCACCTTTGGCAGTCGTTTGCCCTTGGCCAAATTAGTTTGCAATTACTCAAGAATGTCAGGAGCTTCCAAATTAACTTAGGCCGTCTGATGCTGAGTAGGCTCCTTGGGGTGGATCATGTCCATGACTCGAGTCTTGGGGCGTGAGATGGACCCAGCTGTGCTGAGGAGGTCTGCGTCCAGTGCCCTCACTTCCCCCAGCACCTGGTTCAACTCCTGCCAGGAACCATGACCCTTCAGGACTTGTTTTCGTTCCTCTGGCTTCCCACTCCTTCTTCCGCTGGACTTTCCACCTCTGGCCTAATTATTTTTTTAATAAATGGCCTTCAACTGACAGAAGGTTCCTTTCTTTAAGACAGTGGTTTCTCCCTTTCATCAACATGCTGGATAGTTGTTCTGTTGTGCTCTGCTTGTGCGTGCCAGGTCACTTCAGTCGTGTCCAACTCTTTGTGACCCCGCGGACTGCAGCCTGCCAGGCTCCTCTGTCCATAGACTTCTCCAGGCAAGAATGCTGGAGGGGGTTGTCATCACCCACTCTGGGGGGACTTCCCAACCTGGGGATCAAACCTGTGTCTCTTACGTCTCCTACATTGGCAGGCGGGTTCAGGCAGCTTCTTTATCACTAGAGCCACCAGTTTGTACAAACCAAGTTGTGCAGAAACTTCCACACCTCCACACAGGTATGAGGGCTGGTGATGCGGCAAGCTTATTTTCAGAAATCTGAAACCATGTCTGGAACATTCAAGAAGAGTCTGTAACTCTCCAAGGCTTGGTAATGGTTTATTGTCAACTACCTTCAGAATAATCTGTAATTCTCTTCAACTCAAGCACATAGGGAGAATGAATTATGTAGTATTTTTACAAAATTCATTGAGTATCTACTCTAACCCACAGCCTGGCAGCTTGGACTCCTAACTGACCTCTGTTTCCACTTTTGTCCTTCATAATCTATTCTGTATTAGACCCCAGAGTGATTTTTTTTCATATAATCATAATATCTTATGCCTTGTTTAAAAATGTTCCATGACTTCAACCATATTCCAAATGAAACCTTGGTCATCCAAGCTCTAAACACCTTGGTTCCTTAAGTTTCTCTGCTCCCCCACAACCTGCCCTCCTAAGTTCCTCAAGTGTGTGGAGTCTGTCCTGGCTATGGGCCTGCAATTTTTGCACTTCCTCTTTCTTCCATCTGGACTCTTCTTCCCAAGCTTCTAGATATATGTCTCAGTCACATATTTTTGCTCTCACCTTGCATTTAGCTTTCTCAAAGAACCAGAAAATAGAAACTCCTTCCTCAACCTGCAAAGCTGCTCTTTAAATAATTCAGCATATTTTCTTCACATCAGCCTTCTTGGGATGGTCGTGATTTATGTCGTTGATGGCACCAATTCTACATAAATAAAGAGGCTAATGAGAGGCAACAAATATGACTGGCTGCACTGACCACTGTGGGAGGAAATATACCAATCCTGTAGTCATTAGACAAATGTGAATCATACGTAAAAGTCAGCAACATAGCAGTCACGGAGCCCCACCGCCAGAGAGGAGGATTAAAAAGAGGAAATACTCCCTTCTTTTGAGCAGCGTCTCGCTCACTTTGTAAGAAGGAACGCTTACCCACGATGGAGCTTCTCACTGCCACTGGAAGAGCCAAGTTTGATGGGATTGTGACAACAAATTGTTTCTTTAATATTCCAATTTCCTTCTAGGATTGAATTACCAGCCTACTTCATACTACTTAGATGTCACAAGAGAAATAAAACTAATCAGAAGAGGAATTTCTTCTTGATCACCGTCCACAGTTCCTTCCCTCAGCAGCAGACTCTTTTTTTTCATTTTGGTTTTTATTTATTTGTTTTGGTCCCATGAGGACAGACTGTCTCAAGAGGCTTTATAACACTGAGAACTATGATTCAAAAAGAAATCTGAGGGACTTTCATGGCAGTCCAGTGGTTGAGACTCCAAGCTTCCAGTGTAGGTGGCAGGAGTTCAATCCCCGGTTGGGGAGCTAAGATCTTGCATGTGTCTTGTTAGGACTTCTTCTTTGTCTTTGGACATGGGGTACCTCTTTTGGTGGGTTCCAGTGTCCTCCTGTTGATGGTTGTTCAGTAGCAAGTTGCAATTTTGGTGTTCTCAAGGAGATAAGCACACATCCTTCTACTCCATCATCTTGAACTGGACGTCAAAGGGAGAGTCTTGATACAGAAACTCCTCTCAGTGTTGAATGAATAAGCCTGTGGTTTGTGAAGTTAGTGAGGGTGTGTCCAAGTGTCACAAGGGTTAGAAGCTGAAAAGACAATAATAAAAGTAAAAAAAAAAAATAGCAGCAATATTAGTCAATCCTAACATTAAGCGAGAGCTTATTGTCTGCCAGAAGAGCATCTAAGCCTGTTATAAATGTTATTTCACTTCAATCCCATATCTGTGGCTCGAAGATGCTGATCTTATCTGTTTTATGGGAGAAAAAAAATGAGGCACAAAGAGATGAAATAAAATAGCATAGGGTCATTCGGGCCATTAGTGGAGTGTCAGAATTTGAACACAAGAAATCTGAGTTCCACACCTCCATCTTAATTACTTACTGCTCATCCGTGTGCCAGAGGGACTTAGGGGTCAGGATATCACAAACAGTGCTGACAACACCCACGAACTCAAACTCCAAGTCCCAGAGGGACAGGATCTGCAGAAGTGTCCACGTAAGGCGTCTGCCAACATGTTGAAATCATGAGAGATGGTGATGAGTCCACTCAACCCTGCTCCTGGAAAGTTCTGGGAATTCTTGCAATGTCTCTCCCTCTCTTCCACTGGGCAGATGTTTTGTATATAACCCTGTGTATGCCATTTCAACACACTTCCCACCATCAATTTCTTCTCTTTCATCATGTAGTCAATGATCATTCTGAATCTCAGTTCTAATCACATTGACCCTAGTACCTCCATTACCTACTGAACCACCAGATTTCCCTGCCATAGTCTCCTGTTTAGCCCAAAGGGCTGGAGAAATTTCCCCAGCATCTTGGTTGGTTTCTGACTCCATGAACAGTGCAGGCTGGTTGCTGTTCTCAGTACAACTGAGCAGAAGCACTCACTCACTCAGTGTGCTCCCTGTTAAAGTATCCCAGTGATTTTCGCTCCTATGTCATAGGCAGCTTGGGCTGCTAAAACAGAACATATTTAATGTTTTATTTAAGATTATTTAAGTCTATTTAAGACTGGGTTGCTTAAACAATTGACACTTATTTCCCACAGTTCTGAAGGCTAGAAGTCTGAGATCAGGGTGCCAGCATGGTTGGGTGCTTGGTGAGGGCTCTCCTCCTAGTTGACAGACCACCCAGCCTCTCACTGTGTAAGGAAAAGGCATCCCACTCCTTTCGCTTCGTTTAAGAATATTAACCCCATTCGTGGCGGCTCCACTTTCATGATCCAGTTACCTTACAAAAGCCATGCTTCCAAATACCATCACATTGCAGATTTGGGCTCCAGCACATGAATATGGGAGGGGACACAAACATTTAGCTCATAACACCCCAAGCACCGTGATCTCAGTACAGCGCATCCTGAGTTTGGGCACACTTTCCCCTGAAGCAATGGCAAGCAAGATGGCAGGGACTATGCCAAAGTAACTCCAGATGCAACAGTGAGCTCCCATTTCACTAAGGCAAGAACAGGAGTAACCACATTCCCTCCACACTCACCTCACTCACTGTTTTCCAGCCACATCACTCATCCTACAGTTCTTCAAATATACGAAGCTTCCCATCTCAAGCCCTTGCCAATTTCATCGGTCTGTGATGCTCCCCCTCCATTTATACACAGAGATAAAACTTTCATTTAAATAATCTTTCCTTTAAGCCTCAGCTTAAATCTTCAGTCTACAGAGGGGGTGTCTATGGCTGGTTTTTTTTTTTTTATTAAAGTAACCTCCTTTCCTAATTCATTCCTATTTCACCCCTTACTTCCTTCCTTCCTGGCATGTACCACGATCTCTGGTTCTTCTATTCATTTCTTTATTTTCTGACTTCTTGTTGGTCTTTCCAGAAAAGATATAAATGTAACAAGGTCAAGAATTTTGTCTAGGAGAAGGAGGGGTGGGGTGGGATGAATTGAGAGACTGGTGTTGACATATATACACTATTGAAGCTATGTATAAAATAGATGACTAATGAGAGCCTATTGTATAGCTCAGGGAACTCTACTCAATGGTCTATGTGTATTTGTGTGTTAGTCCTTCAGTTGTGTCTGACTCTTTGTGACCACACAGATATAGCCCACCAGGCTCCTCTGTCCATGGAATTCTCCAGGAAAGAATACTGGAGTGGGTAGCCGTTCCCTTCTCCAGGGGATCTTCCTGACCCAGGGGTTGAACCCAGATCTCCTGCACTGCAGGTGGATTCTTTATCATCTGAGCCACCAGGGAAGCCCACTCAATGATCTGTGGTGACCTAAATGGAGAGGAAATCCAAAAAAGAGGGGCTATATGTGTATATATAGCTGATTCACTTTGTTGTACAGCAGAAACTAACACAACATTGTAAAGCAACTATACTCCAGTAAAAATTAATTTTTAAAAATTATGGTCAAAATAAAACAAAAAAGGAATACAATTGTGTCTATCTTGTTCACCATTCCGGACACATACTGGCAGTTCAATGAATATTTGTTGAATGATTGAATAAAATAATTACACAATATATAATCATAAGGAAAAGGAAGGGAGTCACAAAATAAATACATCAAATCTTTTACTCATACATAATGTTACAACCAGGAAATAATCATCTCATTTAATTTTGTAACAATATCAGATTTCAACATGAGCTCCCTGATTTGTTATTTTGCCACTAAAACAAACAGGTCCTCCTCTTTCTCCTGGACTATGATTTACCATGATACTTATTCTATTGCCTCTGAATAATAAATCTCATTTCTCCCAATGGAACCCAGTTCTTGGAGATTAAAAGTTGACATCCTTATGAGACATCAACAAAGAAAAGACAACTTGAAGAAGCAGATGTGGCTATTTTAGAAGAAAAAAAAGAAGTCTACATTCTGTTTTGACTTTGCAAGTCTCAAAGAATTCTTTCATGACAATGCATGGAGAACTACTTCATGAAAATAAATAGCCACAGTGGAATATGGATTTAATTGCCAGAATTGCTGCATTAGCTAAAATAAAACAGCTGTGATCACATTCTGGGATAAAAACCATTGTTCAACAAAGACTTCTATTAAAGATCACCCCAGTGATGAGTCTGGCTTTCTAAAATTAGGCATACCCCTTCCTGGACCACCCATTGTCCTTAGGGTAACAGTGATTCCAATTTGGGGGGCATCTGGGTTGGAGAAATGTTGTCTGTACCATAGGGCACAGGACTGCTTGATAGATTTTTCTCTTTTCCACCAAATACACAGCTCAAATTACTCAAAATTACCCAGCAAAACAAATTCCTTTCATAGTTTCATAATCCCAAGACACAGGAAAGGTGTTGGGCTGGCAGCAGGGGTTTTAGAGTTCCAATTCACTAAAAGATGAAACTAGAAGCAAACTTTGTTCCGGTTCTTCCCAAAGAATCCTGGTGAACAGACCACGGTCCCTGAAAAAAGAAAGTCTCTGAGGTGGTGGGTGGGTGGGTTTTGATATTTCTCGGGCCATAGAGCTTTTCCACGGAAAATTTCTAAATGTATCGACACAAAGTTTGAAGCCTTGCCTCCAGAAGTTCTGTGTACACCCTAAAATTATCCATGAACCACAAACTCAGAACTCTTATTCCAATTTCAGAAGTAGGGCTTGATATGGGGAAAGCCAAGAATTCAAATGTTTTTTTCACCAACCACCATCGTCTATCAACTTTAAATAACTGCCACACTCCAGTCCCACCTCTAACCCATCTGCAGACCTCGAAACCTGCGATTAGTATCAAGGGAAAGTTTGATGGAAAAGAAAGCCTAGAGGGCAATTAAAGTGAAAGTCACTCAGTCATGTCCAATTCTTTGTGACCCCATGGACTAGACAGTCCATGGAATTTTCCAGGCCAGAATACTCGAGGGGGTAGCCTTTCCTTTCTCCAGGGGATCTTCCCAACCCAGGAATCGAACCAGGGTCTCCTGCATTGCAGGCGGATTCTTTACCAGCTGAGCTATCAGGGAAGCCGAAGTACCAGAGGCACCACTCCTTTCTTCTCATCTATACCCCCTCTCAGGGAAACTTGCAGAGAAAAGATGGAATGAGAGGTTCCGGGTGACCCAGGGCCTGAGAGTTGCCCGATGACTAATTATCAACCGATCGGTAGCCGTATTTCATCTGCATAGTCCCTGTTGCCAGAGTGAAACATATTCATGACTGTGACAGCAGGGGATAAGGTCAGAGGGCCAGTATCTTTCCTAGCCTTCTCTGCCCATCCTTCCGGATCCTCCTTCTCTAGAACGTCTCCCTGATGATTTTAGCCCTAATTCCCACAAACGATCTCTTTCCTTTTTGGGTTCCTATTTCACCCGGTGAACTATTAATACAGAGATAATTCCCCTTCTTGTTCTCTTACTGCCTCCTGAGTACCAGTTCTTTGAGAATATGAGTATGCGTGAAACGCCTCTTCATCCCACAGAATACACAATCCGTCAGAAGCACACAGCAGCACCTGCTACGCTGGCCTGCCCCCAGAGCAGTCAGTGTCTAGTCCCCTCTTTCCTGAATTCTTTCCTAGTAACCGAATCTCAGTTTCCCTTGAGAAAACTATCCTCCTCCAGCCTAAATCCATTTGTTTCAGAGAGCCTAACTTCATCCCCTGATTCCAGATGTGGACCCATGATCTAGGTTAGACCAATCAGCATAAGCCATTTTCCCGGCGCAAATGATTGGTTTCTGATTGTCACGTGATCCAAGCTGGGCCAATGAGATCTAGCCCTGAAACTCGAGCAAGAATTACCAAGGAAGTGAGTGGTCTCTTTCTGGGCAGACTGTCGGGGCTAGTGAGCTGGCCTCCTGTCAGGTGACCTGAGAATTGCTCAGGCCCCTGGCTTCCCTGAGCTAGTGACAGGCGTCCTGTCATCACCAGGGGAAGATCTGCTCAAGAAGAAGCAACGCAGTTGCAAGCGGGGTCTGAGAGATACAGAACCAGTGACTGAGTCCTAGGGACCTGGGTCCTCGGTTATTAAAGCCTACTAAGTACCTTTTTTGCAGAAGGTCAGCTGCTTAACTTCCGTCTTTGGCAATGAACACTGATATGGTCATTAAGCAATGCCCTTTGGAACTGGACAAATGAACTTGGATTCCCAGCTCTGCCACTTACAAAGGATGTGGCCTTGGGCACTTTACTTAGGAATCTCTCAACTGAGGAAGACCACAGTAAAACAATGTGCATTGTTCCTGGAGAATTAGTTTTACGTAGATGATGGACTGAAGGGTGGAGAGACAGAGGCAGGATAACATTAGCCAGTTCCATCGAAAGCAGCTGAAGCTTTAGACTAAGGCAGGATCACAGGAGACACAGACCAGAGGACACACTGCAAAAACTGCGACATATTGGCAAATTCAATGTGGGATGCAGGAAAAACAAAGAAGTCAAATTTCCTGGAAACTAGCTCAATTATTTTTAGTATGAAACATTAAAATAAAAACAGACCTGCAACCTGCTAGACAGGTGAGGGGGCTGCTCTTAAATTCTAGGCTATCTAGATGAGTTATCTTTAATAACACAGATAGCTTTGGCGTTATATCCGTAGCTTCCTTCTTCCTCGTGAAGAAGTTGAGTGGCTTCTCGCTTCTAGGCAATAGAAGGAGATCTTTCTAGCAGGTGAAGCTTTCATTGCTGTGATTTAAAGTTGTGTTTCCCAAGATATTAGAGGGTCTTCTGGTGGTAGGCAGGTGGTTTTAGGTGGATTGTAGGATGACTGTGCACAGACAAGACATGAAATAATTCTGAATCCTGTTGGGGGAAAGCTGTTCCCTTTCAGGCCTCTTGATTATTTTGTCAAGGAAAAGACAAATCTCATAGGGGGCCTAAAACGTCTTTAACACCTCTTTCTAGCACTTGCTAATCCTCTTGCTTAATAGGGAACAGGTCTCAAGCTTAAAATTTTGAGAAGGGCTGAGTATCCATCTAAGTAATATCATTGTCTGCTAAATTTATCTTGACACATGCTTTCTATCAATGGCAAGTTGAACTTATTTTCCACTTATAATAGCTATATGTCTCTTTTTTAGATAAATTTATTTTATTTTAAAAAGTTGATCCCATAAAAGCAGCTAAAGAAACGTGGCACACAGCCATGGCAAGAATTGGAAGAGCATCTACAAAAAAAGAAGTAATAATAACTGTCCGGGTCCAGGGGTTCTGAAACTTCATTCATCAGCGGTGGGACTTCTGGAACTCTGACAGATGTCATCTTAGGAGGTACATACCTGGAGCAGCACTGAACGCGCGACTTGCTGCTGAAAGCCTGCAGTATGTCTTAAATGCGTCTATTCTTTGGACAGGCACCAGCGCCGAGCCCAGCCCTTCTCTGTGCGAAGCACCCCTGCAAATCCTTGGGAGGCCAGCACGATCTCCTAAGCAACTTCTGATTCTAAACAGTCCGGGAGTTTGGTTCACTCGTTATGAATAAGCACTCTCAGTGTGGAAACACTGGGGCTTCTCCCAGACGCGCTGCGCTCGGCTGCCCGCGCCTCGGCCGGGTGTATCAGCCCTTCCCGGACGCCCGCCGTGCTTCTGCGCGGCATCAGCTCAAAGGAGAACTCCGGACTCGCACACCAAACCTTCTGGCCTGGCGGTGTTTGATTTCGAGAGCGACTTTTGTTTACTGAGGAGTCACGACAGAAACACTTCTGGCTGAGCTGAGGAGCTCTAACGCTACTAAACTTCTCCCCCTAGCGGACCTTTCATTAAAATGTAAATCATTCAGACGTGGAGGTCCAAAGACCATTGAACAGGAAACTTTTAAATTTCAGAGTCAAAAATGACATTAAAAAACCAAAAAAAAAAAAAAAGGAAAAGAAGTTGCCAACCCTGTTCAGTTCGTGCCCTGTGTATTACTTTTTTTTTTGCCAACTAAAATGATTAGAAAATATATATCATTTGACATCACTTGAAACTCACAAAAGTTTGATGTTTTAACACCAAAAAGTGGAAGGACTTTACTCTCGAAGTAAAGGCCAGCACCAAGGTTTTCTCCATGGACAAGGTGGATGGCTTCCAATGCTGGGTTAAGAGGTCTTTCTCCTTCTGTGGTGCATTAAAAATAAACGAAATAGACATGAATGGACTCAATGGACATGAATTTGAGCAAACTCCAGGAGATAGTGGAAGACAGAGGAGCCTGGCATGCTACAGTTCATGGGGTCACAAAGAATTGGACATGCCTTAGCTACTGAACAACAACGTCATAAATATAGTCAATTGATCTTCATAAAGAACAAAGGCAATACCATGGAGGAAAAGCAGGCTTTGCAACAAATGGTATTGGAAAACTGGATAGTCTAAGACAAAAAGAGAAGAAACAAATCTAGACCTTTCACAAAAATCAATTCAAAATGGATCATAAAGCTAAATGTAAAGCACAGAATTATAAGATTCCTGGAAGATAACATAGAAGAAAATCGAGATGACTTTGGGTATGGTGATGACAGATACAACACCAAAAGCATGATCAATGCAATAAACAATCGATAATTCGGTCTTGATTAAAATTAAAAACCTCTGCTCTGTAAAAGACACTAGAGAGAATGAGGACACAACCCACAGCCTGGGAGAAGATATTTGCAAAAGACACAACTGATGAAGGACTGCCATCCAAATACACAAAGGACTCCTAAAACTCAGCAGTAAGAGAAGGAAGAAGCTGACTTTAAAAAGGGCAAAAGAACCGAGTGGATGCCTCACCAAAGAAGACACACACATGGCAAATAACTATATGAAAAGATGCTCCACAGTTCCTCAAAAAACTAAAAGTAGAACTACCATGTGATCCAGCAATCCCACTCCTGGGAATTTATCCAGACAAAACTATAATTCAAAAAGATACATGCCCTCCAGTGTTTACAGCACCACTATTCACAACAGTCAAGACATGGAAACAATATAAATATCCATGGACAGATAAATGGATAAGGAAAAAGGGGCACATATATGCAATGGAATGCTACTCAGCCATAAAAAGAATGAAATAACATTTGCAACAACATGGATGGGCCCAGCGATTACCCTACTAAGTGAAGGAAGTTAGAGCAGGACAAATACATGATATCACTTATGTGTGAGTTACAAATATGATACAAATGAATCTATCCACAAAACAGAAACAGACTCACAGACATAGAGAACAGACTTGGGGTTGCCAAGGGGAGGAGGCTGGGGGAGGGTCAGATTGGGGGTTTGGGATTAACAGATGCAAACTATTATACACAGAATAGATAAACAGTAAGGTCCTACTCTATTGCACAGAGAACTATATTCAGTATCCTGTACCAAAGCATAATGGAAAGGAGTTTTAAAAAGAGATGCTCCATATAATGTTATTAAGGAGCTGCAAATAAAACCAAGGACATGCCGCAACATACCTATTAGAATGTCAAAATCCAGAACACTGACAACACCACGCACTGGTGCGACAGGAACTCTCATTCATTGCTGGCAGGAATGCAAAGCAGGAAGGCACATTAGATGACAGTTTGCTAGTTTCTTACAAAACTAAACATATTCTGACCGTGTGATACAGCCATCATGCTCCTTGGTATTTATCCCAAAGGGCTGAAGGTGTATATCCACACAAAAGCCTGCTCACTGATGTTTACGACAAATTTGTTCATAATTGTAAGCAACCAAGATGTCCTAACAATGAAATATTATTCAGTACTAAAAAGAAATGAGCTATCAAGCCATGAAAAGACACAGAGGACACTTCAGTGCACGTTACTGAGTGAAAGGAGTGAGTCAGGAAAGGTCACACCGAGTGACTCAACTATATGATATTATCAAAAAAGGCAAAACTAAGGAGGGGGGTCGGAGAAGGCAATGGCACGCCACTCCAGTACTCTTGCCTAGAAAATCTCATGGACAGAGGAGCCTGGTGGGCTGCAGTCCATGGGGTCGCTACTAGATGGACACGACTGAGCGACTTCACTTTCACTTTTCACTTTCACATTGGAGAAGGAAATGGCAACCCACTCCAGTGTTCTTGCCTGGAGAATCCCAGGGACAGCGGAGCCTGGTCGGCTGCCATCTATGGGGTCGCACAGAGTCGGACACGACTGAAGTGACTTAGCAGCAGCAGCAGCAAGGAGGGGGTAAAAGGATCAGGGGCTGTGGGGTGGGGGCAATGAATAGGCAGAGAAGATCTTTACTGCCGTGAAACGCTTCTGTGTGACGCTATAATGATGGATACGTGACATTATACATTTATCCAAACCCACAGAATGTACACCGCCAGGAGTGAGCCCGAAGGCAAACAACGGACTTTGCATGGCAGTGATGTGTCAGTGTGGGCTCACTGACTGTAAGACACGGGCCACGCTGGTGGGGATGAGACCCGACAGTACAGCTCAGGGAACTCTGCTCACTGCTCTGTGGTGAACTACATGGAGGGAGATCTGAAAAGGAGGGGGTATGTGTACATGTATAGCTGATTTATCTTGCTGTAAGTAGAAACTAACACAGCATTATAGAGCAACTATACTTCAATAAAATTTTAAGCTGATTTATTTAATGGGAATTTTAAAAGTGTGAGACAACTTTCTAAATTATAAATTTTGTGAACTCTAAATTCAGGTCAAGGATTTCCAGAAATTTAGCATCTGATTTGAGATGTACTTGGATGTGTGAAAATACACACTAGTTTGGAAGACTCAGTATGAAAAAAATAATGTACATTATCTATGAATCATTTTAAGTGAGTATATGTTGAAATAATGATAGTTTAGAACAAATATACAGTAACAATTGGTTTCTAAAATTAATAAGATTATGAAATTAATAGGCTAATTTCACATGTTTTATTTTCTAGTGTGATTCCTAGAAAGTCTAATTTATATATATGTGATATGCATTATATATCTATTGGACTGAGCTGTTCTAGACTATAAGGAAAGTCCTGGAAACTGGAACCAATTATTTAATTATTTTATGTTCACTTCCCAACATAGTACATGGTAAATAATAGGTGTTGAAGAATTATTTATTTGATATTTGACTAAATGAATGATCCATATCTGACAAGGCTGAGTGAGAGTAGGGCTATTTGTTCTATATTTTCTAGCTCTGTGCTAATTTTTTCCATTGACTAGCATAGGGCTTTGAAAATAATGGTAATAATAATTACAACTATTATTTTCATTCACCTACTATGTACACTTTTAACCTACTGGAAATTTGTTGCAAAATTTAGAATGTATGGGAAGTAATTTGTCCAAAGTCATGTTACTAACAGTCAGAACTCAGCAAATGCTTGCTAATGAATCACCGAATGGATGAACAAACAAACTTGCAACGCCCAAGAAGAATGAGCATAAAACTTTCTAGGCCTCTGTTGCTTTGAATGTGAATATGAATCCTTTCATTTTTATCTGACTTGAGATTGCTTGTCCCAGCTTAGAAAGACTCGTAAGAGATTGTCAAGTATGAAACCCTGGAACAGGAACAAGAAAAACACTCTACTGACAAGAAAGTAACTTGCTCAGGTTACAACAATAAATTAGATTTGGAAACTGAAGACACAGCTGCCTTCAGGAGCCTAAGAGAGAGAAGGTCCTGGCTGTGGCTCCCTCCTCATCTGTCATTTGGCCAAAGATCCTCCAAAAGCACCATGAAACCTGATTAATTAGAAATAGATGAACCTCCACGTTCTCAGGTCCTACGACATTTCAGGCCGACAAGCCAACCTTCCAAGCTGAAGGAGACACACTATGCATTTGGCCACATGCTTCGCTCTCAACTTTTAAACCCATGTGTCTATTTTAATGGCAATTTAATCCAGATGGTCCCAATTATTTGCATTAGATTCATCAGAAGCAATTTTGGAAAGATGCTTCAATCTAGTAACTTCCTCAGGGCTGTCTCTAGACCTAAACCCCTCCTCCACAGTTCCTCCAGCAGTCTGTTGGGTGGTATTTGTATTAACTCAAGACCACGCATGGAGAAGGCAATGGCAAGCCACTCCAGTACTCTTGCCTAGAAAAATCCCATGAACAGAGGAGCCTGGTGGGCTACAGTCCATGGGGTCGCTACTAGTTGGACAAGACTGAGCGACTTCACTTTCACTTTTCACTTTCACACACTGGAGAAGGAAATGGCAACCCACTCCAGTGTTCTTGCCTGGAGAATCCCAGGGACTGGGGAGCCTGGTGGGCTTCTGTCTTTGGGGTCACAGAGAGTCGGACACAACTGAAGTGACTTAGCAGCAGCAGCATCAAGACCACGCAGAGATAAAGAGCAGGGACTCTGGAAGCCAGACTGCCTAGGTTCAATTATAGAAGCCTCACTGGGTGCCAGGCATGGTTATAACCATTAGCTATTATTTCAATTACATTTAGGAGCAAGTGACAAAAAGCCAACATTGGAAGGGCCTGTGAATGATAGTTTACTTCTCTTTCACATAAACACAGTTGGTTCAGTCCTGGGAGGATTACCCCTTCTCACCAAAACCCCAGTGCCTTCTATCTTGTTGACCAGCAACGTCAGGACACAATTCTCACCTTCTGATCCAAGACAGGGAGCCCAGTTCCAGCCAATTTGCCCACATTCCAGTCGGAAGGAAGGATGAAAGAGGAGAAAAACCACACTCTTCCTTTAAGGATGCTTTCTAGAAGTTGTACACATTACATTTGCTGCATCCCATTGAACAAAATTTAGCTTTGTGGTCATGTATCTTTTAAAGGAGACTGGGAAGTGTAGCTCTTTATTCTGTTATTCTTTATCTATTATTGTTCCAGAAAAAATGAAGGACAGATATTGGGGTACGGTTAGATGTCTCTGTGACAGAGTGCAAGATCATAAATGCCATCTCACGTGCACCCCAATGTTCACAACAGCCAAGACAAGGAATCAACGTAAATGGCCATCAACAGAAGAACGGATAAAGAAGATGTGGTGTATATACACAGTGGAGCATTACTCAGCCAAAAAGAGAATGAAATCATGCCGTTTGCAGCTACGTGGATGGATCTAGAGATGATCAGGCTGAGCAAAGTAAGTCAGAAAGACAAATACCATATGGTATCACTTGTATGTGAGACCTAAAATATGACACAAATGAACAGAAACAGACTCACAGACATAGAAAACAGACTTCCGGTTACCAAGGGGAGGGGGAAGGGTTTGGGTTGGGAACTTGTGACTAGCAGATGCAAACTATTGTATATAGAATGGAAAAAAAAACAAGGTCCCACCGTACAGCACAGGGAACTATACTCAACATTTTATAATAAACCACAATGGAAAAGAATATGAAAAAATATAGGGGGGTGTATAACTGAATCGCCTTGCTGTACACCAGCAACTAACCCAACGTTGTAAGTCAACTAAACCCAACTGGATCTAGAATGCAAACCAAATGGAGGAGATCTTTGGGTAATGGAATGTGGTTTGAGAAAACTGCATTTTAACCCAGGACTTGGCCATCTCCACATTGTTTGCTTCTAAATCCCATAAATATAAGCTGGATAAAACACTACATAAATGTTTATTCTAATTATTGTACAAAAGTGACCACAAATCTCTTTTTTCCACTCTCACCTGAATTATATCCAGGGAAGGCTTCAGAATGCTTGTGGATTCAGAAAAAAGAGATCTAGTGACTTGTAACACTGCTTCAGTTTAAAAGGAAGGTCCCTCAAGCACCCACCAGCCATCACACTCCTGAGCCACTCTCTTAGCCCTTGGCCTTCCGTCATAACTGAGGAGGTGACGGCACCCCAGCAGGCTCAGGGTGCCCATCCTGAAACTGACCACAGGGGTTCACGTTAGACAAGGTATCTTCCCTTTCTGTCATTGACAACACATACACCAATAACAGGAAACATATTTTGGGCCGGTGAGTTAGCTTTCTGGTCAGGCTTGAAGACCACAGCAGGTCCTTTGAAAGCTTCCCCATTAACCACACTCTCCTTCTGAACAGAAATGTATTTCCCAGCTTTGAGGTCAGGTTTGGGACTGGCTTAAACCAACCAAATGTATGCAACCCTGTGTCAACAATAATCACTCCAGAGTTGGGCATGTGGTTGAACGAGATGTGAAGGCAGAGGTGGGGGGCTTGGAGAAAGAAGCGTCAGTTGCCGTTGGCCATGGCACTGGGTTCACAAGGAATATCCGGCCTTAGAATGAAGACAGCAGGCTAACAGCCTATATGAAACTACAGTGGCAGGATGAAAGTTGGTCTGTCAAGACGTTACTGAGTCAGTGGCTTGAAACTTATCTAAAGCCCACATTCATACAGACTCTGAGATTCACAAGTTGGTAAACTCTGTTTATGGTTTAGTTCTCCTGAGTGGGGGGTCTCTGCTACGCAGTAGTCTAATGGACATTGGGTCATTAAATGAAAACCTGGGGGTACTTCAATTCAGTTCAGTCACTCAGTCGTGTCCGACTCTTTGCGACCCCATGAATCACAGCACACCAGGCCTCCCTGTCCATCACCAACTGCCAGAGTTCATTCAAACTCACCTCCATCGAGTCGGTGATGCCATCCAGCCATCTCATTCTCTCTCGTCCCCTTCTCCTCCCGCCCCCAATCCCTCCCAGCATCAGAGTCTTTTCCACTGAGTCAACTCATTGCATGAGGTGGCCAAAGTATTGAAGTTTCAGCTTTAGCATCAGTCCTTCCAATGAACACCCAGGACTGATCTCCTTTAGGATGGACTGGTTGGATCTCTTTGCAGTCCAAGGGACTCTCAAGAGTCTTCTCCAACACCACAGTTCAAAAGCATCAATTCTTTGGCGATCAGCTTTCTTCACAGTCCAACTCTCACATCCACACATGACCACTGGAAAAACCATAGCCTTGACTAGATGGACCTTGGTTGGCAAAGTAATGTCTCTGCTTTTTAATATATTATCTAGGTTGGTCATAACTTTCCTTCCAAGGAGTAAGCGTCTTTTAATTTCCTGGCTGCAATCAGCATCCGCAGTGATTTTGGACCCAAAGAAAATAAAGTCTGACACTGTTTTTGCTGTTTCCCCATCTATTTGCCATGAAGTGATGGGACCAGATGCCATGATCTTAGTTTTCTGAATGTTGAGCTTCAAGCCAACTTTTTCACTCTCCTCTTTCACTTTCATCAAGAGGCATTTTAGTTCCTCTTCACTTTCTGCCATAAGGGTGGTATCATCTGCGTATCTGAGGTTATTGATATTTCTCCCAGCAATCTTGATTCCAGCTTGTGCTTCTTCCAGCCCAGCGTTCCTCATGATGTACTCTGCATATAAGTTAAATAAGCAGGGTGACAATATACAGCCCTGACGTACTCCTTCTGTTGTTCCATGTCCAGTTCTAACTGTTGCTTCCTTACCTGCATACAGGTTTCTCAAGGGGGTACTTAACACAAGGCAAATTAATCAGGAAGCTATAGCCAGACATTTGTCATATCAACTATACCAAGACTGGAGTCCTGGTCTACCATTTCCGCTCTCATGTGAGCACAGGCAAATTATTTGAAGAAAATGTGGAGTCCTGCCCCAGGGCTATAGAAAGGAGGGCTTGTTCCAAGGTCACAGAAGTGGAACCCACAACAAAGGTCACCTCTGAAGCTGATTAAGCTCCTTTGTAACTGTTGCCAAAGGCCCCCCGATCATCACTAGGAGGCTTCCTGACCCCAAATTAGGCAAAGATGCCCAACCCAGCAGTCACCCTTTCACACCCTAACTAATCACCTGATGCCAACATTGTAGCGGAATTTTCTTTGTCTTGAGGCTATAAAAACCGGCTACTAAACCACGAAAAGTGTCAGCTCTCCCTTGAGACGGCCTGGTGTTCTCACAGTGTCCCGCTGGCTCTCGCTGGTCTGTGGGGTGGCCCGCTATGCTCACAGTGGGCTCATTATCTCTGCTCTTTGTTCTCAACTCACTGCCTTCTGAGGTGCCCTGTGTCTGGAAATTCTTTTCCAACCCATGCTTGGACCACCTTAACAGAAAACATGAAACTGTTTCTTAATCAGGAAATCAGGAATAACTATATTGATGTTAGGGCTTCCCAGGTGGCGCTAGTGGTAAAGCTCCAATGCTGGAGAGGCAAGAGACGAGGGTTCAATCCCTGGGTCGGGAAGATCTCCTGGAGGAGGAAATGGCAACCCACTCCAGTGTTCTTGCCTGAAGAATCCCATGGACTAAGGAGCCTGGCGAGCTACAGTCCATGGGGTCACAAAGAGTTGAACTTGACTGAGCAACTGAACACACACATATAACTGATCTCTTGGGGCTGTTGCGTGTATAATGCCATGCAACCTAAATGAACTTGCCCGGGACCAAGCCTGCTTCCTAAACAGAGAAGTCAATAAAGACATAACACCATCACAGATAAAGGGGAAACTAAGACTTCTGCTTACTGAAAAAGAAGTTGTGCATGAAAAGTCTTTCTAACATAAACTCAAAGGTATGAAGGTGGATGGAGCCTGGATGGACAACAATGGTAGACCCTTTGCAAGACATGACATGGTTGACAGGGAGCCCAGACATTTCTCAAGTAAAGTTTACATATAGTTAAAAGAAAACAAAACCCTTTTATGGCCTAGTTCTGTCAGTTTTAACAAATGCATGCAGTTGTATAACCATATGTCATACTCGGGGCATGGAACTGCTCCATCATCACCCCCCAAATTCCCTCATGCTCCTCTGAAATCAACTCCTTCCTGCATCCTCAACTCCCACTCCCAAGAGATCAAAACAAACCACTGATCTGTTTTCTGCTCCTACAATTTAACCTTTTCCAGGATGTCACATAAAAGGAATCACGAGTTATGCCATCTTGTGAGTCTGACTTCTTTGGCTTAGTAGAGCAGGTTGGAGATTGATCTGTGTTGGGATTAAATCCTTTGTTTTTAGTGCTACACTGAACATGTGATTGCAAGGGATAAAGGGTGGAGTGGGTGGCCTTTCCCTCCTCCAGGGGATCTTCCCAACCCAGGGACTGAACCCAGGTCTCCTGCATTGTGGGTGGGTTCTTTACCGCTGAGCATCCAGGGAAGCCCCCAGGTGGCACTCATGGTAAAGAATCCACCTGCCAGTGCAGGTTAGATGTAAGATACACTGTTTCGATCTCTGGGTCGGGAAGATCACTTGAAGAAGGGAATGGCAATCCACTCCAGTATTCTTGTCTGGAGAGTCCCATGGACAGAGGAGCCTGGCAGGCTACAGTTCATAGGGTCACACTGAGTCAGACATGACTGAAGTGAATTAGCACGAACATGTGATTAAAGGCTATCTTTTTTTTTAGTTGTTGATTTAATTTGATTTCATTTATCTAATTCATTGTGATTTAATCTAATTGCACAAAAATTTGAAAGTATAACTCCTTTATATTTCTAAGAGGAAGATTATGCATGCCTCCATATTCAATTCTGCACTGTCACATTGGAATCATATAGTGAATTTCAGCAACACCTTAAGTTATATAAAACATAAGCAATTTTTAAAGCTTTGTGGAATGTTTTATGCTAATGATAAAAGCTTTTTTTTTAAACTGGCAATTTTGGATTATAATATATCAATCAGGTGGCTAATACTCTAAAATGTTGGTCACTGAATATCATGGACTTTGAACTGGCTTTTGCTCCTAAAAGCACATCACCCACTTAGGTGGACAACCAAAAATTCCCTTCACTCCAGAAGCCTCATTGTGTTTTTTTCTAAAAAGTAAGATTTGTGTAACCAACGGTCTTCTATGGGTCAAGAACTACGGTAAGAGTGGACTCAACTATTACAATTCTGCTACTGTTTTATTTTCAAAAGCACTTTGTAAGAAAATATAAGTATGGGATGACTTTGAAGATGGGGGAGGGAGACCATGAGCCTAGGAATGAAGGCAGCCTCTTCAGTTCAGTTCAGTCACTCAGTCGTGTTTGACTCTTTGCAATCCCATGAATCATAGCACGCCAGGCCTCCCTGTCCATCACCAACTCCCCAAGGGAGCCTCTGCTGCTGCTGCTAAGTCACTTCAGTCGTGTCCGACTCTGTGCGACCCCATAGACGGAAGCCCACCAGGCTCCCCCGTCCCTGGGATTCTCCAGGCAAGAACACCAGAGTGGGTTGCCATTTCCTTCTCCAATGTGTGAAAGTGAAAAGTGAAAGTGAAGTCGCTCAGTCATGTCCGACCCTTAGCGACCCCACGGACTGCAGCCTACCAGGCTCCTCCATCCATGGGATTTTCTAGGCAAGAGTACTGGAGTGGCTTGCCATTGCCTCTAGTAGCTATTAAAAAAAAAGGAGGCAGACGCGAGAGAGACGCCCGGCTCCGGCGCAACCGACCACGTGCAGAATCGTGGCTGAGAGGAGCTGCCCCGCGCCCAGGGTTAGGGCGGTGGCCGAGAGGAGCTGTACCACGTCCAGGAGGCGGTGGCTGCTTGGGCACTGGAGGGCCGAGAGGAGCTGATCCACATTCAAAGCAGGAGGGGCGGCCTTGAGGAGATACCCCTCGTCCAAGGTAAGGTACAGCGGCTGCACCTTGCTGGAGCAGCTGGGAAGAGATACTCCACGACCAAGTGGAATATAAGAATCCAGTGTTCTGGGGAGGAAGGAACAAGATGGCGGAGGGATAAGACGGCGAGACCACTCTCTCCCCCACAAATTCATCAAAGGAACATTTGAACGCGGAGTAAAGTCCACAAAACAACTTCTGAATACTGGCAGAGGACATTAGGCTCCCAGAAAAGCAGCCCATTGTCTTCTAAAGGAGAGAGAAGAAATCCAGCTCCACCCACCAGAACACCGACACATGTTTCCCTAACCAGGGAACCCGGACAAGTCACCCGTCCAACCCCACACACAGCGAAGAAACTACATAATAAAGAGAACTCCACAAACTGCAAGAAGAGGGAAAGGCCACCCCAAGCAAAGCAATATAAGCAAGATGAAGAGGCAGAGAAATACCCAGCAAGTAAAGGAACAAGATAATTGCCCACCAACACAAACAAAAGAAGACGATATAGGGAATTTACCTGATAAAGAATTTCAAATTTTGATGGTGAAAATGATTCAAAATCTTGAAAGCAAAATGGAGTTACAGATAAATAACCTGGAGACAAGGATTGAGAAGATGGAAGAAAGATTTAATAAGGACTTAGAAGAAATAAAAAAGAGTCAATATACAATGAATAATGCAATAGATGAGATCAGAAACACTCTGGAGGGAAAAAACAGTAGAATAACAGAGGCAGAAGACAGGATAAGTGAACTAGAAGATAGAATTGTAGAAATAAAGAAACAGAGAGGAAAAAAGAAAAACGAATTAAAAGAAATGAGGACAATATTAGAGACCTCTGGGACAATGTGAAACGCTCCAACATTCGAATCATAGGAGTCCCAGAAGAAGAAGACAAAAAGAAAGACCATGAGAGAATACTTGAGGAGATAATAGTTGAAAACTTCCCTAAAATAGGGAAAGAAATAATCACCCAAGTCCAAGAAACCCAGAGAGTCCCCAACAGGATAAACCCAAGGCGAAATACTCCAAGACACATATTAATCAAATTAACAAAGATCAAACACAAAGAACAAATATTAAAAGCAGCAAGGGAAAAGCAGCAAATAACACATAAGGGGATTCCCATAAGGATAACAGCTGATCTTTCAACAGAAACTCTTCAGGCCAGAAGGGAGTGGCAAGACATACTTAAAGTGATGAAAGAAAATACCCTACAGCCCAGATTACTATACCCAGCAAGGATCTCATTCAAATATGAAGGAGAAATCAAAAGCTTTACAGACAAGCAAAAGCTGAGGGAATTCAGCATCACCAAACCAGCTCTCCAACAAATGCTAAAGGATCTTCTATAGACAGGAAACACAGAAAGAGTGTATAAACTTGATCCCAAAGCAATAAAGAAAATGGCTATGGGATTGTACTTATCAATAATTACCTTAAACGTAAATGGTTTGAAATTTTCAAAAAGGCTAGGAAACAATTCTCATAGCAATCAATAGTTCAGTGTTGAGTTCATGAATAGTTTTTAAAGTTTGGGACAAACTGTAGTATTTGCTATTTGAAGTACTATTTATAACTGGCATATTACGATGTAACATTGGCCTTCATTTCCAACTTAAAACTCCTAAAAATGCCTAACAGATTTTTAGATTTGTGAATTTTAGTTGAAATGTATTTTACGATGTTACTAAACCTGCAGAAATATTGAAATATTTCAGAGAACTTATTCACTGTACATTTAATTTATTTTATTTATAAAAGTTATGAACTGTAGAAAGTTTTACTTGTTGGGTCAAATGCTTGTTGCTTCAAATGCTTGTTGCATTTGAAGTGCTAGTTACAAGAAAATCAAATACCTTCAATGTATAAATGCTATTAAGTTTTTAAAGGACTCTGGAGTATAAGTAAGTTTGTTTAAAGAAATTTAGTCTGTTCAACTTGAATCAGCTCTGTCAAACATTAATTAAAAGCCTCATTAAAAAAAAATAAAATAAACAAAAAAAAAAAAGAAAGAAAATATAAGTATGGCTTCCAACAGGAATGTCATACCTGGACTTGACCCCAAGCTCAGGTTTTAGTTTTGCAGGGTAAAGCCTACCTTTCCTCTTAAACATGTATGCCACATGGGATGCCAGACTGTGAATACAGAGAGCTTGCTTCCAATGATCATTTGCATGCCCCTAATTTTTTAACCGTTTTTATTGAAGTATGGTTAATTTACAACGTTGTGCTAGTTTCAGGTGCAGAGTGATTCTGTTATATACATACATATGTATTCTTTTCTAGATTCCATTACGGGTTCTTACAAGATGCTGATATAGTTCTCTGTGCCATACAGCAGCTCCTTGCTGTTTATCCATTTTATACATAGCAGTGTGTTTCTGTTAATCCCAGCTCCTAGTTTACCACCCCCACCAACCTCTATCTCCTTTGGTAGCCATCGGTTTGTTTTCTATGTCTGTGACTCTATTTCTGTTTAGTGAATCAGTTCATTTGTATCACTTTTTCAGATTCCACATGTAAGGGATATTATATATTTCTTTCTCTTTCATTTAGGTTGATAATCTCCAGGTCCATACATGTTGCTGCAGAGGGCATTATTTCATTCTTTTTTAATGACCAAGTAACATTCTACTGTGTGGCCCTAATCTTTATATGAACTTGGAACTGCTGAAGAGTAAACAGGCTATGGAATGAATTGTGTCTCCCCACTAAAATTCATGAGTTGAAGCCCAGGCTGCCAACATGACTGCATTTCAAGATAGAGTCCTTAGGAGGTAATCAAGATTACCTGTGGTCATAAGAGCAGGGTCCAAATCTGACAGGATTGGAAGTCTTACAAATAGAGGGAGACCCAGGATCTCACGGGAGGACACCACAAGAAGATGGCCATCTGCAAGCCGGAAAAAGAGTCCTGTCCAGGAGCTGAGCCTGTTGGACCTAATTTGGGACTTCTAGCCTCCCTGTGAGAAAACAAATGTCTGTTGTTTAAGCTACCCAGTCTGTGGTCCTGCAATATGGAAGCCCCAGTAGAACTGTACAGAGTGACTCAGAAGAAAAACCTGGAGTTGGTAATGAGTGAACGGGTTAGGTCCTAACATCTGTTTCTTCTTTGTGGGATAAAGGTGGAAACAGCCTTCCGTGCAGCCTCATGACAAAGAGTGAACTACAGGGTGATATATGTAGATCATTTAGCACAGTTCTTGGCACCTGGAAATGCTCAACTCAGCGACACACATGACACTTTCTCTTGGCCAGCTCTGTGTCCGTTCCTGCAGCCAATATGAACCCTGACACATACAGGGATGTCAGGAAATAGTTGCAAAACGTAACTGGAATGTGACTGGACATGCTGAAGGACCTCTCATATTTTAATTTTTTTAATTCGCAAAGCAAAGTAGTTGATACAAATGAATGCTTCTGGCATCTGACACTCATCTATTCTATTTCTCACAATCTAAACAGGAAAGAATCTTGGGGTAGTCATTTTCACTGGCGTATAAGCAGATTTCAGTCATTACCACAATGAGAGGTCTGCGTGTTAGTTACAGGCTTCCCTGGTGGCTCAGAATCCGCCTGCCATGTGGGAGACCTGGGTTTGATCCCTGGGTTGGGAAGATCCCCTGGAGGAGGGCATGGCAACCCACTCCAGAATTCTGGCCTGGAGAATCCCCATGGACAGAGGAGCCTGGCGGGCTACAGTCCATGGGGCTGCAAAGTCAGACACGACTGAGCGACTGAGCATACACACACATATTCAGTTCAGTTCAGTTCAGTTCAGTCGCTCAGTCATGTCCGACTCTCCGCGACCCCATGAATCACAGCACGCCAGGCCTCCCTGTCCATCACCAACTCCCGGAGTTCACTCAAACTCATGTCCACAGAGTCGGTGATGCCATCCAGCCATCTCATTCTCTGTCGTCCCCTTCTCCTCCCACCCCCAATCCCTCCCAGCATCAGAGTCTTTTCCAGTGAGTCAGCTCATTGCATGAGGTGGCCAAAGTATTGGAGTTTCATTTTTAGCATTAGTCCTTCCAATGAACACCCAGGATTGATCTCCTCTAGAATGGACTGGTTGGATCTCCTTGCAGTCCAAGGGACTCTCAAGAGTCTTCTCCAACACCACAGTTCAAAAGCATCAATTCTTCGGCTATCAGCTTTCTTCACAGTCCAACTCTCACATCCATACATGACCATGGGAAAAACCATAGCCTTGACTAGACGGACCTTGCTTGGCAAAGTAATGTCTCTGCTTTTGAATATGCTGTCTACACACATATTAGTTACCAGTAATCATGAGAAAGAAGCCTGGGTACTTACGACCTTGGAGCATGACTTGTTGACAACAAGAAGGAGAAGGTGGAGGAGGGGAGCAGACAGGGAGGTGCTTTCTCGGGCACCTGAAACCATAATTGGTAGGAAGGAATGAAGCGTGTCCTTGGGCTTCACACATCCCCGGGGAGGGAAGGAGGAACAGGTGGCAGTGTGGACCAGGCGTTGACCCCTTGGTAGTGTGCTGGAGCAGGCTCCTTCTAGCTCCCCAGAGCCCTCTGCGGATTTCTCTTCCCAACTCCACATTCAGTTATGCCATCTTGTTAGCAAAACTTGCCGTGGTGGGAATGCTTTTCACAAAACAAAACAAAACAAAACCGCACAATGCTGTAAAGTGGGGCTTCCCTCACCCTCCAGAGAGCCAGCAGTTAGATGTTTACCAGCACACCACTGTGCCCACAGTCCAGGCTTGATCCTGCCTCTCAGGGGTTCAGAAAGCTTTTTGATAAGGTGAAGAATGGATAGCAGGGGTCTGGGATGCACAGACCACAAGAAAGGGTCAAGGAAGTTAACGGGGCCCAGATTTTGGAGTTTGGATGCCAGCGCTGAGTTAGTCGCTCAGTCGTGACCAATTCTTTGTGACCCCATGGACTGTAGCCTACCAGGCTCCTCTGTCCATGGGACTCTGTCCAGGCAAGAATACTGGGGTGGGTTGCCACGCCCTTCTCCAGGGGGTGTTCCCGACCCAGGGATAGAATTGGGATCTCCTGCATTGCAGCCAGATTTCTTTACCATCTGAGCCACTAGGGAAGCCCTTGGATGCCAGACTTTGCTTTAATTTTCACCATTTTTGAGATTCAATGGATTATTTGTGGCCTCGTTCTGAGAATTAAACCATGGGTTTTATTGAGAAAATTATTCTCACAGACTGGCTGTACTTTTTTAACATAGCAACTCGACTGCCAATGTAACAGTCCCTCTCAATAAAAGTATTAAGACTGGGCAAAGATTTAGACACCAGAAGTTTCCACACAACATTCACTATCATGCAGTGTGTTTGGGTAATACCTAACATCTGACAACAGGGAATTCTGCTTAACTTTATCATGGTGTGTTCATATAATGGATAGTCTTTACATGTTCTTCTAAAACTTGATTTTTCTGTTATGGGAGAAGACTTGTGATAAAAACAGAAGAGTAAATTGCAAAAGAGAGTGACTTAATGATTGCTGCTGCTGCTGCTAAGTCACTTTAGTCATGTCCAACTCTGTGAGACCCCATAGGCGGCAGCTCACCAGGCTCCCCTGTCCCTGGGATTCTCCAGGCAAGAACACTGGAGTGGGTTGCCATTTCCTTCTCCAATGCATGAAAGTGAAAAGTGAAGTGAAGTCGCTCAGTCGTGTCTGAATCTTAGCGACCCCATGGACTGCAGCCTACCAGGCTCCTCCATTCATGGGACTTTCCAGGCAAGAGTACTGGAGTGGGGAGACATCGCCTTCTCCAGATTTAATGATGCTGCTGCTGCTGCTAAGTCACTTCAGTCGTGTCCGACTCTGTGCGACCCCATAGATGGCAGCCCACCAGGCTCCCCCGTCCCTGGGATTCTCCAGGCAAGAACACTGGAGCGGGTTGCCATTTCCTTCTCTAATGTGTGAAAGTGAAGTCGCTCAGCCGTGTCCGACTAGTAGCGACCCCATGGACTGCAGCCTACCAGGCTCCTCTGTCCATGCGATTTTCTAGGCAAGAGTACTGGAGTGGCTTGCCATTGCCTTCTCTGGGATTTAATGATAGAGCTTTATAAAATGCAAAAACCTTGATGGTTATAGAGTAAATTTTGAGTGGAACATTTTTTTTCGTTTGGTGCTTTTCTGCATTGTTCAATGTTTCTGCAGTGAGAATGTATTACTTTATGAAATAAGAAAAAAAGAAATACTGTTTTTTAAAGTCATTTCTCCAACTGGATAATCTGAGAAGTTAAATCATAAAATTTGGTTTATCTACATATTAAGAAAAGTAACACTAATTGACAAAATTTAATAACAAGCCAAACTTGCAACATAGCAAAGATTATGACATCACTGATTGTACCTGATACAACTATTTCTTTCTCCTCTTCCCTAGTCAACCATCTTTATCTTCTTCTTCTAACAATAATATTTACTAAGCATTTTCCATGTATCAGCCATGGTGCCAAGTAAGTGAAATAATTTATTCTTCAGAAAAAAAAACTATGAAATAGTTACTATTTCATAATATTTACATCTCCATTTTACAGATGGAAAAACAAATGCTTTGACTTATAAATAACCTGCCCAATCCTCACAGCCAGTCAGTGCCAGACCCAACATCAAACTCTAGTTCACAAAAAGCATGTATTTTGCACTGACAACAAATAATCCAATTAAGCTCATAAAGTCTCACTTTTAAGGAAATGATAGGCTCAACACTGACAGTATTAAAGTCAATTCACATTTTCAGTTTCCATGGATTCCTTGGGTTGAGTTGACAGACACATTCTAGAAGACAAAGAAATTACAAATCAATGAACCACGTTGCAGGTACTCATTCTAAAACAAAAAGGAGGGAATTCCTTGGTGGTCCAGAGGTTCAGTTCAGTTCAGTTCAGTCGCTCAGTCGTGTCCGACTCTTTGTGGCCCCATGAATCACAGCACGCCAGGCCTCCCTGTCCATCACCAATTTCCGGAGTTCACTCAAACACATGTCCATCGAGTCTGTGATGCCATCCAGCCATCTCAT
Organism: Moschus berezovskii; assembly: GCF_049115385.1. Lineage (NCBI taxonomy): Eukaryota > Metazoa > Chordata > Mammalia > Artiodactyla > Moschidae > Moschus > Moschus berezovskii. The sequence goes on along the minus strand of NC_142481.1, from coordinate 59,157,703 downwards.
TCTCGGTCATCCCAGTCTCCTCCTACCCCCAACCCCTCCCAGCATCAGTCTTTTCCAGTGAGATAACACTTCGCATGAGGTGGACAAAGTATTGCAGTTTCAGCTTTAGCATCAGTCCTTCCAATGAACACCCAGGGCTGATCTCCTTTAGAATGGACTGGTTGGATCTCCTTGCAGTCCAAGGGACTCTCAAGAGTCTTCTCCAGCACCACAGTTCAAAAGCATCAATTCTTCGGTGATCAGCTTTCTTCACAGTCCAACTCTCACATCCATACATGACCACGGGAAAAACCATAGCCTTGACTAGACGGACCTTGGTTGGCAAAGTAATGTCTCTGCATTTTAGGACCTGCAAAACACTTCTTACCATTATTCGGGGAGTTTGGGACCTAGTAGGAGAAAAGTGGGGAGGTGGCCGAACTAGTGGCATTCGCAGTATTCCTCTTTAAACACTAGTGCTCCCATGATCAGCCCCTGCTCCTTCATTCAGTTTTCTTTTTTCACCCAGATCCTGTAATAAAAGCACTACACTTTGCAACCTGAGATTAGATTTCCTGGAACTCCCCTTACGCACACCCCAAAGCACCCGGGTGTTGCCTCTTCTCCTTAGAGCGGCTCTCAGTGTGACTTCTGGCTTGCCAGGTGGACTTCCCTTTGCGTCAATACGCGTGCTGTCCAGCAGAGGGCAGGCTTGCACAACGCACCCGGGGTTCCTCTCAGCGAGGAATAAAAAGGGAGAGATGGTCCAGACCTACCAGCATCGAGTAAAGCACACCGCAAACCGTAGCCTGTGTTCTTAGAGACGACAACGTGAGGAATATTCCACACTGGGAGTCGTACACCTGGTCGCCAGAGTCAATCTGGGAGTCACTTCACCCAGCCTCAGGCCTCTGATAACCAATGTCACGGCTGGACCGGCCCTTGTGGTTCTTCTTATAATTGCAAGACCCCCTCAGTAACAACCATCAGGAAACTCCGAAGTGAAAACGATTTATTACTTACGGGGCCTGGAAATTACATGGCACACCTGGGGTCACACAGAGAAGTCACGTCGGGGGAGAGGAGGGGAGAGAAGAGGAGAGAGACAGAGAGGATGAACCGAACCGGGTTCTGCTCGCACTAGGTCCAGGGTAGGGCCTGGGGTTTTGCAGGCTCCTCCTTTATTGGGGAATTTAAAGCATGAAAAGAGGCCAAATGGTCAGTTACTGAAATTAACCACGATTTCCGAAACAAAGAAGCCAGGGGTGGAGGACTGGTTTTTCAGTCTAGCCCGTGACTGACTGGTGTTTGTTTCAAAGAGCTAGCTTTGAAGTGGCAGAGAAGGCAATGGCAAGCCACTCCAGTACTCTTGCCTAGAAAATCCCATGGATGAAGGAGCCTGGTAGGCTGCAGTCCGTGGGGTCGCTAAGGGTCGGGGACACGACTGAGCGACTTCACTTTCACTTTTCACTTTCACACATTGGAGAAGGAAATGGCAACCCACTCCAGTGTTCTTGCCTGGAGAATCCCAGGGAAGGGGGAGCCTGGTGGGCTTCCGTCTATGGGGTCACACAGAGTCGGACACGACTGAAGTGACTTAGCAGCAGCAGCAGCTTTGAAGTGGAGGCCTCAGACGCTTAAGTCAACCACTTGCCTTAGGAAAAGAAAAGCCCATTGTCGCATGTCTCAATTTCCCCAGCAGTGTGCTGAAGGCGTTCTCTCAGATGACCCCCAGTTTTTATTTCTCCTGTAAATTTCTAATGCCACATTCTGACCTGACGGGAAGCAACGCTCTTGAAGTTGTGATCTTGCTAAATGCAAATTGACGTATGTGTGTCCTCGGTTTTTAGCCTGAGACTAGGAGTTGAACAGGAACTCTTTTACCCTGATGGCTCCAAGTTTCTCCTTCCAGCAGAGGGCAAGATTGTCTTCCCAAGTTTGACTCGGCGGTTGGGGTGGTTGAACCAGTAGAAAGTATAATAGGCTAATATTCATTGAACTGAAAGTTGCTCAGTTGTGTCCAACTCTTTGCGACCCCATGGACTATACAGTTTATGGACTTCTCCAGACCAGAATATTGGACTGGGTAGCCTTTCCCTTCTCCATGGGCTCTTCCCAACCCAGGGACTGAACCCAGGTCTCCCGCATTACAGGCAATCACTGATTCGATGGACGTGAGTTTGAGCAAGCTCCAAGAGTTGGTGATGGGCAGGGAAGCCTGGCATGCTGCAGTCCATGGGGTCACAAAGAGTCAGACACGACTGAGCCACTGAACTGAACTGAGCTGAATATTCATTGAAGGCCTTCCCAGTGGCACAAAGAATGTGCCTGCCAATACAGGACACACAGGAGACTCGGGCTCAATCCCTGGGTCAGGAAAAGTCCCCTGGAGAAGGAAATGGCAACTCTGTCCAGTATTCTTGTCTAGGAAATCCACGAACTATAGAGCTTGGTGGGCTATAGTGCATGGAGTCACAAAATAGTCTGACACGACTTAGTAACTAAACAACAAATATTTATGGATGTGCCAGGCAATGTGCAAAATGTTTTAATATCCCACCCACCCCATTTTCCAGGTAAGGTTCCAAAGCCACAGAGAGATAAACCGTTGAAGAGCATGCAGATGGGAACTGATGGAGCTGGGATCTAAACTGCAGACAATGGGCTCACAACTGTTCTTATTGCTTTTAGGGACTTTGGGGATGGGAGAGAAACTGACCCGAGACATCTATGAGTCCTTCAGTTCAGTTCAGTTCAGTTCAGTCACTCAGTTGTCTCCAACTTTTTGCGACCCCATGGACTGCAGCACGCCAGGCTTCCCTGTCCATCACCAACTCCCAGAGTTTATTCAAATTCATGTCCATTGAGTCAGTGATGCCATCCAACCATCTCATCCTCTGTCGTCCCCTTCTCCTCCCACCTTCAATCTTTCCCAGCATCAGGGTCTTTTCTAATGAGTCAACTCTTCGCATGAGATGGCCAAAGTATTGGAGTTTCAGCTTCAGCATCAGTCCTTCCAGTGAACACCCAGGACTGATCTCCTTTAGAATGGACTGGTTGGATCTCCTTGCAGTCCAAGGGACTCTCAAGAGTCTTCTCCAGCACCACAGTTCAAAAGCATCAATTCTTCAGCGCTCAGCTTTCTTTATAATCCAACTCTCACATCCATACATGACCACTGGAAAAACCATAGCTTTGACTAGACAGACCTTGGTTGGCGAAGTAATGTCTCTGCTTTTTAATATGCTGTCTAGGTTGGTCATAACTTTCCTTCCAAGGAGTAAGCGTCTTTTAATTTCCTGGCTGCAATCAGCATCTGCAGTGATTTTGGAGCCCAAAAAAATAAAGAATCTCTCACTGTTTCTTCTGTTTCCCCATCTATTTCCCATGAAGTGATGGGACCGGATGCCATGATCTTAGTTTTCTGAATGTTGAGCTTCAAGCCAACTTTTTCACTCTCCTCTTTCATTTTCATCAAGAGGCTTTTGAGTTCCTCTTCACTTTCTGGCATAAGGGTGGTGTCATCTGCATATCTGAGGTTATTGATATTTCTCCTGGCAATGTTGATTCCAGCTTGTGCTTCATCCAGCCCAGCATTTCTCTTGATGTACTCTGCATATAAGTTAAATAAGCAGGATAACAATCTACATCCCTGATGTACTCCTTTCCTGATTTGGAACCAGTCTGTTGTTTCATGTCCAGTTCTAACTGTTGCTTCTTGACCTGCATACAGATTTCTCAGGAGACAGGTCAGGTGGTCTGGTGTTCCCATCTCTTTCAGAATTTTCCACAGTTTCTTGTGATCCACACAGTCAAAGGCTTTGGCATAGTCATTAAAGGAGAAGTAGATGTTTTTCGGGAAATTTCTTGCTTTTTCGATGATCCAGTTGGATGTTGGCAATTTGATCTCTCATTCCTCTACCTTTCCTAAAATCCAGCTTGAACATCTGGAAGTTCATGGTTCACGTACTCTTGAAGTTTGGCTTGGAGAATTTTGAGCATTACTTTGCTAGCGTGTGAGATGAGTGCAATTATGTGGTAGTCTGAGCATTCTTTGGGATTGCCTTTCTTAGGGATTGGAATGAAAATTGACCTTTTCCAGTCCTGTGACCACTGCTGAGTTTGCCAAATTTGCTGGCATATTGAGTGCAGCACTTTCACAGCATCATCTTTCAGGATTTGAAATAGCTCACCTGGAATTCTATCACATCCACTAGCTTTGTTCATAGTAATGCTTCCTAAGGCCCACTTGACTTTGCATTCCAGAATGTCTGGCTCTAGGTGAGTGATCACACCATTGTGGTTATCTGGGTCATGAAGATCTTTTTTGTACAGTTCTTCTGTGTATTCTTGCCACCTCTTCTTAATATCTTCTGCTTCTGTTAGGTCCATACCATTTCTGTCCTTTATCGAGCCCATCTTTGCATGAAATGTTCCCTTGGTATCTCTAATTTTCTTGAAGAGATCTCTTGTTTTTCCTATTCTGTTGTTTTCCTCTATTTCTTTGCATTGATCGCTGAGGAAGGCTTTCTTATCTCTCCTTGCTATTCTTTGGAACTCTGCATTCAGATGCTTTTATCTTTCCTTTTCTCCTTTGCCTTTTGCTTGTCTTCTTTTCACAGCTATTTGTAAGGCCTCCTCAGACAGCCATTTTGCCTTTTTGCATTTCTTTTTCTTGGGAATGGTCTTGATCCCTGTCTCCTGTACAATGTCACGAACCTCCGTCCATTGTTCTCCAGGCACTCTGTCTATCAGATCTAATCCCTTGAATCTATTTCTCACTTCCACTGTATAATCATAAGAGTTTGATTTAGGTCGTATCTGAATGGTCTAGTGGTTTTCCCTACTTTCTTCAATTTAAGTCTGAATTTGACAATAACGAGTTCATGATCTGAGCCACAGTCAGCTCCTGGTCTTTGCTGACTGTATAGAGCTTCTCCATCTTTGGCTGCAGAGAATATAATCAATATGATTTTGGTGTTGACCATCTGGTGATGTCCATGTGTAGAGTCTTCTCTTGTGTTGTCAGAAGAGGGTGTTTGCTATGACCAGTGTGTTCTCTTGATAAAGCTCTGTTAGCCTTTGCCCTGCTTCTCCCAGGACCAAATTTGCGTTACTTCAGGTATCTCTTGACTTCCTACTTTTGCATTCCAGTCCCCTATAACGAAAAGGACATCTTTTGGGGGTGTTAATTCTAGAAGGTCTTGTAGGTCCTCACAGAACCGTTCAGCTTCAGCTTCTTCAACGTTACTTGGACCAAAATTAGTTCATTCATTCTCTTACTCATATCCTCTCTCAACTAAGTGACTACTATGTCACTGGAACTTTATTAAGTGCTGGGACCCATAATTCTGCAATTATGGCATCCTGTCCAGTCACATGATTTTCCACACAGACTCAGAAGGCTGAGGATAAGAATTTCAACCGTGGCCTTCGGTTGAGGTTTCAGTGGGTAGGTATAGTGCAAAGTGGGGTTTGGGGGAGTGGGTAAAAAGAGCCACAGAGACCGTGGGTCAGACAATCAACATGAGTCCCACCCCCAAACCCCCAAGGCTTCAACCGGTCCAGGTTCTATGAATGTCCTGCCTTCACTTTTCCCCAGCACTATCCTCACTCTCTGTTGATAACCAGGCCAAGTGCACCAGATGAATGGCCAGGGGCACTAAGTTCCACTGCAGTGCTGCCCTGGACATCTGTGCAATGTGGGAAGACCATTCACTGTCTCTGAGCTTGCTCCCCTCACCTATAAAACGAGGCACCACTCCCACTGAACAGAACGACCATCATCCAAATATCTACAAGGAATAAACACTGGAGAGGGTGTGGGGAAAATGGAACCCTCCTGTGTCATTGGTAGGACTGTAAATTGGTGCAGCCACTATGGAGAACAGTATGGAGGCCCCTTAAAAAACTAAAAATAGAGCTACCACTTGATCCAGCAATTCCACTACAGAGCACATATACAGAGAAAACCATAATTCAAAAAGATACATGTCGCCCAGTGTTCATGGCAGCACTATCTACAATAGCCAGAACGTGAAACAACCTAAAAGCCCATCAACAGAGGGATGGATAAACAAGATATGTTACATATATACAATGGAAGATCACTCAGTCATAAAAAAGAATGGAATAATGCCATTTGCAACAACATGAAGGGACCTAGAGGTTATCATACTAAGTGAAGTAAGACAGAGAAGGAAAAATATCATATGATATTGTTTATACATGGAATCTTTAAAAAAAATATGGCACAAATGAACTTATTTACAAAACAGAAATCAAGTAATAGATGTAGAAAACAGTTCTGTGGTTAACAGGGGTGGAAGGGAAGGAGAGCTAAGGTGGGAGATTGGGATTGACACATACACACTTCCACATATAAAATAGATAACTAATAAGGACCTACTGTATAGCATAAGGAACTATACTCAGGATTCTGTAATAACCTATATGGGAAAAGAATCTAAAAAGAGTAGATATATGCATATGTATAACAAATTTATCTTGCTGTACACCTAAACTAACACAACATTATAAACCAATTATGCTCCAAAAAAGATTTAAAAATAAATAAAAAATAAAATAAAGAACCATTCAGCTCAATTACTAGAGAAATATTTTTGAACCAAGTAGAATATGCCTGGCACTGTGCTTCATGCTAAGGACACAGAACACCAATAATAACAACAATTTCTCTATTCAAAATGCTCACATTCAAACATCTTCTAGATATTTTCAACTGATTGTAATAGAACAGTGGTCCTACCTCTGATGGAAGGGTCTATAGGATACTATTACAGATAAACCATGTTTTGAGCATCTAATTTGGGTCAGGGGCTTCCCTGATAGCTCAGTTGGTAAAGAATTTGCCTGCAATGTGGGAGATCTGGGTTTGAACCCTGGGTTGGGAAGATCCCCTGGAGAAGGGAAAGGCTACCCACTCCAGTATTCTGGCCTGGAGAATCCCATGGACTGTATAGTCCATGGGGTCACAAAGAGATGGACACGACTGAACTACTTTCACTTATCACTATATGTAAATTATTTCTGCAAGCCTTTGCCCCAACCCTCTGATTATTTCCATTTTACTGATTTTCTAAAAACTGAGGATTAAGAAGATTCGGTTACTTACCTAAAGTCACACGGTAATGTTACTGTTGGTAATGTTATCTGTCATCATATCAGTGAACAAAGGATGCTGTGGCCATCAGGCCATCAGCCAATGCAGCAACCCCAGGACTGTGCACCTGCAGAGATTCAGGATAGAAAAACCAGGAGCCTGGTTTCAGATAGCTGAGGTGTATATCCACGGAATTATTTCAGTGAGTCCAGACTCTTGCCCCGTTCCATACATAGAAATGCACTAAATTCATAAACTTGAGATGTCTTGCTTTCTTTAATTAACAGCGATCTTTTGATGATCTGACTACCTGGTCTTTGTTGCAAAAACTCATATATCCTGGCTCCTCCCTTACATCTTCAGAGCAGCCCCTCAGAGCCATCGCAGAGGCTGTCTTCCAGGCAAGGGTCCTCAGAAAGTCCTCCAAATAAAACACAATTCTCAACTTTTAGGTTGTGCATTTTTCTTCAGTCAACAAAAGTAAGAAGTAATAGAACCAGAACTAAAACCAAGCCTGCTGGAGACCAGTGCCTATTTGTTCCTAAGCCCTCAATTCAGTTCAGTTCAGTCACGTCTGCCTCTTTGTGACCCCAAGGACTGCAGCACACCAGACTTCCCTGTCCATCACCAACTCCCAGAGTTTACTCACACTCATGTCCATTGAGTCAGTGATGCCATCCAACCATCTCATCCTCTGTCATCCCCTTCTCCTCCTGCCTTCAATCTTTCCCAACATCAGGGTCTTTTCTAAGGAGTCAGTTCATCGCATCAGGTGGCCAAAGTATTGGAGCTTCAGCTTCAGCATCAGTCCTTCCAATGAATATTCAGGGTTGATTTTCTTTAGGATTCACTGGTTGGATCTCCTTGCCCTAGGGAAACACAGAACAGGGGACCTAGGAGGTGAAATTTCAAGTCGATTTCAGGTGATACTCACCTGATTCTTGAGAATGAGTTATGCTAAACCTATCAATTCCTCTCCTAGAGTTAAATTGCTCTACTGACTTTTCAGTCCTTATCCAAGAAAAGTTGGCTTAATAAGCAGAACTGGAACTCAAGAAAACTAGATTTCTTTAAATGTTTCCCATGACTTTGGCTTCAAGGCTTTTCAAAAGAGATATGAAAAAAAATGTGAAATGTTAATTTTATACATTTTGTTGTTGTTCAGTTGCTAAGTCGTGTGACTCAATGTGATCTCATGAACTGCAGCATGCAAGGCGTCCCTGTCCTTCACCGTCTCCCAGAATTTGCTCAGATTCATGTCCGGTGAGTCGGTGATGCTGTCTGTCTCATCCTCTGCACTCCCTTCTCATTTTGCCTTCAATCTTTCCCAGCATCAGGGTCTTTTCCAATGAGTCAGTTCTTTGCATTGGGTGGTCAAAGTATGGGAGCTTCAGCTTCAGCATCAGTCCTTCCATTGAATAGTCAGGGTTGATTTCCATTAGGACTGACTGGTTGGACCTCCTTGCAGTCCAAGGATTCTGCCCAAAGTAACATAGTCCTGTGTTGGCTAATTCATGGCTCTTGGCTGACGAATTGCATTTACTTCCAAGGCCTCCCTTAGATACTACACAAATGCAGAAAAGGACTGCCAGAGGTAATCGCTCCATCACAAACCCAAAAAGTCCTACAGAATCTGAAATGCTGACAAGAAGTTCAGATCTGCTGGAACACATCTGTAAAACATAAATCTTGTCATTTTAACATGGTGTAAAGGTTTAGCTTCCATGATTTACTAATGCCCTGAGCCATCTTTAAAGTCTTGTGTTCTTTTCTAAAGACAAAGAATAAAACATATTTGAAGGCTATGTTTAAAGAGTAAACAGCCAGGATGGCTGCTACAGTTGTTAATGTTTATAATGACATTTCAGACACTCCAACTAACTCAAACAGAAATTTTAGTAGGACATTTGGTCTTTTTTTTTAAGTTTTCTAAAAGTATAATTATGCACCATAAAATACATTTTTGAGCAGACAGTTCAATGATTTTTAACAAATTTTCAAAATTTTGTAACTATCACCACAGTTTGATTTTTAGAACATTTCCATTACCCCAAAGAGATCCCTTACCCCAGTCAGCATTATTCTTCAATTTCACGTCCAGCTCTAGGAAGACCTTAATCTCCATTTTGTCTCTAAAGGTCTGCCTTTCTGGACATTTCATATACACAGAACCAGACAAATATGCTTGCATCCGGCTTCTTTCACTTAGCCTGCTTCTGAGGTTCATCCACGCTGAAGCGTGTAACAGAATTTTGTTCCTTTTTCTTGTTGAATATTGTCCCACTGTATATATAATGTGTTAGGTAGGTAGAATAGGGAAAAGGAGTCCAAAATGGCGGTGGCCAAAAGACAAGGAAGGAAAAAGCCCACGAAAATAGAACAAAGGAAACAAAGGAAAGTCCGCGGACTGGACTGAGGACCTCAGGTAGAACAAACAACACTCCTGGCTGGCCCAATTTACATAGGACAGGCCCAGGGGAAAAAGCACATAAAAAGAAGATCCAAAGCTAGCTCTCTCTCTCTCCTGCACACTGGAGCGCTCTTTTCTTCATCTTTGGATTGATGTGCCCTCACGCCTCAAAGATGGATTTTCCTGCTTTCTTCTAAATAAAATAGAGCTGTAACACGGAGCTGTAACACTGATTTGTCTAAGAGCTATGACAAGGTCTGTGCAAGACCCGAGAGCTGTGACACGCTGAGGGGGCTTTAATGTCCGTCACTCCAAATCTTTGTTGTGACTAGACAAAGAACCGAGGAGCATACACTTGCGTGACATAATGTATTGTTTATTAATTTCCCATTTGATGGACATTTAGGTTCTCTTTCTGACCTTATGAATGAATAAGGCTGCTATCTACTTTACACATTAGTCTTGGTGGCAACATACATTTTCATTTTTCTTGGAAGAAACCTAGGAGTGGAATGACTGGATTATATAGTAAACGTATGTTTAACTCCTTTTTTTCACCTCATTTGTTTCAGTTTCCTCTTATATGTCATTTTGTGCCAAACTGTTTTCCAAAATAGCTGTACCAGGATTTCCCCGGCGATTCAGTGGTTAAGACATCATCTTCCAATGCAGGGGGTACAGTTTCAGTCCCTGGTAGGGAAGCTAAGATCCCATATGCCTTGCAGCCAAAAAGTCAAAACAGAAAGCAGAAGCAATATTGTAACAAATTCAATAAAGACTTTAAAAATGGCCCACATCAAAACAATCTTAAAAAAATAGTGGTACCATTTTCCATTCCCACACTGTTCATTTTTAAACTGACACATTAATGGGAGCATGAGTTTTCTGAGCAGTGGAATTAACTCCACAATGTCGAGAGAATTTCAATTCTCTGTTATCCTTTGACGGCTTTCTGGCTCTAAGATGCTTCAGACTTTGTTATTGCTCCATGAGTACAGAGTAGTTGAAAGAATATTAGGCCTTTTAGTAAAGAATCCAGAAATTACATATTTAAATGATCACCCCCACCCTTGCACCCTTCCTGATTATTTGCGACAGTTTTCTGGCACCTCTTCTTGGCTGCAGGCTACAACGGTGAGCTCCACTCAGACCCCCAAATTTAGGAGAAGTGCTTTTTCTCGTGGTTCTTCTAATACCCCATGCATGCTTTTTGTTCCTGTATAATTTTCCAGCCTTTCTCAAGGAACTACATTTTGCTCACCTTTGTCTGCTCAGAACTCAGCTCAGACATTGTCTCATTGTATGTACTCAACAATATCTATGGATCAGTGCATGAATCAATGAACATAGAACAAACCTACCTGTTAAGTATATCATCATGGTCTTAATCTTAAGATTAAGATTAAATATGTCTTAACATATTTGAAATATGTTACAAATGCAGGTAAGGAAAGACTTAAATGTCTGCTAGGTAATTTCTGATTTTCTTCCAAAAGAAATAGGAACTAAATATAGCATTAACTTAGTCCCAGAGTCTAAGAAAAACTGTGAGCTCTAGAGAAAGCCTGTCTGGTCCCTCTCTCATCAGCTTTGTGTCCTCAGTCAAGTTACTTGGTTTCACTAAGCCTCAGTTTCTTTATCTAAAAGTATTGCTGTGAGGACTAAAGGAAATAATCCACATAAATCCCTTGGTTATTACTCTGTGATATCACCATTTTAACATTTATTGAATATGTATTAAAAATCATTATGAATATGAGTAAACAGGGTGATTCCCTGTTATAGGCCAACCTAGAAAGTGAAGGTGCCAGGTCACACCCCCAGAGAGGTTGTTTTACATCATATAACAAATCTCATTAACCAACCTCCAATTATAGTCATCAATTGAGAGACTGAAATGCAAGATCCTAAAGGCAAAGATAATGAACAATGAATATTTATATTGTGTGTGTGTATGTGTGTGTGCATACACACCTATACACACATCTCCACCTTATTCATATCTCAGTGGATCCCTTTAATTTCAGGACTTGCTTCCAAGTGTAACTGAGCAGGTCCTGGGACAGACCCCACTCCCGTATCCTCTGCTGTAGCTCCTCTCTGATGTCCGCCGATAATAAGATCTGATGCATATTTCCTGAGTTTTTCAGATACTAAAACCCACCACCAACAAATGGAGGAAATTAACTACTTAATGATCAGACCTTCCGATCCCTAAGGATGGATCACATCAACCAATCAGAAAACTGTACGAGCTGATCATGTGACCTGAGATGCCCCTCTGTCAGTTGGCCTTTAAAAATGCTTTGCTGAAACCTTTTGGGGAGTTCAGGGTTTTTTGAACACAAGACACCCCTTTTCCTTGCTCAGCTCTGCAATAAACCTTTCTCTTCTCCAGAGTCAGTTTGTTTGGCATTACTGTGCGTGGGGCACACGAACTTACATTGGGTAACACGTGGAGGTTCTTCTCGAAAGGAGGCTGGTTTCAGCACACCAGCCATCATCAAGACCTACGGCTGGGCTCCAGTGGTTTCACCCAACACCACCCACCTCCTCAGTCTCTCAGAGGAAAGGACAGACACCACCAGCAAGCTCTTTGGAATCCTCAGACAGAGAGAGCAAACCATCACTGTGGCAACGCTTTCACCACTCATCACCCAACTTGAAAACACCGGGGTTGCTAGGCTGCTTGGGGCTGAGGGCCCAGAAACGTGCATCAGGCAGCCTGTGAGGCTACGGAACCCTACAGGAACGCGTGCACATTTACGGGGAAACGCCATCTTTGGAGGCAAAATTTGACTGGAGTCCTCATCTATCACTTGCTGTCTCTGTTTAGTTGCTCAGTCATGTCCGACTCCTTGCGACCCTGTCCATGGGACTTTTCAGGCAAAAATACTGGAGTGGATTGCCATTTCCTCCTTAAGGGGATCTTCCCAACCCAGGGATCAAACCTGTGTCTCCTGCAGGGCAGGCAGATTCTTCATCCGCTCAGCCATTGGGGAAGTCCCATTACTTGCTAGTCTTGGACAAATCTTTTTGCTTTTCAGAACCCCAGTTTTCCTTGTATGGAAATGAAGATCAAATACTTGGCTGACATAAGAATGAATGAAATAATGCCATGTGCAGCATCATGGATGGATCTAGAGATTATCAAACTAAGTGAAGGAAGTCAGACAGAGAAAGAGAAATATCACATGATATCACTCGCATTGGAATTTACAAACCAGAAACAGACTCACAGGCATAGAAAACAAACCGAAGGGGAAAGGAGGGGACAGGGGAGGGATAGACTAGGAGTCTGGGATTGGCAGATAGAAATTACTACGTATAAAACCGATAAACAGCAAGCTCCTACCGTAGAGCACAGAAAGCTATATTCAGCATATTATAATAAACTATAATGGAGAAGAATATGAAAAAGAATATATATGTACATATATATGTGTACCTGAATCACTTTCCCATATACCAGAAATTAACACAACATTGTAAATCAACTACTCCTCAATTTTAAAAAAATTTTTTAACTACTTGACTGAGTCATGGTGATAACTGCATATAATAAATGTAAAATTTCCCAGTAAAGTGTATGACAAATCACAGTCACTCAAAGACAATAGGTGTTACTATTCTACTATATCTATACAAACAAGCCACGCTGGGTTGTGCTTAGTTGCTCAGTTGTGTCTGATTCTTTGTGACCCCATGGACTGTAGCCCACCAGGCTCCTCTGCGCATGGGATTTTCCAGGTAAGAATACCAGAGTGCGCTGCCATGCCCTCCTCCAGGGGATCTTCCTGATCCAGGGATTGAACCTAGGTCTCCTGCATTGCAGGTGGATTCTTTACCATCTGAGCTACCAGGGAAGCCCTATTAATACACAACCAGTGACATAAAGCTCCCAAACACAGAGGTGAGAAGATCAAGGTAAGTGGTCTCCCGGGTCTCGTCTCCATTTCATTTGCAGAGTTTCTTTTACACTGGTACTCTGTTTTCATTCACCGATTGCCACTAAGGTAGTTTTTCTACATGTAGATTCTGATTACCTGTGATGGATGTCAGTGTCACTGAGACAGCAAAAGAAATGAACTTGTGGAGGATGGGGCCACTCCAGACCTGCTGCTTCTTGGCTAACCCCATGAGATCAAGCAATGGAGAGAAAGATGGCAAATAGTGGCCCCACCTACACTCAAGCATCTGAGATAAGGGCATGGCCCTAAGACACTGGGGAGAAGAACCCACAACGAACACACACCTCAGACAGACAACCGGAAGCTCCTCAAACCCCACTCACCTTCTCCCAAGCCCACTGAAATCCCAGAACATACTTGTCAAAAGAGGAAAGATCGTTGCCCCAAGTGGTTTGGAATGTTCTTTCATTTCAGAGAAGGATAAATATGTCTGTCAAGGGGAGAATGTCGTCTGGCATCGTGGCTAGTATAATTTATGACACTGCATTTTCCTAATTACTTATAAAATGTATTCTACCATCCTGTGCAAATAACATCGAGACTTGCAGTCATGAAGCGTGTGTAATCAACAGATGTCAGTTGTTCTCCACTTAAACAACTTAGAAACAACCAAAAATGAATTAGGATTCTTGAATGCCGATGTGGAAAGCTAAGGTATTAAATATTTAACGCCCCGGACATAACGATGGAGTTGATTTTGTGTGCTTGTTAGTTGCGGCTTTATCATTTTGCATCAGTGATCCTGCGAATGCGTTCATTTTTCTGCAAGGCTCATCGGGTGTTGCTATGGAGACAAGAGCTGCTCTGACATATTCCCACCGGCCCTGTTTGCCGGCTTTTTCGGTAAACACTTAATTATGCGTTGCATTCTGAAATCAGTGTTGTTGGAGGGAAGTTCACTTAGCTGATCTCAGGACAAAGATGAGTTCCGCTCCTAAGCAGATGCTTTCATAAATGTTGAGTGTGGTTCTAATAAATGGATCAAAATCAAGACACCTCCAAGAGAAAGACAACAAATAAGAAAGCAAGGATTCAGTCTAATTACTTCTGATTACCTACCTGTATGGGGTTCCTAGGTGGTGTCAGTGCCAGTGCATGAGATGGAGGTTCAGTCCCTGGGTCGGGAAGATCTCCTGGAAGAGGATATGGCAACCCACTCCAGTACTCTTACCTGGAGAATCCCATGGACAGAGGAACCTGGAGGGCTACAGTCCACAGAGTCACAAAGAGTCAGACATGACTGAGCATGCACACATGCATCTAACTGTATAAAAGCTTATCAAAGTCTTAGCAACTCCAACTCCATACTGAAACCTCTGACAGTCTGGGGAGGAGGATGAATTATTCTATACCATATAACCTAAGCAGACAAATCAAACAAACAACAACAAATGTAACTATATATTTGAAGGCTGTTCTGTCTAGGAAGAGGTATTATCAAAATACAAGATCCTTCTTTAGGTCAGGATTCTCAACATAAAAATAGACTTCTTAGGACTGGGACAATCCCCTCTTTCCATAAGCGTAAGCAGCATACTGTTTCTGTGTGTATATGTGCATCTCTTGAAAGAGTCTGCAACTTTTATCAGAAAGTCAGAAACTCATCAGACTAAGCAAGACAGAGAACCAATCGAGTGTATTCCAGTGAAAAATACTGCATCTCCTCCAGAGAAAGTGTGTTTACTTTTTCCCACCATGTGCGATTACCAAAATGCAAGAAGCATTTCTGTGGCTAGGATCCTACCCCGATTCTGTCCTTTATCCAACTCTAGATTTTGAGAGAGACATGCCTGGAATTCTCTCTCATTTGAAGGAACAAATACAGTACTGGGTTAGATGCTCCAAATAAAGAAGTCAGCTGATCCATGCCTAGCATTCTGAGTTACAACAAAAGCTGTGTCCCAGAGGACTTTATGAAAATGATCTAATTCAATGAATGAGATATTTATTTGACTGATTCTCACAGGAATCAGATTTCTATTCAATTCACTTTTTACTAGGTCAGGCACTTCCTTCACACACTGCTACTGATATATATACATGTACACACACACCACACACACACACACCACACACACACACACACCACACACACACACACACCACACACACACACACACTCACACACACCACACACACACACCACACACACACACACCACACACACACACCACACACACACACACACACCACACACACACACACCACACACACACACACCACACACACACCACACACACACACACCACACACACACACACACCACACACACACACCACACACACCACACACACACACCACACACACACACCACACACACACACACCACACACACACACACTCACACACACACACACCACACACACACACTCACACACACACACTCACACACACACACTCACACACACACCCTCTATTTTATGTCCTCCTTGTGATTTCAGTGTATTATTTGCCCTGAAACTAGGAAAAGGAGACAAGGGTTCAGAGCCAAGCATAATTCAGACAGAACTGCCAATTCAAATTTGGGAATGAAAGAGACGAGCTGGGAACAGCCGGAGAGAAAGGACTCACACTTCACCTTCACTGAATGTCAACATCGTAAATGTATTTGTGCAGCCCCTCAGCGTGTGTAACGTCACCTGAAAGCCACAGCTGTCTTTCATGATCTCTCAGGGTTCTGGGGGCGGGGGGTGGAACAGAGGGGACAGCTTGTCTCTTCTGCACAATGTCTAGGGCTTCCCTTGGTTTGACCCCATGGCTAAAGAATGGACCATTGGGACTGCCTAGCATCCTTCTGTATGCAAACTCAGGGTCTCTCCGTGTGCCTCCACCTAGGGTCGCCTTAGCATGAGAATTCCAAAACAGTGAGACTTCTTGCATGATGGCTCATGGCTCAAGTTCAAGTTTTCCAAAAGCCAGGGCAGAAACTGCAAGGCTCCTTAGGACCTGGCCTCATGAGTCCCAGAACATCATTCTGTTAGTCATGAAGATGCTCAGGCCAGCCCCGACTGAAGGAAAGGGGGCTTTGTCTCTACCTCTCAAGTGAAAGAGTAGCAGAGACTGTATGACTATGTTCAGCAGCTCAAAAGGCAGAGCAGATCTACAGGAACACTGTGAAGTCACTGTCCTAACTTTTGTACACACACATGATGTCAATTACCTCTACTAGCCACCCTGCAGCCCCATATTACAGATATGAACACTGAGGCAGAGTAGGGATTCAACCCAGGACTGTCTGCAGATTCTGTACCATTGACTACAACCCCTCCTGGTTCCTCCAGCCTTTCCCTCAAGCTACAAACACTGCAGCCTCCACTGATTTCTTCTGCCCTCCTCCTAACATACTTGCTACTTGGATTTTACATGAACTACAGTGGAATTACCCATCTTCTTTTTTGGTATGTAGGCGTCTCCCTAAAGAGTTCACAGAACCATAAACTGGGAGAGCTTTGGGTTCTGAGAAGGGGAAGCAGAAGGGTGCATAGGGCCAGCACCTCGGCTGGGATCACAGAGAGACTGGGAGACAGATGCTCAGAGAAGGGGAGAGGCTTCTGGTTCCTGCTCCTGGCTCCGTCTTCTTATCTTCAGTTCTTGGCACCATCGGGGAGGAAGAGATTTTCCTCTAACCTTCTAGGTTCTTTGGCTGGTCTATTAATTAAATTGACCTAAGAGAGATTAGCAGGAGGAAAAACAAATTGAATTTCCTACATACAAGAGCTTCACATTGACACTGAAGCTTACATATCATCTTGAGCTAAGGAGAAGCAGGCAGGGGTCTGGGGCTTCAAAGGGAAGGAAGATAATTTACAAGAAGATTGGTAAACAAATCTGAGTCTTGGCGCAAATAGACAGTGGGATCCAGAGAGGAATTTGAACAAACAGGCTTAGCTGAGGTCTCCCAGCCTCCTACACCAAGCCCATTCATTTGTAGTTGTCTTGGGTGACAGCTCTCTTCCTGAAACAGACCCTCTATCAAAATTCTTTATTTTTAAGAATTTTATTGAAGTATAGTTGATTTACAGTATTGTGTTAATTTCTGCTTTATAGCAAAGTGACTCAGTTACACATATATATGCCCTTTCTCAAAATCTTTTCCATTATAGTTTATCACAGGATATTGAACATAGTTCCCTGTGCTGTACACTAAGTCCTATCCACTCTACACATAATAGCTTTTTTAATTTTATACTAGAGGATAATTGCTTTACAATGTTGTGCTAGCCGCAGACGTACAGCACAGTGACTCACTTATGCATGTACATATTCTTTTTCATACCCTTTTCCACTACAGTTTATCGCAGGATATTGAATATATGCGATACAGTAGAAACTTGCTGTCTATCCATTCCAAATATAACGTTGTTGGTGTTCCTCTTCAGTCACTCAGTTGTGTCCGACTCTGCAGCACGCCAGGCCTCCCTGTCCTTCACCACCTCCCTGAGCTTGCTCAAACTCATGTCCAGTGAGTCGGTGATGCCACCCAACCATCTCATCCTCCGTCATCCCCTTCTCCTCCTGCTTCAGTCATTCCCAGAATCAGAGTCTTTTCAAATGAGTCAATTCTTCACATCAGGTGGCCAAAGTATTGGAGTTTCAGCTTCAGCTTCAGCCCTTCCAATGAATATTCAGGACTGATTTCCTTTAGGATGGACTGGTTAGATCTTCTTGCAGTCTAAGGGACTCTCGAGAGTCTTCTCCAACACCACAGTTCAAAAGCATCAATTCTTTGGTGCTCAGCCTTCTTTGTGGTCCAGCTCTCACATCCATACATGACCACAGGAAAAACCATAACCTTGACTAGACGGACCTTCGTTGGCAAAGTAATGTCTCTGCTTTTTAATATGCTATCTAGGTTGGTCATAACTTTCCTTCCAAGGAGCAAGCGTCTTTTAATTTCATAGCCACAGTCACCATCTGCAGTTATTTTGGAGCCCAAGAAAATAAAGTCTGTCACTGTTTCCATTGTTTCCCCATCTATTTGTCATGAAGTGATGGGACTGGATACCATGATGTCATTCCCTTCTCCAGGGGATCTTCCAAAAACAGGGATCAAACCCAGGTCTCCTGCATTGCAGGCAGATTCTTTACTGTCTGAGCCACCTGGGAAACCCTCTCTATATAATGGTTTTTAATTTAATTTTTTTTATATTTGAGTATGTCTAATACTTTGGCCACCTCATGAGAAGAGTTGACTCACTGGAAAAGACTCTGATGCTGGGAGGGATTGGGGGCAGGAGGAGAAGGGGACGACAGAGAATGAGATGGCTGGATGGCATCACTAACTCGATGGACATGAGTTTGAGTGAACTCCCGGAGTTGGTGATGGACAGGGAGGCCTGGCATGCTGTGATTCATGGGGTCGCGGAGAGTCCAACACAACCGAGCGACTGAACTGAACTGAACTGATGGTTGATTTATAACAGTGTACTACTTTCAGATGTACAGCAAAGTGACTCTGTTTCCAGCAGTTACAGAGGGAGATGAAAAGCTCTTCCTGTGTCTTTAGGGCCTTGATTGACTCCAGCTCAAAACAATCCACATGCCAGAGTGGCACATTGTGGGGAGGCTGGTTCTGACCCCTTCAGTGCACACAAGCCGCTAAAAACATCGTGTGGTGAAACCAGGGATGACAGCAACATCCCCTTCCCCTCTGTCTTGTCGAGGGTGGAAACTAGTCTACGGGAAGATAATTTGCTCTCTAATGAGAGTACTTGAAGGGCATTTCTTTCACTTGCTTTGAGATTTCTGTCAATTTTTTCATCTAGTTCTAATCTAATAGAAGTGAAATCCATTTTCAGCTAATTACAGGAAATGCTTCTAATGGGTAAATTAAGTCTGCTCCTACCCTGAAAGGCTCACCCACCTCCATTACCTTCTCCTCTGTTCCTGACTATGCACATTTCCTCCTTCTCAAAGGGCTTGTCACTCCCCGTCTCCCCACATCACCAGCCGTGGTGGAAGCTTGCAGAGGTCAGTCTGCCCTCAGGAGGAAGTGGCCTTCCGCCCATGACACATCCAAGGGCCGTGAATTTACCAACTGCAAATTGCTCATCACTGCGGCCCTACGAGACGTTCCTGCTGGCTTTATGAGAATAAAAGATGGTCTGCCTTGCTTGGGAGCTACAGTGCCTGCCAAAAACAAAGTGGTGGGAGTTGGAATGACCCAAAAGAATGCTTTGCAGATGTGAAAAGGCCTGTCCGTCCACAGTACTAATTTGCTTCCTTTTAGAAATCTCAGAAGGAAACTCCGGGTCACACAGCCCTCGGTGCTAAAGTGACAGGGGAAAACAAAACTACTTGGCTGACATCATGCTTAGCAGTAAGTCCAGCTGCAGATACAATAGCAGCTGCTGGATGTTACAGAGAATTATCCATCAGGGGGCCCAAGAGATTATAAAGATAATAATAAAATACCCAGAGAAGGTATATCCTTACATATTTCTCAAGCATCCAATAGTTTTGCTCAAAACCAAATGCACTGGAGCTGGGGAGCAAACCTTGCCACTCCCAAATGTTCCTTTGGCATGAAGATAATTTTGATGAAAACAATCAGGGCCCAAAAGACTTGGTAAGCAACTTTGCTCTTTCCCATAAATGCCTAAAGAATTTAGATCAAGGGCCTGTTCCCCAAATGGAGGTGTCGCCACCAATATCTGCAAAGACTCTGGGCTAAGTGGTGGGGAAACTCTAGGCAGGACCTAGAGATCCTGAGTCCACCCTGGTCCCCACTGTCTGTGTGGCCCACAAAACTTTCTTCGTTTATCAAATATTTGCTTTACCACATCCATGTGAATCGTCTTCCTCCACTTTGAAGTCCCAAACCGATCCCCGCAACATCCTCTTTTGTTTTCAGGTAAAGATTGTATCGAAAGTGAGGGCTTCAGTCATTTCGACAAGTTACTCAGTTTTCCTGGGTCTCAACCATGTATGTTATTGTTGTTTAGGCACTCAGCTGTGTCCAATTCTTTGCAACCCCATGGACTGTAGCCCATCAGATTCCTCTGTCCATGGAATTTTCCAGGCTAGAATACTGCCGTTGGTAGCCATTCCCTCCTTCAGGGGATCTTCCCAAAACAGGTATCAAACCTGGGTCTCCTGCATTGCCAGCAGATTCTTTACTATTTGGGGTACCAGGGAAGCCCAAAAGATCACCACGTCTCCATCTCCATTAGGGGATTGAACCCTAGTCTGCCGTGTGACAAGTGGGGACACCAACCACTATACTAACAAGGAGTTGTTATATATGGATGGATGTTTTTAAACTTCTAATTTTCTCTTATTAATCTGTATTGTATCAATTTAATTCTTAGATCAGCCAGAAGCACCTCAAAGGGTGGAGGAAAAATTTTCCTCCCTGAACAACATTGGTCAATGACTCCCACTAACCCTTAAAATAGATAATAATATGTCTGTAAAATAAACAAAACAAGAAATACAGTATCCATCTCTGCTGGCTACACTGTATACCTCATTGTGTCAATATGCAACTCACCCCTCACAATTCTGGCTGCTGAAAATATCCTTCATCTTTGCTTTCTGATGTCTTCAAGTACAGTTAATGGTACACAGCTCCCTAAGATTAAAACAGAAGTTTATTTTGCCTGTTTAGCCTCCAGTGTCAATCAAACCTTTGTGATAGATATTCTAATCATTGACCTAGCAATACAAGCAAGAGAAAATTGACGCCTGGAGGAATTAAACAACAGTCCCTGTAAAGTTTATCCACCATTTAATGGAAAGGTTTGAACCCAGGTCTCTAGTCTCCGGAAGACTTGATGCTCTTTCCTCTCTCAAGTTGCCAAACATGGCAGCCCCACCCCAACATCACTCTCAACTATGATTCCTTCTTGTCCGTCTCCCAAATTCAAAGCCTTGTCATTTCTTCCTTAGACTATTCTATTTCTCATGAGGCTGAATCATTTCCACCTGGTCCCCTTGCCAACCCTTCCTTTAAACTGTTCATAGGATGGTCTTCGCAAGCATAACACCAACCAAGAACACGGTGATTTGGAGGTTTGATGGTGTTAAGATAGAATTAGGACAAGGGAGCTGGCGATGCCTGAACTCCACCTTTGCCAAGCATCCCTTTGTCCTCCGAGGGCCTGGTGAGATGGGTGCACCTGAAACATGGGATTCCACTTGACAAGAGAGACATGGTTCCTGCCCTCGTGGAGTTTGTACTCTGAGGGCCTGTGTGAACGTGGTAGGTGAGCTCTACTCCACGGATGTCTGTAATGGACTCAGGAAGGGATGGTGATGCTCCACTGGTGATGTCTGTAATGGACTCCGGAAGGGATGGTGATGCTCCACGGATGACTGTAATGGACTCAGGAAGGGATGGTGATGCTCCACGGATGTCTGTAATGGACTCAGGAAGGGATGGCGATGCTCCACGGATGTCTGTAATGGACTCAGGAAGGGATGGTGATGCTCCACTGATGTCTGTAATGGACTCAGGAAGGGCTGGTGATACTCCACTGGTGATGTCTGTAATGGACTCAGGAAGGGATGGTGATTACGTTGTGCTACATTCCTGCCAACTTAGCATGCTGTGCACACCACTCACTAACCACCACCAGAGAAAAACTCTTTAGAAAATCAATATCTAATTCACGAAAATGTTTTCTAATACCCAAGCCAAATTATGGGTTTTCTCACCTTTCCTTCTCTCCAGTAAATCTAAAGTTTGGCCAACTTACTGAGAAATACATGCATATATAATTTAGGATGGAAACCACCTGCAAATTTCATTTTTGTGTTCCTTCCTTAAACCAACCATGATTTTGACTAGAAGTGTTCAAACAGGCAGGCTCAGCTTGAGGATCTCTTCAAAACCATATTCAGAATCCACAGTTTGCCTTTTTTTATGAAGCACATTGCTTTTGCAGACATGATTTTGCTGGCTTTTAAAAATGGGCTATTAAATTTAGAATAGCAGAGAGCAGAGCACTGGGGAGTCTAGACAGTGGGGGTGGGTAAGGAAAACCCTGATGCTGTGACTATAGCTGGCGAATTTGGGAGACACTGAAACAACATTATGGGGAGCAGAGGATGGCTCCTAAGGTGTGCGCTGAGCAGATGGGTGCAGGGAAGAAGCCTGAATGACAAGCTAAGACATGTGGGTTGTTGTTTTTTTTTTTTTTCCATAAAGACTGTGGACTTAAAAATATATATTCTTGACTAAAGTTGAGAGTTCTGTTTTATTGGGTGGGAATTTTTAGGACTTCAAGCCCAGGAGACAGCATCTCAAGCGACCCTGAGAGAACTGCTCTGAGGAGGCAAGGGGAGGAGCCAGGTTCAAGGGAAGTTTTGCAACAAAGGGCAAAAGGTCTGAATATCAAAAGATTACTGAATTTAAAGAAACTAGATATCCCAAGTTAAGGAATTTAGCACTTTTCTGTATATGGGAAGATGGCAAGAGTCTGGGCTCACTGAAATCATTCCTTTGATAAGCAGCTCAGGTACCTGGGGCCAGACTCTTAAGAGTCCCTTGGACAGCAAGGAGATAAAACCTAAACTGAAAATTCTTTGGAAGGACTGATGCTGACACTCCCATAATTTGGCCACCTGATTCGAAGAGGTGACTCATCAGAAAAGACCCTGATGCTGGGAAAGATTGAGTGTAGGAGGAGAAGGGGGTGACAGAAGATGAGACAGTTGGATGGCATGGGCAACTAACTGGACATGAGTTTGAGCCAACTCTGGGAGATGGTGAAAGAGGGGGAAGCCTGGTGTGCTGTAGGCCATGGGGTTGTAAAGAGTCAGACACGACAGAGCAACTGAACAACAACAACAAACCCTGTGTTTTCACATTCTGAGCTTCCTCAGGGCTTGCCAGCTCACTATCCACAGTGGCTGCAATTGCTGGTGATTGTGACATCCTTGTCTGCCTATATGGAAGGAAATATTCCATTTCTCAAGACTTCCTGTTGAACACAGACATTTCCTGTCTAACAGGGCTGACTTGAATGGTAGTGAACCCTCTGGCTCTGGGGGTGACCAAGCAGAAGCTGCAAAATCAGAAATGCTGCAAAATCAGATGGGAAGGTAGCTAACTCTGAGGTTATTAATGTATGGTCCATAGAGTCTGCTTTTTTTTTTAAAGGGGTAAGTGGAGGGGAAAAGGAGATAAAGAATCCAGATATTCTTTAAAAGGCCAGAGCTCTAAAGACATTGGACTCATTCCATTTGACCACATTAGATAACTAGCAGGATTTGCTGAGTAACTGTGAAAAGTTGTTGCTGAACCATGCAAAGATACTGGGATTCTTGGTCTCCGGATGAGAATTCAGAGCTTTTGTATAATAAAGTTTTATTAAAGTGTAAAGGAGATAGAGAAAGCTTCTGACATAGGCATCAGAAGGGGGCAGAATGAGTACCTGCTTGCTAGTGTTAGCAATGGAGTTATATACTCTCCAATGAATCCAAAGAATGTCTGGAGGTTGTAAAGACCTCACCAGACCTACTCGCATAATTTACATTTTAAGATAACAGGTTTTAGAAAAGGCAGAGGCACCAGAGATCAAATTGCCAACATCCACTGGATTATGGAGAAAGCAAGAGAGTTTCAGAAAAACATCTATTTCTGCTTCATTGACTATGCCAAAGCCTTTGATTGTGTGGATCACAATAAACTGTGGAACATTCTGAAAGAGATGGGAATACCAGACCACCTGACCTGCCTATTGAGAAACCTGTATGCAGGTCAGGAAGCAACAGTTAGAACTGGACATGGAACAACAGACTGGTTCCAAATAGGAAAAGGAGTATGTCAAGGTTGTATATTGTCACCCTGCTTATTTAACTTATATGTAGAGTACATCATGAGGAACGCTGGGCTGGAGTAAGCACAAGCTGGAATCAAGATTGCTGGGAGAAATATCAATAACCTCAGATATGCAGATGACACCACCCTTATGGCAGAAAATGAAGAGGAACACAAAGGCCTCTTGATGAAAGTGAAAGAGGAGAGTGAAAAGGTTGGCTTGAAGCTCAACATTCAGAAAACGAAGATCATGGCATCTGGTCCCATCACTTCTTGGGAAATAGATGGGGAAACAGTGGAAACTGTGTCAGACTTTGTTTTTTTGGGCTCCAAAATCACTGCAGATGCTGATTGCAGCCATGAAATTAAAAGACGCTTACTCCTTGGAAGGAAAGTTATGACCAGCCTAGATAGCAGATTAAAAAGCAGAGACTTTACTTTGCCAACCAAGGTCCGTCTAGTCAAGGCAATGGTTTTTCCCGTGGTCATGTATGGATGTGAGAGTTGGACTGTGAAGAAAGCTGATCACCGAAGAATTGATGTTTTTGAACTGTGGTGTTGGAGAAGACTCTTGAGAGTCCCTTGGACTGCAAGGAGATCCAACCAGTCCATTCTAGAGGAGATCAATCCTAGGTGTTCATTGGAAGGACTTATGCTACAGCTGAAACTCCAATACTTTGGCCACCTCATGAGAAGAGTTGACTCACTGGAAAAGACTCTGATGCTGGGAGGGATTGGGGGCAGGAGGAGAAGGGGATGATGGAGAATGAGATGGCTGGATGGCATCCAGGCCTGGCGTGCTGTGATTCATGGGGTCACAAAGAGTCGGACACGACTGAATGACTGAACTGAACTGAAGGATTATATATTTAGGCTTTGCTGGTGGCTCAGAGGTAAAGTGTCTGCCTGCAATGTGGATGACCTGGATTTGATCCCTGGGTCAGGAAGATCCCCTGGAGAAGGAAACGGCAACTCACTCCAGCACTCTTGCCTGGAAAATCCCATAGATGGAGAAGGCTGGTGGGCTAGTCCGTGGGTTACAAAGAATCAGACATGACCCAGTGACTTCACTTTTTTTTTTTTTTTTTTTGAAGGATTATGTAACAACAACGTATCCTGCTTGAGAACATGTTTCTCCTTCTTGAGAACCTTCTGACTAATCCTGTTATCTTAAAATGTATATTGTAGGAGTGGGTCTGGTAAGACCTTTACAACCTTGAGACTTCCTTTTGATTTACTGTAATAACCAACTGAAAAAGTATATAGCTCCCTCGCTAAGACCAGTGAGGGGGGCACTCTGTCCCCCTTCTGATATCTGTGTCAGAAGTTTTCTCTGTCCCTTTTTCACTTTAATAAAACTCGGCTACACTAAAGCTCTTGAGTGATCAAGGCTGGTCCCTGGTCCCAAAGCTAAATCTTCTTTGGAGATCACAAATCCAACATCGTTCACCATAGGCTATCAATGTCAGGCTCATAATTTCAGTTGAAACATATGTTTTTTACAATATTAAATTTCGTGGTGGCTCAGTGGTAAAGAACCAGTCTGCCCAAGAAAGAGACATGGGTTGGATCTCTGATCTGGGAAGATCCTACATGACTTGGGGCAACTAAGTCTGTGCACCACAACTGCTAAGCCTGTGCTTTAAGCCCAGGAACTGCAACTGCTGAAGCCCACATGCCCCAGAGCTCATGCTCTGCAACAAGAGGAGCCACTGCAGTGAGAAGCCCGTGCACAACTAGAGAAAAGCCCGTGAGCAGTGAAGACTCAGCACAGCCAAAAATAAATAAATTAGAAAAAAAATTTTTTTGAAAATGAATATCAGCCTGAGACCAAGAAAAACTCTTTACCAAAATGTCATAAATACATTTAAGAGCATGAGATCTAGACTCCTAGAACCTAAACTCCAATCAATTTAACAAAGACATTCCAGAGTACTTTGTCTCAATACAATACACAGAGTTGATTTCTCCCAGGCCCAAGGGTGGGGAAAAGGTGGTGATGGGCACGCAGGAGCTCAGACTTCGCAGATGGGGTGAGAAGCCCACCGAGCCCCCTCCACTGACACCCCATCCTCTCCTCACTCCTGTGACATCTGCCACCTCATCTCTCCACCGACCTTCCAGCCGCTCATTCATTAGCTCTGTCTTCACCATTGGCTCTTCCTCCCGGTGGAGTTTTTCAAGATCCTATCCATTTCTCAGTAACGCCAAAAAAATAACAACAAATACTTAATATGAGCCAGACTCTCCTCTACATGATTTTCTCGAGCTCTTGCATTAAAGCTACAAATGTACCACCTCCTGCACTTGCCTCTATTCCACACATTTCTCCAACTCTGGGCTCATCCTAGACAGAGGTAAGTCAGGTACCACAACTTCAGCTCACCACCCTTACCCCACACCTGTGGTTCTCAACCAGGGGCAATTTTGCCCCCCACCCACAGGACACGTGAGAACAACTGGAGACATACTGGCTGTCTCAACTGGCAGAGAGTGTGCTACTGGCATGTAGTGTGTAGAAGCCAAGAAGTCAGGGATGCTCCTAAACATCCCACTGCGCACAGGCCAGCCACACGGCAAAGAATTACCCAGCACAGGATTGTCAGTGGTTCTGAGAACAAGAAACTCTGCTTGGTACCACTTTGTGGCTTCACTGGTGGCTCAGATGGTAAAGAATTCACCTGCAATGCAGCAGACATGGGTTCAATCCCTGGGTCAGGAAGATCCCCTGGAGAAGGGAATGGCAACCCACTCAAGTATTCTTGCCTGGAGAATCCCATGGACAGAGGAGCCTGGCATGCCACCAGTCCATGGGGTGGCAAAGAGTCAGACAGGACTGAGTGACTAACACTTTGTATCACTTTGTAACCTTTTGATAGGAGAACTGACGCATGCGCACAGGTGTGAGTTCAATCTGCAGACTGAGTATACCAGGATTGATATTCTTAGCCCTGACCTCTTCCTTGACTTTTATAACTTTCCTGCATTGGGGTATACCACTTGACATCCCCATTCAGTTCAGTTCAATTCAGTCTCTCTCCAACTCTTTGAGACCCCATGGACTGCAGCATGCCAGGCCTCCATCACCAGCTCCCCAACTTTACTCAAACTCATGCCCATTGAGTCGGTGATGCCATCCAACCATCTCATCCTCTGTCGTCCCTTCTCCTCTTGCCTTCAATATTTTGAAGCATCAGGGTCTTTTCCAATGAATGAGTTCTTCGCATCACGTGGCCAAAGTATTGGAGCTTCAGTTTCAGCATCAATCCTTCCAATGAATATTCAGGACTGATTTCCTTTAGGATGAACTAGTTTGATCTCCTTGCAGTCCAAGGGACTCTCAAGAGTCTTTTCCAACACCACAGTTCAGAATCATTAATTCTTCAGCGCTCAGCTTTCTTTATGGTCCAACTCTCACATCCATACATGACTACTGAAAAAACCATAGCTTTGACTATAGAGACCTTTGTCGGTAAAGTAATGTCTCTGCTTTTTAATATGATGTCTAGGTTTGTCAGATACTAAAAACTAAGTGTATCCAAAATTGAACATATGGCCCTTGCCCTTCCATATACCCTCCTCCATGGTCCTCTGTTTCAGTAAACAATAACACTGTCCAATCAAATGGACAACCCAGAAACCCAGTAAACCCCATTGGGAATTTCTTCTTCTTCTCCCCCTGTAATTCTCTGCAACACGCACACAGTAGATTCTACCTGCTAAATATCTCTGAGCCCACACATGTCTCTCCATCTCTCTCAGCACAACCCCCTTAGTCCCAGTTTCCCTCCTGTGATTTCTCACTTGGGCGATTGCAGCCATCCCCTGAACTCTGAATCCCTACTCCACACCATTCATGATGAGTCCACAGAGACATCACTTTAAAACTTCTATCCTGATTTCTTTTTTTTTTCTATGTTTTAAGGTTATTAAATAGATATTTCCCCCAGTTCTAACAGCATCCTTCTCTGAGCAGATTTCCTAGTGTGATCATGGTTTATCTGTTAGTGTCTCGACAGAAAACAGATGGCACATTCAACGTTGAGTGGTTTGGATCAAGATGGTGGAGTAGGAGACCCCAGCCTCCATCTCCCCACAAGGCACAATTAGACTGTTGTTTATGAATGAAAATAGCTCCACGAAAGCTAAGGAGTCCACCAAAGAAGCTTCAGTAGAACAGCAGAGCCAAAAACCTAGGATTCACAGGAATAAATGTATGTATATTTTTTCTTGATCTTCACACTTTTAAGAGTACATTATGTTTTTGATCAGTGCTTGCCTGCATCAGTGGTACTTGAGTTACTTTCAACTCTAAATTTTTTTCTGGCAGTTGGAAGAAACCCCTCCCCACCAAAGAAAGAGAGCAGGCACTTAATAAATTAAAAATAAAAGGCTTTGAATACATATCAAGCACTTACTAAGCACCAGGTCCTATGTTGAATGACTGGATGACACAGGTGAAAAAGACTGGCATGGGCCCAGAGATTTTACAATCACGGTTTTTTCTGATCATGAAACAGACATCTTCACAATTAAACTGTTTCAACAGAGAAGACTGTTCCACTTGTTTCTGTAGTCCTGTCATAACCATCTCCTGAAAACAGTGGCTCACGACCTTTTTCCCTTTACCTTTAATTCTTGCATGAATTCTTGCCCATTTTGACATTTGAAACGAATATTCTTTATAAGTTTCATCCTTTTTGTTTATTCCCTTCAGGACTGAATGTCTAGCCAGTCATCATGCAGGATATGAAAAATCAATGCCTTGTTGCTCCAAATGTTATCAAAGAAGGTCATGCTCTATTGATTCCCCAGACCACATTAAAGCCCTAAATGGAAATACTGACAAACCCTTACCCATTTTCAATGATTTTTATCAGGCTAAAGAGCTATTTTATAAGTTTTCTGCTATAATACAATCCTGCAGCCTTGCAAGAGCCTCTGGTTTCAGACCGCCAAAACGATTTGATTTGAATAAATTCAATATTGGGTGCTCTGGAGAGTAATTGATTTATGGCTTAATGAGTCTCCAAATGCAGTATGTTTTAAGGCAAATTATCTGCAGGGAGAGCATGCTGTGGTGGAGCACAGAAGAAAGTATGTGAAGGATTCTTAGTGCCTGTTCTTGTTGCCAGAAATAATGCGCCTACTGTGTACTTGAATATCACCTAAGAGACCCTCGAATCTTTGGCCTTTGGTTGAAGAATGTCTTCAGGATTCAGAGTTCTAATCATATAGCTTAAATTTATGGATGCTCTTTGCCCTTGTCAACTGAAAAAAACATATATAGGACAACCTAAAAGTTGAGAATTGTGTTTTATTTGGGAGAAAAAACTAAGGACTTGAGCCCTAGACACAGCCTCTCAGATAACTCTGAGGGACTGCTCTAAAAAGGTAAGGGGGGAGCCATGCTATGTAGGAGATTTTGCAACAAAAACCTGGTAGTCAGAATTCAAAAGATTACTGTTAATTACAGAAAGTCAGATATCTCAAGTTAATGAATTTCGTGCTTCTCTGTGTTTGAGAAGATGCAAAAGTCTGGACTCACTGATTTGAATGCACCTATTGGGGGCCAGTATCCTGCGTTTTTCCACCCTCAGTGTCCTCAGGGTGCACTGCCAGCGGTGGCTGCAGTGGTTGATGCCTTGATGGCAGGCATCCTGTTTCTACCTTGAGTTCCCTCAGGGCTCACTGTCAGGGTGGCTGTAATGTGACTGGTTGATGGCTGCAACGTCCCTTGTTTACTGATACAGCAGGCAACATTTTTTTCACACCCTCAACAAAGTCAAAATGGCTAGAGAGAATGAAATTCATGGAACAGCACGATGGAAGAGGAATTGAAATAAATGGAAAGTCAGGAAACCTCATTTCAACCCCTTAACATTTCTGGTCATTGAGAAGATGCCATTTTCTTCTTTCCACTGTGACCTGTGAAATGAGGTACTAGACTAGATTAAAAATCACAAACTAGCAGCGAACTGGCAGGATTTGGTTTGCAGATGTGTTTTCTTTGGGTTGCACAGTATAAAATAAACAAAAACAAACAAATGCAGAAAACAACACAGTCAAGAATTTTAAAGTCAACAGATGTCCAAGCAAATTTCCAGTTTCCAACTTCTACTATCAGAAGGGTCAGTCACATACATCTGCATTCCTTGTGGACACAGCTGTTACAGCTGTGCAGCTTCTACCCAGTTAAGATGGGGCCCGAGCAACCAGTTTGGCACCATTGCCATACTCCCCATACTGGTCCTTGAGGTTTAGGTAGAAGTTATTTGTTAGTTATACTCACATGACTTCACTGTTCTCTTATAGTGGAGAACCATTCCGTTTTCTAACTAGGGATAGAAAAAAAATATGTACAAGGACAGGTAGACTATGAAAGCCATTTGATTCAGTAAAAGTGGCAAAAAAGAAGATGTTCTGCGAACTCAAGGCTATTTCTAAGTGTGTCATATGCAAACAGGGTGTGAGCTTACTGAAATGATGCAACAGGCTTATTTCATTCATTGAATAATGTAGACAGAGTTTTCACATCTCAGATGAAAAGATCTCAAGGTCTCTTCCTAGTTTTAGAAACTTGAAAACATGTGTTCTGCTGTTAGAAAAGCCATTTATTCATCTTTCTCTCTCTCTCTATTTAAGAGTAACTCACATACAAGCAAATTGATGTCCGTGGAGAAGAGGATCTGACCATATTAATTGGGAAAGTATGACTAGACCAAATGAAACACTGCTTATGTTTAGAACACATACAAGCCCATCCACCTATACTCTGCCTCCATGGGTGAAAAATCACCTATGCTTTGCAGCTGGGGCAGAAATAAAATTGCTAAGGTAACATAGGGTAACATATTGATAAGTTATATATAGAAAGATGGTTCATCTCTCTAGCTGTGTATCAGCATCCGCCATCTACAGCAAGAATTCTTAATCTGGAGTCCATGAATCCAATTCGGTCCTGCACTGGAATGGGCTTGAGAGGGTGTCTGAAATGTTCTAAAGAAAAATGCAAAATTTTCTATATCTATGCCCTTGTGCACATTTCTAAGATGATGATCCATAGCTTTTACCAAATTCCCAAAGTTCCATGACTCCCCACTCGCAAAACTTAAGAACCACTGAGACACAGTGAAAGTCACTCAGTTGTGTCCAACTCTTTGTGACTCCATGGACAACACAGTCTATGGAATTCTCCAGGCCAGAATACTGGAGTGGGTAGCCTTTCCTTTCTCCAGGGGATCTTTCCAACCTAGGGATAGAACCCAGGTCTTCCACATTGTGGGCGGATTCTTCACCAGCTGAGCCACAAGGGAAGCCCAAGAATACTGGAGTGGGTAGCCTATCCCTTCTCCAGTGGATCTTCCCGACTCAGGAATTGAACCTGGGTCTCCTGCATTGCAGGTGGATTCTTTACCAACTGAGCTATCAGGGAAGCCCCACTGAGACACACAGAGTATCAGTTAAGGAAACCAACCATTTATGTGTTCTTGCTGTGGCAGACTCACAAGGACCATATTTTCAAAACCAAAAGTTGGGGTGCAGATTTGGCTACACAGCTGGAAACCAAGACAGGATATTGAAATGAGGATTGCTCCAGAAAACTCAGGGCATAAGGTCATTTTAAAAATAGGGTCCTCAGGATGGGATGGGGACTGGGACAGGGGTCAGGCCAAACCAGGTAGAACAAACAGTTGCCCTGAAGACCACAGTGTTCTTG
Organism: Moschus berezovskii; assembly: GCF_049115385.1. Classification (NCBI taxonomy): domain Eukaryota; kingdom Metazoa; phylum Chordata; class Mammalia; order Artiodactyla; family Moschidae; genus Moschus; species Moschus berezovskii. The sequence continues at coordinate 59,125,735 of NC_142481.1, read as the reverse complement.
GCAAAATCAGTACTAGCACTGGGATTTTTCTATCATCTTTTGCAGTGGCATTTCCATAACCCCAACCCCTTGCATTTATTTGAGAACAGTCCCTCTTCCCTGCCCCCTAATACACACACATGGTTAGTGTTATTTAACTATTATAACGCTTAAAAAGCAAACAGGACTCTGTAGGCACATAGCGAGCAATTGGTGTTATCATCTGCCTGAAAGTACCCTACAAACTGTGAAGAGCTTTACAGATGAAGGAGCTTACTTTTATTGGTGGGCAGACATGCACGGCAATCTACTCCATTATTCTCCCCATGGGCAGAGGAGCTTGGTGGGCTACAGTCCATGAGGTCGCAAAGAGTCAGACACAACTGAGCAACTAAACACAGACATGCAAGGCTCATTCTCTCTCATTTTCTAGATGAGAATTAAAGAGCTGAAAGCCTTAATGAGAATTTAGTGGTCCATGGCTTACTCTGTCCCAGTGGCCCTAAAATACACATAGAGATGTGTGTGGGGGTGTTTTCATACTCAGTCATGTCCAACTCTTTGCGACCCCATGGACAGCAGCCCACCAGGCTCCTCTATGGGATTTTCCAGGCAAGAATATTGGAGTGGGTTGCTATTTCCTCCTATAGGACACACGTCTCCTGTGTCTCCTGCATTGCAGGTGGATTCTTACCACTTGAGCAATAGGGGAAGCCCATATAGAGAGGCAGCAGGATCTTACTTTCAGAATGACTCAGGCTTCTCTACGATGCCCAGGCAACAAAGCCATGAAGTCATAGGGTTCTGTGTAAAAATCAATGAAACAGTGTCTCTAATTAAAAACACTTGCACTAATCATATGGTCACTGTTGTTGTTTTATTTTTGGTTTTATAGAAAACCATCTTATGATAGAGTCTAATAAACAGAAGAGGCAGAAGGGGCACTCAAGTTTTAATCAAAAGGATTTCCTCAATTTTACCCACATGACTTTATCAACTCATTCTGTGCAACTTACAACAGACTGCTATTTTATGAAACTAACAGAGAAGAACAAACCTGAAATATACATAACAGCCCATTCTCAAGGCTCTGACTGCCAGGCTTGACCTTTAAAGGTATCACAATTTTCATTCATATAGAGATAAAAAGTTGCAAAACAGAGAATATCATTTGTCTTGTTGGAGGTTTACAGAAATGTGGTGACTTCACCACATGAACAGCTGCAAGAACAAAGGATTCTGGCACTAAGAAGTTTACAGCAACTAGCCACACCCCTTCCCCGTTCAGAATAAAAGAACCCTGAATCCTAAGATGGAGATGGTGGTTCTTTGGGACACTAGTCTACCATCTTCTCGGCCTGCTAGCTTTCTGAATAAAGTTGCTATTCCTTGCCCTAACATCTCATCTCTCTATTTTTTATTGGCCTGTAGCATGGTGATTGCTGGGAGAAATATCAATAACCTCAGATATGCAGATGACACCACCCTTATGCCAGAAAGTGAAGAGGAACTAAAAAGCCTCTTGATGAAAGTGAAAGAGGAGAGTGAAAAGGTTGGCTTAAAACTCAACATTCAGAAAACAAAGATCATGGCATCTGGTCCCATCACTTCATGGAAAATAGATGGGGAAACAGTGGAAACAGTGTCAGATATTATTTTTGGGGGCTCCAAAATCACTGCGGATGCTGATTGCAGCCATGAAATTAAAAGACGCTTACTCCTTGGAAGGAAAGTTATGACCAACCTAGATAGTATATTAAAAAGCAGAGACATTACTTTGCCAACCAAGGTCCGTCTAGTCAAGGCTATGGTTTTTCCAGTGGTCATGTATGGATGTGAGAGTTGGACTGTGAAGAAAGCTGATCACCGAAGAATTGATGCTTTTGAACTCTGGTGCTGGAGAAGACTCTTGAGAGTCCCTTGGATTGCAAGGAGATCCAACCAGTCCATTCTAAAGGAGATCAGTCCTGGGTGTTCATTGGAAGGACTGATGCTGAAGCTGAAACTCCAATACTTTGGCCACCTCATGCAAAGAGTTGACTCACTGGAAAAGACTCTGATGCTGGGAAGGATTGGGGGCGGGAGGAGAAGGGGACGACAGAGAATGAGATGGCTGGATGGCATCACCGACTCGATGGACATAAGTTTGAGTGAACTCCGGGAGTTGGTGATGGACAGGGAGGCCTGGCGTGCTGTGATTCATGGGGTCACAGAGAGTCGGACACGACTGAGCGACTGAACTGAACTGAACTGACGGTGATCAGTATGAGCTTAGACTCTGTAACAGAACCATCCTGTTTTAAGTGTTTCACATATAGAATCACATTTGATCCTTGCAATAATCTTATGAGTTAGATACTAACAGAATCTGCATTTTACACATGGTGAAACTGAGGCTCAGGGAGATACAGATATCTGCCCAAGGTCACACAACTGGGAGCAGTGAAGCCAGGACTCTGGTCTGAGCGATTCCAAAAGCTGCTGCTCTTGTTCGGTTCTCCACCCTCTTGTTCGGTTTCTGCCAAGGTCCAGTCCACTGAATATCTGGGAGAAAAGAGTGGGAGAGCCACCAGGACGATGGGCCTGTTGCATAGCAACCTGGCGCTGGAGCCTGGCGAGGGGGAACGGGTTCCTTAAGTTTTTAAAGCATCGCCACTAAAAATAGCCTGAGCTATGACAGCTCAAATCCAGGTCTCCTCCAAGAAAAATCCATCCCACCACAGAACGTCTTTGCTGTACTGTCCTTGAGAAAAGCATGTGATGTTATGGGAGGCTGGGCGTCAGCAGCTTTTCCCAAAAACCATACCACTTCATTTCACTCCTTCACCTCCGAGCTGAGGGTGCTGCTGTGTATATGGGACTCGTGAAATATCTATCTCCATATTTTTTTTCCACTCCAAGGCTGGACTTCAATACAGGCTGAGGCAAGAGAAGTCTACTTGATTGCAAAACATGGCCTCTGGCTTCCCTGAATTAATCTCCCAGAAATTAATCACCTCGGCTGGAATCACCTTAGGTACAAATGTTTATAATGCCCACATTTGTCACTCCGTGAGAGACCGTGCCAGTTCCAGGGACACCAACTATAAATCTCATACCTTCCAAAGAATATTAGATATTTAATTAGATCTTGAGAAAACTTTTCGCCTAGTACCTGGACGATCTCTTGGTCCTCTTCTAAGCCTGATAATTAAAAGGACTGTCTGAGCCTGCTGCATTTCTCTGCAAGTCAGAAAGTTCCCATCACAATAATTACTGAGCCCAAATGTTGGCCTGGCTTGGGTAGGCATTCGAAGCAACAAGAGAAATTTAAATGCAGTCATTTACCCACAAAGAATTTCTAAGCCAGTTGGCCATTTATTTATTTAAGGCAGAATAATGGTCCCCCAAGCCATTCATCTCCTAATCCCCAGAACCTATGAATGTGTTAAATTACTTGGCAAGGGGAATTAAGGTGACAGATAGAATTAAAAGTACTAATATGCTGACTTTAAAATAGTGAGATTATTGGGATCAACATACACACATTAGTATACATAAAATAGAAAAGAAACAAAAACCTACTGTATAGCAGAGGAAACTATATTTAATATGTTGTAATGACCTGTAAGGGAAAAGAATATTAAAAAGAACAGAAATATATGTATGTGTGTGTGTATTATTGAATCACTTTGCTGTATGTCTGAAATTAACACTGCACTATAATTTTCCTTACAAAAAGTATTTAGCTCAAAAAAAAATAAATAAAATAGTGAGATTAGCCTGGATTATACAAGTGTGCCCAGTGTAATCTCAAGGTTCTTAAAAGTGGAAGAGGGCAGCCGAAGAAGAGTGTCAGAGGAATATATGACTAAAAAAGAGAGGCACACAGAGATTCAGTGTTGATGGCTTTAAAGAGAGAGGCATGAGGTGACATTGACCAACAAAGGAAGGGCCAGTCATGTTGTGCCTCGAAGTCCTTGATACCAGTTTGGATTATCTGCTGAGAGTTCTGGGTTTGCAGGATTTTAAGTAGACTGCCAAGATGCAATTCAAATTTAAGAAGACCCCTTTTGCTGCTACACAGAGGAACAGGTTGAAATGAAAGAATGCAGGGATACTAGGCCATTCCCCCACGTGGGGAAATGACAGTGGATCAGATCTGGGCAGCAGCTATGGAGATGGAGATGGTCAGGGACAAGTTGTATTTTGAACATATGACTTGCCTTGCTGTGAGAAGTAAAGGATGAGGAAGATATAGCACCTCTGGGTTTGTTTTTATTGCCACTGCCACAGTTTTCTTAAGCAAGAGAGACTCAAGGGGCTGAGTGCCTTTTTTATCTTGTATGCTAGTCAGTTGTTGCAATTATTTAAAGTGAAAGTCACTCAGTCGCGTCCGACTCTCTGCGATCCCGTGGACTGTGGTACACCAGGCTTCCCTGTCCATCACCAACTCCTGGAGCTTGCTCAGATGCATGTTCATTGAGTCGGTGATGCCATCCAACCATCTCACCCTCGGTCGTCCCCTACTGTACACTAATCAATTCTTGCAAATAATGGGTTGGCCAAAAAGTTCATTTGGGTTTTCCACAACATCTTACTGAAGAATCCAAATGAACTTTTTGGCCAACCCAATATATTCACTTGTTCATTCAACAAGGGTTTATTGAGTACCAACTACATACCACGTGCTATTCAGGTGCTGGAGATACAGCAGTAAATTCAGTATAAACCGTTCTCCCATAGCTGATACGTGGATTAGACAGACAACAAATAAATGTAAAAATCTATAACAAAATTTCAGACCGGTACAGAGCTATGAAAAAAAAAAAACAGGGGATTACTACATCAGACAGGACAGAAATCCTGGCTAAATCATGGAAATCACAACTTAATTAGTCAGGCTAATTAGAAAATAGAGATGTTAATTTCATGGTTAAGATAATTAGTAATAACTGCAATCAGGAGTTGTCATGAGCCCTGAGGCAGCTACCTCTTTTTTTCTGTCAACAAGTGTCAATCTTGAATTGGACCATGGAGAATGCCTCTATTTTTGATAGAAGGAAAGAAATAGAAAGAAGGGAACAAGTAAAAAGGTGGAAGTCAGGAGAAGGCTAAGAAACGGGAAGGGTGAAACCGAGGAGGACCCTGGAGAGCCCGCCCAAGAATGAAGACCTTTCTGAGTGTCCCATTGCTTGCTTCAGCCTCCTAGACCTTCCCTGAATTCCAAAGGGCAGATCCAAACAGCTACTAATTAGGGGAGTGAGGGAATACAGAAAGAAAAAAGAGGGCAGCTGTGGGGCCTGGTCATGCTGGTGGGGGGAGGGCTGTGCTTAGAAGTCTTACAGATCTCTGAGTTCTTCTATAGGAACCAAGACCCCCACCCAGGGAGAGGATGGTAACTGCAGGCGGAGCACAAGCCTAGAATGGCTGGAACCAGAAGGCTGACGGTGGAGATTCCTGGAAGGCCATCCTGTTATCTTTCCATCAACCAATCAGAGGAGGGTCACACACTTGCAGCCCTCTCCCCAAATGTTGCTTCTATCAGAGCTTCTTCCCTGGACACATCTGGTCTTTTGAGCAGGCGCCACCCTGTTCTACTTGCATGGCCCTGAAATAAATAAACCTTTCTCTGCTCTAGAATTCAACATTTCAATTTGTGTGGCCTCATTGTCCACTGGGGCTTCCTTGGTAGCTCAGACAGTAAAGAATCTGCCTGCAATGCAGGATATCTGGGTTTGATCCCTGGGTCGGGAAGATCCCCTGGAGAAGGGAATGGTTACAAATTCCAGCGTTCTTGCTTGGAGAATTCCATGAACAGAGGAGCCTGTTGGGCTACAATTCATGAGGTCGCAGTCAGACACAACTGAGCAACTAACTTAACTTAACTAACTTAACTGTTGTCCCTTGGGGACACTAACTTGGGTTCAGCAACAAGGGCATGGCCAGGCCTCAGCACCAGACTCTACCAGTCTCATCACTGACAGCTGGATGGTTGCATGCTTTCTTAGAGATGCAGGAGCACCCATTTTCCTTGATTTCAACAAGAGAAAGGAAGAATTGATGAGAAAGTCCTCTCAGGCTAACTTTACCAGACATACCTGAAATGGATGATTTGTATATTCATATATTTCAGTACAGAGTTTCCCTACAAAATTAAATTTCCTTCTCATTCGGATATTACTGAAATTGCAAAGACCAAAAAACACTGCTGCTCCAATTGGAGATTCACCAGTCAACATCAACAACAGCAATCAGGCAGGTAAAGTATTTTGAAACTGCTCTGTGCTAAAAACAGAAGAGTCAGCCAAATGGTGAGCACACAAGAGGACAAGAGATGTCAGATTTTGGGCTTCCTGACTTGGATCAGGGTGGGGGGCAACTGGACAGCATTCAGTTCAGGCAGATGGATGCACGTGACAATGTGAAAATGTACATTAGTTGCTATGTTTGAAAAATAAATTAGTAAAATATTCGAGTGTGACTGTACCATACCGTGTAAAGAGTGGCTCTGTTTCTTGTAGCAATGACTGGGACATAGCCTTCAGAGTAAAAATATTTACTGTCTATTTATAGAGATGGCAAAAAACTTATGAAACAATCAATAAACATGTATTAATCAAATGCATCTAAGTATGGGACACATTGCCCAGTGAAGATTAAACAAGATATAAGTCATAGGAGATCTTTTGTTTTTTTGAGAGGTTTTCATGCTCAGGAGAGAAAACATACAAATAAATTGTGGAGATGATGATAAGACGGAGGAGAAGGAGAATATCCATCACTGATTAAAGTCTTACTATTTGTTTCAGTTCAGTTCAGTTCAGTCGCTCAGTCGTGACTGACTTTTTGCAACCCCATGAATCACAGCACGCCAGGCCTCCCTGTCCATCACTAACTCCCAGAGTTCACTCAAACTCATGTCCACAGAGTCGGTGATGCCATCCAGCCATCTCATTCTCTGTCGTCCCCTTCTCCTCCCGCCCCCAATCCTTCCCAGCATCAGACTCTTTTCCAGTGAGTCAACTCGTCGCATGAGGTGGCCAAAGTATTGGAGTTTCAGCTTTAGCATCAGTCTATCCAATGAACAACCAGGATAGAAAACCTTTAGAATGGACTGGTTGGATCTCCTTGCAGTCCAAGGGACTCTCGAGAGTCTTCTCCAGCACCACAGTTCAAAAGCATCAATTCTTCAGCGATCAGCTTTCTTCACAGTCCTACTCTCACATCCATACATGACCACTGGAAAAACCATAGCCTTGACTAGATGGACCTTTGTTGGCAAAGTAATGTCTCTGCTTTTTATATACTATCCAGGTTGGTCATAACTTTCCTTCCAAGAAGTAAGCGTCTTTTATATCAGGGCTGCAATCAGCATCCGCAGTGATTTTGGAGCCCAAAAAAAAAGTCTGACACTGTTTCCACTGTTTCCCCATCTATTTCCCATGAAGTGATGGGACCAGATGCCATGATCTTCGTTTTCTGAATGTTGAGCTTCAAGCCAACCTTGTCACTCTCCTCTTTCACTTTCATCAAGAGGCTTTTTAGTTCCTCTTCACTTTCTGGCATAAGGGTGGTGTCATCTGCATATCTGAGGTTATTGATATTTCTCCCGGCAATCTTGATTCCAGCTTGTGCTTCCTCCAGCCAAGCATTCCTCATGATGTACACTGCATATAAGTTAAATAAGCAGGGTGACAATATACAACCTTGACGTACTCCTTTTCCTATTTGGAACCAGTCTGTTGTTCCATGTCCAGTTCTAACTGTGGCTTCCTGGCCTGCATACAGGTTTCTCAAGAGGCAGGTCAGGTGGTCTGGTATTCCCATCTCTTTCAGAATTTTCCAGTTTCTTGTGATCCACACAGTCAAAGGCTTGACATAGTCAATGAAGCAGAAGTAGATGTTTTTCTGGAACTCTCTTGCTTTCTCCATGATCCAGCGGATGTTGGCAATTTGATCTCTGGTGCCTCTGCCTTTTCTAAAACCTGCTTGAACATCTGGAAGTTCACGGTTCACATATTGCTGAAGCCTGGCTTGAAGAATTTTGAGCATGACTTTACTAGCGTGTGAGATGAGTGCAATTGTGTGGTAGTTTGAGCATTCTTTGGCATTGCCTTTCTTTGGGATTGGAATGAAGACTGACCTTTTCCAGTCCTGTGGCCACTGCTGAGTTTTCCAAATTTGCTGGCCTATTGAGTGCAGCACTTTCACAGCATCATCTTTCAGGATTTGAAATAGCTCACCTGGAATTCCATCACCTCCACTAGCTTTGTTCGTAGTGATGCTTTCTAGGGCCCACTTGACTTCACATTCCAAGATGTCTGGCTCTAGGTGAATGATCACGCCATCGTGATTATCTTGTTTGTGAAGATCAGTTTTGTACAGTTCTTCTGTGTATTCTTGCCACCTCTTCTTAATATCTTCTGCTTCTGTTAGGGCCTTACCATTTCTGTCCTTTATCGAGCCCATCTTTGCATGAAATGTTCCCTTGATATCTCTAAGTTTCTTGAAGAGATCTCTTGTTTTTCCTATTCTGTTGTTTTCCTCTATTTCTTTGCATTGATCGCTGAGGAAGGCTTTCTTATCTCTCCTTGCTATTCTTTGGAACTCTGCATTCAGATGCTTATACCTTTCCTTTTCTCCTTTGCTTTTCACTTCTCTTCTTTTCACAGCTATTTGTAAGGCCTCCTCAGACAGCCATTTTGCTTTTTTGCATTTCTTTTCCCTGGGGACGGTCTTGGTCCCTGTCTCCTGTACAATGTCACGAACCTCCGTCCAGAGTTCATCAGGCACTCTATCTATCAGATCTAGTTCCTTAAATCTATTCCTCACTTCCACTGTATAATCATAAGGGATTTGATTTAGGTCATATCTGAATGGTCCAGTGGTTTTCCCTACTTTCTTCACTTTAAGTCTGAATTTGGCAATAAGGAGTTCATGATCTGAGCCACAGTCAGCTCCCGGTCTTGTTTTTGCTAACTGTATAGAGCTTCTCCATCTTTGGCTGCAAAGAATATAATCAACCTGATTTTGGTGTTGACCATCTGGTGTGTAGAGTCTTCTCCTGTGTTGTCGGAAGAGGGTGTTTGCTATGACCAGTGTGTTCTCTTGGCAAAACTCTATTAGCCTTTGCCCTGCTTAGATCTCACTAAAATTTTATGACTGTCATTACATTTAATCCACATAACAACCCTATAAGAAAATCACTGGATTATTCACATTTTACAGATGAGGAAAGTAAGGACCAGAGAGGGTAAGAAAGTAGCCCCAAGTCACCTAGCATACATAGAATGGAGCTGGGGTTCAAACCCCTGTATTCCACGCTCAAAAATCCCACTTTATGCTGCTTCCACTGATCATGTAACGACGGGGCACTTGATTCAAAAGGAAAATACATGAGAGTGCAAGCTGCACCTCATATTCCATATTAAATACAGGAAAAGTCAGCAGCTATTTACTCTACTGAATGGAAGAGAAAGAATCCTACTCTTTTGCAGAGATGAAAAGGCACTTTTTCTAGAAGTTATAATTAGCATCAGTGTCATCCCCAACATCATCATCCTTTAAGAAAGAATAACTTTAATGACATCATATTCTCAACCTCCACTGATAAAACAAGAACCTACTCAAATTTCAATACATCAAAATGCAAGTTGTATTCAACTATTAAAATTGTATTTTGAAAAAAAAAAAGATCTGGAAAAAGTTCACAATATATAAAGTTCAGTGATTTTTTTTTTTTTAAGCAGGATATGCAATGCCATGTTGTGATTCATGGGGTCGCAAAGAGTCAGACGGAACTGAGCGACTGAACTGAACAGATACAACTGTATATAGCTTAGCATACTTCTAAACCTCCTGACACCAACACATTGGGTAACAGATTTCAACATGTGAACTTTGGAGGTATCTAAGCATTCGCACTTGTCATAGCAAACACCCTCTTCTGACAACACAAGAGAAGACTCTACACACCAGATGGTCAACACCAAAATCAGGTTGATTATATTCTTTGCAGCCAAAGATGGAGAAACTCTATACAGTTAGCAAAAACAAGACCGGGAGCTGACTGTGGCTCAGATCATGAACTCCTTATTGCCAAATTCAGACTTCAATTGAAGAAAGTAGGGAAAACCACTAGACCATTCAGATATGACCTAAATCAAATCCCTTAGGATTATACAGTGGAAGTGAGAAATAGATTTAAGGGACTAGATCTGATAGATAGAGTGCCTGATGAACTCTGGACGGAGGTTCGTGACATTGTACAGGAGACAGGGACCAAGACCGTCCCCAGGGAAAAGAAATGCAAAAAAGCAAAATGGCTGTCTGAGGAGGCCTTACAAATAGCTGTGAAAAGAAGAGAAGTGAAAAGCAAAGGAGAAAAGGAAAGGTATAAGCATCTGAATGCAGAGTTCCAAAGAATAGCAAGGAGAGATAAGAAAGCCTTCCTCAGCGATCAATGCAAAGAAATAGAGGAAAACAACAGAATAGGAAAAACAAGAGATCTCGTCAAGGAAAGTAGAGATACCAAGGGAACTTTTCATGCAAAGATGGGCTCGATAAAGGACAGAAATGGTGTGGACCTAACAGAAGCAGAAGATATTAAGAAGAGGTGGCAAGAATACACAGAAGAACTGTACAAAACTGATCTTCACAAACAAGATAATCACGATGGCGTGATCATTCACCTAGAGCCAGACATCTTGGAATGTGAAGTCAAGTGGGCCCTAGAAAGCATCACTACGAACAAAGCTAGTGGAGGTGATGGAATTCCAGGTGAGCTATTTCAAATCCTGAAAGATGATGCTGTGAAAGTGCTGCACTCAATAGGCCAGCAAATTTGGAAAACTCAGCAGTGGCCACAGGACTGGAAAAGGTCAGTCTTCATTCCAATCCCAAAGAAAGGCAATGCCAAAGAATGCTCAAACTACCACACAATTGCACTCATCTCACACGCTAGTAAAGTCATGCTCAAAATTCTTCAAGCCAGGCTTCAGCAATATGTGAACCGTGAACTTCCAGATGTTCAAGCAGGTTTTAGAAAAGGCAGAGGCACCAGAGATCAAATTGCCAACATCCGCTGGATCATGGAGAAAGCAAGAGAGTTCCAGAAAAACATCTACTTCTGCTTCATTGACTATGTCAAGCCTTTGACTGTGTGGATCACAAGAAACTGTGGAAAATTCTGAAAGAGATGGGAATACCAGACCACCTGACCTGCCTCTTGAGAAACCTGTATGCAGGCCAGGAAGCCACAGTTAGAACTGGACATGGAACAACAGACTGGTTCCAAATAGGAAAAGGAGTACGTCAAGGTTGTATATTGTCACCCTGCTTATTTAACTTATATGCAGTGTACATCATGAGGAATGCTTGGCTGGAGGAAGCACAAGCTGGAATCAAGATTGCCGGGAGAAATATCAATAACCTCAGATATGCAGATGACACCACCCTTATGCCAGAAAGTGAAGAGGAACTAAAAAGCCTCTTGATGAAAGTGAAAGAGGAGAGTGACAAGGTTGGCTTGAAGCTCAACATTCAGAAAACGAAGATCATGGCATCTGGTCCCATCACTTCATGGGAAATAGATGGGGAAACAGTGGAAACAGTGTCAGACTTTGTTTTTTTGGGCTCCAAAATCACTGCAGATGCTGATTGCAGCCATGAAATTAAAAGACACTTATTCCTTGGAGTGAAAGTTATGACCAACCTAGATAGCATATTAAAAAGCAGAGACATTATTTTGCCAACAAAGGTCCGTCTAGTCAAGGCCATGGTCTTTCCAGTGGTCGCGTATGGATGCGAGAGTAGGACTGTGAAGAAAGCTGATCGCTGAAGAACTGATGCTTTTGAATTGTGGTGCTGGAGAAGACTCTTGAGAATCCTTTGTACTGCAAGGAGATCCAATCAGTCCATTCTAAAGGAGATCAATGCTGGGTGGTTTTTGGAAGGACTGATGCTAAAGCTGAAACTCCAATACTTTGGCCAGCTCATAGGAAGAGCTGACTCACTGGAAAAGACTCTGATGCTAGGAGGGATTGGGGGTGGGAGAAGACGGGGACGACAGAGAATGAGATGGCTGGATGGCATCACTGATTCGATGGACATGAGTTTGAGTGAACTCTGGGAGTTAGTGATGGGCAGGGAGGCCTGGCGTGCTGTGATTCATGGGTTCGCAAAGAGTCGGTCACGACTGAGCGACTGAACTGAACTGTACTGAAGCATTTTAACACAGTAGTGGTCAAAGCCTAAAAACATATTTGCTCACTCAGTTGCTCAAAGACCCCTTCTCCAGCTCTTCCTCTTATAAACCCTGAAGCCTTGGACAAGTGGCCCCTTCACCTGTCAAGATGCCAATTTCTTCATCTGTAGCTGAGTCATCTGAACTGGAAGATCTCTGGAGACACTTCTCTGCCTCCATAGTGCTAATAAATGAATTATCCACCCATTGGTCCCAAGAAAAGAGTATTTTTCTTTTCTTCCTATCTTTGTTTTATGATGCTTCTCAGAAAGTTAAAAGCGAAGCATGATGGACCAGGTTTTGGCATGGTCTAAAGGCATGGTCTGAGGCATGACCTGGTTCAGGTAGCCAGTCAGGTAACTCCGGTTCTGTGACACTGAGCAGAGGTGAGAGTCACCACCAACCCACAGTTCAGTTCAGTTCAGTTCAGTCGCTCAGTCGTGTCCGACTCTCCGCGACCCCATGAATCACAGCACGCCAGGCCTCCCTGTCCATCACCAACTCCCGGAGTTCACTCAAACTCATGTCCACAGAGTCGGTGATGCCATCCAGCCATCTCATTCTCGGTCGTCCCCTTCTCCTCCCGCCCCCAACCTTTCCCAGCATCAGAGTCTTTTCCAGTGAGTCAACTCGTCGCGTGAGGTGGCCAAAGTATTGCAGTTTCAGCTTTAGCATCAGTCCCTCCAATGAACATCCAGGATTGATCTCCTTTAGAATGGACTGGTTGGATCTCCTTGCAGTATAAGGGACTCTCAAGAGTCTTCTCCAACACCACACTTCAAAGGCACTCGCATCTCAGAGAAAGGATGCTCTAAACTTCACACCCCACTTCCACCCCCATGGGCAAGTTGATTCCTTATTGTGTGCATATAATTAAACTTCTGTCATCAAGTGGAACAAGTGAGACAATGCTGATACAATAACTTTCAAATGTCAGTTGCTTAAAACAAAAGGGTATGTTTAACTTATATAATGTGTCAGTGTGGATCAACACTACCTCATGCTTGCACTGTATCCTCCCTAATGTCTGTATTGATGTCCTAAGCTCAGAATATGACCTTATCTGGAAATAAGGTCATCATGCAGTTAGTTAAGATTAAGTTTCCTAGAGTAGCGTGGGCCTTTAACCCAATATGACTGGGGATCTTATTGAAAGGGGAATTTGGCAACAGAGATGGCATCGGGGGAAAGCCACGTGAAGATGAAAGCGGAGATAAAGTGATGTCTCTACACGCCAAGGAATGCCAAAGATGGCCAGCCAACCGCCAGGCATGGGCCAGATTCTTCCTTACAGCTTTTGGAAGGAACCAACTCTGGGAACACCTCGATCTTGTACTTGTAGCTTCCAGAACCCTTTGTCCACATGATTCTGTTATTTAAGCTGCTCAGTTGGTCATACCTTGTTTACAAAGTTTGCAACCAAAGCAAACTGTCCCCCAGCATCCAGAGATCCTGAAGACTTTACCATTTGGTAGCTGAGCCCTGTGGGACTCATGGCCTTCCCAGCAGTAAGACCCAGGGAAGAGCTACCAGGAAGACCTTCTATGCTTTGGCGCAGGTCACTTCTGTTCGAAGGCTATTGGTCAGCACTATCCCACAGGTCCTGGCTGCAGGGCTGAGACAGACACAATATTGGGTGAACACTCTCCCGCGCCTTCCACCAGGGACACTCCCCAGACACCAAATTTCAGCAAAACAATGTTTTGCTAGGTGGTAACTAGAGATCAAATTGCCAACATCAACTGGATCATCAAAAAAGCAAGAGAGTTCCAGGAAAACATCTATTTCTGCTTTATTGACTATGCCAAAGCCTTTGACTGTGTGGATCACAATAAACTGTGGAAAATTCTGAAAGAGATGGGAATACCAGACCACCTGACCTGCCTCTTGAGAAACCTGTATGCAGGTCAGGAAGCAATAGTTAGAACAGGACATGGAACAACAGACTGGTTCCAAATAGGAAAAGAAGTACATCAAGGCTGTATATTGTCACCCTGCTTATTTAACTTCTATGCAGAGTACATCATGAGAAATGCTGGGCTGGAGGAAGCACAAGCTAGAATCAAGATTGCTGGAAGAAATATCAATAACCTCAGATATGCAGATGACACCACCGTTATGGCAGAAAGTGAAGAGGAACTAAAAAGCCTCTTGATGAAAGTGAAAGAGGAAAGTGAAAAAGTTGACTTGAAGCTCAACATTCAGAAAAGTAAGATCATGGCATCTGGTCCCATCACTTCATGGGAAATAGATGGGGAAACAGTGGAAACAGTGTCAGACTTTATTTTTTAGGGCTCCAAAATAACTGTGGATGCTGATTGCAGCCATGAAATTAAAAGACACTTACTCCTTGGAGGGAAAGCTATGACCAACCTAGATAGTGTATGGATGTGAGAGTTGGACTGTGAAGAAAGCTAATCAAAGAAGAATTGATGCTTTTGAACTGTGGTGCTGGAGAAGACTCTTGAGAGTCTCTTGGACTACAAGGAGATCCAACCAAGCCATCCTAAAGGAGATAAGTCCTGAGTGTTCATTGGAAGGACTGATGCTGAAGCTGAAACTCCAATACTTTGGCCACCGCATGCGAAGAGTTGACTCATTGGAAAAGACCCTGATGCTGGGAGGGATTGGGGGCAGGAGGAGAAGAGGACGACAGAGGATGAGATGGCTGGATGGCATCACTGACTCAATGGACATGAGTTTGGGTAAACTGTGGGATTTGGTGATGGACAAGGAGGCCTGGCATGCTGTGATTCATGGGGTTGCAAAGAGTTGGACATGACTGAGCAACTGAACTGAACTGAAGTGAACTACACAATCATTCTAGTCTCCCCCTTTGTAAGTTTCAGGGGCACTGGAAGAGCTACCAAGAAGTACTAGAGGTCCTTGGAAAGTTTCATTTCCTTTCAGATGACCACTGTAATGGAACTGGTGTAACCGTAATTGGCTGTCAAGAGTGTTGTACCAAGATAGACTCAGCTTTGCACAGATTCTGAGATGATGATCAATAGCAATCACGACGGGTGAACAACAGAAGGGAAGGGAGTATGTAGACCATGGACGTGGCCCTCCAGTTTGAGGGGAAACAGACATGGATAACAGGGCAGCGCTTATTTCTGGGTCAGCATAGAAAACAGTTCAGAATGCCTGAATTTATGCCTCTGTACAAATAACATGGTAAAAGTCCTTCCCCGGAAATGTGTATCCCTTTGTGATTTTCAAACTGCTTTTACTCATGTTACCTTGTTTGGTATTCTCAACACTCTTAGAAGACACACATTTTAGATAAAGGGAAAAAAATTTCAGGGAGTTAAGTGATTGTCTTAAAGGCATGTACTGTGAGTGGTTTTGAAAACCAAGATTAGAATCTACATTTCTGGGGCTCCTCACAGGAGCCCTTGCCATAATCCCTGGCACAGAGGTCTGGCTGTCATTAGTAACTGAAAAACCTCGTGGTCTCTATTCTAGAAGGGTTTTTGAAAGAATAACAAGGAAAAAGGAAACATTTTGCTCAGCAGCACGTGAGTAAGGTTGTGCAAAGTTCTTGGAATGACGTTAACAAGGAGTTGGCCACCATGATTTCTCTTGATCTTTAGGACTCAGTAAAGTATGGCTGGTTGAAGTATGAAGAATGTGTGGGTTACAGTGCTTTGCTCCATCCAACACACCTCATAAATCAGCACTAAAAAGGCTCTGCTCCAGAATTTAACAGACAGACCAGCACAGAAGCACACATGCAAGCACCAAGGTTTTAGGTGTCCAGGGAACAAGATCACATACTCATTTCACTACCCAAACCACTGCTTTGAGAAGTTTTCCAAATGCGCAGCCTGAGAAAGATTATTAAAGTGGTTATTTTTAAGATGACTTTTTAATTGCAAAATGATAATATCCCATCATCTCTGCCTCGTTGAGATTAGGGAAATATTTAGAATGTGTTTGTGTGTCCTAAGAGAATGACTGGTACATAATTGCAAATTATTACCACTTCTGCAGGTCATGCTGACAAGATTATCTCCCAGCAGGCTGACAATCAGAAATCTGCTTCTAATCTGGTGGTTTTTCACAGCTGGTAACCTTTTTCTTTATTCTTGGGTAGAATGGAAATGAGTGTTGTATGCCTTCTCCTCTCGCTTTCATGGACCATTTATCATATCAAAGCCCATTCGTCTGCATAGCAGCCTAACCAAATTAGGTAAACAGAGTTCGAGAACGAACCGACAGCTGTTAGTGAGACGAGTAATCACAAAACACAAAGCTCATGGCAGCAGCTGCCACATAAACACAGTTTTCAAAATTATGGCAGCTCGGAGGCAGTTTCAGGAGAGAATCTTCAGAGGACTGTTAGCGCAGTCAAAATGCTTCATTTGAAATGGAGGCTTGAATTCCCAGTTTCTTAATGGGGTAGGAAAAGCCCTGTAAGATCCGTTCCGGCTCATCTCTCTTAGCGTATCAGCTCTCTGCCCGTTCCCCTCCATGCCGGCAGCACCCTGGTCTTCCTTTGGGTCCTCCAATGCTCCGGGCTCCTTCCACCCCAGGACCCGTGTGCGTACACCCCTCCTTCGCCGGAAGCGTAGCATGAGCGCACAGACACCTGCAAGTTCATTCGTTCGGGCAGCACTTACTGAGCAGCTGAAGTCTAAAGGGCCTGGAGCCAAAGGATATCAAGGCACAAAACTGAATGAAACACTGGTTCATAAGCTCAGACCTCGGCACACAGACACTGCGCTTAGACGTCTGTATCAGAAATCAGGATACGGGACTTTGCTGGTCCGGGGGTTAAGACTCCACGACCCCAACACAAGGGGCCTGGGTTGGATCCCTGATCGGGGAAATAGGATCCGCATGCCATGAACATCTTGCCACCTTGCCCTCGACTTCTGGTACAATCTCCTCCCCATCCCATTTGTAAGATTTGTGTTCTCCAACTGTCCTTAGTTTTAATATCAAGCAAATCATCTTAGACCACTTTTTAATAGGCATAGTATACATCACTAATAAAGGATATCTAAGGGAATGCATACACTCATATATATGCACACATACATGTATGTTATGGAGGAGGACATGGCAACCCACTCCAGTGTTCTTGCCTAGAGAATCCCATGGACAGAGGAGCCTGGCAGGCTACAGTGCATGGGGTTGCAAGAGTCGGACACGATTGAATGACCAAGCACATGTATGTATTAAGTGGCAATCAAATGGACACAAAAATAGACCTAAAAAGTCTAAAAACTGTGTTCAATAAGGAGCAAAATGCCATAGGGTGGATATGGCCATCAGAATGAAATGGTTTATATTCAAATCCTAGCCCATCTCTACCTGCGCTGAGATGCTCAGTTGCTTATCTGTTCTCTGTCTCAGAACACTCATAGCAAAAAAAAGAAAAACAAAAGCGTCTCTACATCAGTGTCTCTACATTAGAATTAATCAAGCCCATCCATGTAAAGCAATGAATGCACTTTCCTACAACACCTCACACAGGCCTTCAAACATAAGTGGTTGCTGTTGATGCCCATGTGTTGCTACTGGCCTCATCCTTCAGTTGGCTGGGGGTGGGGGGGGTGGGGAGAGGTGGGGGAAAGGGGCGGGGCACTAAGGAGCATAAAACTCAGGTGACTTTGGCTGAGGGTCAGGGAGGGAAAACTAGCCCAGGCTGTCAAGGTTGAGGAAGATGCTGTGGGCAGTACGTTCTTACCTGAAGCGAACAGGATGTACATTTTAATCCCTACACAAGGTCAGAAGAAGACTCACATTGTCAAAACCATGAACATCTCATTTCCCATGAGGCTGTACAAATTAGCCTAGTTAGTGGCCCAGCATCTACTTGAGGAATGAACCATTGCTTTTAATTATGAAAAAAGACAAACAGCATGAAAATAAACGTATTCTGCTTTTTGTCCCTGTCTCTAAAGCATATCTGTATTCTAAATGAGAAAGCAAAGAGGAAACACAGCCTGACAGCTGATGCCCTTTTCCCAGAAGGATGACTCATCTCAACGTCTGAGACGAGTTTATAAGGATGGCAACCTTTGAGAGCCGCTGGTCGTGCGGTGTTTCAAGCTATGAATTTGGCTTCCATGAAGACACATTGGTGCAAGTTCACTTTAAATACATAATTTTATAAAAATGTATAAAAGCAGATACCAGGTATATATCATGCATGCCTACCACCATGCATATATCAATGGATTTATTTGTAGGCAAGTAAACTGGTCAGAATGCCAGAAAATAGAGTGGCTCACTCCCTCAACAGTGCCTCTTCCCCAGTAAAGAATCTAGCACTCTCTGGAGATAGGTACCTCCAATATCTTGCCCCTCCTAGAAAATGCTCCTATAAAGCGAGCCAGCCACCACCACCACTACCACCGCCACCCCTCTCTCAATTTATGTACTGGCCTCAGTGAATCCTTGCAGTGTTATCTCCTGCCCCTGGGAGATGGCACTCCGGCTTCAAACAAAGCCAGCTTCTTGACAACTTGTTAATTTCTTTTACTCTTCTGTGCTTCTCCTTCCTTCCAGAATGAACATCTAGCCCCTCAAAATCTTTCCTCCCCTTTAAAGCCCAGTTGAAATGTTTTCTTTTCCAAATTCAGTCAAAAGTCATGCATTGATGATCTAGATGCTGCAGCCACAGCAGTGAGGATTAATACACTGTTCCCTCTCTCCTGGAGCTTAGATTTCGTTGGGGTGGGGCGGGGGGGAACCCGAGAATTAAGGAAACCTAAATGGCTTGAAGCTCAACATTCAGAAAACGAAGATCATGGCATCTGGTCCCATCACTTCATGGGAAATAGATGGGGAAAGTGTCAGACTTTATATTTTTGGGCTCCAAAATCACTACAGATGCTGATTGCAGCCAGGAAATTAAAAGACGCTTACTCCTTGGAAGGAAAGTTATGACCAGCCTAGATAGCATATTTAAAAGCAGAGACATTACTTTGCCAACAAAGGTCCGTCTAGTCAAGGCTATGGTTTTTCCCGTGGTCATGTATGGATGTGAGAGTTGGACTGTGAAGAAAGCTGAGCGCTGAAGAATTGATGCTTTTGAACTGTGGTGTTGGAGAAGACTCTTGAGAGTCCCTTGGACTGCAAGGAGATCCAACCAGTCCATTCTAAAGGAGATCAATCCTAGGTGTTCATTGGAAGGACTGATGCTAAAACTGAAACTCCAATACTTTGGCCACCTCATGTGACGAGTTGACTCACTGGAAAAGACTCTGATGCTGGGAGGGATTGGGGGCGGGAGGAGACGGGGACGACAGAGAATGAGATGGCTGGATGGCATCACCGACTTGATGGACATGAGTTTGAGTGAACTCCGGGAGTTGGTGATGGACAGGGAGGCCTGGCGTGTTGCGATTCATGGGGTTGCAAAGAGTCGGACACGACTGAGCGACTGAACTGAAATATGTATTACATCATCCAGTGATGAATGCCCTGAATAAAAAGTAGGTTAAAGGAAAGGGAGCAGCAGCAGGCTTCTCCGTGAAGTTGGTCTTTATCCTCAGGGGCAATATTCATCCTTCCCCTACATCCTTACCCATCACTCTAATGTAAGACCACTCACCAACAAAACACGGGACACCAGTTCAAATCAATGTTAGTGGGTATCACGGGGGCAAAAAGAAGTCTATGGCCAAGTACATCAGAGAAAATTTGGGCTGAACAAAGTGAAGTAGATTTCTTCACAGCTGAATATTTTGAAAACTTCACCATGTGTGGAATTAATGAAACTTCCGGTAAAACTGGAGTCAAGACAGGCCCGAAGGTGGAGGTCCCATGTCCCTGCCACGCATAGGCAATGATTCCACACAGGACGAGACAGTACCTGCACCTCCCACAGGGAGCTGTCGCCTGTTCTGCGGTCCAGCAGGAAAAGGAAGACGTCTCTTGGCCTGACAGCCCAGCCAATCAGAGACTGGGGCAACTCCACTAATGAGAAACCTCCATACACTGCTCCCAAACTCCTCCAATGAGAAACCTCCATACACTGGGCTCCCAAACTCCTCCAATGGACTCTGTGGTTTTTACAGCCCTTTTCCAACGTCACCCACCCCATTTCCCTATAAAAGCAAATTCCCCTCCTTTGTTCTCTGGATTTGCCTACAATCTGCCATTTTTATATAGCCGAAATGGTAATTCCTCTGGCTGTTCCCAAGTACACTTGCTTTTGTCGCTAAAAGAACGGGCTATTACACAATTAAAGATGAGACATTTTAAAATAGATTGCAAATAAATAAATAAAATAGATTGCATACCTACAAGAGTAGGACCAAACACAGACTTCCCAAAATGAATGTGGCCACCGTGCCTTCGTAGAGCGCACGTCATCCGTCTGAGGTTGCTTGGAACATCCTTCGGGAAATACTTTCTTCCCCCCACCCACAATATTAATTCTTTAACGAGTGGTATGATGTCTAGTTGTCGTTAACAACGTATAAATCAACACAACTCACGCCACGGAGTAGGAATAAATAGGCACTTTGTTGCTAACAGCTTACTGTCGCCAGTAAAACTAAAAGCCGGTTTAAATGCCCTCACTAATGTGATAGGTGGTGGGAGAGGAATGGGTGCCCATGGAGGGGAATGTGAGCTTACGTTCTTTGTGAAAGAAAAGAAATAGTGATGCTGGCATTCAGCTCCATCTCCCCAAAATACCCTAGGGGGAAAAAAAAAACTCCAGGAATTTTTCTCAAAGCGTTATTAACCAGGAAGATATGGTACCCTGTGTAGAGGACCTGAGCTGATGTTTCTAAGAAGATGGCAAGACAGAGGCAATTTAGAAACTACAGCCTTCTGACTGTACCAATATGGTAGCCACAAGCCACATATGACCCTTTAAATTATCTAAAAGTAAATAAAATTTAGGGGCTTCCCTGATAGTCCAGTGGCTAAGACTCCACGTTCCCAAGCAGGGGGCCTGGGTTTGATCCCCGGTCAGGGAATTGGATTCCACACGCCGCAACTAAAGATCGTGCACGCAGCAAGGAAAATAGGAGATCCTTCATGCCGCAAGACCCAGCACAACCAAATAAATAAATATTTTAAAAACAAAATTTTAAAATTTAGTTCTGTCACATTAGCCACATTTCAAGTGTTCAATACCCACATATGGTTAGCCGTCATTGCATTAGAAAGTGCCAACAGAGAGCATTTCCATCATTGTAGAAAGTCCTGCTGGACAGTGGCTGCTAGAAGTAGGATCCTCCACCATCAGACCCTTGAAGTTACTCCGTGACAGCTCATGTTCTTCTCTGGCTTCCCCTGAAGACCTTAAGCCGTGGCCAGTGCCCTCCAGCCCTGACAAGACTGTTGTGTGGTCTTTCTGAGGCAGCCCGGGGCTTCCTGGGTGGCTCAGTGGTACAGAGGCCTCTTGTCACTGCAGGAGACACAGTTCGACCCTGATCCTGGAGGACCTCACTGGCCACAGCGCCACTCAGCCTGTGCACCACAGCTGTTGAGCCTGTGCTCCGGAGCCTGGATGCAGCAACTACTGAGCCACGTGCTGCAGCTGCTGGAGCCTTCCTACGGCAGAGCCCATGCTTCACAGCAGGAGAGGCCCCTGCAAGGAGAACCCCGCACGCTACAACTAGGGAGTAGCCCCACAATTGGAGAAGGAGCCAGGGCAGCAGCAAAGACCCGACCCAGCCAAAAATACATTAATTAATTAAAAAAAATTTTTTTTTTAAAAAAAGACAACCCGGCCAAAGGATCAACGTGATTAACTAATTTTAAAAAATATTTTTTTTAAAAAAAGACAACCCGGCCAAAGGATCAACATGGAACCAGAAGCTAGCAGTAGACGGATGGCATCCTTCAAAGAGTTTGTCCACCTTGCAGTGTTCATTATCCGAGATACACCAAGAGAGGCTGCAGGCCACAGTGTAGTCCACGAGAGCAGAGCACAGATAGCATGCTTTCTGCTGAGGCAGAAAGAGTGGGTTGGAGAAGGCACCATGCTAGGTAAGTGGTGGAGTCTGGACTGGGGAGGGATGTAAGTTTCCATCTCCTCTCACCAACTTGTACAAACAAAGGGGTTCAGTCAGGGTTGAATGCTGAGTTCCTGGTGGGCAGACTCAAGGCCAAGGTGAAGACACAGAGGAATCCTACACAATTCCCTGTAGGGTAGAATCTGTTTCTTCCACTGAGGCTGAGCTTCCCACATGCACTGGAAAACCTTAAGCCAATTTGCTAACTAATTCACAAGCTAATTGAGACCAGACTGCTTCTCATCATGTTGCGCAGTCATGCCATTCCGTGCATCCTAGGCTGAGCCTTCATTTAGATTACAAATTTCCCAGCACAGTTGTTACTGGTAATTAAACCTACTTGATTGTTCCATTACACAAAGATTACGTGACAGTTAAGGAATCAAATATAACTAATCTTTATCTCATTTCTAAAGGTGCACAGAAATAAGACCTGGCAAGAGTGGAGAAATCTGTGAAAGATGGGCGCTCATCAGTTATTGTCAGTTTTTGGCAGGCCTGGATCAAAGAAACTCAGAGATTTAAGGCATCTTAATATGCAAGCATATATCTGTTTTATTGTTATTACACAATGAAAATTAAACATGAATGAAAAAGCATCATGAATCACTTTGAAAAATCACATTGGCAGTACTGGGAAATAAATTCCCAGCAATTTACACTTTTGTAGTCTGGGGCCGTTCTAGAAGCATTTTTTCCAATAATCCCTATTTAATCTTTTGTTCCCAGTCCACACCTGCTGCCAGAAAAATCAAGGACTGTCTCAGGTCACTGACTTCTTGGCTCCAGTGTCTATCCAGACTTCCTGGGCCTGACTGATTTTTACTCTTTTATTTTTTCCATATTCAAGTTCCATTTTTCCCTCTTTCAAAGTTTAGACTTGTATCAGAGTCACCCAAGGGTCTGGTCACAAATGCAGATGTATTTGCCTTGCAAATGAGGCAGTAGCCCAAGAATCTACATATTTAATTACCCCCAGAAGATTTCTGTGCAGACCAAAATTACTTGCTGCCATATTTGACATCAAAATCCTCAACAATAAGGACCAACTGTCAGGTGTTCCTGTATCTCCAACATTCAACTTGATGCCGAGCCCAAGAATGGGCACTCAACCTTGAAAACATGCTGAACCAAATTCACAAACTCTTTCCCTTTAATGGGGTTTCCTTGGTGGCTCAGATGGCAAAGAATTTGCCTGCAGTGCAGGAGACCTGGGTTCAATACTCGGGTCGGGAAGATCCCCTGGAGAAGGAAATGGCAACCCATTCCAGTATTTTTGCCTGAAGGATTCCATGGACAGAGGAGCCTGGTGGGCTACAGTCCATGGGGTCACAAAGAGTCTTACATTTTTTTTTCTTTAATGGATCTTTTACCAAAATGCAAGAACCACATTAAGTAGGGAACCATCCACCCCAACCAATTTTGTACAGAACAATTTGTTCAACTGCCCTGGAGTCTCTGCTGAGATGGACTTGCCTGAGTTGCCAGCTCCCAAGCCCTTAAAGGAAAATCATCCCATTGCTACCAGGAATGATGGCTCCTGGCACTGGGTGGCCCTCATCTGCCTTCCCTCTAGGGCTGCTACATCACCCAGTGTTAGAAGGTGGTGACTTTACCCTTTCAGCATCAAGCATTTGGGAGCACTCCCAGGGGAGCACTTAAACTAGTGCTTTCACTGCTACATCAGAATCACCTAGAAGCTTGCTCAGAAACGCATGTTCCTAGATGAATTTTCACCCTGAGACAAGTACGTATGGGATGGGATTCAGGGCACTTAGATGTCCACGCAGCATCCTTGCCCCCGGGCAATTTTTGAGTCTGAGGACCCCTGACCCGTTCAAAAAGGAATTTCTATTTCAACCTAATCTTCAAAGAACGCTGTCCACTTCCTCTACGAGGATTTCCCTGGTGGTCCAGTGGTTAAGAATCTGCCTGCCAAAGCAGGGGACATGGGTTTGATCCCTGGTTCGGGAAGATTTCACGTGCTGCAGGGCAACTAAGCCCACAGGCTGCAACTGCTAAAGCCCATGTGTCTAGAGCCCATGTTCCACAGCAAGAGAAGCCAGCACAATAAGAAGGCCTCGAACCCCAACTAGAGCAAGCCCATTCTCAGCACGAAGACCCATAAATGAACACATCTTCCTCTGTTAGAAGGGAGAAGTCTGTGCCTCCTTAACTCTCTCTGATTTGCCAGGGAGAGGGGTGGGGGTGGAGGGAGGTGATGGAGACGTGTCTGGAGGGCCCAGCCCAGCAATCGTAACCATCATTTCCTGACAGATAAGTAAGAATGAACCTGAAAGCACCCCTCTGACCCTTCCCAGCAGTTTAGAGACCCTCCAAAAACTGAGGAAGGAGCAGAGGAAACTCACATTTCTTGAGTGTTGCCTTAATGGTCGGGGAGCGAGTGATGAGAATGAAGACACAACATGAAATCTGGTGCAGTGGGTCAGGGCATGCAGCCTCTACTGGACTGAGGTGCAGCGTCCACTCGGGAGTCCAGGTTTTATACCTAATTGCAGACTGCAAGACTGTCTTTGATCTTATCTTTCTCAGGACACTACACCGACATAGGCCAGATCTTGTTTTACCCGAGACTGGTCCCTTCTGGGCTAGTCTCGGGAACAATCAGCAAGTGTGTCGGCAGTGTTCATGTGTGACACCAAACTGGTGTTCCAAGGTCCACGCTTTCATGATCCCAGTCATACTCCCGTCTGGGGCTGGCCTTCAGGTTCGTAGCAAGGAGATTGTTCTTAAGAAAAACACAGTTTCTTAATATATGATGCTGTTTATCCAGGTGATATTTCTGTGAAATTTCTCAAGGCCGTGAAAGATCATTTTAGGAATTCCCACTATCAGTTCAGTTCAGTCGCTCAGTCGTATCCGACTCTCTGCGACCCCGTGAATCACAGCACGCCAGGCCTCCCTGTCCATCACCAACTCCCGGAGTTCACTTAAACTCATGTCCATCGAGTCGGTGATGCCATCCAGCCATCGCATTCTCTGTCATCCCCTTCTCCTCCTGCCCCCAATCCCTCCCAGCATCAGAGTCTTTTCCAGTGAGTCAACTCGTCGCATGAGGTGGCCAAAGTATTGAAGTTTCAGCTTTAGCATCAGTCCTTCCAGGGAACACCCAGGATTGATCTTCTTTAGAATGGACTGGTTGGATCTCCTTGCAGTCCAAGGGATTCTCAAGAGTCTTCTCCAACACCACAGTTCAAAAGCATCAATTCTTCGGCGATCAGCTTTCTTCACAGTCCAATTCTCACATCCATACATGACCATGGGAAAAACCATAGTCTTGACTAGACGGACCTTGGTTGGCAAAGTAATGTCTCTGATTTTTAATATGCTATCTAGGTTGGTCATAACTTTCTTTCCAAGGAGTAAGCGTCTTTTAATTTCCTGGCTGCAATCAGCATCTGCAGTGATTTTAGAGCCCCCCAAAATAAAGTCTGACACAGTTTCCACTGTTTCCCCATCTATTTCCCATGAAGTGATGGGACCAGATGCCATGATCTTTGTTTTCTGAATGTTGAGCTTCAAGCCAACTTTTTCACTCTCCTCTTTCACTTTCATCAAGAGGCTTTTTAGTTCCTCTTCACTTTCTGCCATAAGGGTGGTGTCATCTGCATATCTGAGGTTATTGATATTTCTCCCGGCAATCTTGATTCCAGCTTGTGCTTCCTCCAGCCCAAGGTTCCACATGATGTACTCTGCATATAAGTTAAAAAAGCAGGGTGACAACATACAGCCTTGACGTACTCCTTTTCCATTTGGAACCAGTCCGTTGTTCCATGTCCAGTTCTGACTGTTGCTTCTTGACCTTCATACAGGTTTCTCAAGAGGCAGGTCAGGTGGTCTGGTATTCCCATCTCTTTCAGAATCTTCCACAGTTTGTTGTGATCCACACAATCAAAGGCTTTGGCATAGTCAATAAAGCAGAAATAGATGTTTTTCTGGAACTCTTTTGCTTTCTCCATGATCCAGCGGATGCTGGCAATTTGATCTCTGGTTCCTCTGCCTTTTCTAAAACCAGCTGGAACATCTGGAAGTTCATGGTCCATGTATTTTCCTGGGAAAATAACACAAAGTGTTTACTGTTTCCTACTATCTTATCTTCCCTCCACATTCTACCTGGAGTCCACTGCCTATTCCCAGGCAGAATTAATCCCTTCCCCACTGCTTCTCACTCTCCAGAGTACTCTGCCCCCACCCTCCTAGATTAGAGCATTTTTCTGGCATATATACTGAACTGAGTGACTGAACTATATATATATATATATATATATATAGAGAGAGAGAGAGAGAGAGCAATGCATTTTACCTTGTGATGCTCCCTGTGCTATGGCTTCCAGCATTACAAAAGCCATAAAAGCTAAGTGGTTTTCCAGCAGTATTTCTGATTGAAAGCAGATGCCCTGCATTTAGCCTTGGTACATAGCAAAGCATCTCAGGATGCTGCTTTTTACACGAAGGCAATCCAGATCCCCTCCTTTCTGATGTCAGAGAATGGATAGGTATTTTTCAGAAGGTTTAAAGGATTTTTTTTTTCTGGTTCTTTCAGTTCAGTTCAGTTTAGTCGCTCAGTCGTGTCCAACTCTTTCCGACCCCATGAATCACAGCACACCAGGCCTCCCTGTCCATCACCAACTCCCGGAGTTCACTTAAACTCATGTCCATCGAGTCGGTGATGCCATCCAGCCATCTCATTCTCTGTCCTCCCCTTCTCCTCCTGCCCCCAATCCCTCCCAGCATCAGAGTCTTTTCCAGTGAGTCAACTCGTCGCATGAGGTGGCCAAAGTATTGGAGTTTCAGCTTTAGCAACAGTCCTTCCAATGAACACCCAGGATTGATCTCCTTTAGAATGGACTGGTTGGATCTCCTTTCTGGTTCTTTCAGTCTGGATTTTTAGAAGAGCTCCCACCTCCAATTGCCCCCCAATTTCTCCTCACTTCTAATCCATCTCCCACCCTGATTCCACAGAGATCTTCCTGAAAACCCAGACCTGTTCATTCCTCTTCCTTCAGAAAGAAGTTCAACCTCCATCTTGCTGTGGTTTCCAAAGCCTTCTCCTCTCTTTCGTAGGGCTCCACTCTGCAAGGTGCCCTTTTGTTCTAGCCACGCTGCACTCCTTGACTCTCTGAAACTCTTCACTCAAGCTTTGGTTTCTGCTGTTCCCTCTGCCTGGAATGCCACTCTTCCCACTTTGGCCTCTCAAAATCCCACCTAGCCCTCAAAACCTACTCAAGTGCCAGCTCCCTGCTGCGTGACTATGAGCAAGGCACTGACCCACTCTGAGCCACAGCTTGTTCATCTTCAAAAAGAGGATTCAACCAAAGGACAGGTGAAAGAAGAGAAAGTAGAATGCTTGAACAATAATCTCCAGCCCCCAACTCCATCTTCAGTCTCTTTTTATACACAGCTAAAGCTGAAACTCCAATACTTTGGCCACCTCATGCGACGAGTTGACTCACTGGAAAAGACTCTGATGCTGGGAGGGATTAGGGGCAGGAGGAGAAGGGGACAACAGAGAATGAGATGGCTGGATGGCATCACCGACTCAATGGTCTTGAGTTTGAGTGAACTCCAGGAGCTGGTGATGGACAGAGCAGCCTGGCGTGCTGTGATTCATGGGGTCTCAAAGAGACAGACACGACTGAGTGACTGAACTGAACTGAAATGAGAGCACACTATGCATTCATTATCACCCCCAACAGACTAAGAGGTCTTGGGGGTCAGGGGGCTGCACTTTAGACGTGCCTGGCACAAAGCATCTCTGCAATGGATATGTCGATTCATTTCCGTCTCACTGCTAATCAGATCCACATAATTCACAGGCCAGTTGCTTGTGAGAGATTGAATCAAAATAAATGAACTCAGAGGTCAGAATGATCTGACCTTAAACCCTAGCTGTGTGACTTTAAGCAAGATATTGTTTTTGTTTTTGCCATGCCCACAGCATATGGGTTTAGTTCCCTGACCAGGAATGGAACCCACGCCCCCTGCATAGGAAGCATCCAGTCTTAACCACTGGATCACTAGGGAAGTTCCCAAAGCAAGAAAGACATTTTAAAATTTCCTGATCTGGAGAATGAGGATGGCAACACCTCTGTGGAAACAACCTTACTTCATGGGGTTGCTCAGAGGACTAAGTACACTAACATTTAAGAGAACAACTATTATCATTATTCTTAGGATGCCATCAAGCGTTTGGTTTGGGCTTTCCCAGCCTTGGCAACTGGCGAGCTGAACAGCTGAGCTCAGTGGTCTTGGAGGTCTTGGAAACTGGCCCAACGCTCCCACGACCCAGGGCGACATTGTAATTCTCATGGGCCCTAGGTAATTTTGGCTTTGTGGACCTTTCTCCACTAAATAATAAAATGAATATTATTTTAGGACTGCATTGGTTAAAGACGAGTATAACCCAAGCAGAATTCATTATTATATACTGCTTCTTATTATATTCATTTTCTTCTTTTGAAAGAAATTAAAGTTAAGGAATTCCCTGGCAATTCAGTAGTTAGGACTTGGTGCTTTCACTTCATAGGCCATTCAAGGTGACAACAAAAGAAAGAAAGAAATGAAAATTCAAACATTTTTCATGGAGTCCTGAAATTATGGGGGGCCCTGGGCATCGCACCTCCTGTGCAGGATGGAGAAGTCAGTCTTAGCCTTCAGTCTCTGAAGTAACCTCTTGAATGTCAGCTCAAACCAGGCTCCCTCTCACTGGTCTTCTTCAGCTATTTCTGGGATCTTTGCACAAATTCGTCCTTTTTCCTGGAACTCTCCCCCTGCCTTTCTCCCTCTGAGAGCAATAGAACTCCCTTACAATACAGCTCACTGTGCTGTACCCCCAGTTTCTGATCCAGCATCTCCTGGGTGGGACCCAAGAGTCTATCCATTTTTAACAGCACACAGATGCTGCTGATGTGGAAGGTCGCGGCTTCTCCAAGGGCCACACTTCAAGCACAGCAGCTTTCCGGGTCAGCTCGGATACCAGTCTCTCTGGGAAGCCTTCTCTGATTTACTTCTCCCTCACATGCTCCCCAGGGACTAAGGGCTTCATCTAGGTAAGTAGGTGTTGGGTAAACATGTGTGGACTGCTGTTCAGAAAAACTTAACCAACTTCACCTCCTAGCAACGGTGAGTACGAATGTTAGAATTCTCTCAAGTCACCAGCACTGCATTCTCCCCCTTTCCCCCTTTCCAACAATTGTCAATTTCAGAATTCTTCCTTTAGCTCTTGTCTTTGAGGGAAAGCAGGAAAAAGCTCCGAGCGACCAGGAAGGCGGGGCCTTAAGCTCCGAGCGACCAGGAAGGCGGGGCCTTAAGCCCCACTAACCCTGCCCCCACGCCTCGCCCCGCCCCGCGAGCCCCGCCCCGCCCCTATCTTCCGCCTGCGGCTCTCGGTCCCGCCCTGCGTCCTAAGCCAGGCCCCGCCTCCCTCCCCGCCCCAGGCCCGGAGCTGCTCTGCGCATGCTCGTCTGGCAGACTTCCCTGGGAGGCGTTACGGGCAGGAAGCGAGCTCTCCCCGGGACAATGTCGCGACCCGGCCCTCCCCTGGAACCAGTCAGGTAAGGCCTCCCCGACCCCTGGCACCCCGAGCTGTTGATCACTGCGTGGCCGGACAGGTTGCAGGCCATGGGTGGCCGGAGCCTTCTGGCTACTTGTTGCGGGTCCCGCCTGCCCGCCTTCCGGAGCACTACGCTCCGGACGCTGACCTCTTTTGGCGGCTCGCAGGGTACCCGGGCCTTCGCGCCTTCCCCCGCTCAAGACAGAGCCGGGTTTGCACATTTGCGGGGCGCACAGCCCCCAAGGGCTTCCCTCTTCTGCTCGCCGAGCTTCAGCCGTCGAACAGCAAGCCCGCCCCAGGCAACTCCCGATTTAAAGTCCACGGTCTGCTTCCAGCCTCAGTTTTGCAAACTCTCTGAGCCTGGAACGTGATCGTGTTTTCACCTTAATGAGAAAAGCATGGAAAGGTGAGAAGAGCCCATGCCCATAATGGGGATGGCTGCTACTGTCCGTGTTTACCTGGCGATTACTCCAAGCACCAGCTCCTTAAGTGGACGGTTTTGCAGACTGTTGCTTCTGCTGGTCCCTGTGGTCAGTTCTGGGCACCACACTTTTAAGCAGTCCCTCACATTCCTGGTCGGAATTTCCAGTTTCCTTTTCTGGACACTGGCCTGTGTGCACTAGGATGTGCTCTGGAATACCAGCATTCCTGTGACTCTTTTCAGGCCATTTGGGCATTTTCAACACCCACTGCAGTTTCCTAACTACATTATTGAGCATCCTACCTCCTAGAAAGAGGCAAGAAATAGCAGACATCTCTGGCAAGCAGCTATGCATCTAAGGACGAGACATTTAAATGGCAGCCACAGAACTTTATCATTTAATCCTTACAAACATCCTCAACATGTCACACATCAGAAAAGGGGGGCTTAGAGAGGTCAGTCCTAACACTTTGAAACCAGTCTGGCTCACTTAAACACCTGCTTTTGCCCCTTACGCAAAACTGCCTTAACCCATAGTTATGGATTCAGAGAACTAAATTTCAAGTCTAAATACTTGGATTTTACTAAGTCACAAGTGGTGCCAGCAGTCTATGTTGTAACACGCCCTCTGGGTGACTCTGTTGCTGCATAAGTTTGGGAGCCAGTGTTATAAGGTATTTGAAGACACAGGTTTGATAATATGACATAAGGGCCAGGTTAAGAGAAAGCCCTTAGGACCGTGTAACCTTTGTAACAATGAACTTGCTCTGCAAATCTGTCTTCCTGAGTATTACTGTGGGTTTCAGCACTGAACTGTTGCACCATTGAAAGAATATTTTTACCATCGTTCAAAATTAATTTAGATTTTAAAGTGAACTCAGGTACTAAACTGGGTTCTTAGTAATTTTTGCCTCATTTTATCTTACCAAAAGTCACATGATTTGGGTAGAGTCGGACACGACTGAAGTGACTTAGCAACAGCAGCATTGCTGTCATATTATTAAAAAGTACACTGAGACTAGAAATGATAAATACCAGAACACAGAACAAAGCAGAAACATCATCCAGTTTAGGAGCTTTTTATCATAACTCTGGTTACTAAACTGTGTGGTTTGTTTCCATTTTAGAAACAGTTTGATAGATGACGCTAAGGCCCGCTTAAAAAAGCATGACTTTGCAACGGAATATTCTCACTGTTCATCTAACAAATGTTCGATCCTTCTGCCATTGTTGGCTAAAGATGGGAAACTTTACCTGTTGTTCACCCTCCGGTCAGAGAAGGTAAATGATGAAAAGGTTCCTGACTTTAAGGTCTCAGGATGTTTGAAAACCCCTGAAATGTGGTCACTGGCACATAGTTTGAGGTTCCAGATTCTCAGTTGGACTTTCAGAGTTGTGATGTTCAAGGGGTACATGAAGCCACAGAATAATGTGGCTCCTTATGGAGAAGTTTTGGAAAGTAAAATAAGCAATTGAGCTAGCAAGTAATTTAAAATACTTTTATGCTAGGGTTTCTTATCCAGTCATTGCCATTTGGGCTGGATAATTCTTTGTTGTGAGAGTTACCCCGTACGTTATAGGATGTTTAACAACATCCCTGGCCTCTATCCACTGGAAGCCAGTATCACACACACACAGACAACACACACACTTTGTGACAACCACATATGTCTCCAGATATCGCCTACTCTCTGGGCAGGGATGGGGGCATAAAACCGCCCCCACCAAGAGCCACTGTTTTAGATTAATCCCACCCCAGGTTGAGTGTATGTGTGTATGTATCTGAATCACTTTGCTGTATACCAGAAACTAACACGACATCATAAATCAACTATACTTCAATTTTTAAAATATATTTTTTAAGTTTTTTAAGAAATAACATTTCATTTCAATTTTTAAAAATATTTTTAAAAATAGTTGCTTATAGCACTGTTCAGACTCATTGACAAGAAATCCTTCTGAAGCATTGTGCCCAGACCAGTAAGCAGTCGATAAAGGTTATCCATTCAAACCATTGCCCTTTTCATTATCCTTTTTTTCTGCCTTTTTTCCCCATCAGTGTAAATCTGTGTGTGTGTGTGTGGTATCTTTGGAGGGCAAGGAGAGAAAAATCAGAAGTGAGGATAGTTCTCCTAGTTCAATTTTTTTAAAGGACTCAAGTTAAAAAAAAGAAAAACTTTTCTTTTTGTTCTTATTCCCTACTTGTTGTCACAAATATGGGAATGGTCTCTGGCACAAGACAGAAATTCAGCACATACTTGTTGAATGAGTGGGTGGTACCAAACTTGGACTCCCACACGGCGGCTCTGTTCCTTCCATATCCAGCTGAGAAGGTCACCCGGAGAGGTCTGCTTTCCTGGAGGTAAGTGCGAACCTACAGACGCTGACGACGTGGCCACGGCTCTCCGTGAAGCCCAGGAGGAAGTGGGGCTGCGTCCTCATCAAGTGGAGGTGGTCTGCTGCCTGATGCCACTGCCGTTTGATGTAAGGCTGGGGGTGGAGCTGGCTTGCTTAGACTCGGGTGAGCTTGCAGTAGAAAGACTATCTTCAGGATCCCACGACCCTCAAGCATGTGGTACAGAGTCAAGAGACTGGCTCATGTGTGGACTTTGCCCCCACTGGGCTAAGAGGCCTTGGGCAAGCCCCACTTCCTGTCTGGGCTGCTCCTTCCCCATCCAGAAATGAAAGGGCTGAACGCCATCAGCGGTTTTCAGACTGGGTGCTGTGGAACCCTGTCGATTCCTCAGTGTTCTTTCACGGACATTCAGTTCACATTCATTTTTCTCCAGATGGGTTTATTTTTGAGAATTCTCTTGAAAAAAATAACACACACTTGAGCATGCCACATACCAAATTTTAGCCCCTCAGAGGCCACTGAAGGTGCTCATTTTTGCACACAGCATGGAACCAGGCTTCTCCATATCACATAGATTGAGCAATATCCTGAGATCTAGGGAAGCTGTTTAGAAACAGTCACTACTTGTCACTGCATTTCTGTTTGAAGCAGGATTTGATAGTATATACGAAACAAACAAACATACGAAAGGGGTCCTGGGACTGATAGAGCTGGACCTTCTTTCATATGAGCTGATGACAACACTCTCACTGTTATACTGACTGACTGTAGCAGGAGTGACGGGCCGAGCTGAGGCACTTCAGCTGTGTCCGATTCTTGGGGACCTCGTGGACTGTAGCCCGCCAGGCTCCTCTGTCTGTGGGATTCTCCAGGCAAGAATACTGGAGTGGGTTGCCATGCCTTCCTCCAAGGGATCTTCGCAACCCAAGGGTCAAACCCACGTCAGGAAGATCCCCTGGAGGAGGGCAGAAGGAGTAAATAAGGTAAATTTAAAGTTGCATAACAGAATTATTTGACTGGTCTGAAATTTTTCATACATACTTGTAATTTTAGAATGGTTACTGATTTCACAGAGTTCTCACGTAGCCATGCTCAGGTCCCGCTGTTACTGACATCGGACATCACCGTGGTACATTGGTGACAACCAAGAAATCAGTGTCAGCACTTTACCATCACTGAACTCCATGCTTTACTTGTCTTTTACCAATTTTTCTACTGATGCCCTCCCTTCTGTCCAGGATCTCACGTAGGACACTATGCTGTGCTTCGCTGCCGTGTCTCCTCACTGTCTGGTCTGTGCCAGTTTCTTAGACTGCCCTTGTTTTCATGGCCTTGACACTTGTGAGGGCCACAGGTCAGGTGTGTTCTTGCACGCTCCTCAATTTGTTTTATCTGATATTATTCTCCTGGTTAAGCTAAGGTCTCTTGAGAGTCCCTTGTACTGCAAGGAGATCCAACCAGTCCATTCTAAGGGAGATCAATCCTGGGTGTTCATTGGAAGGACTGATGCTAAAGCTGAAACTGCAATACTTTGGCCACCTCATGCGATGAGTTGACTCAGTGGAAAAGACTCTGATGCTGGGAAAGGTTGAAAATGCTAGTCACTGAATCTCCGAGCTGGCACACCAGCAAGTGGCTGGGAGACCACAGGGCAGTGTCTCCAGCTGCGGCTCAGGCCTCAGGCCGCTGGGGGCGGGAGGAGAAGGGGACGACAGAGAATGAGATGGCTGGATGGCATCACCGACTCTATGGACATGAGTTCAGTGAACTCCGGGAGTTGGTGATGGACAGGGAGGCCTGGCGTGCTGTGATTCATGGGGTCGCGGAGAGTCGGACATGACTGAGCGACTGAACTGAACTGAACTGAAGGGTTTGGGGGAAGAATAATATCCCAGAGGTGAACTTCACTCATCATCTTTCAGAATAGGTATAATTTTTTTAAAAAATAGTATTGGGCTTTCTTGTGAATTTTTTATGTCAAAGGAAGAATTCCACTGATGCATAAAAATTAGAAAGCCAGATTGCCCTTTGTGAAGATCAGTGATGCTGACATCTGTCTTAATTGGGTCCATTTTAAGAATAGAGAGGTCACCACTCCCAGGAGATTTAGCTTGGAAGAAGCTAAAGGCCATTCCATAAATGTGCCCTCAGTGAGAAGGAAATGAGACAGAGAGAAAAGTAACATGGGATTAAGACAAGACATGTGTCAGTTACTTTCTTCTGTGTTTTCTAACGGGAGCCCTTTTCAGGGGATAGCTGCAAATCTCCAGGGACATCTTAGAGATTTATTTTAGAACTTCCTTGACAAAACACATAATGGTTATAAGTTCCCCAAATGAGAGTAAGTCCATTTCCAAGGTGCCCAGGGCTACTGAGTTCACCCGTCAGGGGATTGCATACAACAGTCCTCCCAGGTGTGTGTGTGTGTTAAATGATCTGCTCCTGCTATAATGCCAGTCACACCACCAAGAAATTAGAATGAACAAAGGCTTTCAAGAAGGAAGTACTGTATTTACAAGTGCCTGTGAGGGTCGTTTTGTTTTTTGGACTTTGCAGATCTTTTAAATATGGTTCAAAAATGCCATTTATTTAATGCCTAGAAGCCTAATCTAATTCAGTCAGAATTCTAATTCTTGACTGGAGGTAATTTTCTCTCTTGGGGAACACACACAGGGCAATGCTTGGAGATGTTTTGGCATGTCACTGGCTTTTCCCCATGCCCGGTGTTAACCCTCCCAGGCCTTCCAGCCCCCAACCGACCTTCATACATGTCACTGTATCATACGTGTATGAGCTTCTCTCTGCAAAGGCCTCGAGGGACAGTTCTCCTTTTTCTCTGTGCGTAGCCCATAACTGCCAGTCTCCATCCTTTTCTTCGCTTCCTGAAGGCCCGATTCCTGTAACGTTTCAGTGGTGTGTCCTGACTTCTGAGGCTGTTTCTAATAGTCTGCAGCTTCTTCCAGGAGCCCTAAAGCCTGGCTCATCCTATGTCCAGAGAAGAAGCCAGTCTCTGTGGGATTTCAACTCGGCAAATGGGCAAAATCCAGGCTTTTATGGGTCCTGGGATGTCTGCCACATACCGCCTTTTTTTCCTGCCAGTTTAGACACCTGTGTTTTTAGACATAGGACGTGCAGAGCTGCTGCTTCATCCACAAGTTTCCACAGTCTCTCTTTGCTAAGCTTGAACCTTGTTGAGCGTGCCTGACTTCCCATCTAGAATGTTCAGTCTTAAATCAAGATCTCCCTTTGAGGCTTTGATTCTTTTTCTTTCCCGCACTAATTTCCTTAGACTCTGACATGCCAGTTCAAGGGCTGGCACTGGCTATGCAAAGTTCCTGCCCAGGCACCTGCCTAACAGGCGTGGCCCTGAGACCTCTGGAGGGCCTGAGCCGCAGCTGGAGACACTGCCCTGTGGTCTCCCAGCCACTTGCTGGTGTGCCAGCTCGGAGATTCACTGATTAGCATATTGATAGGACTTCAGCGCTGGACTCCAGCATGTGGTCAGCATGGGGTAGAATCCTGGCTTCTGCCAAGTGGGAACTGGGTGTGGCCATGGGCAAGTTATTTTCTGATCCAGTTGCCATTGGTAAAGCTTCTTCAGGAGCATGTTGTTATGAAGAACCTGAGGAAGGCTGATGGATTCTAGACAAGGGGCCCACATGGGCCTTGAGTGGAGAGAGCAGCCAAGGATGCACGCTGAGCAACACTCCAGGCTCTGTCCAGCTGCTTTCCTTCTTTTTTAAAAAAATTTATTTAATTGGAGGAAATTTGCTTTACAGTGTAGTGTGGGTTTCCACCATACAATCCATCAGTTCAGTCCGACTCTCCGCGACCCCATGAATCACAGCACGCCAGGCCTCCCTGTCCATCACCAACTCCCGGAATTCACTCAAACTCATGTCCACAGAGTCGGTGATGCCATCCAGCCATCTCATTCTCTATCGTCCCCTTCTCCTCCCACCGCCAACCCTTCCCAGCATCAGAGTCTTTTCCAGTGAGTCAACACGTCACATGAGATGGCCAAAGTGTTGCAGTTTCAGCTTTAGCATCAGTCCTTCCAATGAACACCCAGGATTGATCTCCCTTAGAATGGACTGGTTGGATCTCCTTGCAGTCCCAGGGATTCTCAAGAGTCTTCTCCAACATCACAGTTTAAAAGCATCAGTTCTTCGGTGATCAGCTTTTTTCACAGTCCAACTCTCACATCCATACATGACCACGGGAAAAACCATAGCCTTGACTAGACGGACCTTTGTTGGCAAAGTAATGTCTCTGCTTTTTAATATACTATCAAGGTTGGTCATAACTTTCCTTCCATGGAGTAAGCGTCTTTTAATTTCATGGCTGCAATCAGCATCTGCAGTGATTTTGGAGCCCAAAAAAATAAAGTCTGACACAGTTTCCACTGTTTCCCCATCTATTTCCCATGAAGTGATGGGACCAGATGCCATGATCTTTGTTTTCTGAATGTTGAGCTTCAAGCCAACCTCTTCACTCTCCTCCTTCACTTTCATCAAGAGGCTTTTGAGTTCTTCTTCACTTTCTGCCATAAGGGTAGTGTCATCTGCATATCTGAGGTTATTGATATTTCTCCCAGCAATCTTGATTCCAGCTTGTGCTTCTTCCAGCCCAGCGTTCCTCATGATGTACTCTGCATATAAGTTAAATAAGCAAGGTGAAAATATACAGCCTTGACGTACTCCTTTTCCTATTTGGAACCAGTCTGTTATTCCATGTCCAGTTCTGACTATTGCTTCCTGACCTGCATACAGGTTTCTCAAGAGGCAGGTCAGGTGGTCTGGGATTCCCATCTCTTTCAGAATTTTCCACAGTTTATTGTGATCCACACAGTCAAAGGCTTTGGCATAGTCAATGAAGCAGAAATAGATGTTTTTCTGGAACTCTGTTGCTTTCTCCATGATCCAGCAGATGTTAGCAATTTGATCTCTGGTGCCTCTGCCTTTTCTAAAACCTGCTTGAACATCTGGGAGTTCACGGTTCACATATTGCTGAAGCCTGGCTTGGAGAATTTTGAGCATGACTTTGCTAGCGTGTGAGATGAGTGCAATTGTGCGGTAGTTTGAGCATTCTTTGGCATTGCCTTTCTTTGGGATTGGAATGAAGACTGACCTTTTCCAGTCCTGTGGCCACTGCTGAGTTTTCCAAATTTGCTGGCATATTGAGTGCAACACTTTCACAGCATCATCTTTCAAGATTTGAAATAGCTCAACTGGAATTCCATCACCTCCACTAACGTTGTTCGTAGTGATGCTTTCTAAGGCCCACTTGACTTCACATTCCAAGATGTCTGGCTCTAGGTCAGTGATCACGTTATCGTGACTATCTTGGTCGTGAAGATCTTTTTTGTACAGTTCTTCTGTGTATTCTTGCCACCTCTTTTTAATATCTTCTGCTTCTGTTAGGTCCATACCATTTCTGTCCTTTATTGAGCCCATCTTTGCATGAAATGTTCCCTTGGAATCTCTAATTTTCTTGAAGAGATCTCTTATTTTTCCTATTCTGTTGTTTTCCTCTATTTCTTTGCATTGATCACTGAGGAAGGCTTTCTTATCTCTCCTTGCTATTCTTTGGAACTCTGCATTCAGATGCTTATACCTTTCCTTTTCTCCTTTGCTTTTCACTTCTCTTCTTTTCACAGCTATTTGTAAGGCCTCCTCAGACAGCCATTTTGCTTTACAACAACACAAATCAGCCGTATTTATACATGTATCACTTCCCTCTGGAGCCCTCTCCCATCGTGCCACCCATCTAGGTCGCCGCAGAGTGCCAGGTGGCCTCCGCGTGTTACACGGCAGCTCCTCGCCAGCTGTCTGACACATGGGAGTGTGCATTCGGCGCTGCTGCTTTCTGCAGTCGTCCCACCCTCTCCTTCCCGCTCTGTCCACAAGTCTGTTCTCTATATCTGCGGCTCCATTCCCTTCCTGCGGATAGGTTCATCAGTGCCGTTTTCCTCGATTCTGTATATATGCAGTAGTAGTCCTCTTAGGCTGTGTTTCTGACACACACCCTGTGGTCCTCTCCCAGTACTCATGCCCTCAGGCTCCTGGAGCCGCCCCCTTTCCCCCATAAGGCAGCACTGCCTTGGTTTACTCCTGGCCAGGCAGAGGCCGGGCATGAAAGCCCAGCCCCCTCATCATCTCCTGGGACAGACCGAGGTACACTTTATATCCCGGAGCTGCCCTCAGCATCCCTGCCTGGCTTTCCCCCTACCTATCTGTCTTCCCGGCTCCCACCCTCACCCCTTTGTCCTTGAGCTCTTCCTTAAGAAATCCCTGGCATCTGAGCCTTCATCTCAGTGACTGCTTGGGGCACCTTGTGACAGAAGAGGCTGTCCGGCAGGCCGAGCACAGTGAGGGCTGCTGCTGGGTCCGGGCCTCGGGGCGGCTCCCAACCCCATATGTCCCACCTTACGGACCTCTGGACTCCTCCACTCCTGGTCCAGATGTTGACTTGCATCCTTAATTCGGTTAACCATCTGAGTCATCGCTGCTCTTCAACATGCATTAGCTGCGCTCCCTCAAGACCTCCCAGAGGCTCATTGGTCCTCCTATAGGAGCCTAGCCCCACAGTGTCTCCTTGGATTTCCCCACTCACTTTCTCTCAGGAATTCCCTGATTCGTCTCCCTTTCTCATTCAAGGTCATGCTGCCCCCATCAGCTCCCGCACTACACCCCAGGGCTCCCCCGCAAGACTGCAGGTAGAATCTTTCATGTAACAGCACCCTGCATTCATTTCAGAACAGTGGTGGTTATAATAGAAATCTCCCTGCCAACTAGCCTCCTAGGCTCCTCTGTCCGTGAGATTCTCCAGGCAGGAATACTGGAGTACGTTGCCATTTCCTTCTCCAGGGGACCTTCTCGACCCAGGGATCGAACCCACGTCCCCTGTCTCCAATCTGCATTGGCAGGTGGATTCTTTACTACTGAGCCAGGGAAGCCCACACCTCCATGTAAGGGACATAAAGGACATAGAGGAAGTTTTATGTAACGGA
Organism: Moschus berezovskii; assembly: GCF_049115385.1. Classification (NCBI taxonomy): domain Eukaryota; kingdom Metazoa; phylum Chordata; class Mammalia; order Artiodactyla; family Moschidae; genus Moschus; species Moschus berezovskii. Next base: position 59,086,176 of record NC_142481.1, on the reverse strand, counting down.
TTGCTTCAGCCTGTTAGCTCAGTTTAAGCAGAAGCAGCATGCGTTTAGACATACTTTTATTTTTTGAAACATGTAACCCTCACGTCTCAGTGTCTTCTGTGTCTGCTTTCAGAAGGATATGTGGGTAACGCCGGTTGTAGGATTTATAGACTCCAACTTTGAGGCCAGACCCAACCCGGATGAAGTTAAGAACGTGTTCCTGGTGCCTCTGGAGTACTTCCTGCATGCCTGTGTTTACCATCAGAGTTACCTGACACAGGGCGGTCGTCGTCTTATTGTTCACTGTTTTGAGTACACGGACCCTGAGGATGGCGCCACGTACCACATCCGGGGACTGACAGCAACGTGTGCCGTGTTTATTGCCTTAGTGATTTTGGGGGGAAAACCCTCCTTTGACGCTGACTTTAACCCCAGCCATTTGATTCCACCCTCTGAAGAGACCTTTCTGGAGCCTCAGAAACATGCTCTGAGCAAGTTATGATTTATGAGACCGACACCCAAATGACTCTCTGAGCAGCGTTCTTGTGGGCTTAGCCACGGAACAATGATTCGACCAGCTGTTGGAATTTGACAGGTGTGAATATTTTTATTGCAACTTGAAGGTAAAAAACCTTGCCTTTTTCCCAGTTGCCCTCTCCTGTCTGAAAAAAGTCTTTCAAAAGTAGAAAAATGTGTTTATACTATTGCATAGTTTCACCCCCAGTATGTGTAACAATACTTTTCTTAGAAAAGTGGTCCAGTGGCTAAGACTCTGAGCTCCCAAAGCATGGGGCCCAAGTTCAATCCCTGGGTGGAGAACTCAATGCTGGATGCTGCAGCCAAGACCCAGCACAGTCAAATAAATAAAATCAATATTTTAAAAATATTTATTGAATGTATGACCATGTGGCATTGATCTTATTTGTACGAGGTAGCCTCTCTCTCTCCCTCTGTTGTTAGATGTGACAGAAACTCCTGACCAGCCATCAGAACACATCCTCCTTCTCCTCAGCTATAGAGTTGAAGCTCCCCAGGCGGAACCAGCATTAACTAAGTTCCAGTGCAGTTAAATGTAGCTCTGAAATTGAGTTTAGGCCATGGGATGTGAAATTGTTCTTGCTGGTCATCTCCAATTTCAATTTAAGAGATAAACCAAACTCCCTCAATTGCCTTTTCCATGATTTATCTGCAACCCAGCCTTGACTTTACAGATGAAGACAATTCCTGCAGGAAAACCGGAGCTAAAAGATATAAGAGCTTGGATCCCTGAAAGACTGTGGAGCAAAGCAACCTGCCATCCTGGGCTATTCCTTTGGGACTGTTACATGGGAGAAAAAGAAAACTGTCATTTCTGCTACTGTAATTGGGGTCATTTTGTTAAAGCAGAGCTATAGCCTGAATAATACAGCATAACACTTGAAAATGGTTGGATGGATATTCACCCAAACTTGAGGTGTTGCCAGTAATTAGAATTCAAGATGATGTGACATTTAACATATGGGTCCTGGGACATGCACAAGACGACTGGGTGTTGCTGAGGTTTGACAGTCATGATCCAAAATAACTGAAAGAATATGAGAGGCCGACAATCAGGGCAGATTATCTGCCTTAATATGATAGCAAAAAAACACTCATTTCAAGGACAACCCTCAAATCAGAAGTCAGACATGTATTTTGAATTGCATGCCTTGAAATCTGTTACTTCCTACAGGGGCATCATCATATGTCAAACTTTAGAGTTAGCAGAGATTTTTTCCTTAATTATGGTATTAGCCATCCTGGACCAGATTGGAGACAGATAGGGTCCTGTGTTGTAGCTGAAAATGTGCCCATACGCTGAATCCATTAGTAAGCCATGCCACTGTCTATGGCTGCTGAATTCTGATTTTCTGAGAACTGGTGGAGAAAAACATTCAATCTGCAGCTTTATGCCTGTAAATGTTGAAACGGTGCAAATCTGGCTCCAGCCTCGAAAGCAGATGTTGGATGAGTTAACCTGTTAGCATTCTATAACCAGCCCTGCAGAACAGGCCTACATGGGTTCTGAACAGTTATAGAGGAATTTGCAAATGTGTATTTACAGTCTGACAGCAGCATAATTGCCGGGTAAACAGTTGACCTCTAGTAGTGCAGAACTTTCTGAACTGTTTACGCAAACACCACAGACCTGTCTAGTTTCTAAGAGGAGACGACCCAACCTAACTCCTCACTCTGAGTGACATGCATGGCCACCCAACTGGCTCAGTCAGGAAAGAATCTACATGCAAGGCAGGAGACAGGCGGGTTCATCCCTGGGTCAAGATCGCCTGGAGGAGGAAATGGCAACCCACTCCAGTATTCCTGCTGGGATAATCCCAGGGACAGAGGAGCCTGGCAGGCTACAGTCCACAAGGTCAAAAAGACCTGAACATGACCGAGTGACTAAACTACTATTGCCCACCCCCTTTTTAGTGGTTTATTTCATTACATTTGTGTTCAGGGTTCTAGTTAAATATCCTGTTACAACGGCCAGACATTCAGGAAGTTTGACTCAAAGAAACTATTGGCAGAGTACTGATCTCACAAACTCTGCAGAACTGCTGAACAAATCAACCTCAAGGAGTGATGTGGATGGACCTAGAGTCTGTCATACAGAGTGAAGCATGTCAGAAAAACAAATACTGTATCTTAACACATATATCGGAGAAGGCAATGGCAAGCCACTCCAGTACTCTTGCCTAGAAAATCCCATTGACGGGGGAGCCTGGTGGGTTGCAGTCCATGGGGTCGCTACGAGTCTGACGTGGCTGAGCGACTTCACTTTCACTTTTCACTTTCACACATTGGAGAAGGAAATGGCAACCCACTCCAGTGTTCTTGCCTGGAGAATCCCAGGGACGGGGGAACTTGGTGGGCTTCCGTCTATGGGGTCACGCAGAGTTGGACACGACTGAAGTGACTTAGCAGCAGCAGCAGCAACACATATATGTGGAATCTAGAAAAATGGTACAGATGAATCTATTTCCAGGCCAGGATTAGAGACACAGACTTAGAGAATGGACATGGGTGGTGGACGGGGAGGGTGGGCTGGGGAGGATTCACATACATACACTGCTGCTGCTGCTGCTAAGTCACTTCAGTCGTGTCCAACTCTGTGCGACCCCATAGACAGCAGCCCACCAGGCTCCCCTGTCCCTGGGACTCTCCAGGCAAGAACACTGGAGTGGGTTGCCATTTCCTTCTCCAATGTGTGAAAGTGAAGTCGCTCAGTCATGTCCAACTCATAGTGATCCCACGGACTGCAGCCTATCAGGCTCCTCCATCCATGGGATTTTCTAGGCAAGAATACTGGAGTGGCTTGCCATTGCCTTCTCCACATATATACACTACAATGTGTGAAACTGAAACTGCAATACTTGGGCCACCTCGTGCAAAGAGCTGACTCTTTGGAAAGGACCCTGATGCTGGGAAAGACAGAAGACAGGAGGACAAGGGGGCGATAGAGGACGACATGGTTGGATGGCATCACCGACTCAATGGACATGAGTTTGAGTATGCCCTGGGAGTTGGTGATGGACAGGGAGGCCTGGCATGCTACAATCCATGGGGTTGCAGGGTCGGACACAACTGAGTGACTGAACAGAGCTGAGCTGATGTGTAAAATGGATAGCTGGTGGGATGCCGCTGTGCAGCTCAGGGAGTTCAGTTTGGTGCTCTGTGATGACCTAGAGGGGTGCAACGGGGTAGTGGTGGGGGGAAAGCCCAATGGGGAGGGGATATATATGTCCATAGAGCTGATTCACTTTGTGTACGGCAGAAATAACACAACATTGTAAAGCAGTTATCCCCCAATTAAAAAATCGTCAGGGGGACAAACCTCTACCTCAAAAGCAAGAGGAGGTGAATCTTGACTTTTGCATCCTGTCATTCTTATGATGATAACCATCTTCTTGAGTTTATTGATACAGACAGGGAAAAGCAACAGAAACTCAGTGCTTCTGCCCCTAATTCTTCAGAGGAGACCCCACGTGGCCTCTTTCAGATCACCTGGCAGGTTTCCAGGAACCTGTGGACATGTTCACGGGCAAGGCTCAGAGTTGGGGCCACAGTTGCACGTGTCTCCTACAGTCCCCTGAGTCAGGTGGGTCTGGGTGGGAGCCTTCCTGAAGAAAGTGGGCTGAACGGACATCCCCAAACACTTACTGTCTCCAGTCCCTAACACCTGTGCATTCTGCCATCCAGGCATCTCGACTCTTGTCTTCTTTGCATCCCTGTGGCCTTGGTGAGCAGGTGGTTAAGTCTGAGTGGGGGGTCAGGGTGCCTAGATTTGAATTCCGCTCAGGCATCCATCCATTCAGTGACCTTTAGCAAGGTACTCATCCTCTGCAGGTCTTAGTTTCCTCCTCTCTAATGTGGGAGAGTGAAACTTTTTAGTTTGGGGCTGTTGATGGGATTCAAAGAGTTAGTACATGTGAACTTCTTACTTAAAGCACACCCAAATGCTTAGAATAATGCCTAGGAAATAGTAACAGTGTTACTGTTAGCTGGTAATTATGGTATTATTATAACTAGGACATTATAACAGCAATAATAAGCATTGCTATTTTTCTAGTTCTGAATATCATCATTTTTCCTACACCAGAAGTTCATGAATTTTCTTGGTTCACAGTGAGTACCCTTGGCATCTCAGTCATTTTTTTCACAGTATATGTAGGCCAAAGGAAAACACCTAATAATTTGGTTTGTTGTGTTACTATATGTGAACGATTTAACAAGTATTTATGTCCTCCTAACTTGGTAGCCATTTGAAAATATCCTAAGTACTAGAAAAATACTATTTTCATTTCAATCCTAAAAAACAGTTGCTTAACTCTGTACAGCAGTTGGGCAGCCGAGTAAGTGGCAGACTCAACTACAGTCTCGTGATGGGAGTGAACACACCGAGGGAGGAGGGGCTCAGAGACGCCCTCCCTGAGGAGGTGGTGGCTGGGCTGAGCTGGGGGATAAAGAGATGCTGCCCAGGTGAATGAGCTGATGGTGGTGATGGGCGGGGGGGGACTATTGTTTATTGAGCGCCTGTTATAAACCTTGAGTTTGAGCAAACTCTGCGAGATAGTGAAAGACAGGGAAGCCTGGCGTGCTGCAGTCCATGGGGTCACAAAGAGTCGGGTACCACCGAGTGACTGAACAACAATTATAAACCTGGTCCTTCATTTTGATTATTTCATTTAACCCTCCACTGAATCTCTGCAGTGAGTATTATTATTATTCCCATTTTTAGACATGAAAATTTGAGAATCAGAGAAGTTAAATATTTGCCCATGGTCACAGAGCCAACATCCAAATACATATATATGGATCTCACAGCTCATATTCTACTATACTCACTTACTCAACATAAGGCTCACTTCCTTGGGACAGAGGCAAGAATAGAAGGTTTAAGTTAACCTTTCCCTTGAATTGCTACATGGGAAAGGGAAAGCAAAGCTGAAAGAATTGGGGGAGAGCAGTTTATTCTCCCCTGTGTCATGTCCTCCAGTTTATTCAGCTGCTGCAGCACACAGTGAAATGAGTGATTAGCTATGATGATTTGAATTAAAGTGGAGCGTACCAATTAATAAATGAGAGTGGTGTGTCCTTGCTCATATGACAGCTCCTTGCACGGTGCCAGCTTTCTGGGTAAAGAACTGAGATGGCGCAACATTCCTCCACCCTTCAGATGAGAGGATTAAACATAATTCAAGCCTTTTTCTTGTTTCCAGCCAGTTTCCTATCTGAGACTAGCAGGGAGTTTTGATACAATTGCTGGAGTGATCAGCCCCTAGCGTCCGTCCTGGGGTCTGTGTATAGGCTCCATTCAGAAATCTTTGTTTTTGGTGCACCGTGCAGCATGTGGAACTTCCCCAACCAGGGACCTGGGGTCGGACCCATGCCCCCTGCAGTGGGAGTAAGGAGTCTTAACCACTGGACCGCCATGGAAGTCCTCCGTTCAGAAATGTTGATGGCCCCCTTCACCACTTGGACAGCTCTGTCTGCCGTTCCGTGGTTGCACACCCCTCAGACTTCAGACTCAAATCCTCTATGCCCACTCCTCCAACCAGCCCTATTATGTAGCACAGACACTGCTTCATCACACCCCTCTGCATACACCTCTCTCTCATATATATATATAGGCTTCCCGGGTGGCACACAATGGTAAAGAATTGTCTGCCAATACAGGAAACACAGGAGATGTGGATTCTATCCCTAGATCAGGAGGATCCTCTGGAGAAGGAAATGGCAACCACTCTAGTATTATTGCCTGGAAAATTCCATGGACAGAGGAGCCTGGAGGGCTACAGTCCATGGGGCCATAAAGAGTTGGACACGACTGAGCCACTGAGCACATATATATAACAGATTCACAGACCATGCAACCCCTCAGTCTGGCTTCCCCTGGCCTCTGGTGAATGGACCAGGGATCCATGTAAACCCAAAGGTAGCATCTAATTTGACAGCCAAGAATCCATGACTTTGTAGAGGAAAATGGCAACTCACTGCAGTATTCTTGCCTGGGAAATCCCATGGACAGAGAAACCTGGCAGACTACAGTCCATGGGGTAGCAAAGAATTGGCTATGACTGAGAATGCATGAAATCTGTGACTCGTGTGGTCTATTTAAACAGATGACCTAGATAGGAATTAAAAAGCAGAGACATCACTTTGCCAACAAAGTCATGTAAAGATGTAAGAGTTGGACCAAAAAGAAAGCTGAGCACCAAATAATTGATGCTTTTAAATTGTGGTACTGGAGAAGACTCTTGAGAGTCCCTTGCATATCAAGGAGATCAAACCAGTCAATTCTGAAGGAAATCAACCCTGAATATTCACTGGAAGGACCGATGCTGAAGCTGAAGCTCCAATACTTTGGCCACCTGATGCAAAGAGCCAACTAATTGGAAAAGACCCTCCTGATGCTGAGAAAGATTGAGGGCAGGAGAAGGGAACGACAGAGGATGAGATGGTTGGATGGCGTCACTGACTCAATGGACATGAGTTTGAGCAAACTCCAGGAGATAGTGGAGGACAGAGGAGCCTGGTGTGCTGCAGTCCTTGGGGTCACAAAGAGTTGGACAGGACTTAGCAACTGACCAACAACAACTTAAGTAGCTGAGCTAAGTGCATTACATTTTCCAAAGAATTTGAACCATGACAGAAGATGATAGGTGTTCAGGAACTATTTTGGCCCACATGCATGCTGAGGAGTAAACCCAAGAAGTTAGAGTGTAAAGGTTAGATGGCCAGAACTCTTTTTTTAATAGTTTCTGAATTTTTTAAATTAATTAATTTATTTTAATTGGAGACTAGTTACAATATTGGTGGCTTTTGCCACACATTGACATGAATCAGCCATGGGTGTACATGTGTCCCCCATCCTGAACCCCCCCTCCCCCTCCCATCCCTCAGGGTTGTCCCAGTGCACCAACTTTGAGTGCCCTGTTTCATGCGTCTAACTTGGACTGGTGATCTATTTCTCATATGGTAATATACATGTTTCAATGCTATTCTTTCAAATCATCCCACCCTCGCATTCTCCCACAGAGTCCAAAAGTCTGTTCTTTACATCTGTGTCTTTTGCTGTTTTGCATACAGGGTCATCATTACCATCTTTCTAAATTCCATATATATGCATTGATATACTATATTGGTGTTTTTCTTTCTGACTCACTTCACTCTGTGTAATAGGCTCCAATTTCATCCACCTCATTAGAGCTGATTCAAATGCGTTCTTTTTAATAGCTGAGTAATATTCCATTGTGTGTATGTACCACAGCTTTCTAATCCATTCGTCTGCAGATGGCCATCTAGCTTGTTTCCATGTCTAACTATTGTGAACAGTGCTGCGATAAACATTGGAGTACATGTGTCTCTTTCAATTCTGGTTTCCTTGGTGTATATGCCCAGCTGGGTCGTATGGCAGTTCTGTTTCCAGTTTTTTAAGGGATCTCCACACTGTTCTCCATAGTGTCTGTACTAGTTTGCATTCCCACCAACAGTGTAAGAGGGTTCCCTTTTCTCCACACCCTTTCCAGCATTTATTGCTTGTAGACTTTTTGATAGCAGCCATTCTTACTGGCATGAGATGGTACCTCATTATGGTTTTGATTTGCATTTCTCTGATTATGAGTGATGTTGAGCATCTTTTCATGTGTTTGTTAGAGATGACCAGTACGTGATGGACATGTCTTTGATGTAGGCAGTAGTTTTCATGTCAGAGATTCCACTAGGAACAACTGGAAGAAGAAATATTTCCTGAAGCAACTTAAAGATCCTTTTAAAGGTCTCATACTCAAGTCCATAAATTTTAATTGTATAGATGTAGCCTTGGTTTGATATTTCCTTGACTGTAGTTTTCCTCATTTTTCATTTTATATCTTTGGGCTTTTATCCCTTATTTCATCATGATTGTCAATGGTACCCCTGTTTCCACTTTTTCTCTTTTTGACCTATTTTGCACAGGAAACTTGAAGTTTCTCTTCTGGTTGTTTTGTTCTACCTTCTTAATTCATTTGCATTTCTTTTTTAGCTTATGAACAGATTCTGTTCTGGGCTCATTTCATCTCCCTCCACCAGCCTGGGTTTTTCTTTTAAATCTGCTACATCCCATAGAGCTCATAAATGTATTATGGGAAATCACCTACATTTTTTTTCTGACTATAAATCCATATGGCTTAACATCAGACTGGGTGATAAACTGAAGATTTGCTAGAACTGCTAACTTGTGAACATATACTGATTTTAACCCTCTGTACTGAATTGAATGCATTTATGTTCAATTGCTAAGTCATGTCTGATTTTTTTCGGCCCCATGGACTATAGCTCACCAGGCTCCTCTGTCCATGGGATTTTCCAGGCAAGAATACTGGTGTGGGCTGCCATTTCCTACTCCAGGGGATCTTTATGACCCAGGGATCAAACCCACATCTCCTGCACTGTCAAGCATGTTCTTTTACCACTGAGCCACTTGGGAAGACCCAAGAAGACATCCAAGTCCTACACACCGGTATCTGGGAAGGTGACTTTAACTGGAAATAGAGTCTTGGCAGATGTAATTAAGTTAAGGATCTTGAAAGGAGACCATCCTGAACTTAGATGGACTCTTAAGTGCAGTGACTCGTGTCCTTATAAATGAAAGGAGAGGGAAGTTGAAGATGGAGCCCGAGATGGAGTGATGTTACCACACGCCAAGGAACACTGGCAGCCAGAAGAAGCTGGAGAAACCAGACAGGGTCTCCTTTCCTAGAACCTTCAGCGGGAGCGTGGCTCTGACTGTACCTTGATTTTGAACTTCTGGCTTCCAGAGCTGTTACAGAAGGTATTTCTGTTGTTTAAAGCCACCAAGTTCATGGTCATTCATTATACCAGCCTTAGAAAGCTAAAACCTGCAGCTTCCACAACCACCTTCTAGTTTAGGGCTAGCTCTCCACTCTGTCTCAGGAGTAAGGTGGAAACAGTCCCCTGTTGACTGCTCTGGATTGGAACCCAGCCCAAACTCAGTTAATCAGATTTGTCCCCTTAGTAATTCCCTTGAGATTAGGACCAGGCAGAATCTGTGTGCCTGTTCCCTGGAGAGCACCCTTTTGTGTTCTCATGAACTAGCTCAGTTGCTAGACTGGAGACAACATGAAGGCAGGGGCTGTAGCTTGTTGGCCTTCCCAGGGCCTGGCAGTGCCTGGCATGCAACATTTCCCATGTTCCATATCTCAGCAGCTCAACCCAGCAATCTGAGTTGCCTCTTATTTTTTTTTTTTTGGCTGTTTGGGGTCTTAGTTGCAGCATGTGGGCTCTAGTTCCCTGACCAGGGATTGAACCTGGGCCCCTTGCATTGTGAGCACAGAGTCCCAGCCACTGGACTACCAGGGAAGTCCCTAAGTTGCCTTTGACTCTCGCTCTTACCCCCTCCAACAGACACACTCTCGGTCCCACCCATATGTCCCTTGGGTCCTACCGTTGTCGTGAGCTCCAGACCACTTGTAACAGCCAATTCTTACACCTCTGTTCCTGAAGACTTTTTCTAAATCCACAGCAGGTGGCCAGGAAGTTCCAGAAAATAAGGACCCTCATACCAGCCTTCAACCAATGACTGGTAGAATTTGGTGTATCAGTAGTCCAGCTTTGGACTTCCCTGGTGGTCCAGTGGTTAAGAATTTGCCTGCCTATGAAGGGGACATGGGTTCGATCTCTGGTCTGGGAAGATCCTGTGCCATGGAACAACTAAGCCTAATAGCCACTGCTACGAAACCTGAGCTCTAGAGGCCGTGCTCTGCAACAATAGAAGCCACTGCAATGAGAAGCCCTCACACCGCAACTAGAGAGTAGGGCCGGGTCGGCACAACTAGAGAAAAGGCCACGTGCAGCAAGGAAGACTCGTGCAGCTAATAAATAAATAATTAAAAAAAAAAAAAGACCTAGAAGAGCTATTAAAAAAAAAAAAAAAAAGGCCAGTTTCTTCACCTCTTGAGCCAGATAATTCCAAAGCATGATTCTTCCCTGGATCTCAGAATGAACCAAGCCCTACTCCAGTCACTGACTACAATAACTGGCTTGTGTACTGCTCAGTTGTTAAGTCGTGTCCGACTCTTGTGACCCCATGGACTGCAGCCCGCCAGGCTCTTCTGTCCATGAGATTTTCCAGGCAAGAATACTGGAGTGGGTTGCCATGCCCTCCTCCAAGTTATCTTCCCAACCCAGGGATCGAACCCCCATCTCCTGCATCTTCTGCACCGCAGGCAGATTCTTTACCTACTGAGCCACTAGGGAAGCCCACAGTAACTGGCTTAGTACCTAACTTTTTAGTGGTTGCCTTCCTTCCCTGTCTCTCTTCCCCACCCCCATACCAGTGTGCCATGTATATTCCATTAAGTTGAGTCTTTGTCTCAGAGTTTATTTCTAAGTAAACCCAAAGTAAGATCCTCCTATATCCAAACTTCCACTGAACTCTATTGAATTTACCTTCAGAATATTTGTCAAATCTGGTTCTTCCTATGTCTACTGACATTAGCTTAGTTTAAGCCATCACAGACTTGTGCAAAATATCCATGTGGTAATTACCATCACTCTGCACCATTTTCCTTTATAGCCCATTGTTTATTCAACCTCTAAATATGATCATATTTTCCTTGAGACATCCTGATGGCTTTTCATTGTTTTTATGAGAAAGAGGAATGGAGCTTGTAAGACCTATGTTCTGGTTCCTGTCTGCCTCTCCAGCTGTCTGTTTCATGTGGCACCTACCTACTCACCTGCTCACCTGCTGCTACCACACTGGCCTTGCTTCAGCTCATGGACACCACAGGACTCTTGCACATGCTGACCCTTCTATCTGGAATGATTTCCCATTTGCTTTTGCCTATTGTTAACTCCTACTGTTTGGAGAAGGAAATGGCAACCCACTCCAGTGTTCTTGTCTGGAGAATCCCAGGGACGGGGGAGCCTGGTGGGCTTCCATCTATGGGGTCACACAGAGTCGGACACGACTGAAGTGACTTGGCAGCTGCAGCAGCAGCAACTGTTTGTTCAGATCTCAGCTTCTTAGGGAAGCTCCTCTCTGTCCCCTTCCACTGGTTCTGTGTTCTTTTGGTACCATATACCTCTCCTATAATTCCTATCACAGTTACAATGTTATAATGCTTGGTCTGATTCTATGATTGATGTTTCTCTCCTCTTCTAGACTCTGAGCTCCATAATGATGGATCATGTCTCAATTGTGGTCCATCATTGTACTCCAAGCACTTCCTGCAATTCTTGGCCACCAAAAAAAATGGAGATGCTCCATAAGTGTGTATTCAATCAAAGAATAAAACTGTATAAATATAAAGGCAGCTATTTCTAATCAAATAGCCAATTCAGTAGGCCAAAGAAAAAAATCAGTCTCTTCCCAACAGTCAACCTGATAAAAGTTAATGTAAGGTAGCCTAATATCATTGCGAGTCATCTCCTGTTTACTGGATAAAGTCTGTTAAGTGCCCTACCAAAAGTCAACATGAGTGAATAGCTCCTATCTTTAACCAGTTTTTGCCTTGTATTCATTTCCATACCTAGCTGTCCTGATGTACTTTCCTAAGAGCTACCAGAAGATAAGAATTCGATCCTCTTCTTCCTTCTATTCCCAATGCTTGGATATAGGTAGGTCTCATCTCCTTCAGATCTAGGTAAACTTGACTGGAGTCCCCACGGTAATTCAAGTGCAAAGCCCAGTGGTCTCCCATGATTTGTTCAAACCCTTACAGGCTCTCATTTCTCCAGTCGTCTCTGGTTCAGTCTCCAGCTTCTGTAAACCTTATTTCTGCGTCCTGGGCCTTGACGTTCTTCCACATCTCCTTCACTGGAGTGTCAACCCACATCCCGGATGACAACCACGCCTTGTTTTCCCCAGTGTTGCCATAAATCTCTGAGTGACTTTAGTTGGAGATAGAGGGGTATCAGCCAGGTAAATGTAAATTGCGGAACTTATATTTGAATATTATGTTTTCTTGTTCTTAAATGGTCCTGTCCATTTATGTCAAACCAGGTTCCAGGTTGATGTTGTATTTCTCAATACTTTTGCCCTAGCCTTGGTCTTCTCTGTTTGCTTACACCACCAGCAAAATACTTATTTCTTTTGCAGGAAGGCTGAATCTACCTATTTGATTCCTTGTATCTCATGCCCACTGGGACTCATCTCGCATATTCAATAGGCCGAGCAGTGAATTTTCCCAAATAAAGAATTTATCTATACATGGTTCATTAACTCCAGTAACACCTTTTTTTCACTCTACTGGATCTTTCTTTATTTTTTCAATGAAGTGACAGAGTGAAGTGAGGACAGCCTTTATAACCAAGGTTCATGGGCACTGTGGATTTAAAAAATCCATTTGTGCCAAACCCATTTGATGTGTAAATGCTTTGATTGTGTAAGGAGATAGATGAGCCTAAGAAATGGTGATGGCAGTGGGTAAGATCAGAAGGACTTGGAGTGAGAAGCTGCGTTTGAGGCTTGGGCAGAGGGAAGGCGGGAATTAAAGACGGGCGAGCCAGGCTGGATTGCAAAGGCTGTAGGCGAGAGTTGGATATGAGGAATTTATATTAAAGGAGGTGAGAGGTGGTGAGAACAGCCTTGAAACAGAGATCCCCCTGGGTCGCCAGCCAGGGGAAGTGGGCACTGGCCCTGTCACTGCCCGTTCATATTCTGTGTGGCCTTGGACACATAAGTCAGTGTTTCTGAACCTCACTTCTCTTAGGTGTAAAGCATATTTGTACCAGCTGGTCTCTAAACAATGTCTACTTCTGAAATCTTGAACTCTGGACTCTCTCCAACTCTATTTGAACCCATACAGGTAATTAAGCAGTTTTGCTGAATGCTTTACAAAGGAAAAATGTGACTGAGGAAAAGAATCGCTTTTTGTCTACTGTTTGAAGTTAGCAGCATGCAGAGAGTTCATTATGTGAAAATACCATTTGGGGAGATTAATTAAAACATTCTGACATTCAGAGCAGGGATTTGGGGCAGGAATGTACAAGTCTAGAGCTCTGGGTAGAATTAGGCATCTAAACATTGTACCTTATTACGTATATGGTCAAACATTAGCAGGGGGACATTTGGAAGCCAATATTCCAAACCCAAGTGCTCGTTGGCTTTATGCAGTTTGTTTGAATTATTGCATGTTTAATAGGATTTAGCTACAGTGCCTCTGCTTAGCAATCTGTTTCCTTGGCAATGCAATCCTCAGAGGGGCAGAGGCCATATGGAAAATAGGGGTTATTTTGTAATTTATTAAGTGAGGTGAAAGGAAGAGGATTTAATTCAATGGCTATCTTTGCATTCCCTCTACACACACAGTAAGGAAGAGGGGCCAGCACATGGTAGGGACTTAACAAATGGAATGCATCCTTTATTATGAGAAAAAAAAATCACCCTGTGCATCATATTATAATAGATGTCCAAACATGCTATTTTTCAGGAAAACGCTTGTTATTGTTCAGTCACTAAGTCATGTCCGATTCTGTGACCCCATACACTGCAGCACACCTGGCCCCTCTGTCCTTCACCATCTCCCTGAGTTTGCCCAAACTTGTGTCCATTGAGTCAGTGATGCCGTCCAACCATCTCATCCTCTGTCGCCCCCTTTGCCTCCTTCACTCAGTCTTTCCCAGCATCAGCGTCTTTTCCAATGGGTCGGCTCTTCACATCAGGTGGCCAAAGTATTGGAGCTTCAGTTTTAGCATCAGTCCTTCCAGTGAGTATTTAGGGTTGATTCCTTTAGGGTGGACTGGTTTGATCTCCTTGCAGTCCCTTGGACTCTCAAAAGTCTTCTCCAGCACTACAATTCAAAATCATCAATTCTTCAGTGCTCAGCCTTCTTTATGGTTCAGCTCTCACATCCATACACGACTACTGGAAAAACCATAGCTTTGATTATACAGAAAATGCTTAGCAGACACAGTAACTATTCTCCATAGTTTCATTGGCTCTTTTTATCCCCTGCATCCCTCATTTGCATTCCATCAGCAAGTCTTGTTCATTCTGTGTCCAATTCACATCCCAGGTTCATCCAGTTCTCCCACCTCCTCCGTGGCAAGTGGTACAGCCATCATGACCGCCCACTAGGACCTACAACAGTCTCCTAATTAGTCTGTTTTTGCCCCCTGTGCTCCATTCTTCATGCAGCATCTAGAGTGATCATTTGAAAACATGAGTAACATCTTTGTCACTTCTTGGCTTAAGACCTTCTAGTACCTTCCAATGTTGCCTATAATAAATTGCAAACTTCTTTCCTGGTTAACAAAACTGGCTCAACCTGGACCCTCCCTACCGCTGACACTTCTCATCCTGGTCCACCTCTCCAGCTTCCTTGGTGAACTAAAATGTATCTGACCTTCCTTGTCTTCCTGAAACATGCCAAGCTCGCTCCCACCACAGGGTTTTTGCATCGGCGGTCCTTGTCCCTGGAGTGGTCTTCCCCAGGCTCTCTGCATGACTGGCACAAGTTTATCATCAATTCTCAGTATACTCTTCCTCTCCTGGGAGAGTCTCACCCTGAACCCCTCCCTGGGACACACTCGTGTTTTAATTTTCTGCACACCATTTCTGTATCTGATATTTTTGTATATATATTTATTTATAAGCTCTGGCAGTGTGGGGACCTTTTTTATTATATTTTACTTCCTGCCAGGAACTCAATAAATGTATCTTGCATAGATGAGCAAATTAATTTTGTTGAAAACTAATGGTCAAGTCATGTTGCCACAAAGAAGTAGGTCAGCACAGTAATGAAATCAGATCAGTGATTAGGTAAAAAATTTGCCCAAGCACTTCAGTTTTTATTTTTGGTACTATTCAACACTGATAATTTGTTTCACTGTAGGACAATTTTGTAATCATTTATGTGTCCTTAATGATCTTTTATAATTGCTAATGTTCTTTTCTTTTTAAAAAATATCTACTTTACTCTAGCTAAGTAGCCCAGCTCTGCATTTGTATTGGGGGAAAAATGAGGGCCATCTGGACACACCGCAACTTGTGAACTATTAAATAAACTATGATAAATTACAGAAAAATATATGACTCCATTTTTGTCAAATAATTTTACCCATACCTCTCTGTTTAGGAGGATATTCGTCCAAGTGTTTAAAATGGTTTTCTCAGAAAGGGTGGTTGGGCTTATGACTATCCTTTAACAGAAAAACTTTGAAAGGCTGTAAAATATAAGGACTTGCAATGTTTGTGTGGAGGAGAGAGTTTTTTAATTAAAAAAAAACCAATCCCTAAGTGGAAAAAAAAAGAAGTAAAAATTCAAGTTCTGAAACCAAGAGTTTCTGCCGGTGAATTCAGCTGGGGTGCTCAGATAGCAGTCATCCTTGGTGATTCTTGCAGGCATCGGCTCAGCTAACGGGGCAACACCAACAGAATGGTGACGGCTCTGAGACCACTTCCCTTTCGTTCTCTCTCCTGCTCAGTCTCTCACACATCCTACACCATCATCCCTCTGCACCCCAGTGGTATACTATCAGTACACGCCTGCATTACAAATTGGTCATGTATAAAACACTCAGAGGCTTCCCTGGTGGCTCAGGGGTAAAGACTCTGCCTGTCAAGCAGGAAACATGGGTTCAACCCCTGGGTCAGGAAGATCACTTGAAGAAGGGAATGCAACCCACTCCAGAATTCTTGCTTGGAAAATCTCATGGACAAAGGAGCCTGGCAGGCTGCCGTCCATGGGGGTCACAGAAGACTTACCAACTAAACAATGACAAAACACTCAGAGAAGTTGAAGAAGTTTTTCTGTATGTGGGGCATGACTGCTCCCTCTCTTGGGCATCTGTTCTTATCCACTGACTCACAAGGGGTCTGAACCTTGTCCTGGGAAAGCAAGTTGAAATGTGCCAGCAGTGGGATACAGCTGTGCACACGCATGTCGGAGCTTGATGGAATAGACCAAGTTGCCAGGAGAGCCTCAGGGCGCCTAGGAGAAAATCAAGCTGTGGGAGAGAGAGTCTAGAATAACAGACTGAGATTGAACAAAGAACCAGAGGCTTTTTTGGAATTTTTGAAAAGGGAAATCATCACATAAAATGAACGGCGATGTCCTTCTGCCACTTCAGCAGTGCCCGGGGGCGTGCCTCCATAGAAGGGCTCTGAGGCTCCTGCCACTTACTTGTCTTAAACAATGCTGCTGTATCCCTGTTACAAAACCGTTCCCTTTGTCTGTTCCCTACATCTTCATCCCTATTCCTGCCCTGGAAATAAGCTCATCTGTACTGGTTTTCTAGATTCCACATATAGACACTATTATACAATATTTGTTTTGCTCTTTCTAACTTTCTTCACTCTCTAGGTCCATTCACATCTCTACAAGTGACCCAATTCTATTCCTCTTTATGGCTGAGTAATATTCTATTGTATATAGGTAGCTAGTAGGAACCAGAGGATGAGCTGGTTGGATGGCATCACCGACTCAATGGACAGGAAAAGTTTTAGTAAACTCTGGGAGTTGGTGATGGACAGGGAGGACTGGCATGCTGCAGTCCATGGAGTCGCAAAGAGTCAGACACAACTGAGTGACTGAACTGAACTGAACTGAGTAGGAACCTGCTATAAAGCACAGGAAGCTCAGCTCTGTGATGACCTAGATGGGTGGGGTGGGGAATGAAAGGGAGATCCAAGAGGGAGGAGATATATGTATACATATAGTTGAGTCACTTCACTATGCAACAGAAATGAACACAACATTGTAAAGCAATTCCACTCCAATTAAAAAAAAAAAAAACCCTAAACTTGTCCACCAAGATTAGGGAAATAAAGTTTGTAATCATGCAAAATTTCAAGGCCACGTGACAATCACAAGCTTCCTGAACCGAAGATATGGATTTAAAATTAGGACCAGATGTGTGTAATTATTTGAGAAAAAAATACATGCATAGTAACTAAAAAAGTCTGAAACTTCACGGCAGAAGACACTTGCTTCTCATTCCACAGATTCTTAATATAAAACTAAGCAAGTCCTATCATGGGATCATAGATTTTGAAAACCTTGAATCCTCTGCCCACAATGATCAGGCAACTGTTTTCCCGTGCTTTCTCTTCCATGCACTCCTCCTGGAAGGAGCTGAGTCTAAGAGGACTCAAACAGCATGTGAGTCTTACGTGTCTTTATAGTGCTTTCATGCTGCTGCTTGTTTAGATGTCCTTACAATCCTATATTGTTTCAAACTCAACATTCAAAAAGACTAAGTCCATGGTATCAGTCCCATCACTGCATTGCAAATAGATGGGGAAAAAGTGGAAGCAGTGACAAAGTTTATTTTCTTGGGCTCCAAAATCACTACAGACAGTGACTACAGCCATGAAATTAAAAGATACTTGCTCCTTGGAAAGAAAGTTATGACAAACCTAGATAGCATATTAAAAAGCAGAGACATCACTTTGCTGACAAAGGTCCGTATAGTCAAAGGTATGGTTTTACGTAGTCATGTACAAATGTGAGAGTTGGACCATAAAGAAGCTGAGTGCCAAAGAACTGATGCTTTCAAATTGTGGTGCTGGAGAAGACTCTTGAGAGTCTCTTGGACAGCAAGGAGATCAAACCAGTCAATCCTGAAGGAAATCAACCCTGAATATTCATTGGAAGGACTGATACTGAAGCTGAAGCTCCAATACTTTGGTCACCTGATGCAAAGAAATGACTCATTTGAAAAGAACTTGATGCTGGGAAAGACTGAAGGCAGAAGGAGAAAAGGGCAACAGAGGATGAGGTGGTTGGATGGCATCACCAACTCAATGGATATGAGTTTGAGCAAACTCTGGGATGTAGTGAAAGACAGGGAAGCCTGGTGTGTTGCAATCCATGAGGTTGCAAGGAGTCAGACATTACTTAGCGACTGAACACAGCAACAATCCTGTATGCAACACTGGACCAGTTATCCATGTTGTACCCCAGGAGTCAGGATATTTGGTGATGTTCAATGCTTTTCTAAGAACCCATGGATATTTAAATGAGGATCTCCGTGGCAGAGGTGATTCCCAGTTCTCCATCAAATTTCTCATGAAAGACCAAGGGGAGAGAAATCGTGTTTATCATGATCGGGCTCTGCAGTAGCTGGACTTGTGATCTGCCCAGCATGAGTTCCTATCGCCCTTGGCCATCAGCCATTACTGAGTGTCCCAGTTACATCTGTCCATATATTTTTTGCTTAAGCTAGTCTGAATTGGGGCCCCATGTCTTATAACCAAAGGAACCCTAACATCAAATGCATTAATGACCAACATCTTTGCCTTGCCCCAATTACTTCTTTTGAGGTTCCTGTCACAGATCCCAGTATTGTTTTTCTTGTTTGGGCAGCAAATTTTCAGATATTTTAAAGGATATTATGGAAGTAGGGGGAAATACGCTACTGTTCAATTGTGTGCCCTGAGAATTCCAGGCAGTGTTAAAGTTCAGAAGATCCCTAGGAGTAACATTAAGAAAAAAATGCTAAGCGGATGACAGAGTGGAAATTGACTGCCAAAAAATTCTATCCTTTTCTATCTCTACTCGAGGCAATCTGACAAAATTCATTAATTCTGACTTCCAGCTAATAACATATCAGCAGATAAGCTCCCTGATGAACTTTTTCTTTGGAACATAAGGCCATCGATGTTCAGAGGGCATGCAACACTGTGAAATTAATGCTTGTGCTCTGCTAGTAGGCCCAAAAAAGTTGTGTTTCTAGGACTAAACTCTTCAGATAAATTCTCTTGGCTGTAAGTACTCGGCCCTCAGGGACAATCAAAAGTAAACAATTAGATTATCTTGATCTGCTCACACTTTGCAGTCAATTGTTCTGTATCAAGTTTCCCTTCTCCAGCTCTCCATTGACTCTTGGCTGTGCTATTACGAGAAATGAATTATGCTGTCTGTTATTTATTTCTCAATTTATTCTCAGTTTCTCTAAGATGTAATCACTAAAACTGAAATCATGAAGGGGCCAACATTTTTTTTAAAAAGCAGTACACAAAACTAGCTTCCCTAGTAGCTCAGACGGTAAAACTACTGCCTGCAATGCAGGAGACCTGGGTTCGATCCCTGGGTCAGGAAAATCCCCTAGAGAAGGAAATGGCAACCCACTCCAGTATTCTTGCCCGGAGAATTCCATGGACAGAGAAGCCTGGTGGGCTACAGTCCATGAATTTGCAAAGAGTCAGTCAAGACTGACTAATATACATACAGTACACAAAGCAGTTGGAGATTAGGGTTCTGTTGTCAGATTTAAAGCCCAAAGGAAAGCACGCCCCCTCTCCCTCCTAGCACTTCTATTAAAACAACTACTCCAAAGAGGGTAAAGATGAATGAGACCAGCCCCAGTTTTGGAGAACTGGTAGCTGAAAGAGTAAGGATTAGGTCCAAATAATGATGCTCCTGACAGAGATAGCAAAGAATCCTAATTGCTCTTACCACTTTTGAAGGCATACTGGTATCGTTCTAAAGCAGAGAATGACAAACCATGGCCCAAGGCTTATTTTTGTCAATAAAGGTTTATTACAACACAAGCCATGCCCATTTATTTATATAAATAATGGCCTGTGGCCACTTTGGCTCTCCATTGGTAGAGTGAGTATTGCCACAGACACCTGTGATCTACAAAGCCCCCAAATGTTTACTCTCTGACCCTCTATAGAAAAAAGTCTACTGAACCTGGTCTAAATGCTCTTCTAGCATTTTCCTATAAAACCCTCACAAAGACTAGGAGGTAGGTTGATGTTATTTCCTGTCCCACTTTACAGATTTACAACAAACCCAGAGAAGATCAACCAGTTCTTCAAGCAAAGCTGGAGCTCAATCCACTTCTATTTGTAAAACGTATTTTTATAGAAATCCACAATGTGTATGCATGTGTGCCAAGTCGCTTCAGTCGTGTCTGACTCTTTGCGACGCTATGGACTGTAGCCCGCCAGCTCCTCTGTCCATGGGATTCTCCAGGCAAGAAATACTGGTATGGGTTGCCATCCACAGTACTGTCTCCCTAATGCCAACAATACAATTATCCTCCACTAGTGCCCTCCAGAATCTATAAAATCTGTTGCCCAGGCAAGAAAAAGTAGCTTTTGGATTAAGACACAAGGCCTAGACAGTAGACTAGGAAGGTGGGTCCAGGAGGAATTAGGAAGGCCCTTTTGTATCGTGCATTACATAAATACCAGCCAGGAGTAAACAGTGTCACCACAAAATTAAAACTTCTTTGTTCTCATGTACTCTCTCCTTTCTGCTCTGAGCCTCTGATAATCTTGAGTAATTTGGGAAAAATTCAAGAACTTCCATATGTTTTGTGCCATAGAACAATACAAAAACAATGGCAAGAAAAGCTTGCTTATTCAGGACTTGTGGGAAACTCATAGGTTATTCTCTTCCATCTGGGACTATAAAATCAACAGCACATCAAGACCAACCACAGCCATCTTGACTGTTTGAAGGAATCAGTCATTTTCGTGATGGCTTGAGAATGCACCTACAGCATTGGTATAACTGTTTTCCTGTGTAAAGGTGAGGAGACCCACCCAAGCCAGCCACAGGTCTGATGAGGAGTGAAGGACATGGTTTCCCTCTGTGACCCCAGCTTGGCTCCTGATACCATTTCTGTTCCATTCTGGTTCTGGATCTGCAATTTCTCTTCATGTTTCAACCCTGTTCCTGTTTCTTGAGTTTGCTGAATGCCCTTGGCTTCTCTGATCTGACCTGTGGGGACAGCCCTCTTTAAGAGCTGGGTGTGGGCTGGTCAGCCACCAAATTTCTCTTTCGATTTCTCCTCCACCCACCAAATGAAAGAGGATGCCTTGTATTTTTTCACCCCTTACCCCATGCTTTGTGCAGGACTCTGTCCACTCAGCATTTGGACAGCCTCTTTACCTAAGAGAATGCCTTAGCAAAAGCTCCAGTTCCATCTCAGCCTGGATCTTGGCAAATCCAATATCCGTCCCTGTAACACGAGCATATTTCCTCGGGGGATCTGAGGCTCTCCATCGCATCTGTATATTATCCACTGTTGATAAAAAGTGGGGGAGAAAAGCAGGGAAAACGCTACTCATTAGAGACTTCTGGACCCATGACCCCTCATCCCCGGTGGGCGTGGCCAAAGTCCTTTAACCCGATGATCCTTCACGCGCTCATCTGTCAGAGGAGCATTGCCGCCTCTGCTCTGCAAGGCCGTTGGAAGTAGCAGACGCACCGAAAGGGAGCGGTCTCAAAACTCTCCACCGAGAGGGCACTAAGTGATGATGGTAGGTCTCATCCCCATTCGGGGCCGTCTGAGCACAGACTCTTGCCCAACAGATTCCTATCTCCAGAACTCTGTGCCCACAGCTGGCTATCTAAGCCTCTTCATTCTGATCGGTCTGGTTTGTGTTCACCCCACTGCTCTCCAGTCCACTGTAACTCAAAATGTGGTCCCTGGATAAGCACCATGCTCCTCTGGAGCTTGTGAGAAATGTGGAATTTCAGACCCATCCCCAGACTCAGTGAATGAGAGTCTGCATTGTAGCCATTCCCAGTGATTCTCGTACATACTAAGGTTTGAGCAGCACTGCTCTGTTGTACTCGTCCCCTGTAATTACCATCTGTAATTTCTGTCCCATAATACATGGTAGATGATGGATGAGACTCTTATTGCTGCTGGAACAAGTTATCACAAATTCAGTGGCTTAAAGCAGCACCGATTTAGTCTCTAGAGCTTCTGCAAGTGAGAAGTCAGAAAGTAGTTTCTCCAGGGCTGAAACCAGAGCACTGGCATGGCCAAGGCCAACAAGGGAGGCTCTGTTCTGTCACCTTTCCCAGCTTCTAGAGCTGCATTCCTCGGCCGGTGGCGTCCTCCTCCACCTCCAGGACTATCAGCAGCACCTTGCTTCAGCTCCATGTGGACTTGTGTCTCTCTCTGCTGCCTCTTTATGAGAACCTTTGTTTACATTTGAGACCCAGCCAGCCAGTCCAGGATTCTCTGGATTATAATCTGAAGATCGGTCACATACTTACATATGCAAAGTTCCTTTTGCTATATAAGGTGATATTCACAGGTTGCGGGAGTTAGGGTATGGACATTTGGGAGGCCCAGAATGCAGGCCACTATACCTGAGTCTCTAATTTGGCACTTAATAGGTCTTTAATAATAAAAGTTGGTTAACATTTTTATTCCTTTAGTGAATATCATAATTAGTAAATGCCCCCATTAGTAGATGGGGGCAAAGAAGCAGACTATAATTTATTATAACTGAGTATTTATGGACATATCCCTCAGGTTCATGTGTTTTCAGTGGAACAGGCAATTAACCTTGAAATTTTCACCAAAGAGGTAAATGAGTCTACAGTAAGAAAACTGAATAGAATTTCCGATTTAGCCAGTGATTGAGAGATTCTAAGCAGAGGGAACAGCATCTGAACAGGCTTGGAGACATAAAACAACAAAACCTATTCAAGGAGCTGTCAGTGTTAGGGGAACTAGAGTCTAAGTCTGAAACCAGTTGATGAGGATTGCATCAGGAAGGGTTTTGAGTGTCTCACCAAGAAAATGGGTGTCCATCCTGTAGAGTGCAGGCAGTTGTTAAAGGGTTAAAAATCGGGACTGAGATCAGAGCATCATTGAAGAAATGCCATTCTGGCAACAGTGTCGAGGCTACTTTGCAAAAGCTCAGCAAAATTAACTTCTCAGTTCATTGCAGGTGTTTCAGTATATTTCTGCTCATCATCCCTCTCGTGCAGCTTCACGCTTGAACTGCTGGAGAAAAAGGAACCCAGAAAAACAAGGTGTTTTATTCCAATCAGATGCCACTCTGGTCTGAGCTGGGACACAGCTGTTCAGTGATCATCGACACACCAGCTGCTGTTTCAATCCTTTTTAACCAGGGAGGGGACTGCTGCTGCTGCTGCTGCTAAGTCGCTTCAGTCATGTCTGACTCTGTGCGACCCCATAGACGGCAGCCCACCAGGTTCCGCCGTCCCAGGGATTCTCCAGGCAAGAACACTGGAGTGGGCTGCCATTTCCTTCTCCAATGCATGAAAGTGAAAAGTGAAAGTGAAGTCGCTCAGTCGTGTCCGACCCTCAGCGACCCCATGGACTGCAGCCCACCAGGCTCCTCCATCCATGGGAATTTCCAGGCAAGAGTACTGGAGTGGGTTGCCATTGCCTTCTCCGAGGGAGGGGACGACAAGTATGAAATGGCAAAGAGAGCTCTGGGCACAGCATGACTGGAAGGCTTGACTCCTTCAAGACAAGCCTGGTGCATCTGAGATTCAGAAGGTTCATGCAGATCTTAGCCATCTGCCTTTCAAAGGGGCATCTCCAGGCAATTCTGACAGCAGCATTAAGGAGCATGGCCTCAGTCACTTGAGCTGTCCGCTGGTACTCTGAGATCAACAGACTATTGGTTCAATGTAGATGGACAGCCCATGGATTTTCCTGGCTTCCCTGGACACAGAGGGGACAGAGAGGCAGCTGGTCACAACGATCATTTGACCACTCACTACGTGGGTAGGCTTGCCTTATCTTAACTATGTCTAATCTTTACAACGGAGTTTTTGAGACTACATAATTTCACCCACAGTAAGAAATTCATTTTATGTTGCAGTGCATGGTATGCATGTATGCGGGGGGCCGTCCCATCACACCACACACTGAATGTAGGGCGCCAAACCGTTTTCTGTTCCGTTCTACTCTACTTTATTTCATTTTTAAAATGTTGGTCAGCATGCCCTAAATTGCTTTAGCAATCTGCAGTTTAAGACTAAAAGGAGAGTCTGGTTGTCCCATCGTTCTAGCAAAACGATCAAGAGTGAAGTGACTTAAGCAACACGCCCAAGGCAACATGAACCCCAGTAAGCTGCAAACTCCACATCCTTCCATCATGCCGTCCCACATCCCAAGTCACAGAGCCTCTGCCACTGGGACGGATGCCTGAGTGCAGCAAAGAAGTGATGATGACAGCCACAGCAATTAAGAAATTATATAGCCAACATCATTTTTGTTTTTCTAAAGATCTTTTTGATGTGGATCACTTTTTAAGTCTTAATTTAATTTGTTATAATATTGCTTCTGTTTTATGTTTTGGTTTTTTGGCCTCAAGCTCCCCAACCAGGATCAAACCCATACCCCCTGCAGTAGAAGGCAAAGTCCTAATGACTGGACCACCAGAGAAGTCGCTAGCCAACATCACTGGCCAATACCTTTTAAGCCCCAATGACATGGTCACCATTGCACAAAGTGGAAGGGTTAGGTGCTTTCTAATTTAATACTTTGGCCACCTGATGCGAAAAGCCAACTCACTGGAAAAGACCCTGATGCTGGGAAAGACTGAGGGCAAGAGGAGAAGGGGGTGACAGCAGATGAGATGGTTGGATGGCATCACCAACTCAATGGGCATGAGTTTGAGCAAGCTCCGGGAGACTCTGAAGAGCAAAGAGTCAGACATGATTTAGTGACTTAACAACAATTTAAGTGAGGGAGAGAGAGCACCAGAAACAACAGGATATAATGGGACATGTGCTGACTCAAACACAGGAAGTTTTGCATTTGCTCAACCTTCATCCCCGACTCCTTCTAACCAACTCCAGCCTCAGATCACTCAGCTGTACCTGGGGATCAATGACTCGATTGACACCAGTGAACATCTGTCCCTCCGATTAGTTACATGAAGGATCAAAAATGCTAAGTCCCTTTGTAAACTGTGCAAATATTACTTCTTATTTCCCATATTTGAAAGGCCCATGCTGCAAAGAAGATGGAAAAATGCGAAGCTTTTAGCTTTGTGCTTTCATCAAAGAAGGCAAATAGGAAAGTCAGCATGTTTCCTAGCTTCAAAAAGGGGGTCTGATACAACAGATTTTGCCCAAAAAAAAAAAAAAAAAAAATCTTGTTTCTTTCCAACAAAGGAAATAGAGCTGTCTGGTCACCTGGCTGACCCATGCCCAGAAAGGAGGGGCTTGTCCCTTCCAGGGCCACAGGGTATGTCTGTGCTGGGCCCTGGACATCCATTCCCATCACCGCTCACAAGGAAAGATTGAATGAATATTAGATACTGAGTGTTTCCTGGCTGGGAGTTGTTTGTCCCTCTATTCATGCGCTGTCTACCTGCTCTTAGCTCACCCAGTGAGCTCTGTGTCTTGCAAACTGGAGGACAGAGGGGCAGAAGACGCGTGTGGCAGGTGGCTGTGAATTGGAATATCACAGTCCAGTCTCAGAAGGGAGATCTCTGCAGAATCCTGAAGATTCTTGTGCCCCAGATGGACACACACCAGAAAGTCTGCCAGCAGGGCCGGGTGAGAGTGGCGTGTCCAGGACGCACCAGGCATGACCGTGTCCCGCACTGTCCCCTCACCGCCAGGCTTGTCCCCTGAGATGTCCTTCCCCTGCAGAGTCGGCTCCACGCAACCGCCCCGCCCTGCTCCTGGCCGGCCTGCAGGGCTGCCTCCCTGCTGTGCTCTTCCTGCCGTCCTCTCTCTCTCATTCTCCCGCTTTCTCTCTCTTTTGCCCCCGCAGCGCTCTTCAGGCACTTTAACTCAGTGCAACAGAAACACAGGTGCGCAGATTTAACACCCCACATTCCTTAAGAAATATAATTGTGTAAGAAACAAAATGTGGCTACAAATCTCACTCTGCCTCTTTGCGGCTTCATGAGCAAATCCCTTTACCACCACTCCCCGCCGGCTTCAGGCAGCCCTGGAGCCGACACTGCAGGGGAAGGACATCTCAGGGGACAAGGCTGGCGGTGAGGGGACAGTGCGGGACACGGTCATGCCTGGTGCATCCTGGACACGCCACTCTCACCCCGCCCTGCTGGCAGACTTTCTGATGTGTGTCCATCTGGGGCACAGGGGTCTGGGTTTTAATCCTGATTTGAATAAGTCACAGCACATAACATGTGGCACATGTGGGCAAGACAGCAACTAAGTCTCAGCCTCCACAGCTGGATGTGAAGGCAGCACTAGCCCTGCCAACCGTGCGGGTGGAGGCTTTCACAGTACATGCGTGATGAGGCCAACACCATCAGAGGCTTTTCAGCATCTCAGGGCTCTGAAGATGATGAGGGTGGGAGGAGAGGAGGTGGGGGAGTCCCTAGCGCTGCCAGGTACGAGGAGTGGCTTACAGCTGCTCTCCCTGTCCAGGGCTGGGGAAAAGGGAAACCCTCATTATTTCCTGTCCATTCCTGGGGGCTCAGTCTCTCTGCCTGATGACGCGCTTTGCACCTAGCAGGCTCCTGGCTAGTATTTGTGCTGCGCTGCGCTTAGTCGCTCAGTTGTGTCTGACTCTGTGACACCATGGGCTGTGGCCCGCCAGGCTCCTCTGTCCATGGGATTCTCCAGGCAGAACACTGGAGTGGGTTGCCATGTCCTCCTGCAGGGGATCTCCCCAACCCAGGGATCGAATCCAGGTCTCTCACATTGCAGGCGGATTCTTTACCATCTGAGCCACCAGGGAAGCCCAGGCAAACCAAGATCAGGCCAGATCTAGCCTCCTGAGGTAGGTTCCAGGAGGGGAGAAGATGCCACAGGGTTTCAACTAAAGCTGGTTGGGAATGTTCAGGAGATGGGAGGACAGGGTACTGCAAACAGTCTGGCAGGTTGACACTCCCCTCTCGTTTCTCTGAATTCATCCACCCATCCATTCATTCATTCACTAGTGAATGAGATCATGCTTTCCTTCTCTAAACCCAAGGGGAAAAAAATGGGTCTTCATCATCTCCCTCTGAAATAGCAACTTGGCCAGACTTAAAGGCCTTCACTCCAGCAATCCAAAAACCCAGAGTCATGAAGTCAGACTGCTTTCACCAGACAGACTGCAGAGTGATGAGCAGGGTCAGAGCTGACGCGGCGTTTCCTCCGCACACAGCACAGTCGGGCCCTTGGTCCTTTGGAAAAACACTGGGCAGGGGGCCAGGTGCCTGCCCTCTGCTCTCAGATGCCCCCCCACTTGCTCTGTGCCCATGGGTGAGTCGCTTGACATCTCTGGGAGGATGACGGTGTGTACCTTCCTTGTATGTAAATACGGCACTGCTGTGAACAGGAGCCCCCACACCCAGCCCAGGCCTTGGCATTACTGGTCTCATCTCTTCTTCTCAACAACCCCATGTTTCTGGAATTCCAACTAAAGTTAGTCTGAGTCCAGACGCCAGGCTTTTCAGCCCTGAGTGTTTTCTCTAAAGCCAGGCAGCTTGTGTACCAGTTCCGTGTTGTTTTGTCCTTGCTGTGTCCCATTTGCAAACTGAAATACACTTATCTTAAAGGGAAAATATATTTCACTGCCATGAAAGGAATACCAATATCACTTGCCGCCGAGAGAAGCTAAAGTCAAAGTGAGAGCCAAAACAGTGGTATAAAATTCCAGCCAGAGAGCAGTGTTTACTAGGCTGAGTCCAGGGCTCATCAGAAAACAGAGAACACCCCGAATGGGGACACTGAGGAGACTTTACTGGAGAAACTACCAACAAAGACGTGGGTAGGGTTATGGGAAACTAACAAGGGGCTGCAAGAGTTGAGAGCAAGGGCCCTCTGGGGTCGGTTTAGTATATTTAGCCAATAGAAGTATAGAATGTCCAGTTAAAACAACAAATAATTTGATGACAAAGGTCCGTATGGTCAAAGCTACGGTTTTTCCAGTAGTCATGTATGGATGTGAGAGTTGGACTATAAAGAAAGCTGAGCGCCAAAGAATTGATGCTTTCAAATTATGGTGCTGGAGAAGACTCTTGAGAGTCCCTTGGACTGCAAGGAGATCCAACCCAGTCCATTCTGAAGGAGATCAACCTTGAATACTCATTGAAAGGACTACTGCTGAAGCTGAAACTCCAATACTTTGGCCACCTGATGCAAAGAGCCGACTCGCTGGAAAAGATCCTGATGTTGGGAAAGACTGAGGGCAGGAGGAGAAGGGGACGACAGAGGATGAGATGGTTGGATGGCATCACCGACTCAATGGACATGAATTTGAGCAAGCTCTGGAAGATAGTGAAGGACAAGGAAGCCTGGCGTGCTGCAGTCCATGGGGTCACAAAGAGTTGACACAACTTAGCAACTGAACAACAGCAATTTTCAGAAAATAGCAAATAATTTTTAATATAACTCCGCCTAAGGTAATATTTGGTATCTGCTTGCACTGAAATTGTTTGTTGCTCTCTGAAATTCAAATTACCTGGACATCCTGTATTTTTCTGGTAACCCTCCCGTTAGGAGGGAAAGAGGAGGAGGTTGCTGAAACACACAGGGAGAGCGAGGTCTGCAGAAGGAAGGCTGCCTGGAGGGAGCTGTGGCTTCTGTGCGTGGCAGATGGGGCAGCGGAGGGGCTGGGGCATAAGGGTCTGGAATGTCTCTCCTCCTCCCAGCTTCCCATCACCTGCTGGCATTTCCCATTATTAGAAACTAACAATCAAGTAAGCCTGTTATGTCTTCCAAAGGTTTCCATGAAGATCAGCCTCCCAGGGCACAGAGCTTTGGTAGAAAGAAAAGGAGAGTGGACACGCAGGGCAAATAGAGGATATTGGCACACTTCCAGTTATTTGAGCGCAAAGTCTAATCACTTACTGTTAAAAGATTAGCAAATGTTAGAAAAGTATCAAATACTTGCTGGCACCTGACCTTTCACTTTCCGCTTAACTTGGTCAAAAGGTTTGGGGAAAAATGAGAAAAGGAAAAAAGAAAATCCCTTTCTCATGAAAGGCTAGTGTTATTTAATGTCATGGCAATGGACCACCTAAAATGACATTGTGTGTGACCTACATAAACCTTGGGAAAACTTGCTGTACGTAAACCACCACTAGGGTCAAGTGAGGGAGGCACCCACCTCAGATACAAAATTTCAGCCAATGACAAAGTAACCAAGGGAAAGAATATTCTAATGCATTATGTCTAGACATCACAATGAACACAAAAATTCCACAATAACTGAAATGTCGATATCTTGGTAAAGACCAGATCCATCCCTGCTTTTGCAAAGCTTGGCCCCGCTTGCCCCACCCTAACCCGGGGCCTGTCGGTGCTGTCTGCACTTGGTGTGTGGGTTAGCCATGGTCCTTATCACATCCAGAGGGTCCTCTTATTCCCATGGCATACTGGCTTGTGTAGCATCAAAGACACACACACACACACAAACACACTTTTCAACTTTACTGGCCAAAGAAAGGATGTCAGCATTTAAATTTGTATTTAAAATTAAATGCTTCTGACTTACCAATTGGAATAATCTTAAATAAATCACTGCCCTGTCCAGCTTGTCTGTCTTGGGCCTTTTCCATGAGTAGGGATGGGCTTCTCATGTGAGCTGTGTTTATCTGAAAATGACTTTCATTTCTGAGCATATGCCTTTCCGTGAAATCCCAAGTGAATGCCCAGATGCCTAAAAACACAGATGGAAAAATCTTGGATAGATTATGCAGCCCATCTGTTTCCAGTACTCTTGTCATGGGAATAATTTTATTTTTACATAATTAGAGAAAGTTGGTAAAGTAAATTTACCTGGGACCCTAGGATGTTTTTTCAAAAATAACAAAACTTCATCCCCGCTACCCTGCAGAAACCGAAGTCATCCAAAGCTACTTGCTTCTCAAGGGGTCTTGATGAGGAGAGTTCCTTTGAGTTTCATTTCCAGGGCAAAGACTGTGGAGAGCCAAGTTACCCTTGAGTGTTCCCTTCAGCACGTTTTTCTCTAGAATTTTTGGGATTCTTATAAGTACTTTGGTTTTACACTCGTGGATCTTTCTTCAAACCATAGCTGAGCTTCAAAATACCTTTTCTTAGTCCCTCTTCCCACATTAAGTGGGATTCTCTTCTGTTCTGTCCTAGAAACTTCACTTCTCAAAAGAGAAAGAGCCAAATGGTGCCTACTAACTCAGTGCCCCAATCTACTCATGTTTAAGAGCTTAAACCTAATGCAAGCTGTTTCCTTACCCTTTCCCTTGCCACCTCCTTTCCCTCTTTTAGTCAATGCCCATTCTTGTGTGTGTGTGTGTGTGTGATTGCGGAGAAGAAAGATACTTTTAAAAACTCCCATGTATTTGGAAATTGAATGTCCACTTTTAAATGATGAGTGTATCTAAGGAGGCATAACAAGGAAAATTAGAAAATATTTGTAATAGAATAAAAATGAAAGGAGAATTTACCAGAAATTGTTGCATGCAGGAAATTTGATGCATACCAGAATTTGAAGCTGCTTAACCCAATTAAATACAATGTGGAGTCTTGAGTAACATATGAAAACAAATAATGGACACTAGCATAAAATTTTGTGAAATGTAAACAAAATATGCAATTTAGTAATGCTGTATCACATGTTAATTTCCTGGGTTGTTTTGTTTTTCTTTACAACAGAATATTTCTTTATATTCTCAGAATTGGATTAGAAGTTTCACGCCTAATTCAAAAAACATTTTTTTAAATCACTAAGATAATAAACTTCCTAAACTTTTAGCAGTAATAGTAGATTCCATACATGTAACTATATCTAAGTTTTGAGTGAATATAGCCAATGTCTATCCTTATCCACAAAGAAAAAAATAAGACATAACCCTTTCCTTCTAGGATGATATATAGTGACAGGTGCAGACTTGAGACTATATTGCCCTTATGTACTAAGCACTTTGCATTTCTCTATTTGGGAACGTTAAAACAGTTTTTAAAAGTTTGACCACTTTGATAATCTTTTGGAATACTTTCAGTGGACTGTGACAATCTCACCAAGCTTTTCTTCAGCCTCTCTAATTGTGACATGCTAATTTTAAGACTGACAGGTTTGATCTCCTTGCTGTCAAGTCAGTCTATCTTAAAACTGAGTTCTCGTTGGAAGGACTGATGCTGAAGCTGAAACTCCAGTATTTTGATCGTCTGATGCAAACACACGACTCATTGGAAAAGTCCCTGATGCTGGGAAAGGTTGAGGGCAGAAGGAGAAGAGGGCATCAGAGGATGAGATGGTTGGATGGCATCACCGATGCAATGAACATGAACTTGGGCAGACTTCGGGAGATGGTGAGGGACACAGAGGCCTGGTGTGCTGCTGTCCATGGGGTTGCAAAGAGTCGGACACGACTGGGCGACTTAACAACAATTTAGAAAAGGAAAAGGAAAATTGTAGTGGACACTGCTCAGGGGCTCAGTCGTGTCTGCCTCTATGCAACCCCATGGACTGCAGCCCACCAGGATCCTCTGTCCACGGCATTTTTCCAGCAAGAATACTGGAGTAGGTTGCCATTTCCTGTTCCAAGAGATCGTCCCAACCTAGGGATCGAAATGGCATCTCCTGTGTCTCCTGCATTGGCAGGCGGATTCCTTATCACTGAGCCAGCTGGGAAGCCCAGGTGGACACTAGTCACACTTTTTTGGCTACCTAGTATCTGAACTTTCTTCCTATGTCTGGGGCACCTTGAACCTGGAAGTAGGCAAACATTGAGTCCCACTCTAAAACCTGATGATGCAGTATGTTTGCTTTGCCAGGTGCCTTCCCAGTGAGGGTGCGTGCTCACAGTCCAAGCCACCAATCAGACTCACACCCAACGTGGGCTTTGAAGCAAGGCAGCAGAGATTTGATTCAGATGATGGCTGGCTGCAGCAATGGCAGCAAGGTCAAGATTTTAGTGGCAACAGCAAGATGGAGTGGCAGTGGTACCCAACATCTGTTGGTGGTAATGTTTACACAAGCAAAGGGGTCCCACATTTATCAGAAATGGCCAGAGCAGTGCCCTCACCAGACAGATTCTGTGGTCTGTTGTCAGCTGGGGTTTTGGCTGCTTACCATCCTTCATGGTTCTACAGCCTCCCCAGACACCCTGTGAGCTTCCCAATACCCTCCAAATAATCCCTTTCCTTTCTATGTTAAATCAGTTTCAAGTTTTATACTTGACTGATAAAAAGACAACATAAAATAATGCACTCATGTCCTGTGGAGGCCAGATGACCTCATCGCTGCAGGGCTGACTTTTTGTAGCAACTAGAATTTAGAAAAGTTGGAGGGAGACTATAGTTATTGCAAGATGTAACTGGAGTTTAGAGTCCCTTGGACAGCAAGGAGATCCAACCAGTCAATCCTAAAGGAAATCAGTCATGAATATTCATTGGAAGGACTGATGCTGAAGCTGAAGCTCAAATACTTTGGCCACCTGATGTGAAGAACTGACTTATCGGAAAAGACCCTGATGCTGGGAAAGGCTGATGGCAGGAGGAGAAGGGGACGACAGAGGACGAGGCAGTTGGATGGCATCACCGACTCGATGGACATGAGTCTGAGCAACCTCTGGGAGTTGGTGATGGATAGGGAAACCTGGTGTGCAGCAGTCCATGGGGTCGCAAAGAGTCGGACACGACTGAGCAACTGAACTGTACTGAACTGAAATTCTGGATTCAAAACAACCTGCTGCTTTGGAAGTCAGGATCACATTTGTATTGCAAAGCTTGACTTTAGTTGACCAAACACCACCACCCATCACGTGGAGTTACTGTCGTCATTTTGATTTATATTGCTTTTTACTGCTTAAAGATATAATATGTAAGCATATTTGGCTTTTATGGAGTTGTTTATAAGAGCTGTAGGCATAAGGATATTACAGTTGGCTTGCATTCATATAAGTAGTAGGATGATAATAATAATTTAAATCAATATGCTACAGTAGCTGCCAGCCCTGCCCACCCTTTGCCCTCAACACTTAGCTCTGCACTCCTAAAGCTGCTGACAGTGAACACCTGCTGCTCTCTGCCCAAGGGCTTTTTCTTTCGGAGCCTGCCTGGTCTGAAAGCAGGGCAGGCCAGCCGTTCCGAAAAGTCAATGCTTCTGAAAGTGGCTCGCAACAAATTCTTGGTGGATAGATGCCCCAGCTTCCTCAGTGCTCATTTGGAACAACTCAAAAGCATGTTCTACACTGCTTTCTGTAATTCCCTCTTGGGGATGAGTCCCAGGTATCACTTGATTGAAAATGCACACATTTTTCTGTTTGTTCTCAATCCCTAACCCTCCCAACTCCATTACCAGTGTTTTCTGGGTTCTTCTCCCAAATAAACTGCTTGGATCAAATCCTAGTGTCAAGAGTCTGTGTTAGGGGAAAGCATAACCACGACACCTACATAGCGGTCAGCATTGTACCCTGACCTGCACGTCAAGTGTGTTAGGGATGGGCCAGGGTTCCGTGCATTCACTCTAATGCCTGCCATACAGTTAGATCAATTTCCTATAGGAAATAGGCTAAGGAGACAGGAAGTTATTGGAAGAGTGATTGATTCCCAGAGAAGGGGCAGAGGGAGCACGTTTGGTGCAGTTCCTCTGTCCCCCAGAACCCCTAACAGGGGCAGGGCTGCAGATGACACTATCCATCACAGCAAGAGGGGGGTTGGCTTGGCCACTGCTCTTGTACCCTCAAGCTCATATCATCCTTCCAGAAAAACCTACTTTAACAATCTCCATGCACTGCTGTTAAAGAAAATGTTGCAAACACTTGTTCCCCCTGGTTTCTGAAGCTCAGCACCATCAAAGGTCACAACTTCTTCTCTCAGGATCATGGGAAACAGGGTCAGGTCCAGGAGGCCCTAAACAATACCCCAGCTTCTACCTCTCCAGGGACGCAGAAAGCCCTTTATCCCTAGTAATTTATCTCTTTGAGAAACCCTGCAATGCCTTGTGGGAAGGAGGGATGATGTCACACCAGGCAGACTGCGCAGTGGCTGACTCAGTCTGGAGATAGGGTCAGAGCGGACTTTAGCATTAATGTGCTGAGTGTATTGTTGGAGACTCCAGCCTTCATTACCTTCATTGACTCTGTCCCATCCCCCACCCATCACTGCCTATCCTGGTCAAAGCATCCAACCCCCGTGCCCAGAACCTCATCCTGCAGCCTGCCTCAATTCCACTGCGGGCTTGATTGAATTAAACCCTCAAGATAAAAACAAAGAACCAAAAAACTTTGCTCTTGATAACCAACTGGATAAGCAGGCTCACACAATGCCAAAACCCCAAATCAATATCCACTGGACTATCTTTATTTGGAAAGGCAGTGGTATATTAAATTAAAGTGTGTCCTTTGATTTTTTTTTCCTTCAATAAAATATGAGCGGTCTCTACAACGAAATTGACCAGGATGATTTAGCAGCCTTCTAAAATCAGCTTCCAATTTACTCAAGTGTCTGGAGTGAGACCTGCAGGAAACGGGCTTCTGAACTCATCCAAAGGACAAACAGTATCCCAGGCTGGGAACAGTCCCCGAGTGTGTGTCATTTCGGGAGATATCATTTCTGATCAATGTCGTCTCTGCAGAGAGAGCCTGTGTGCCAGGCCACTGCCAACATTGATGACTGATGCAACCTCAGTCCCCTGGGCTGGAAAGTCCCTTGAGCATCAATTAGTCCAAGTATCTTCTTTTACCAACAGGAACAAGGACGTTTCCAAAGTCACACAGGCAGCAAGTCAAAACCATGGGCTGCCTCACTCGCGGGGTCTAAGGATTCATGATTTAGAGCAAACTTTATCAGCTTTCGCATGACTGACCATGGGTGGGGCTGAATAATTCTTTATGTGGGGGCAGTTCTGTGCCTTGCAGGATGTTTAGCAGCATACTTATCCTCTGCCCCTTAGAGGTCTGTAGCACAGTTCATGACAACCAACAACGTCTCTAGACATTGTCAAGTTGTTCCCAAGGGGGCCAAAATCACCCCTGGCTAAGAACTCAGAGCTTAGAGCAAAAATTACAAATTGGGGCTGCATGGGCTAAGTTTGGTTCACAGGTATGCTTTGTTCATCCCATGTAATATTTGTCAGGATTTTAAAAATTGGGGCAATTTCACATAAGCAGACTTCTGGCTTCTTTTGAACATTTAGAAGACCTGCCAACATGGAGCACACCCCCTCACAAGGCAATACGAGACAGAAGTTGAGCTGATGGCCTTTAGAATGACCACCTGTATTCCTCTTTGCCACAGTCCCCACCGCTCGCTCCTGTTTCCCTGGTCAGGCCCACTGTATTGGTTTTGTAATCTTTCTGGACCCCAGCTGATTGTTTTAAGTCTTTTCCCTAAAGTACGGCTCTCAGCTCATTGAGGGCAGATCCTGCTATTTTCTGCTATCCCTGAACAGACATTCAAAAATAGTTATCCACTGATTTGTCTAGAGCATCTTTTCCCAAAAGACATCTGGCAGAATTCTAGTCTTCAAGGTAAAAAGGCTGGAAGTCAAGAAATTCGGGGTGAAGCTGCATTCTGTATCTCCGTTTAAAGAGACCCTAAAAGACCCTGCATTGAAGAAAGCTGCTGAACTGCACTTGACCTAGAGTGACTCAAGACAATTTGGTCACAGAACTCTCTTTTACCCTGGCACCAACCAGTATCCCAAGAAACTACTGTTCTATAGAATATACTTTGACAAAGCCTGTATTGGAACTTTGTACTCTATGAATTAAACACAGTCTTTGAAATACTAAGTGCTGTGACAAAGGCAGACGAGCCCAGTCCATGGGATCTCGAAGAGTCCGACAGACTTAGTGAGTGAGTAACAGCAAATGACAAAGGCAGCTACAAAGCAATGACATACAAAGAGTAATTTTTCTAAGCACAGACATTTATTTGGATTACTTCTTTAGAGTTTCTCCCAAAATATGTAAAATAGGTGTGATTAATATCCATACCTTACAGAACAGACAATAAAGCAACAGAAAAGGAGTTAGCCCATGGTTACCCAGCTGGGAAGAGTTCAAGCCAGGACTGGGATACAGCCTGTCCCATCGCACAGCCCAAGCACTTTCTGTCTACACTGTCATGCCTCCCAGGGACATTGTACCATGTTGTTTGTGTGTCTGCTTCCCTCTCAGGATAAGTACCAGGCTTCACCCTTGAAGGAAGCAGAGAGGAAATTACTATCCATTCATCAAGTGCTTAAAATAATGCTTGGAAGAATTTGACATAGAGTGGCATGCAGTTCTTCACATCATGCCTGAAAATTAGGTCTTCTGACTCTCATCCAATATGGGCAATTCTCTTAACCTCGTGGAGCCTAGAAGTCAATTAGTTGGTGAACAGAAAACTGGGATATGAACAAGTCCTGGATCAAGGTATGTGTTCCTTCCACTTTGCTTATTGTATAGTAAGAATATAGGAGCTGGATAGATGATGGGTGGATGGATGGACAAATGGATGGGTGATTGATGGATGATGGGTAATTGATGGACAGATGGATGGGTGTATATATGAATGATGGATGGTCGATGGAAGGCTGGCTGGCTGGTGAATGGATATGATTTCCTGCCCACTTACTTTGTGTAAGGCACCCTACTAAATTTTGTGGAGAAGCATACTAAAGGAACAGGGTAGGATGCTTGCTCCTAGAGAGCATTCCCTATTTCTTGGGGTTTGATCCTTCTAATCTCAGAAGAGAAAAGGCAAATTGTGCCCTTCTCACATTGAGTATTTTCAGTTTACATGGAGATCCTGTAGTTCCACACAGTCATTGCCCTGAGAAAGCTCCAACCAGCTGGATATGGGCCAATCCAACAACAATGGAAACAAACTCTCAGGAAAATCGGCTCTGAGCCCAAACCAGAGACATTAGAGAAATAGAGATTGAGTTAGCTGGAGGGTGATTTCATACCTGATTTGTAGTATGATGCTTTCAGCTTGTAAGCAGAGAGACGGTGAGGCTGGAGCAGGGGAGGGAATACTCCCTCTTCTGCATTTCTCTTGGACTCCATCTGAGGAGTAAATGCTTTGTTTACTTCTGAACCTAAATTTTACATCCCCATCCCATTACCATTATTCACAATGATCTATAGCAAAGTACTTCAGGGAAAACACAGTTCCCTGCAGCACTTGAAAGAAGCAGACAGCATCATTTTGGTGATGACACATACAAGAAATCATACAGCCTCACACTAGGGGGAAAGCCCTCGATAAAATTCAGGGGGTGGGGTAAAGGAAATCACTCATAAACATTTTAGGGTGAACAAGGCTCCAGAAACATAAGCTACTTGATGGGGATTCCTTACTTACGATGGGCGGTATACTCAGTCCCGTGCAGTGCATTGTTCTCCTCACTTAGCTGACTGTGTTTACCAAATAAAACCAAACAATCCATAAGATCATGTCTCCGTGGATAGCAGCAACTTATGTGTAAATGGAGGGACTGATGCTAAAGCTGAAACTGCAATACTTTGGCCACCTCATACGACGAGTTGACTCACTGGAAAAGACTCTGATGCTGGGAAAGGTTGGGGGCGGGAGGAGAAGGGGATGACAGAGAATGAGATGGCTGGATGGCATCACCGACTCTGTGGACATGAGTTTGAGTGAACTCTGGGAGTTGGTGATGGACAGGAAGGCCTGGCGTGCTGTGATTCATGGGGTCGCGGAGAGTCGGACACGACTGAGCGACTGAACTGAACTGAACTGAACTGATGGGTAAATGAGTAAGAGCAGGTGAAACACTTCTAATTGTATTCATACGTGATTGGGCTCATAAGGAGCTAAAATGCTCGCAGGAGCAGCACCTTTCGGTTATGGGAAGAGAATTGAGTGTTCTATTAACTTTCATTATAAAATTACACACAAGTCCCTTTGAAGAGAAACATCCAAGAGGGTGAAAACCTCTCTAAAAGGAGTTGTTGGGAGAGCAAGATTGAGTCACAGAATTGAGATCCTTGGATAATGTTGCCCTTTCAGAAGTTATGAGGATTAACCTTTATTCTCCTTATCATTCATTACTTGAAGGCCTCTCAGTGGCATCTCTATATACCCCAGCTATACCTCCCAAAAGAATCCCTCCTGTTCCCTTTCATTTATAGAACTTTGACTTTTACCTCCAGTGTTGTCACTTAATTAAGAAAAAAGCCTGCATCTCCTGGTTTCCTTTGCGGCAGGATATGGCCACGTGACTAGGCTCTGGTTAATAAGAGGTAAGGTTTCTCTGGCAGCTCAGCTGGTAAAGAATCCGCCTGCAATGCAGGAGACCCTGGTTCAATTCCTAGGTCGGGAAAACCCCCCAGAGAAGGGATAGGCTACCCACTATAGTACTCTGGGCTTCCTTGGTGGCTCAGACGGTAAAGAATCTGCCTCCAATGTTGGAGACCCGGGTTCAATCCCTGGGTTGAGAAGATCCCTTGGAGAAGGGAATGGCTACCCACTCCAGTTTTCTGGCCTGGAGAATTGCATGGACAGAGGAGCCCATGGGGTTGCAAAGAGTTGGACACTGAGCGACTTGGATCACTGTGCAAGTTGGACACTGAGCGACTTTTACTTTCAGATGTATTTTGGCTGTCTCATTTCTTTAAAAAGAAGCATGTGGGTCTTTCTCCCTCCTCCCACATGTCTTGCTCCCCTTACCTGGAACATGGATGTGAGGGGTGTATTTTGAGCCATGAGAATGAGGGTCAGTCCCTCATCTAGGTGAATACAGAACTGGAAGGAACATCGATCCTTGATGACTTTGGGGTGACTCCATACCATCCTTATGTGTGTTCTGTCTTCTTTAAGCTACTTTTTATCTTGAGGCTTTTGTTATTCATAGCTGAATATTACAGCTTTCCCTGACCTTCCAGAGAGAGCATTCTATTTCTTCTTTACAGAGCTTATACTAATAAATATGACATCCTTGATGGCTCAGATGGTAAAGCATCTGCCTACAATGCGGGAAACCTGGGTTCGATCCCTGGGTCGGGAAGATCCTCTGGAGAAGGAAATAGCAACCCACTCCAGTACTTTTGCTTAGAATATTCCATGGACAGGGGTGTGTGGTAGGCTATAGTTCATGGAGTCGCAAAGAGTCTGACATGACTGAGCGACTTCACTTCATACTAGTAAATGATTAATTATCTGTGTGATCTTTTGAGGGGAGTCATATCAATAGGAGAGATTGCTTTGTTCCACATATACCCTCTTAGAACTCACTGCTGCCATGCACAGTGATCCAATGGGCTTAAACCGAAACACCTGCAACTCTTTCAGAACAGCTTGGTTAGCTGCCAGTTCCAAAACAGTTAATGTACCGGGCAGACCAGAAAAGGATAGACGGTAAGCACCCCGGAGAAACAGCCCTTGGCCAAGGACTGACAGAAGTTGATGGTCCATTTACCTTGCCTCTCAATTGTGATACCTTTGAGGTGTGTTCTATAGTGTCATGTAGAGTTCTCCAGCATGATTTAACCTGAGCCACTGACAGAGGTAACCTGCTAGATGATGTCCCCTGTACCGACTTCTTTCCATCCCCTCTATCAAGTCCACAGACACCTACTTTCCAGAATCATCACTCAAATAAGCCATCCACATTCAAATATTGAAATTATAAAAGGTTTGCTTCTGGGGAACTCAACCTAGACCAATATTCAGTTCAGTTCAGTCAGTTCAGTCACTCAGTCGTGTCCGACTCTCTGCGACCCCATGAACCGCAGCACGCCAGGCCTCCCCATCCATCACCAGCTCCCGGAGTTCACTCAGACTATCTGTCTCCTCTACTAGCTCCATTGGTGCTGAGAATGCGTGCTTGCTAAGTAGCTTCAGTTGTGTCTGACTTTACGACCATATGGACTGGAGCCCGCCAGGCTTCTCTGTCCACGGAATTCTCCAGGCAAGAATACTGGAGTGGGTTGCCATTTCCTCCTCCAGGGGATCTTCTCAACCCAGGGATCAAACCTGGCTCTCCTGAGTCTCCTGCACTGCAGGCGCATTCTTTACCACTAGCGCCACCTGGGAATCCCAGTATTGAGAATATGTTTGCCTTATTCCCCATTCTATCTCCAGTACTTAGTAATAGTACAAGGTAAGCACTCAAAAAGTGATGGAGAATATCAGTTCACTTTTTCCCTCTGACATGTCTAGCGTTAACCCTCTATGACTAGTTCTATGAGATATGAATAGAAAGTTTGTTCCACCTCTTTAAGGATGGGCTGCACACTTATTCAGTACTTCTCTGAAGATAATGCTGTACTTATGGCAATCATGCTTCATTGACTTTTAAATTACATCAGTACAAACTATAAGAAATTATAGCATACATCCTTTAATATGAGCTCTTGGATATTACTAAGATCTTTCAATGGCCATCAACCATTAACTGTTCTTCATTACTGACCTTCTAAATTTGTCTCCTTCCTCAATCTATTCTATGGCATTTTTGAAACCCGTAACAGCTTATAAAACCATAAATATTATGCATGGTGGTTAAGCATCCACACTTTAGAGTCAAATGCCTGCCATTTCAAATCCCAGCTCTGCCAGACTAAGTAGGTGACTTTGGGAAAGTTACTCAGTTTGTATTACATTTTTTCCTGGGTAAAATGAGGGTAATAGTACCTATGTCTGTGGGTCGAGAAGATCCCCTGAAGTAGGGAATACTGGAACCCACTCCAGTATTCTTGCCTGGAAAATTCCATGGACAGAGGAGTCTGGCAGGCTACAGCCTATGGGGCCACAAAGAGTCAGATATGACTGAGCAACTGGGCACACACACATATACACACTGTACCTATGGCACAGGATTATTTTTTAGATTAAACAATATATTATAATAAACGACTCTAATTGTATTGAGGAAAATATAATAGAAGAAATCTTATTAAAGGATACAGTTGAAGACATTGACTATTCACCCCAGGTAACGGATCTCTCTGGAAAGTTACTGAGCCTTTTCAAGCTACTTAGAAAACCATTTGGAAATCGTACTAAGACTTTTTTCCCGTCTATTATTGCCCAAAGATCTCACTTTTGTCTGGCACTGCCCTAAGATGGCTTATGTTGTGAGGGGTTCCTATTTAGGCCCGCTACGCGACTGAAGTGACGTAGCAGCAGCAGCACACGGCTCCCATGGTACACACACCTGTTCCTACCTCATATACAAGTTAATAGAGCTGGGTTGTAATACTGTATTTAACCAGCAGTGGCCGCTGTGGTGACATTGCGCTACAAAGTAAGGTATTTCGCAATTGAAGTTCTAAAGCCAAAGCCCAGGGAATCAATTTTATAAATTGGAAACAGATTTATTGCGTTTATTTGGACAGATGGCTTGCCGCATGGCTTTTGCCACTTTCCACCAGAGGAGAAGATTTGAGAATATTTAACCATCCAGGTTAAGCACAGGACTCAGAAGAAGGTATTCCTCCAACAGCAGCAGACTGTGCTGTGTTTCCTCTCAGTTGTGACAATCAGCTGCAAACCAATTATAATCTGGTGTTTATAAACAGCCATAAGATTCCCTTGGAGGGAGTAATTATATTCCTTTTAACATACTATAAGGCAAACACTTCTCTTAAACATGCTGTGGGCTGAGTGCGAAGTAGATTAACTTTCTGTTCTTAAAGGAAAGCCGTCAGAATCAAGGCAAGGGGTCCTAATGGGACAGAAATATTAGGAGGCCAACAAAGGGGCTGCTGCTGCTAAGTCACTTCAATCGTGTCCGACTCTGTGTGACCTCATAGACGGAAGCCTACCAGGCTCCCCCGTCATAAAATGCCATGGAGTATTATCCATCAGGGGAAGAACTCATTTGGTCCATCCAAATAAGCACGCATGCTGAGAAGCTAAGAGCATCCATTTGGAGCTGGTTATGTATCCCACCACAGTCACTGTGTTCCTTTGAGTAGGATAATTCACCATGTTAAGACTCACTTTTCTCTTCTGTAAAGTGGGAACAATGATGCTTACCTAATAAAGTTTAGTCTGATAATTAAATTACAAAAGATACGTAAAGGGTCTAGAAGAGTAGATACCTGCAAATCAAGACCACACCTTGAAGATGTTATTGTTGCCAGTCCCATAGCCCCTGACACCATTCCCTGTCTACGATAATGGTTTCCTATGGAGACCATCCCGCCTGGAGCATCTCAGCACAGACAGGCTGAAAGCACCGGGGAGTTAACACTTCCAGGACAGCCCTTAGCGGATCAGCAGAAAGCTTAGTTTAAAGCACCCATGTCCTTACTCCTTGGATGAGACGGCGCTGAGCGTGTCCCACACTTGTCTCTGGGCCTGGGCCCCCCATGTCCCTGTGGTCACGCTCCTTGTGTTGGCTTCGATTGCTTCCCTACTCACTTCCTGACTTCCTGACGGGAGCTTCCTGGGAACACCTCCCAAATAAAGCACTGGCAGTCCAAATCTTGCTTCAGGATAGAATCCAGCCTAATGTCAACAGACTTAAAAGGTTCAGACTTAATGATCTGGGCAGTTTGGTTTACAACCAAATGTTCACTCCACGAGCCAAGTCTTGTCTGCTGAGCCTCCTCCGAATCCCCTCTCTCCACCCTACAGTCACTGCCTCTGCTGAGGCTCTTGTTTACTGACTGACTGGTCAACTGATTGATTTTTGTCTGCACTCTAGTCTCTAACAGATCTCCATGCTTCCAGTAACTCTATCGTCCAAACCATCGCCCCTTCACCTCCAAACTTGTTATCCCGAAATGCAACCTGGTGATGCCATGCACCCCCCTTTTTGTAAGACTCCAGTGGTGCCCACTGCCTCCATGATTATGTCTTAACTTTTATAACACAATATGTAAAAATGCTCAAAAGCTGGTTCCAACCAAACTTTCAAGCCTAGTCTCCAGTGACTGTCAAACACAGCCAATGATCAGCTCACACAGAACAAACCAGTGTCTTCCCAATAGTCCTTTCACCTGCCACCTTGCTATGTGTTTGAAGGTGCTTGAGATCACCTATCTGAGGAATCTGGTTCACCTTCAAGGTCTGGCTCAAGCCCCCTGCTCCCTGAGGTCTTCTTCAAAGACCCAGGTTTTTTGGCTCATAACTAGAATATACACCTATCACTCCTCAACTGCATCTTTCTTTAAACTGCTGCAAGGGAATACCCCATCTTTTTTCCTTAAAAAAGAAATATAAGTGCTTCTATGAGTTCTTTTCAAAAGGGCTCGCTAACAGAAGACAAGAAGCCAGGTACTGTTCTGTCTGTGTGTGTGTTCACTTCTGCGTTGCAGGTGTGTGTGTGTGTGTGTATGTACAGTGATCTGATCTTCTGTTGAGTCAGATCAAGAACAGAACCCCTTTCTGGTACTGAACTCTATTTTGGAGCCTCTTCAACGGCCCCAAACGGGCCGGGTGATGAGAGTTAGCAGTCATGAGATGCTCCTCGCGATCCCGGTTAAGGAGCATCGCTGGAGGTCCCAAGTGCAAAGACCTGGATCTGGACTCCTCAGGGCAGCCAGTGGGATTTCCAGTTTCCAGTTTCCCGAACCTCTGGGTCCTTATAACCCGGACAGGTGGCTTGGGAAACAGCCCGTTTTCCGTCAGTCCCCCGGCACGTCGGTGGGAGAGGAGGCCACCTTGGGGCGGGGAGGCGTTCTCCAGCCCCAGACGTTCATCTCTGTCCATTTCAAGGCGCCCAGCCCGCGCCGTATATAATGAAGTATTGCGTCCACGGCGGAGGACAAGGCGTCCTCTCTCTGTGTGTTTCATTCACGAGGTTTTTTGGCAGATCTGCGCTCTGGGTTCTACGATCAAGAGCTTGGTATGAAACTGGCTGAGAAGCGGGAGCTGAGGCTTTGCTCGGGCAGGACTGAGGGGAGGGCAGCGAGGCGGGGCGCGCATCTCTTGGGAGGATTACGGCGGAGGCCGTGGACCGCGGCGCGGCTCGCAGAGGCTGCAGCCATTGCGCCGCCGAGCATCCCGCATTCAACAGGAGGAACCCGCGAGCGAGGGTCTCCGAGCCCCCCAGCGCCGCAGCCGCCGCAGCCCGTGCGCCCCGCGCCCCCGCGCGCCATGGCCAAGGAAGGCGTGGAGAAGGCGGAGGAGACGGAGCAGATGATCGAAAAAGAGGCAGGCAAGGAGCC
The DNA here is from genome assembly GCF_049115385.1 of Moschus berezovskii. Lineage (NCBI taxonomy): Eukaryota > Metazoa > Chordata > Mammalia > Artiodactyla > Moschidae > Moschus > Moschus berezovskii. Next base: position 59,041,961 of record NC_142481.1, on the reverse strand, counting down.
GGCCGAGGGCGGCGGCGGCGGCGGCTCTCACCGCCTCGGGGACGCCCAGGAGATGCGCGCCGTGGTGCTGGCCGGCTTCGGGGGGCTCAACAAGCTGCGGGTCACCAGGAAGGCCATGCCCGAGCCGCAGGACGGCGAGCTCAAGATCCGCGTCAAAGCCTGGTCCAGTATCCGCGCCTTTCTCGCTTTCTTTCTCTCTCTGTCTCTCTCTGCGCGCTCAGAGCTCCGGGGGAGCGGCTGGCAGAGCCTTGGCGGGCACGCTGCCCGAGGGGAAGACCCTCCCTGGGCGGCCCCCCGCGCGCCCTCACCGGCTCTCCGAGCCTCCCCCGCCGCCCCTTGGCCCGCCGATGCTGGGGAGGAGGCTGGCAGGCAAGCCCTCGCTCTCCCCAAGCCAGATCTGGGGGTGACCAGAGGAGACGGTGAGCTCCGGGGAGGGGAAGGGTGGCCGGTGGCGCCCAGTGCTCAGGGTCTGGAAGATCGCGCCACGGGAGCTCTCCGTGGAGTAGGACAGCTCAGAGGCCAGGAGAGGAAGGTTTGATGGTAACATGGTTAGAAAATCGTAACAGTCGGCTCACTGCGTCGGTTCTTAAAGAGTTTTATGTGTGCAATCTTATTTAACAGTTCCTGGGACCCAGAGCATCATCGTTGTCCCCTGTCACAGGCGTGGCAGCCAGGGCTCAAAGAGTGGTTTGCCCAAGATCAGCCGGCTGCTGCTAAGCGGCATGGCCAGGATTTGATACAGCATCATTTTCAACCTCTAGGCAGTTGTCCCTTTGGGGCTGGGGTGGGAGAGCAGGGCTGGGGAAATGCGTCCTTCTTCCTCACCGCTGTACACTCCCTCCTTGTGGTCTCACACTGGGAAAGGAACTGGGAAGGGAGCATTTTAGGTACCCAGCATTTAAGCCTAGTGAGAGGTAAGGCCAGCACTGCTACTTAATCCCCCTCTTGCCCACCAGTGTCTTCTGTGTTTCTCTGAAGGGGAAAAGCGCAAGCAAACAAAACAGCTGCATCTTCAAACTCCTCCTTAGTACCCTTCCTGTCCCCACCCCTCCCTGGGGAACGTCAGACCCTCACCGGGCTGGGATTCCTCCTGGAGTGTTATCCCTGTATGGTCACGTCCCTGGAGTTCCAGGGACAGGGCTCACCCCGGAGGGCTCACTGGACCAGCGCTGTGAGTTGTATGCTGCAGCGTGGAAAGCTTTCCTGGGGAACTTGCTGTTAACACCCTGAGATGGGCCCATCCCTTCCCATCACAATTCTTTAAAGCCCCCAACAAACCCAGCTCCCTAAAAGCAGCAGCCAGCTCACTGGTTAGACCCCCAAACTCAGCATCTGGGAAAAGTCTAGAGGCAGGAAGAGTGCAGAGGAGCTTCCCCTCCACTTTGCCACTTTGAGAGCAGGTGCGGGTTTCATTCTTCAGACTGGAAGGTGGCTGGAGAGAGGCAGGCACGGGTCTCTGGCTCACTTCTCACATATGGGGCTGGGCACGTTTGACTCTAGACACAGGGGCCTCTCCCAGGGGAATTCAGGGTGGCAGAGGCAGCTTTGGCCAACGGGGGGATCCTATACAGTTCTCTTTTGTTAACTCTTGCTGAACCAAGCTGGCTGATCCAGAGGGCAGAGCGTGCCTCTGATACATGCTCACTGATAAATTCCCACTGCCCAGCACAGAGCTTGGCACCCAGTGTATCTTGAATATGCTATTGCTGAATGACTCAGTTACTGCTGGATGGAAGGATGGGGGGAAAGGTGCCTGGAGGGAGATTGTTGAGTCATTCTTTTTCTTCACTTGCTGATGGAAGTATGTCTACCTAGTAAAATTAAACCTGTATATTGATTCATTCTCCTTCCTCAACCACCAACCAAAAATATTACGTGTGTGTGTGTGTGATTTATGACCCTCCATTCAAATTGAGGACTGGGTTCTAGGACTCTTTGTCAGGGTGTATATACAGAGAGTAAAAATGTTGAAGCTACTTTTTTGTTAAAAGATCGTCATCTGCAGGACAAATAGACCTGGGTTCTCCAGCCTTTTGCTTACTGCATAAATGCCAAGAGGACCTGAAGGGTTTGGAAATAATAAATGTCAGGATGAAGGCTGGGAGATTGATTTTCAAAGCCAGACACAGAAGCCTGTTTTTCGTTGGAGCCGCACACACACACACGCACACAGACACACACAGAGAGACACACACACACACACTGAGTAGAATCACCGCAGATTCCCCCGCCCCAGTTGTTCAGAAAGCCAACAAGCCATGAGGGGTGGGAGATGATGCTGGATGCGGGGGAGGGAAAACAGCACTGCAAAGGGCCCAGGTTGATTTTCATTTCACCCAAGCTGGAAGCAGAGTTAATCGGTTTTGCAGGGAGGGATTGGAATAGGTTTGTGAGGATTGCCCGCTGGGCCCTCCTTTCTCCACTGGGCTAGGATTGGCTGGCCGGAGATGCCCATTGATTGTAAGATTAGCCTTGGGAGCCAGGATGACTCATTCTGTAGTTTTATGAATCAGCTGATGGCCTCTTGGATGAAGGTTCACCTCTTACCCATTCTCTCTCGGTTCTCTATTTTTAATGGAAACCTTTTATCATCAAATAAGATATGCTTTTTGCTGGAAAATAAAGCATAATCCATCTGAACTAGTATCATTCAGACCTGGAATGAGTGTCCAAGTTGATTACCATATAAATTTTGTGGAAATGGAAGAGAGAAGGCAGGGGGAGATACATATTTTATCTCATTTCCCTCTCTCATCTGTGGTCTAACACAGTGGGTATTATGGTAAAGCAAACTGAGGCTTGGAGATGTTGAGTAATTTGGTAAAAACATCACACAGGTATGAAGCTAGGATTTGAATCCTAGTTTATTTCTCCTTAAATCTCTGCTCTTTTCCTCTTATTTTGTCTCCCTCTGTTGAAAAGCCAGGAGAGATGAAGTTTACGTCTTGAAACCTTTGACACATAACCTTGTTTTCTTCCCTTTCTTCAGGGAATGTGGCTTTGATCTGTTTGCACCAGTGCTCAGTCACTTCAGTTGTGTCTGACTCTTTGCAACCCCATGGACTGTACCCCGCCAGACTTCTCTGTCCATAGGATTCTCCAGGCAAGAATACTAGAATGGGTTGCCACACCCTTCTCCAGAGGGCCTTCCTGACCCAGGGATGGAACCTGCACCTCTTATGTCTCCTGCATTGGCAGGCAGGTTCTTTATTGCCACCTGGGAAGCACTTTTAATCTGTTTATGTCTGGCTTAAGGAAACATTCTCTGGCTGTCCCCAGAGTAATCTGGCTTCCTCCCTAAAGTGAAGGCTTGATGGTTAAACACAGCTCAGAAAGAACCACTGCGGGCTGCACAGGGTGGGAAGAGTAGCCCAGTCTTCCATCTGAATTGTTACCAGAACATCATCATTTATAGGGGACCCATTTCATCAGCCATTCAGTGAACAATTTGCACAGCAAGTGATTTGAGCGGCCAAGTGGAAAAAGCGTGTGTCCTTTGGAGAAAGATAGATCTGTGTAACCTTGGTGAGCATCTCTCTTAACTTCTCTGAGCTTTTCCTGCCTCGACTGCAAAATGGAGTTAATAAGATGAACACTATAGTGTTCAGAGGTTCAGATGCAAGAAAGAGATGGGCTCAAGGTTAGCAGCAAGAACTGTGGTGTTGGAGAAGACTCTTGAGAGTCCCTTGGACACCGAGGAGATCAAATCAGTCAATCCTAAAGGAAATCAACACTGAATATTCATTGGAAGGACTGATGCTGAATCTGAAGCGCCAATCCTTTGGCCACTTGATGCATTGAGCCAACTCATCGGTAAAGATCCTGATGCTGGGAAGTATTGAGGGCAAGGGGAGAAAGGGAGCGACAGAGGATAAGATGGTTAGATAGCATCACTGACTCAATGGACGTGAGTTTGGGCGTGCTCCGGGAGATAGTGAAGGGCAGGGAATCCTGGCGTGCTGCAGTCCATGGGGTCACGAAGAGACCGACACGACTCAGCAATTGAGCAGCAACAACAAACAGTAGTTGTTGAGATTGTTGCCACACTGATGCCTGTGTGATATGTCTGCTGGCAACTTGATGAGTTGGAGGCCATCATTTTAATCACGTGTGTCATAATACAGGCAATGTTGCATCACATCTACTTAGTGATGAAGAGAGAGACCTTCTTAGATGTGAGCCTAGCTCAGCCCCCTGCTAACCGACTATCCTAGGACTGGTCCCCTGGAGGCACCGCCTGAGACAGGAATGCTGTTTGAAGAGGTTGATGGTGGGGGGGGGTGTCCTTTCAGGAGAAGGGGAGCAGGACGGGGCAGGGGAAGGAGTGAAGCAGGCGTTGGGTCTCAGCTGGATTCCTCCAGGAGTTCTAGAGCGCGAGTTGTACCACAGAGTCAATCTGACCTTGTAGCAGTTGGCAGAGACTTCTGGGCCCCCACCCTGTCATCGGTCGGTGATGGGCTCTGGGCTGCTTCCTGAATGGGGGTATGGAGCCTCTGTAACTCATGGAAGGAGGAACAGGGCCGCTCTGAGCTCCGAAAGCCAACTCTCCCAGCAGCTGAGGGGCAGGTGCGCTGCCTGGTGACAGAGATCTGGGTGAGGCGCGAACATTGTCCTCTACACTGGCTGACCTTGACCCCGCTGCTTACCGCTCTAAATGTGGGCTTCCTGGTCTATAGAACGGAAATAATAATAGCACCGCCCTTCAGAGCCAAGCCAATCATTCCTCAAGGAGATCAATCCTGAAGGACTTCATTGGAAGGACTGGTACTGAAGCTCAGTACTTCGGCCACCTGATGCGAAGAGCCGACTCATTGGCAAAAACCCCGATGCTGGGAAAGACTGAAGGCAAAAAGAGAGGAGGACGGCAAAGGATGAGACGGTTAGATAGCGTCCCTGACTCGATGAGCATGAGTTTGAGCACACTTGGGAGGTAGCGAAGGACAGAGGAGCCGGTGTGCCGCAGTCCATGGGGTTGCAAAGAGTCAGACTCGACGTAACAACCGAACAATAACAAACTGGGGAGTGTTGTGAGGGGGCTTCAATGCGACGCAGTGCATCGGGTCCTTTGTGGCGATGCCTGACACAGAGCAAGAGGCCAGCACATGCTAGGCGGCATTGTTCAAACTGCTTTCTTGGCTTCCACAGGTTCCCCTTATGGGTTATCATACCAGCACTCTTTGGAGAATGAAAGGGACACTGTTAATAACTACTCTGGGACAGCGGGGACAAACTGGGACTGTTCTAGACAGACCAGGGTTTGTGGTCTCTCGTCCCCCAGTCCCCGGCAATTGCTCAGGGTCCTGTCTACGCCTCTGCTGCCAGGGGTCTTGCCACAGTGGCACTTCTCTTGGACAGGAGCTGGGAGGATTTGAGGCTGAGGGTCCCCAGACTGGGCTGCAGGAACCTACTTAAGTGGCCACTAACAAGCCTGTCTGTTTTGCGGCCCAGATTGGCTTGTGGTGGAAAAGCACTAATGGACTGGGGACATTTATTTTCCCAGACTGATTTACAGCAAGAGGCCACGTGAAACTGCTGGAAGGAGACCAACTGGATGAAAAATAGTTGCAGCCAGTCATGGCTCCATTGGCTGATCTGAAAATGGGCCGAGGGCGGGCCACGCTAGAGGAAAGCCAGGAGATTGGTGGGATCCTGATACATCATGAAGGTCAGGTGCACTGGAGATGGGCTGGGAACCCATCCGTTGGCCACTGGTGATGAGGCAGCCACTGAGTTGCCTGCTGTATACTTTGCTTCGTTTTATCCTAATGGCCACTCAACAGCATCAGCAATATCAGTGTTAAACAGTCTCCATTTTAAAGATGGGGGAACTGGCATTCCGAGATATGTTAAGATTGCAAATTTTTAGGTGGACAAGCCGCATAAAAATCCAAGTCTGCCTTGTTCTGGACTCTATGATCTGAGGGGCACAGAGTAGAGAGAGAACAGACAGAGGCAATGAAAGACCAAGAGGCTCAGGGAGGCAGCCAGACGCCAAGACCGGCGTTGGAAATACAGAGACAGCCATGGCGCACGGGGCTGACTCGACGCAAAGCTGGTCACACTCAGAACCGCGTGAGGGGCTTCCCTGGTGGCCCAGCGGTTGAGACTCCATGTTGCGATGCAGGGAACACCAGTGAGTCTCTGCTCTGGGAAGACCCTACATGCGGCGGAGCAACTAGGCCCAGGCACCCCAGGGGTGAACCTACTAGAGCCTGTGCTCTGCAACAGGAGAAGTCACTGCAATGAGAAGCCCGGGAGCCACAGCTGGAGAAAGCCCTTGTGCAGCCACAAAGACCCAGTGGGCCAAAAATAATTAAAAAAAAAAAATATATATATATATGTTTCAAGTTGCATTCTGTCATCTTGCCTCCCAAAGCGGCCATCGCGGTTCTGAGCCACATCCACTTTCTCGCCATTTCTGGGGTCTGGAATGCTTTTGGGATCCACTTAGAATCATATTACTATGGTTGACCCAGAATACCTGTGCTGATTAAACATGATCACCACTCAAGACATTTAAGTTCCTTCCTCGGCCTCATTTCCTCCACTGGGCTATGGCTCCACCAGCAACTTGAGTGCAGGGTATGCCAAACAACACAGCCTGCAAGGTCAATCCAGTGAAATATGGCCAATATGCTCTTCCCTGTGTCTATTCGAATAAACAAGTGGAGTGTATGAGGTTAAGTTGTAAAGAGCCAGCTCATTGCAAAAGACCCTGATGCTGGGAAAGATTGAAGGCAGGAGAGGGAGGGGACGACAGAGGTTGAGATGGTTGGATGGCGTCACCCACTGAATGGAATGAGTCTGAGTAAGCTCCGGGAGATAGTGGAGGACAGGGAAACCTGGCGTGCTGCAGTCAATGGGGTCATAAAGAGTCGGACATGACTGAGCGGCTGAACAACAATGCTCTTCTCTGTTTATTGAAATAAATAAATGGACCATATGAGGTTAAGTGATGCAGATGTTTGTAAAACCGAGAAATTGTTTGGAGGGTCCCAGTACCCGAGCTGGGAGCCACTCTGGCACAGAGACTGGAATAAAGTGCTCTGTGTTGGATGGGTCATCAAGATTTGACGGGAAAGGATGACTCTCCAGAGTCACACTGAGCCCCGTTTGGGGATGAGAAGGTGGAGGCGCTGCTTCAGGGGTCTTTCTTGTCCGAGTTTGCATTTTTCTGTTAACTGTGTCCTCCCCGGGGAGGGCTGGTGATGGTGACAATGTCTGCTCTGATCCGATAACGGAATGGACTTCCTGTCTCCCCAGCACTTTGAGGAAGAAAGGAAGCCCAGGATCGGAGTTTCTTCTATTTCATAGAAAGAGGAGATGTAGACCATCTTATCAGACGTCTGACATAGAGCAGGTTCCCATAAACAGCAGCCTGATCTTCATTAGACAGAAGCCAAAGGCGAGCAGCTCGCGGTGGGCAACGGGAGTGAGGACTCAAGCTCACCCTCCCCTCACCGGGGGCATCTTTGCAGCAACAAAGCCTATCATCCTTGTCATTTCCCATCTGAGCCTCACCCCTGAGGCTGCCGTCCTTACTTTCTAGGTAAGGAAACAGGGACTCAGATGCAATGGGAAGAGTGAGAACCTACAGCAGATCTGAGTTCAGACTAACCCTGCCTCGCTGTGGCCAGGTGACGGGGAGCAGACAGCGCTGGCGCCTCGCCCACAGCCTCCCCTTGGCAAGAGCAGCACCCGCTCTGTGGTGTTGCCGGGAAGACTGGCTGAGGGTCTCTGACTGTCCTCACTGCTCCTTGCACTTAGTGAGTCAGTTATTCTCCTTCCTCTGTCACTGGACTTGACCCCCATCCTCCGGTGCCCTGTGCTGATCATCTCCCATCCAACAACATGCACAGCTGGAGTAGGGTGCTGGCTTTCAAGTCTTATGCCCAGGGTCGGAAATGGACTAGGATGAATGTATGCTACCCTGACACCAACTCTGTGCACACCCAGCCATGGGTGACAGCACAGATTTCTCTGATAGCTGGGTGTGCAAAACGGCCCAACCTCTGGAGTCTGGTTTGCACCCATCCAGTGGAACTGAAATCCCATGACCTTTGGGCAGATCACTGACATTCATACCAATAACAAGCTCACCCCGGCATGGGGAAGAACGCCCTCGTGACCCCAAGTTCCTGCCACTTCTTATTCTTCATACAGGTCTTTCTTGGCATCTTGGCATTTGTCGTAGAAGAAAAAGTTTAATTAGAAACAAGAAGAGGCTCTTCCTCGGAAAGGGCAGCAGGCACGTAATCTCAAGTTAGTTTGATTCCTCTGTATGTGATCTCACACAGAACATCAGTTGCGGCCACTGTATTAAAATGAGTAAATTTAATGTTTAATGTTTGAAGGCCCAAGAGACAAAATAGATTCTCCAGTGAAAGGAGCTGTTTCATCTTTGAACGTGATATTTTTCTAGATGAGAGCCTGCGGGGGGAATTCGGTTCTCCAGCTCTTTGACCCCTCAGCCTTAGCCCCTTCCCCAACACTGTCCAGGGGGCAGAAACATGTGAGCCACTGCTTTCTCTACAAATTAAAGCACTGAGTCCTCTTAATCCTGACTTCTCCCCTCCTACAGAGTCCCTTGTAGGATAATTCTCTTCTGTGAAAAGACTGATAATGATTCATTTTGGGGGGCTGGCACTGACTAAACATCCAAACTGGATGGCAGGCAGGATGCTTTGGGGTTATAAAAGGGTTAATGTTTGAAGTGAAACAGATGTGGTCAAGTCCTTGAATTGGATCGTTTTTTAGCAACCTCTATCACCCTTGGGAAAATAACTTCCTCTTTTGAAACCTCAGTTTGCTAAGTTGTAATATGGGTATAATTATAGTCCTTATGGGGGTAATTTTAGATCGTGTCTAAAGTATTTAGCAATGATGTTGGCACATTTCATATCTGTTGAATGAATGAAGTCCTTTTTGCATAGTATATATTTAATATATATTAATGGTGGGAAGGAGATGAAAAACAATAGGACATTAGAAAGTCCCTTCTTAAGTCATAAAGTTTTCTGAATGGAGTCCCTATTCAGACTCCACATGTCTCCCCTAAAGGGTATAAGACCCTGAAATCAAAAGTAGCTGGGGGACTTCCCTGGAGGTCCAGGTGGCCAAGACTCTGAGTTTCCAATGCAGGCGACTTGGGTTTGATCCCTGGTCAGAGAACTAGATCGCAAAGTAACTTGAAATCCACATGCCATAACTAGGAGATCCCCCTCCCCAAATGAGACCAAACGCCGTCAGATTAAAAAAAACATAGTAGCCTGGACAGGCTGTGCCACCATGGCATGACATAAACACCAACATCCAGATGCATTCCCGAGGGAACAAGAGTGTGAGTGGGACCAAAATGTACGGTGCTCCGACTGCGCTCCAGGGGCTGGGCCAAGCTTGGGGACTTTCAGGAGGACCAGTTGCTTCTGCCCCGACCTCTCTGTCCTTCCTTTCAGCCATGCCGACCACCTTGGTGAACTAGTCCCTGGACTCCTAGGCGGTCCCCTTTCCTTCCCCTTTCCTCTCTCGTCTTCTCTCTCCTCGTGGGTTACTGCAGTCAGCTGCCTGACCGAGACCTGGAAAGATGGTGGCCTTTCGCCCCAGCTGCCTCCCGAGAGTGTAGCAAGCCCCGATGCAAAGAGAACTTTCTTCTCCCACTTTTCATACGTCAGGGAAGGGATCTAATTGGCCCCTTATAAATCACATACCAGCCTCTGTGTCTCTCTGTCTGGCCCAAGGGAGTAAGGCGTAATGTTTGGTCACACTGGTGTCTCACGCCCTCCTGTTCTGACCTAAAAGAACGGAGCACTGTGATCAACAGCCCGGCCAGACACTCATGAAGCGTGCGCGTGCATGTGTGTGTGTGTGTGTGTGTGCGTGCGCGCGTGCGTGTGTGTGTGTGCAGGCATGTGTGTGTGTGTGTGTGCGTGCGTGCGCGCGCGTGTGTGTGTGTGCAGGCATGTGTGTGTGTGTGTGTGTGTGTGTGCGCGCGCGCGGTGAATGTGGGGTAGGTACTCTAAATGGGATGGAGGGCAGTTATCAGATGACGCAGGTAGGTAAGAACCACACTGGACTGATCAAAATGGTAGCCATCATGGCAGATGGGAGATGCTTCTTTGTCCAGAAAAAGTGGAGAATCAGAGGGGGGACTGGGGAAGGCAGCTCCATGCCCTCTCTTCAGACTTGATGTCCCTCAGCACCGAGTCATTGAATCATATTAAATAACCTATATAATGTTTTCAGCTTTGAGGCCCATTGTCTTTTAAATCTCTGGTCATCTTGGACATTCCAGAAGCATTCTCTATTCTCCTCTAACTGATGAACACCATGCCTGGTGCTTCTGTAACAGTAGGCACGCAATCAGTGTTTGGGGGAGTGAGTGAATATATTACCCAGAGTGTTGGGTGTACATTTCGGCAGAAGTGGCTGTGTCACTTGTAAATTTGACTTTCCTAATACACACAGTGGCCTGTCCGAGCCCGTGTTCCTTTGCGCTCTCCTCTGTCATCTTAGCTTTCTCTGAGTCCACCTCCCTCCAGCATGCAGGTTTTGAATGGGGATTTGAAGGAATACCAAAGGAGCTATGTTTTGGGGGAGTTTTACTTCTCCTTGACACAGTCTGTTCTCTTGAAACCGGAAGATTGCTTTTTGAGCCCTCTAATAACCACTCTCCCGAGGCTGGGAGATGTGGGTCTCTAACTTCTCAAGATGCTTTGTGGTTTCCTCCTTACTGTCATCTGGCTCCACTGGGGGCTGCAGGCCGGGACTCTTGGAGAGAGCCCAGTGTGCTGCTTCTGGCGCTGGTTACTCCAAGAGCACTAACTCAGGTGTTCCTGCGATGCTTGCACATCTGGGGACCCAGGCTCCACCAGCCTGGCTGTTCAAACGTTTCACTAAAGTAAATAGTGTTGTGACAATCCTTGTGTAAGATACGCACACATCAAATCATTATGCTGTACACCTTAAATGAATACAGTGTGTCAAATATAGCTCAGTACCACTGGAAAATAAATGAATACATGCTTCAAACTATTGGGGGGAAATAACCTTTTAGAACAAGTGGTATGCCCTCGACTCTGTTCTGACCTTCCTTAGTAGGGATCAGGACCCCCAACTTCAGTGCCTCCCACACAGTTGCCAGGGTATCTTAGTTGCTGTGGCCTGGACTCCCAGAACACAGTTCTGGTTCCCTTTGATTGTAACCATCTCCCGTTGCTCTGTTCTGCTCCTCCTGGTACACTGAAGCCACCCAGTGTGTTTCCCGTTTCTTCTCCATCCCGGGTGGAGCCTGGCCTCCTGCTAAGAATGCGGCCCCCTTTCTACCCAATACAGGTTCTAAAGCAGCATGTGCCACCCTCCTTATCAATGTTTCTGCTGTTTGGAGCTAATAATAATGGCACTCTTGTCGTGAATTATCATCGTTATTATCATAATGACCTTTGCTGAGTGATTTCTCACAGCACCATGTTAAGGGTTTTATAGAAATTTCCCAGGTGGTGCTAGTGGTGAAGAACCCTCCTGCCAATGCAGGAGACACAAGAGATGCCGGTTCAATCCCCGGGTCAGGAAGCTCCCCTGGAGGAGAGCATGGCAACCCACTCCAGTATTCTTGCCTGGAGAATACCGTGGACGGAGGAGCCTGGTGGGCTAAAGTCCATGGGGTCGCAAATAGTCTAACACAACTGAAGAGACTTAGCACACACGTGCACTTAGCATGATACCAAACATTTTCTGATGAATGGAAAGGATCAGGGAAATAAAGAACTTGCTAAAGGTGACAAAACTCATGAGACAAAGAGCTGGGATTTGAGCCAGGGTTTTCTTCACTCACTTTATACCCACTTGTTACGAGCCCTTGAAGTTGAAGGGCAATCTGAGTTGTACCAAAGCCAAGAGTCAAGCTTCCCACTTGCATTGCCATAGGCTTCTTCATCTAGGCTCCTATTCTCCAACTCGCATTTCCCTTAGCATGAGTGTTTCTCTTCTTTGCCAGGCTTATCTGCTCTTCATGCCAATAGATACATAGTGGGACAACCCCAGTGGCTCAAACAGTCTAAATTCTATAGTAAGCTCTGATGAAGCTTGCAAACTGCAAAGCCCTCTCCCCACCCTCCCGATGCAGACACATCTCCTTCTTAAAACAGACTATCCATCAAGTAACAGACTTAAAAAAAATCCCCAAGTTCAGAAAGAATTGCTTTTCATTTATCTATGCTATCCCTAGTTCAATCAGCTAATGGGGAGCTATTAAATCCACTGTTCCTATGACTGGTCTCCATGATTTCATAATTGGATTCTCTTTATCCTCCAGCTAAACTGACTAACATTGTTCTGACTGGGGACCTTGTAATAAGCTGTGACTCAGTGTTTCTGCAGCCAGAGCCCGGGATGTGTAACATAGCTAAAACGTGCCCCCTTCCCAAAACATTCTGTTCAGGTTTATCTGCTTTCAGATCCTGGAGAACCGCTCTTTCTGATCACAGAGGAGACGGTCCATGCCCTGGGACTGCTCCTTCCCAGGAAATAAATAGCAGAGGCAAATTTGCACCCTCTCACCTGCTTGGAGTCACCGTCTCTGCCCTCAGCCTATGGCGCTTACAGGACACTCTTCCTTTGGCTCTTTTAATATTTTTCATTCCTGTTCCTATTCTGTTTTCCCTTTTGTAGCCCAGATTTAGCTGGGATGATTCACTCTTGAATAGAAACCCAATTTTTCAGTATAATTGAGAAACGCTGTCAAATTCTATTGAGTCCTTTAGAAAATGCCAAAGCTGGAACTATTCGTGCTGCAGAGGAAACATCTCGAGGATTTCTCTTCCCGTTTAGACGCCCCCCAGCCTCCTCTCCCTCCAGACTCCCTCCCCGCGCTCCTTACACTCGCCCAGGCTCTCAGCCCGCCCTCGCTCCCTCTTGTCTTTTGCCTGTCTCTGCTCACCTTTCACATCTCTTATCTTCCAGGATAAATATTTGCTCTTCCCAAAGCACATCAGTCAAGCAGGTCTTTGATCTTCTCAGTTTTCCCCTGACTACTGACAAGGCTGCCAACCAGTAACTCCCTTTAGCAGGAGGAAGGAAAGAGCTTGAATCACGCCTCGGTATTTTCCTACTTTAACACCTTCAGTGGAGGAATCCTTGTTGGCAAGGCTAGAATGTGCCCTGGGCTAAGCAGTGAACATCAAAAGATGGATTTTAAGGGAAACTCCCCCTTTGAATTGTGCATAGTCCACCGGGAAGACAGCGGAGTAGTGATGTTGCTACTGTATCCTTCTTAAGCTAATTAAATTTTTAACTGAAGTTTAGTTGATTTACAATGTTATTAGTTTCTGATACACAGCAACACAATTCAGTTTTGCATATATATATGTTCTTTTCATATTTTTTCCATTATGGTTTTAGATTTTGTTTTATTTTTGGCTGCACTGGGTCTTCGCTGCTATGTACAGACTTCCTCTAGTTGCAGCGAGGGGGGCCCCTCTCTGCTTGTGGAGCTCAGGCTTCTCACTGCGGAGGCTTCTCTTGCTGCACACCACGGGCTCTAGGTACACGGGCTTTGGTAGTTGTCACACGTGGGCTCAGTAGCTGCAGTTCCCGGGCTCCAGAGCACAGGCTCAGGAGTTATGGCACACAGGCTTAGCTGCCCTGGAGCACATGGAGTCTTCCCAGGCCAGAGATTGAACCCACGTTCCCTGCATTGGCAGGCAGATTCTTAGCTACTGAACTACCAGAGAAATCCTTCCGTTTTGGTTTATTACAGGATATTGAATACAGTTCCCTTTGCTCTAGAGTAGGATCGTGTCATTTATCTATTTCGTAAACAGTAGTTTGCATCAGCTAATTCCAAACTCCCGACCTGTCCCTCCCTCGCCCCCTTCCCCTTGGTACCCACAAGTTTGCTTTCTGTCTGTGAATCTACTTCTGTCTCGTTAATAAGTTTATTTGTGTCATATTTTAGAGTCCCCATATAAGTGATCTCATATGTATTGGTCTTTTTCTGACTCACTGCACTTGGTATGAGAATCTCTGAGCCCATCGTGTTGCTGCAAATGCCATTATTCCATCCTTTTCTATGGCTGAGTGACAGTCCGTTGTGTATGTGTACTGCATCTTCTCTGTCCATTCACCTGCCGGCGGACATTTACACTGCTTCCATAGCTTTGCTATTCTGAATCGCAATGAACACTATGGTACATGCATCGTCTTAAGTTAGAGTTTTCATCTTTTCCATTTACGTGCCCAGGAGTAGGATTGCTGGATCATATGGTAGTTCTGTTTTTAGGTTTGTAAGGAACTTCCAGACCGTTTTCCATAGTGGCTGCACCAGTTTACGTTCCCAGCAACACATAAGAGGTTTCCCTTTCTCGGCGCCCTCTCCAGTGCTTGTCACTCTTTAATGGTGGCCATTCTGACAGGCACGAGGTGGCACCTCATGGTGCTTTCGATTTGCATGTCTCTAATAAAGGTTAATTAAACTTAAATGCTGATTAATTAAAGTTAAAAATCCAGCTCCTCATCCACATATCCACATTCCAAGCATTCGGCAATCACACATGGCCAGTGGCTGCCACATTGAACAGAACACACACGGAGTGTTTCTTCCTTGTAGAATGTCCTGTGGGGCTGGGTTGCTCTAGTCTGCATCCTCCTTGTCTTCCTTCTGACGTAACTGTTTTATGGAGCAAAGCTTTTATCAGCATCAACGACAGGAGATAACCGTCGTGTCGTGGCAAAAATGGAGTGTTTCTCTGGGGGAGCCCTCCTCCCCTCTGGGGCTCCAGTGAGAGGTCAGGCAGGAAGCACTTTGCACTGCCTGGTGACACCGTCTCCCTTCCGTGGAGAGGTGGGAAGGAGAGGTGGGATGATGCTGGAGAGCTCGGGAGAATGGGAGCAGAGGGCGCAGCCACGCCTGAGTGACTGCTGCGTGGTGAATTACGACTGCCCGCCCTGTGCTAGCTGTGACCTGTGTCCCACGGCCTGCTGGGGAAGTGTCATACTGTGAAGTCACTTATTTTGTTGATCTCCGAACTCTTGGGAAGCAGAGGTGTCATTGTCACTGTTCTCACATTAGTCCTGAGCCAAGCCCCAGATCGTGAAAGGTCTGTTGAATTTAAATCAAATTCGTTTGAATGCTCTGCACAACCAGTCACAGCCTGGCACCTGTTTGAAGTCAGTGACTCCATCAACATCTCACCCAGACCTCAGAAATGTTAACCTTTTTGGGAATCTCCTTGGGAATAAACACCTGCTGTGTTCCCAGGACAGGCTGATAGTAAATAAATTCCTCCAGATCCAGAAATCAAGGAGTCCATCTTGGCATCAGGGAGAATATTTCGTGGACACATTCATGCCATGCTTTTCTGTTTCTGTTGAGAATGGCTGTTGACATTTAGATTCTCAGTGTATCTCCTTGGCCATTTTGTTCTGTGTTTGAAATATTAAACCGACATGTGTTTTGAATACTAATGTGGACCTGTGATGGGGACACGTTTCCTGTCTCTGAAGAATAACAGACCCGTATAACTATAGCTCAAGCTGTGTCACCCACACCATCCATCCCTGTGTTAGAAATACAGGCATCTGGGCTGGACAAAAACAGCACCGTTCACTTAATAAGTTGTCCATCACAAAACACGTCAGATGTGTCCAAGAACTTTGGGTCTCACATCTAAAAATAATGGTTAAACAAGATAGGCAGGAATACGTGGACCCAGCCATGGAGGAGACCGCTGTCAGGAGCCACGGCCAGGGATGGGAAGAAGGCAGCCTGAGCGTCCGTAAACACTTAAAAAAATCTTCTTTATATTTATTTTCTATGTGGACAGAAGGAAAACGGTGGAGTCATAACTGAAAAGTTTTCTGGTTCTGTGGGTTTTGCTGCATTGCTGTTTTTAAGTAGAGGAGGTTCATTTTTAAACCAGGAAGTTCATTTTAGAATTTGGATTCTTAACACTATCCCATGCTATGTTTTAGCATCAGAGATGACAGTCTGTTTAGAAAATATGGTGGAATTGAATTTTTTTTTAGTTGAAAATTTCCCTTCTGTCTCTTTTGCTTACATATCACTTGAAATTATTTAGTCAATTCAAATGTTATATTTTAGTTGTTTATTCTTGGTTGAAGGATTTGAAGAGTAGTCTGCATGCTAACTGATGAAGATCTTAGCAGAAGCAAAACTATTTGTTAGGAAGTTACTCCCTCTTTTCTATAATTTTTTATTTCTGCATTCCTTTTTTATTTAGGTACAGTTGATGTACAGTATTATGTAAGTTTCAGGTATATAGCGTAGTGGTTCACAGCTTTTAAAAGAACACTCTGTTTATAGTTACTGTAAACTATTGGCTGTATTCCATGTGTTGTACAATATGTACTTGTAGCTCATTTATTTTACGTGCTGTGTGTGCTAAGTTACTTCAGTCATTTCCAACTCTTTGCGACCGTGTGGACCATATCCTGACAGGCACCTCTGTCCGTAGGGATTCTCCAGGCAAGAATATTGGAGTGGGTTGCCATGCCGTCCTCCAGAGAACCTTCCTAATCCAGGGATTGAACTCATGTCTCTTATGTCTCCTTCATTGGAAGATGGGTTCTTTACCACTAGCACCACCTGGGAAGCCCATTTGTTTACACATGGTAGTTTTTACCTCTTCAATCTCTACCCCTTTCTTGCCCTTCCCCTTCCTCTCCCCACTGATAACCACTAGATTGTTATCTGCATCTGTCCTAACACACTCTTTCCAACCCCAGATGGAGCTCAGGTGGTTTCTCTCTCCTGAGGTCCACCCAGGACAATTCTGTCTGTTCTCCAGTAAAAGGTGCCATTTGAGATGTGAGTGAAAGTTCTCCTTGCTTTAGACAGGAGTTTTTCCTTCCATAGCAGATTTGTATCAATCTGTTTTCATAGTCTTGAGATCATAAAATGGGTGCTTCAATTCAGTTCAGTCGCTCAGTTGTGTCCAACTTTTTGCGACCCCATGAATCACAGCATGCCAGGCCTCCCTGTCCATCACCAACTCCCAGAGTTCACTCAAACTCATGTCCATTGAGTCAGTGATGCCATACAACCATCTCATCCTCTGTCGTCCCCTTCTGCTCCTACCCCCAATCCCTCCCAGCATCAGGGTCTTTTCCAATGAGTCAGCTCTTCACACGAGGTGGCCAAAGTATTGATTGGAGTTTCAGCTTCAACATCAGCCCTTCAAATGAACACCCAGGACTGATCTCCTTTAGGATGGACTGGTTGGATCTCCTTGTAGTCCAAGGGACTCTCAAGAGTCTTCTCCAACACCACAATTCAAAAGCATCAATTCTTTGGCAATCAGCTTTCTTTATGGTCCAACTCTCACATCCATACATGACTACTGGAAAAACCATAGCCTTGACTAGACGGACCTTTGTTAGCAAAGTAATGTCTCTGCTTTTTACTATGCTGCCTAGGTTGGTCATAACTTTCCTTCCAAGGAGTAAGTGTCTTTTAATTTCATGGCTGCAATCACCATCTGCAGTGATTTTGGAGCCCAGAAAAATAAAGTCAGAGACTGTTTCCACTGTTTCCCCATCTATTTCACATGAAGTGATGGGACCAGATGCCATGATCTTTGTTTTCTGAATGTTGAGCTTTAAGCCAACTTTTTCACTCTCCTCTTTCACTTTCATCAAGAGGCTCTTTAGTTCTTCTTCACTTTCTGCCATAAGGGTGGCATATCTAAGGTTATTGATATTTCTCCTGGCAATCTTGATTCCAGCTTGTGCTTCTTCCAACCCAGCATTTCTCATGATGTACTCTGCATTTAAGTTAAATAGCCAGGGTGACAATATACAGCCTTTACGTACTCCTTTTCCTATTTGGAACCAGTCTGTTGTTCCATGTCCAGTTCTAACTGTTGCTTCCTGACCTGCATACAGGTTTCTCAAGAGGCAGGTCAGGTGGTCTGGGATTCCCATCTCTTTCAGAATTTTCCACAGTTTATTGTGATCCATACAGTCAAAGGCTTTGGCATAGTCAGTAGAGCAGAAATAGATGTTTTTCTGGAACTCTCTTGCTTTCTCCATGATCCAGCAGATTTGGCTATTTGATCTCTGGTTCCTATGCCTTTTCTAAAACCAGCTTGAACATCTGGAAGTTCACGGTTCACGTATTGCTGAAGCCTGGAGAATTTTGAGCATTACTTTACTAGCGTTATGAGATGAGTGCAATTGTGCGGTAGTTTAAACAATTTTGGCATTGCCTTTCTTTGGGATTGGAATAAAAACTGACCTTTTCCAGTCCTGTGGCCACTGCTGAGTTTGCCAAATTTGCTGACATATTGAGTGCAGCACTTTCACAGCATTATCTTTCAGGATTTGAAATAGTTCAACTGGAATTCCATCACCTCCACTAGCTTTGTTCGTAGTGATGCTTTCTAAGGCCCACTTGACTTCACACTCTAGGATGTCTGGCTCTAGGTGACTGATCACACCATCGTGATTATCTGGGTCATGAAGATGTTTTTTTGTACAGTTCTTCTGTGTATTCTTGCCACCTTTTCTTAATATCTTCTGCTTCTATTAGGTCCATACCATTTCTGTCCTTTATTGAGTCCATCTTTGCATGAAATGTTCCCTTGGTATCTCTAATTTTCTTGAAGAGATCTCCAGTCTTTCCCATTCTATTGTTTTCCTCTATTTCTTTGCATTGATTGCTGAGGAAGGCTTTCTTATCTCTCCTTGCTATTCTTTGGAACTTTACATTCAAATGGGTATATCTTTTCTTTTCTCTTTTGCTTTTCACTTCTCTTCTTTTCACAGCTATTTGTAAGGCCTCCTCAGATAGCCTTTTTGCTTAAACAAAGCCAAAAAAATAGAGAGGGGGGGAGAAGAAGAATTGGGAGCAAGAGTTTCTGAGATCAGTGATTATGGTCCTAGATATTTTTTTGCTATCAGCTGTGATTAAGAAACAAAACCAAAATTTTCAATTCTGGGGAAATGAGGGAATGACTCAAACCTGTGTTTCTTTGGCCCTACCACCTTGGGTTCAGAATTCAGTGCTTTGATGAACATCACAGCAGCCAGAAGAGAGCTGAATGAAGGGCAAAGCAGTTTGAGGTAACCACCAAATAAATAAAAATTAAAAATGTTAAAAAAAAGAAAAAGAAAGGGCACAGCTTCAGGGCTGCTGTGGCTCAGCGCAAAGCCGCACGTTGGGAGCCTCCGGGCCAGGCTGCGATGGCTTCTGGGCAGTGAGTTCACCAAGCAGAGGGAATTCCAGGCTCCCCGCCTGGCATCTGACTGTGTTTCCTTGGGTGTCTGGGCCTCAACCAGTATCCTGTGATCCCTGCCTTCCCGTAGACACAGAGAAAGCCCCAAGCCACTATTTTTCATGGATTTCCCCCAAGCAGTTTAGTAACCCTGCATGTATATTTTTCATAGATGAAAATTATCTATTAAACCCTGTAAAAGACTTTTTTTCCTTTCCCCCAGCATCACTGAGATACGACTGATGTATAACATTGTATAACTTTAAAGTGTTGATTTGATACAGCTGTAAATTGCAAAATGATTACCACTATCCCAAGAGCCACCTCCATGCTATCAGAAAGTCACTGTTTCTATTCTATAGTGAGAACGTTTAAGATCAGCTCCTGCGTGTGCTTTGATAGTTCGTCCGCCTTTCCCTTTCCCTTCTTTTCTTAGTTTGTCGTGTCCTTGACGCTTTGATCTCTTCAAGTCCTCCTTTTCCCTTGCCTCTTTGCCTCTCATCCTTCAGATCCCAGTTTAAAGATATCATCCTCTTCTTCCTTCCCAGCATTGGTCATAAGAACCCTAGACCTTTCCTTCTCAGAAACCACCATGCAAAGGACACCTCTGTAAATTCTCACCATCAGTGCCTGCTGCTCTGGGCCAGCAGAGGAATAAAACCCTGCAAAAGAGACCACAACACCCCTCTTATGGTGGATGCTGGGGTACACCACCCAGGACCCCCTTTTAGGACTGAAGAGCTCCTTTCCCAGCTACAGCGAGTGCTGGCTGCTGGGGGCTCGCAGCTGAGTGCAACTCCTCCTGCTGAGGAAGTACCCTTGCCTGAGAGCAGAGCTCCTCCCGGGGACAGCTCTCATCCAATGAGCAGTTGACACGAGGTTAAAAGGTCCAGTCCCCTGCCTGGATTCATCATGACTTGAGGTCCCATCCTAGCTCTAGAACTTTCTGCGGATAAATTGTGTCCTTTTTTCCTACCACGTCAGTGTTTCAACCTCTCCATCCACTCGGTGCGGCTTCCCTCAGCCCCAAGGAGGTGTTGTTCCCCGGGGTACCTCCTGTCAACCCTCCTGCATGCAAAGCTGAGTCTCAGAATCTGCTCCCCAGGGAGCCTGACTGATGACGCCTTCTCTGTATGCTGCTGATGGTGGTGGTGTTTGCGGTGCTGATGACAAGGACAGCAGCTCGCACTCGCAGAGCGCTTATGCTATGTGAGGCGCCCTGCTCCACCGTGTCCCATCATATGCGAGCCACACCAACACCGACAGCGTGAGGCTGATACCAACGCACTTTTGAGATGAGAAAACTAAGGTTCAGGGAGATGAAGCAGCCCCCTTGAGAAGCCAGAAAGCAATAGCTAAGGGTTTAAGTTTAGCTTTGACTATAGAACTTCCCTAATAGTTCAGCTGGTAAAGAATCCGCCTGCAATGCAGGAGACCCCGGTTCGATTCCTGGGTCAGGAAGATCCCCTGGAGAAGAGAAAGGCTACACTCTCCAGTATTCTGGCCTGGAGAATCCCATGGACTATACAGTCCGTGGTGTCACAAAGAACCAGACACGACTGAGTGACTTTCACTTTCTTGTGGAAGTTGCTCAGTCGTATCTGACTCTTTGTGATCCTGCATCCAACTCTATACAGACCGTGGAATTCTCCAGGCCAGAATACTGGAGTGGCTAGCCTATCCCTTCTCCAGCGGATCTTCCCGACCCAGGAATCGAACCGGGGTCTCCTGCATTGCAGGCAGATTCTTTACTGACTGAGCTATCGGGAAGCCGTCGCTTTCATGGAGGGTGTCACCGAAGCTAAGAGTTGCTTGAGAAAACCTTGTTGAGGGCCCTGATTTTGACTCCACAGTTATCTCGTCTGGAGTCCATCTCCTGGTGGCCAGGAGCTCTCTAGCCACACTTCCGTTGAACCACTCACCCCACTGTGCTGTGACCAGCTGTCACGACTCTGTCCCCCCATGAGAAGCTGAGCCCCCATGAACTGTAGACACCCAGTACTAAGTGCCTGCTCAGGGTAGAGTAAGTGCCCAGTGTGACATGTGAATTGAGAAGTCCCCTCTCTGTAACTGGAAAAACAGTGATGGTCTCTCAAAAGGAAAGCAAACGGCAGTAGCCTCTGGTGACATCACTTGCCTTCACCTCTTGGCTTTATAAACCTTGATGTGCCTCTGTTTTGTTCTCTATAAAATGTGGGCAAAGTGTATCTCTCAGCCTTGTTATGGTTGCTGTAAAAAGTAAGCATCACACTTAACAGACATTTAACACCATGCCTGATACATAGTACGCACCCCATAAATATTATCTACTACAATGACTTAGCCGCAAATAATTCCTTTTCTCCCCATCCCTATCATCGGAGGAATTAGAATGGGAGTTTCTAGAGATCTACTAGTTTCTTGGGGGCCCCTCCAACCATCACAAAGCCCTACATGAGAACCCATCATAGAAAGGACCCATCTTTTCTTAAAAAGTCTTCTTTGTGGGAACAGCTGATTTGAGGCTACTTAGAGCAATTTTTCTCAGTGCTGATCACACACGAGAATGTGTGCCTGGGTAAAACACACTCTCAGAGCTAGGACCAGAGTGTGCACATTTGGGGATTTGTGGGCCGGGTTGGGGGATATATATATATATAGTGCGGGAGAGGGGAGCTATGATGGTCATGATATGCATCCAGAAAATTACTGTACCTGATACTTGCTCAAACTGCACCCACGTGGTCAGCAACTTCTGCTGTAGGGGGAGGGGGGCTGACTGCCTTTGCTCACAAAGAGTGGGGCTCACTAACCTACACAGATCTTGTTAAATGTGAATTCAAAGTATTGGGTTGGCCAAGAAGTTCACTCTGGAAAAACCTGGAAGAACTTTTTGGCCACACCAGTATCTTGGAGACGTTTCAGAGAATCATGGAGTTTATGATTTGAAGAAACTTGAAACACATCACCTGGTTCTATATCTTGAATTTCCTCCATGACATCTTGTTGTAGTCTTCACAAATACCCTTAGTAACCAGGAATGTGATAGCCAATCCAAAATTTTTATCAGCAATTTGGACAGAAAAGTCAATGGCTTGATAACTGCATTCTCAGCGGCTACATATCCAAAAGGAAGAGCCAATTTTTTGGATGAAAGAATTAGGATCCAGGAAAGAGCCAGACAAATCAGAATGATGAACCTAATCTAATAAGACCACATTTAACAAGAGTAATATAATACTTTGGACTAGGATCAAAAAATTCAGCTGCCTTAGAGGACTATGAGAGAGCTTTTCATTTTCTTATCTACTTAATCATCATCTATTAATTTTTACCTTGTCTCATCCCAAAGACAACTTGAGATAGCTGTAAAAGAAATGATACAGCAGCGGTTCTCTAAGTGTGCTTCCCAGAGCAGCAGCAGCAGCTGAAAGCTTGTTAGAAATGCAGATTCTTGACCCTCCCCCTAGACCAGCTTAGTCAACAGTGCAGGAGTGGGGACCCGGCCATCTGTGTTTTAATAAGAACTCCTCAGAATTCTGGTGTACAGTCAAGTTTGAGGTCCAAGATAATAGAGCCTAACATTTTTAAAAATGGAAATCCCAAAGCGTTCAGAAAGTTAAGATGATGGTGATTGTTAGAATGACATAGAGAATGAATTCCAGAAAGCTCTGCTTTCAGGAAGGCATGCTACAAATTTGGCCCGGAGCTTCCTAGTAGCCAACGCAAAGAAACAAATATGATCAGTTTCTACACTGTACTGGGCCTGTGAGACCCATATAAGCTAAACCTCCGTGTTGAAATTTGAGGGAAAATTCCCAGTCTTCATAAAGAAGAGAACGTATATTGTAACAAATTATATGTTCAACAGTATCCCTCAGAAAGTAAAACAGGGGGTTTCTGAAGGTGGTTTCTGTGGCCATGTATCTCTCAATTCAACCAAAGATGGGGCAAGATTAGGAATTCCTATTGAGTGCGAGATCAAAATATAAGATTGGGCTCTATTGAGCTACATTAGTAGAGAAGTAGGATTCTGGAAGATTTTCACGATTTTCGTCACACTGCCCTTTGTCTAGTGATCTGTGTGTTTGGGTTCCTGTGGTCAGTGCTGAGGATACTGATGACCTCTGGGAAGAGCAAGACGGCAGGAGATCCAAAACCCTTTCCCATGAGCAACCTCCACCTTACCTTCACCTGGAAATAAAAGGGGACTTTCTCCACGTCTACTTGCTCTTCTTTGCTAAATCCCTCTTTGGGCCAATTTTCTCTCAAACTGGAAAGTTAATAAACTATAGCTTGGGTGATTTTTCAGTCATCCACTTACCGGTGTCCTTTAAGAAATAACTCAGAAGCTTTTGCACGGCAAAGGAAACCATAAACGAAATGAAAAGACAACCTACAGGCTTGGAAAAAATATTTGCAAATGATGCGACTGACAAGTGACAGATTTCCAAATTATACAAACAGCTCATACAATCCAACATCAAAAAACCAAGTAATCCAATCAGAAAGTGGGCAGAAGACCTAAATAGACATTTCTCCAGAGAAGACATACAAATGAGCAACAGGCACATGAAAAGATGCCTAACATTGCTAATTAGTAACGAAATGTAACTCAAGCCCACAGTGAGGTATCAGAATGGCATCACTGGAAAACCTGCAGATAATAAACGCTGAAGAGGGTATCGAGAAAAGGGAGCCCTCCTACACTGGTGGTGGGAATGTAAATTGGCGCAGCCACTGTGGAGAACATGAGGGAGGTTCCTTAAAAATCTAAAAATAGGATTGCCATTTGATCCTGCAATGCCACTCCTGGGCAGAGAACTATAATTTGAGAAGATATGCACCCCTGTATTCATTGCAGTGCTGTTTACAGTAGTCAAGATGTGGGAACAACCTAAATGTCCATCGACAGACGAATGGATAAAGATGTGGTACATACACGGGCTTCCCAGGTGGCGCTAGTGGTAAAGAACCCGCTCGCCAGTGCAGGAGACATAAGAGACACGGGTTCCATCCCTGGGTTGGGAAGGTCCCCTGGTGGAGGACATGGCAACTCACTCCAGTATTCTTGCCTGGAGAATCCCAGGGACAGAGGAGCCTGGCGGGCTACAGTCCCTGGGGTCACAAAGAGTCAGACAGCACTGAAGCGCCTGAGCACACACACACACCTGACACATACATGCATATGATGGAAGATCACTCAGCCATAAGAAAGAATGAAATGATGCCATTTGCAACAACGTGGATGAACTCACAGATTATCAAACTAAGTGATGTAAGCACGACGGAGAAAGACAAATATATCATTTATATGTGCAATCTAAAAATGATACGCTTGAGCTTATTTAAAAAACAAAAATAGACTCACAAAGAAAACAAACATATGGTTACCAAAGGGGAGTGGGAGGTGGAGGGATAAATTCAGGAATTCGGGATTAGCGGATATACACTACTGTCTTTATCTTTAAATAATCTATAATGGGAAAGAATCTGAAAAAGTGTGTGTGTATATATATATATATACATCATATATATGTATATATACATATATAAAAATCTAAATCACTTTGCTGGATGTCTGAAACACTGTAAAATCTCAGTAATAACGCTTTAAGCCTCTTATTTGACTAATAATTTAATGTGGGATGGAAATAAAGCCTTACTTTTATAACTACACCAGTCTTGGAGAAACACAGGGTTACATTTTTGCATCAAGCACCTTGCAGCACTATTTCTTTTTGCAGTGCTCTCAGATGTTTAAGATAGCCACATAAAAAGTCACCAAGAAAGACATCTGACAGTTACCCCTGGTGTGGGCCTGAATCATCAGGCATAGTCATTGCCCCCCACTCTGAATTTCCAGGTGAAAATCAAATCTTAGAGAAAATTGGAAACTATTTATAATGATGATGCATGGCTTGATATGCCCCTGTTTTTTCCTGAGGGGGCTGGAAGAAAAACGTGTTTGACAGACTCAAGTTTAAGTCCATCTTCACCATTCACTGTCCGTGTGGTCTTGGGCAAGGAACTTACTATCTCTAAATGATGTTACTGGTTTTGCTTGAAAAAAAAAAGAAAATTGAGGTCATTAATGGTTGTCCAGTGGGTGATTTATGGATATTATGGTATTTGTTTTCATTTGTATTTTGGGTTCATGAGGCAGAAACCACACACGTAACCCAACGAAGAGCTCTGTTATAAACACACGTGTGAAGTATCCCAGGACCCCTTAGATATCTGATGGCAGGAGGCACGTGGGGCTAGGTGGCTCCACAGGTAGAGAGTGGGCTCTTCCACCCTTGGTAATTCAGCAGTGAGGTGTGTATAGCTCCCTGGTGGAAGTGCTGGCTTGGCTCGGGAACCCAGCTTAGTCCTATATTTTGACATCCTCTCTGGGACCAGTTGTTCTCCTGATGCGTGTTTCCCAATTCATAGTTTCTGAGACCCAGTTCTTGGGCCAGCTCATTTACTTTATGCTGAACGGGCTCCTGCTTAAATCAGGAATGGCCACTCCTCCAACACTGGGTCTGATCGCTGGTACAGTCAGCTGGCAAAGAGACAGGAAGTTATAAACATGGCCCCGGATGTGCCCCCTTCATCAAGGGCAGTGGAAGAAGTCCCTGTGAAGAGGGAATAGGGTGTCATCTGTGAGGTCCTGGGTTCTGGACTTGTCTTGGATTCGGATCCTGACTTTGACAGTTTCCAAAGATGAGACTTTATGCAAGTAACTTGTTGAGCCTAAGTTTCCTCATCTGAAAAGTGGGTATGATAGTTCATACTTTGCAGGAGTGTTGTTGAGTCTTAAATAACAAAAGGAAAATGTTTATCCCAGTTTCTGCCCCAAATGAAGCCCTCAGTAAATGCTGGCTGGGTCCATATGAGGAGGAGGTATATGGGCAGGCACCATGAAACGGGTCTGATGTAACCATAAAGGTACTTCATTACCACCTCTTCACCTCCTCTCTGTGCTGAGATAAACAACACTGACCCATCCCCCTCACGTGGGACACACATGTTTCCATCCTGAGGGTGGTTGGCTTCCTCCACGATCCTGACTGCATGCCTCAATGAGAAAACGGGATGCTCCTGGCTCTCTAAGGTCTTAGCCCTTACAGAGGCTGCTGCTGCTGCTAAGTCACTTCAGTTGTGTCCGACTCTGTGTGACCCCATAGACAACAGCCCACCAGGCTCCTCCGTGGGAATTTCCAGGCAAGAGTACTGGAGTGGGTTGCCATTGCCTTCTCCATTATAGAGGCTGAGCCCTTATATAAAGCTCTATAAGTCTTAGCCCTTCTCTCTGGCATCAAGCAGCTGCCTCCTCATTTATAATCACTGCACCCGCTTCATGTTGGATGGAAATTGAAGGCTGCCCTATGGAGCAGTGCAACAGGCATCTAGGCTGAAGCCTTATCCAAGGGGCCGGCACATTTACAGAACTGTCAAGTCATCTCTTCTGCCATTTCTCCATCAGGGTCTTGGGAAATGAGTTTTCACATGGAGGATATAACACGGTGAGGTGAAATACGTGTGAAATGAGATGGAGTGTTTGATTTGGGACGTAGAAATTCCTTTTATTGTTATACAGTGATGCTTTATTTATTTGATTGTGTTGGAAAATGGGCTATTTCACAGAAGTGAAGCTTACAGATAGTTCGAGTTTTCCCATTTCAGCTCTGAAATGATTTTTCACTCTCATTTAATGGGAATCTCACACTTCAGCCTTCTTAATAGACATATATCTGACACAGATATTATTATTATTGAATCCGTACTTTTTACTTGGCACAATGCTTAACTCTCATCAGTTTCCCAACAACTCTGTGATATGGGTGCCCTCATAATCCCATTTCACAGATGAGGAAACTGAGGCTTAGAAAGGTTGAGCAACTGACCCAAGGTTACCCAGGGAGAAGTCGTGGAATTGAGACTTTATTCAGTCACATTACTGGAGAACATTTTGGTTAATAAGTGGCCCTAAGAACTATTAAAACATCAAAACAGTATCTTTGGAAGTCTACACACACATTTCAGAAGGGTGTCTGTGACTCTGAGCATCCCTTGGCTGTTTTCTAAAAGGAGTTAGTACTCAACCTGGCAGCACATGTTTTTGGATATTCATGAATATTCCTTCATTCAGCATATGTTGCTTGAGTACCTACTACGTTGCTGTGGGTATGAGGCATGCCCGGTGTTCTGGGAGCCAAGAAGTGTGAGGCATGCAACTGTCTTCAGAAAGGGCACACGTCAGAGATACTTCGGTGGGGGGAATGTGTGAATCTTGCCTCATTTGTGGCTAGAAAAACCTTAAGAAAGGGGTGACTCTAATCCACCTTTCAAGGAAGTCACCCTCCTTGCCCTTATCCATTGCTTATGGACGAGACTGACAAGTAGAGACTAGAGGTGGTAGGTAGACGTCCATGTGTCCTTGGCTCCAAAGAGGCCAAGGAAGAAGCAGACAAGCTGTGTTTAAGAGAGTTCAAGTCTTCTGCTTGGGAGAGAAGCTGTGGACAGAGGCTAATCGGCCTTGGGCCAGACCAAGGAGTTTGGTTTCTCCAACCTGTGTCTTCCTTAGATGGCAGCTTGTGAAAACAGGAAGTATGTTAGAGCCCCATGTGGTGCGAGAAAAATATACGTTCATGTATTCCACATACCTGCTTTCTCACTTCATTCCTTCACGGGTGTTAAATGCAATTCTCAATTGTAGCTCTTAAAAAAAAACACAACACAATAGTTTGGAACATTGGTAGCATCACTAGAATCAAGTATGTGGTTTTCCAAGGCAATGACTTTGATATAGCTTAATGATAACTTTCTTATTTCAAAATATGTCTATAGAAAATACCAAACGATTTCTCTCAGCCAGAGACAACTCAGGTTTTTGAAATGAACCTTCCAGTCTTCCCACACCCACTGGCCTGTCCCTTTGACCTCTCTCTTTTGAGTCACCATCCTGCAGGTGCACCCAGCCTGGTCTCTTGATGGCTCAGTCACCTTATGGCTAGCCTTTATGGTGTAAGTCTGTGAGATGGTTGAAAGTGAAAGTCGCCCGATCATGTCTGACTCTTTGCGACCCTGGAGTTCTCCAGGCCAGAGTACTGGAGTGGGTAGCTGTTCCCTTCTCCAGGGGATCTTCCCAATCCAGGGATAGAACCCAGGTCTCATGCATTGCAGGTGGATTCTTTACCAGCTGAGCCACAACAGAAGCCCAATAATACTGGAGTGGGTAGCCTATCCCTTCTCCAGAAGATCTTCCTGACCCAGGAATGGAACCAGGGTCTCCTGCATTGCAGGCAGGTTCTTTACCAGCTGAGCTACTTGTGACAGTCTTTTTGAGACCTTTTAAGTTAGATCTTTTTTTTCTCTTCCTTTTCCATAGATTGGTGGGTGGCCATTATGTCTGGCTGCTTTCTGTGTTTCTTCTTATAAGCTCTTCCTAGTATTTTTTTTACCCTCAATTAAGTGCTAGAATCGGAGAAGGCAATGGCAAGCCACTCTAGTACTCTTGCCTAGAAAATCCCATGGACGGAGGAGCCTGGTAGGCTGCAGTCCGTGGGGTCGCTATGGGTTGGACATGACTGAGCAACTTCACTTTCACTTTTCACTTTCACACATTGGAGAAGGAAATGGCAACCCACTCCAGTGTTCTTGCCTGGAGAATCCCAGGGACGGGGGAACCTGGTGGGCTTCTGTCTATGGGGTCACACAGAGTCGGACACAACTTAGCAGCAGCAGCAGCAAGTGCTAGAATGGCTAATGACCAGGCTGGTCAATACATCTTTAGAGTAAGAGTAAGGAGGCTGTGAGTGGGGACGAGGCTGTCTCTTGAATTAGAGCATGAACGCTGCAGACGCATTTGAAGGGCTAAGAAAGCAAAAGTCGTCTAGAGAGATCATTGTTTTGCTTTCTTGGTGACATCTAGCTAAGTAACATTACTATTAGACACATTTTTCCAGAAAGTTACAAAAGAGAGAAGAGAGGGACTGGGGGAGGAAGGGGAGGGAGAGGACGGGAAGGAAGGGAGAGTGGCGCCAGGGCTTGCTTTCTGCTCATTGTGAATTTCCCTCTTTTCGTGTGTGCTCTTTACAGTGGCCTAAACTTCATTGACTTGATGGTGCGCCAGGGGAACATCGACAACCCTCCCAAGACCCCCCTGGTGCCAGGATTTGAGTGTTCTGGGATTGTGGAAGCCCTAGGGGACAGCGTTAAAGGATTTGAGGTAATGTTTTGGCTTTTGACTGAAAGGGTGATATTTATCTGGAATCTATTGAAATAATACAAGATTAAACAAAATATTATGCAGAGTGCGTTTGAAATCATTTATAACGTGCCTTCTTGTTATTTGCTTTTTGAAATTTATTTCAATTGAAGGATGATTGCCTTATGTTATTTCTGCCATACAACGAGTGAATCAGCCACAGGTATACACACGTCCCCTAACTCTTGAACCTCCCACCGGCCCACCCCACCCCACCCCTCTAGGTTTTCACAGAGCACAGCCTGGAGCTCCCTGTGCTATCAGCAACTTCTCATCAGCTATCTATTTCTGTTTATAAGTGATAGGACTTTCCGAATGTCTCATGCCTTTCTCAGGGACCATCTTGTTCCAACT
Source organism: Moschus berezovskii (assembly GCF_049115385.1). Classification (NCBI taxonomy): domain Eukaryota; kingdom Metazoa; phylum Chordata; class Mammalia; order Artiodactyla; family Moschidae; genus Moschus; species Moschus berezovskii. Next base: position 59,012,141 of record NC_142481.1, on the reverse strand, counting down.
CCTGGCAACAGTCTGGTGAAGTGGCCAGGGGAAACCTTAGCATCCCCTTTATTCACTTTATAGTTATTAAAAAGATTTTTGAAAATAAAAATATATTTTTAAAAAGATTAAAATGAATACAATTATGAATTTGGCCGCGGATTGACGAAGCGTGCACTCCTCGTCTCTCTACCCATGGCTCCCATTTTGCCATCACATGAGACTCAGAAGTTAATTACAAAATGCATAGGTTGATGAGAAATAGCCTCTATGTTTTATAATTTGGTGCCTTTAAATATCTATTTAACCGATGCATTTAAGTGATCACTTATAAGTCATTTTTTCAGACATTGAGAAAGGGCATTTTTGGATGAAAAATTTAAAGACAAAGGGTAGAGGTATCTGACAATGAGACAGAAGTGGCTATGGGTTGGTGGCCTGGGGAGTAAGACAAGTCTACAAAGGGTTATTATATAATTCTGTTTTTGTCCATGTACATAACTCCCAATAACGAATTTTTAATCACTGAAAAGATCCTTTTTACCATTACCATGCAAATCAAATAGGATCTGGTCTATAAAAACTGAAAACCTATGGGCAAATCAACTACACAAAATTGTGGTAGTTGAGAGCAAGAAAAACCATTGGAAATCAGGCATAGGAGCTCTCACTCAACTTCAGTGCATCCCCGTGGAGAGACTAAGAGGCCTCACACTTGAGAATCCACCATAACGGGAAGCATGGCCAAGTTCCTGTTCTTCAGCCCCATCACAGCCCTGCAAGGTAGAGATTATTACCCCTCAGAGATGAAGTTCAGAAGGGTTTGCTAATTTCCCATGAGGTCAGAGTGAGAGCAAGGTGAACCTGGATTCAAACCAGTAGAGAATCTGACTCTTCCTGGAGTCCCCCAGTCTTTACCCTTCCTCCCCAGCTGCAAATGCTGCATTGGGTGGTTAGTACAGGAAGAAAAACCCTGTATGAGGCGCTGCCGAAATCCCCTTGGAAGCGTTTCTGAGCCTGCCGCTTGGTCCCAGAGCCTCAGAGCCTCAGTATACTTTGAAAATATCAAAATGCTCCAAATTCATCTTGATGAATGAATGGACACCTCAACCGGCTCATCTGTCTTTTTGTCAGTGGTTTCCAGATAACATGGCAGAAAAACGTTCAGAGAGAAGTAATTGTGCTTTTTCTTTTCTTCGCTCTGACTTTACATTTTCTGTCCCCAGGTAGGCAGTATAGCCAGAGGGGGCACCCCTCTCCCTGAAAGGGCTGCGTATAAGAAATACAGTCTGCTCTTCATTCCTCCATGTGGTCCCAGAGGAAAAGGTCATACCATGTGCTCCATCAATGCTGAGCACCGGATAAACAACCCATCATTTTAGGGATGGGCTGACCTTGGTTTATAGGGAGGAATCACTGTGCTTGATTATATGTATTTTCCCTTATGTATGGTCTTTCTTTTGCGAGTTAGCCCTGGCTTGCTTATTGTCAGATTGATCCATCATCTCCTCCACCCCTCCTCCAGTGCCTTCAGCTGCACAAACAAATAAAAGAAGCCACCTACAGGTTTCCAGTCAGGGCCTGATTGGGGAGAAAAACCAACACTAACATGCCCTCCGTAAGTCTGACTTAAGATTTTCAATCACGTTGGAGATAGAATTCCACACAGCAACACACAGAACAGCTAGCTCTCTTGGCTTGATCGATTACTAGGAAGCCTTGAAAAATTATTGCTGGAAGCACTGCAGAAAAGGAATCATTTGGGCTTCGTTGCCAAAAACTAATTTCTTTTCCCTAACAGAATCAAATAATGAGGTGAATTAGATATTTTTTAAAAAGTTTCCCACCTCTGGACTCTGAGATTAGGGTTTATCTGATGGCTGACCCCCTTTTTGACATTTTGATAATGAAATGAGAGGCCTGGAGCAGACAACCGTGCTGGGATGGCGTGACCATTACTGTCGGGTGGTCTGGGGTGGTGTGACCGTCACTGTCGGGTGGTCTGGGTGGCGTGACCGGGGCGGTCTGGGGTGGTGTGACCATCACTGTCGGGGCTGGTCTGGGGTGGTGTAACCGTCACTGTCGGGCGGTCTGGGGTGGTGTGACCGTCACTGTCGGGTGGTCTGGGTGGCGTGACCGGGGCGGTCTGGGGTGGTGTGACCGTCACTGTCGGGCTGGTCTGGGGTGGTGTGACCGTCACTGTCGGGGCGGTTGGCATACTCTTTTCCCACACTCTGTTTACACTGCAGGTCATCAGCTACTCTGTGGTGTTATGACAGAGCTTTTGGTTTGCATGACTGTAAAAGGAGGATGCCAGTATTAGAACTGAGTGGTCCTCTGGTCCAAGCCCTCACATCTGCCACGATATTCCTGACGTTGTCCTTTGATTCTCAATGCTTCCAAGGATTGACACTCACTGCCCATGAGACAGCCTCTCCTACCCATCAGTTTCCTCATTAGACAGCTCTTCCTCTGCTTCATGAAACTCAGTGGGTCGATATTTAGCTTTTGATCATTAAACTGTGAATTCCATGGGAGATCAGGAACCAGTCTTTTTAAGAGTTAGCACTGATTGTTCTTTGCTCAGTTTACATGCACCATGCACGTAGGTTGCTTGCCTATTATGTTATTTAATCTCATAAGGACCCGTTCCTAATATCAAACCCATGTAAGAGTCGGACACGACTGAGCGACTGAACTAAACTGAAGAGCCAAGGAAACTGAAACTTAAAGACCTTAGACTAATATTCCCAGCCTTGGTAGGTTTCCCCTGTTGCATACCTTTATGTAACTCTGTGTCTTCTTTGTAGCATTTCAGTTCAGTTCAGTTCAGTCGCTCAGTCCTGTCCGACTCTCTGCGACCCCATGAATCACAGTCTCTGTCCATCACCAACTCCCGGAGTTCACTCAAACTCATGTCCATCGAGTCGGTGATGCCATCCAACCATCTCATTCTCTGTCGTCCCCTTCTCCTCCTACCCCCAATCCCTCCCAGCATCAGAGTCTTTTCCAGTGAGTCAACTTGTCGCATGAGGTGGCCAAAGTATTGGAGTTTCAGCTTTAGCATCAGTCCTTCCAATGAACACCCAGTACTGATCTCCTTTAGAATGGACTGGTTGGATCTCCTTGCAGTCCAAGGGACTCTCAAGAGTTTTCTCCAACACCACAGTTCAAAACATCAATTCTTCGGCGATCAGTTTTCTTCACAGTCCAACCCTCACATCCAGTACTTAGGTGTAATGAATTAACTATTTGTATCTGGAGGCAGCCTCGCTATGTTCACATCCAGGTCCAGCCGCTCTCTGGCTGCATGACTTTTGGGTCAGATCAGTGATGTGACCTCTTTGCTTCAGTTTAAGTATCTGCAAAAACCTCTCATCATTCATCTATAATATGGAACTATAAAAAAACCAGTCTCCCAGGAGGCTTTGGTTGTTGTTTGTCGAACAGAGGTAAAAGAGAAAGGCTAAACTAGAAGAAAACAGTAGAATCAATTACTAAAAAATAAAATAAAACACAGATATATGAAAGCCATTAATTCACTGAGAAACCACTATGACTGTAACAATTTGAAGGTTGCACTGAAGAGTCACAGTACAAGCCTAACATCAGATAGCAGAATGGTTCCATTGAACTAGCACTTGGCAACTCCTGTAAGCTATTCATGATGGTTTACTTTGTATTTCCCTTGACTAATGATATGGTATGGGGAAAAAAAAAACTTAGCACACTATTATAACCACCTTAAAGAGAAGACCACTCTTTTCTTTTCTGCCTGGTGGGGCTATGTAAACCACTGATTAAAAAAAACCACAGTATTCAGCCCTGCCTCATCTGATCAGGATGTAAAACACGTGACGGCCTTAGGATAACATCTGCCATATAATACGTGTTCAATAAAGGTTGGTGGTCACTCCTCACACCCGCTGGCATTCTCCTATTTCTCTCTGAGCCTGGTTGCTTTTATTCAGTTCCCTGCACTCAGATTTACATGACTTTTCTGATGCACCACGTTTCACGTCTAATGCCATCGGTAATCTGGTGCTAACCTTTGATGCAAATGCTACAGTGAACTACCCTGGCAGGGAATCAATATGGGTTGCAAGGGAACCAAAGAGAGCAGACTGACTCCCAGCCCTGCCCCTTTGACCCTCCACGTCCCAAAACAGGGAGATTAGATAGAGGTCGGATCGGTAATGTGACCTTCTGACACTAACATTTCAAGGCGTGCAATGTGGTGCACGTAATATATTTATGCTCCAGAAGAGGGATAGAGACCCTGGCTTCCATGGCCCCTGGAAAACTTGCAGAGATTGGTTCCAGAGCATCCACAAATGCCTTGAAAGGCAGGTGAGGTGAAGGTGTGCATATTTGAGGGTTTGAGATTTCTTCTTTTTTCCTGGGAAGGACTCTATAGTTTTCACTAGATCATTAAGCGTATTTGAAAAATCTCTCAAAAAAAGACTAAGAAACCTCCACTAACCCTGTGCTTCCCTCTTGCCAGATCGGGGACCGTGTCATGGCATTTGTCAATTACAACGCCTGGGCAGAGGTGGTGTGCACACCTGTGGAATTTGTCTACAAGATCCCCGAGGACATGAGCTTCTCTGAGGCTGCTGCCTTCCCCATGAACTTCGTCACTGCCTACATGATGCTCTTCGAAGTTGCCAACCTCCGAGAAGGGATGTCTGTGCTCATACACTCGGCTGGCGGCGGCGTGGTGAGTGGGCTGCTGTGCGTCCCCCTCCCCGAGGTCAGGGTGGAGAGAGTGGAGTGACACGCAGTTGATGATGTTTCTATGTGAGCTGTGTCCTTTCGTAGAGATGATCACTGTGGTTCTCCTGCATCTCATGTGCATGGCAGAGTTCACATAGACGAATGTGTTGGGGTTAATGTGAGCCTCAGAGATGTTTTCTCTGGAGTTTGCAAAGATGTGTCTCAGTGGTGGATTCTGTAGAGAAGCATTCACTCTCGTTCTTAGCATTCCAGTGAACTTTCATGGCAATCACTGTGAGATGCTCCATAGGTCATGTACAATTAATGTTATCTGAAACACCAAAATGGCGGATGATTTACTCTTTTCAATAAGTTGCCACGAATTCGTGCTACTTCCCAGAGTAATGGCGTCCTTGTTCATGTGTGTTCTGATATATTTTCTTGAGTGGCAGGGAGGTAGACAGAGATTGTACTAGCATAGTGGGAATGACATTTTAACCTAAGTCTACCCATGAGAGTGGTTGCTTGTAGGAATGTCATCTGTAAGTTGTGTTTTGACAAGGGAGGAAATAAAGGAAATTAAAATTGTGGCCCTGGAGCTCAGGTATGGCAGAGATTTCTCTCATGGTTTGGATGGATCTCAGTACCAGTCACATCATACATACTGCCCACCTGCCCCGTGGCAAGTACTGTGTTCCCCTGGGTGTCTTGGGATTGGAGGAGAGAGAACTCTAACCTTTGAGAATGAGAGGTACTTGTGCTCAGTCACTAAGTCATGTCTTGACTGGGAAATCCATGGACAGAGAGTGAGAGATGTTACTCGTTAATTCAGTGACCGTGTACTGAGTACATACTACGTCTTGGGCTCTATGGGGATAGAGATTAAAAAGAGAAGGTCCAGATACACTATCCAGTAGGGTGTGAGAGATTCTTGGTGTTGAGGATTCTGTCGTTTTATGAACTCAGAGATGAACTCTTAGGTTCAGTTCAGTTCAGTCGCTCAGCCATGTCTGACTCTTTGCGACCCCATGAATCGCAGGACGCCAGGCCTCCCTGTCTATCACCAACTCCCGGAGTTCACCCAAACTCATATGCATCGAGTCGGTGATGCCATCCAGCCATCTCATCCTCTGTCATCCCCTTCTCCTCCTGCCCCCAATCCCTCCCAGCATCAGAGTCTTTTCCAATGAGTCAACTCATCGCGTGAGGTGGCCAAAGTATTGGAGTTTCAACTTTAGCATCAGTTCTTCAAATGAACACCCAGGATTGATCTCCTTTAGGATGGACTTGTTGGATCTCCTTGCAGCCCAAGGGACTCTCAAGAGTCTTCTCCAGCACCACAGTTCAAAAGCATCAATTCTTCAGTGCTCAGCTTTCTTCACAGTCCAACTCTCACATCCATACATGACCACGGGAAAAACCATAGCCTTGACTAGACGGACCTTGGTTGGCAAAGTAATGTCTCTGCTTTTGAATATACTGTCTAGGTTGGTCATAATTTTCCTTCCAAGGAGTAAGCATCTTTTAATTTCATGGCTGCAGTCACCATCTGCAGTGATTTTGGAGCCCAAAATAAAGTCTGACACTGTTTCCCCATCTATTTCCCAGGAAGTGATGGGACCAGGTATATCTTAAAGATTTTTTCATTGGTGGTTCTACTAAGGTTGATTTTTATTTTTTTAATCTTGGCTTTCTACAACTACCAAAATCTTATATTCTGTAAAACTCATTTCTGGTTTTCCTTTCCAAGAAGACAAGCTCACGTACAAAGATATGAAGGCAGAACTTCAGGAATGCCTTTAAGAAGAGTATCTTTAATCACTTTAGCAAATTTGCCAATGTCCTTTGACCATGAGTAAAGATACAATAAAAGTTAAATATCCCCCAGAAAAGAAATGGATTTCAGTGCCAGTGAATCTATTAACAGCAAGCAAGCCATTTAGAATGCTAGCATTTATGAGCTCGGTGTGCTCAGCGTGTGAAGTGTGAGAGGCCTGTTTTCCTTTCATCAGCCAGGCTTTACAGTGGAGCTGCATTCAGCTCTGCTGAGAGTCTGTGTTGAAACGTTGGCACTGAAATTGTTTGGTTTTATGTTTTGATTTTTTTTTTTTTCATTTGAGTTTGTTCTTGGAACCAAGAGAAATGTATCAGAGACGTATATATGAAATGTATATCAGAATGTATATCAGATGTATATCAGAAATGTGTGAGACCTGGGTCTCACCAAAGAGAAAAAGAATGTCTTAGGAAATAATAGAAGTTCTTATCATGCCTTATTCTGGGCTCACAGACACTAAAGGACTAAACTCTGAACTAAACTAAAGGACAGTAAGAACTAAAGTGTGAAACAGGAAGGAACTGGGGAAAGGGACAATGAGGGTAGGTAACTAATTGGTGCATATAATGCAGGCTTTGATGTCTTGTAGCTTCCGTCTGTGGGGTCACACAGAGTCGGATACGACTGAAGTGACTTAGCAGCAGCAGCAGCTTTGCTGAAGGTTCTTGGCTTCCTAATAGTGGGTTGTGCAAAGGGAGAAAAATGATCAGCCATGTGCACTAGTGTTCATTTGATGGAAATAAACCAGTCACTAGGGAAACCATAACCAATACGGGGGTGTTGTTTGTCAGTTACTTTGTTTTTGGCCAGGCCATGCAGGTTGTGAGATCTCAGTTCCTCCACCAGGTATCAAACCCATGCCCCTGCAGTGAAAGCCCAGAGTCTTAACCACTGAGCCACCAGGGAAGGCCCAGTTCTGGATTTTAAGACCAGGGATAATTATCTATCGTTTCTCATAAGAAATGTACGCTGACATGTAATGAACACCAACTCACAAAACAGTTACAATAAATGCAACTTCTTCTGTGATGCTGTTTCTTATGATTTGCTTGTTATGTAGTCTAATAGCACTAAAGTAAAGCAAAGTTTAGTGAAAGTGAATAGCCTGGGGCCAAAAGGATGTGGACACTTGAAGGGTGGGGTTGGACTGCCCAGCTCTCAGGTGCATGGATCTCTAAATAGCATTTTTCCCAATCAAGATTTGATGGGTGGTATGTGGCATGGGAGCTTCCCAGGTGGCAATAGTGATAAAGAACCTGCCTGCCCATGCAGAAGACAAGAGACACAGGTTTGATCCCTAGGTTGGGAAGACGCCCTAGAGGAGGGCATGGCAACTCACTCCAGTGTTCTTGCCTGGAGAATCCCATGGACAGAGGAGCTTGGTGGGCTACGGTCCATGGATCACAAAGAGTCAAACACAACTGAAATGACTTAGCACGCACAAATACGCCTGCAGCATGGGGCTGAAGGTCACTGTGAGTGGAAAGTCTTTTTGCCAAGTGCATATCCACATATGTGAACACTCAGGCGAGATGGGGTGGACTTGACAGTCTTAGAAAAAACCAACAGGTTCTGAAGGGAGCCCAGACCATGTCACCTCCCCACGGTGGGAAGACCAGCAAGCTGCCCCTGGAGCAGACCTAGATTCCTCCCGAGAAGACAACCAGCCACTGCTCTCATGATGGGGGGACTCCCTGGGGAGTACTTTTCATGCATTATCTGTGATGCTCTGGAGAGGTGCAGGGTGTTTCCCATTACTGTTGGATAAATTTGGCCCAGCTGCTGTGGGCAGCAGGAGACACGAGACATGGATTCAACCCCTGGGTGGGAAGATCCCCTAGAAGAGGAAATGGCAACCCACTCCAGTATTCTTCCCTGGAGAATCCCATGGACAGAGGAGCCTGGTGGGCTATGGTCCATAGGGTCACAAAGAGTCGGACGTGACCAGAGCGACTTGGTGCACAGCACAGCTGTGGTAGGCAGGGTGATTCTCTCTCCATCCCTGACGCCACCACCCCCACCAGACATCCACATCCTAATCCCTTATAAGCAAAAGGGATTGTGCAGATGGGATTAAGGAAAAGACCTTGAGCTGGAGAGACCCTTCTGGATTATCCAGGTGGGTCTGGTAAAGAGAGTCAGAAGGAGATTCAGAGATGTTACACTGCCGGCCTCAAGGATGGAGGAAGAGACCAAAGGGGTGTGGGCAGCCCTTCCATGTTGAAAGAGACAGAGAAAGGGACTCTGCTGGAGCTTCCAGAAGGAACACAACCCTGCTAAAACCTTTTAGCCTCGGGCAACCCATTTTGGATTTCTGATCTCCAGAACTGCAATATAACACCTCTGTATATAATGTAATACAGACTGCTTTTTTATATATCCTATTACAATATAAAACTCTGGCAGAATAAATTGGTTTTATTTGTTTTTAGCCACGGAACTTGATGGTAATTTTTTGTAGCAACAATAGGAAATGAATTCATAGAACCACTTTCTCTGGGTTGCTTCCCTTTTCATGGTGAAAAGCCAGTAATAAGTCGCAAAACTAGGATTCACACCCTCCTCTGGCTGATCCGAACACGCTTCTGTTTCCACTCAACAACTCAATCATTCATTCCTTCACGTATTCATTCATTCAACACGTACTTGCTCATCTTCTACTTTAGTGCCGGCTATAGACATCTCTAAGAGCCAAAAAGGCTGTGGCCTGGCTGTATGACTCCTAACTTGATGATAATCAGATGACAAAGCAGGTTCAACCTAATTAGGATAAAGTTTCCTAAACTGAGTTCATATAAAGTGTGCAGTCCTTGTGGTACCAAGACTTCTGTCTGACTTTATCAGAGGCTGTGAAGTGGAATTTGCAGACAGGAAGTGAGAAATGCCAACCTAAAAGTGATTTGGAAGGAAACTTTAATATCGTATAAAGAAATAATTCAGTCCAGAGCCAGTCACTTTCTCACTGAAATTGCCCAAGAGTCTCCACTGCTCAGTCACGTCTCTGAAGATGCTGTTGATTCCCTCTGACAGTAGCAGGGTCAGAGGGTCTGAGAAGATAATTCACGTAATCAAATCTTTGTGTGTGCCCAGTCCCTCATCGTGCCCAACTCTTTGCAGCCCCACAGACTCTAGCCTACCAGGCTCCTCTGTCCATGGAATTTTTCAGACGAGAACACTGGAGCGCCCACGTCCTACTCCAGGGGATCTTTCTGACTCAGAGACTGAATCACTGTCTCTTGCATCTCCTGCTTTGGATTCTTTACCACAAGTGCCGCCTGGGAAGCCCCAATCAAATCTTTGTGAGTCACTCGGTCGTGTCCAGTTCTTTGCGACCTCATGGACTGTAGCCCGCCAGGTTTCTGTCCATGGGATTTCCTAGGCAACAATACTGGAGTGGGTTGCCATCTCCATCTCCAGGGGATCTTCCTAATTCAGGGATCAAACCTGTGTCTCCTGCATCAGTAGGTGTATTCTTTACCACTGATTTCTTACTGCTACATCATAAATGCAGTAAACACTTGTGAACCAAAACGCTGTTGCAAGCCATTTTTTGTGTCCTAGAAAACTTATTTGCTGAGCTAAAGAGAGTCCCATCATTGATTTAATCTCAGAAAGAAAATCACTCCTAGGGATCTTGTAAATTTCAGCCTAGTTAGCCATCTTTGGCGGTCTAGCTCATGCCATCCCACATTCTGAATATTGTTCCGAGTTTCCTCTCTGCCTCTGGTGTGCATTATTAGTTGAATGAGGCCCCCTCTTCAAGGCCTTGTGGCTCTTTCACCCATATCCCCCTCCATCCTCCCACGGTCCAGCTATGCTCAGTCTGTACTCTTCAGCACCCCAACTAGAGGGCGCATGCGTGAGATCTCAAGAGCCAGAAGGAGACAAAGACACCCAGTTGTGTCCCACACCAGCTGTGTACCAGAGTCATTGTAAACAGAATCCATGTAGCCCTCTTAACAACCATCCCTGTGAGAGAGTACATAACAGTGAAGACTCCAGAGCATGAGTTCGAGAGCTGGACTCCCTGAGCTTAGTCCCGGCTCCATCTTCCAACCCCTTGGAGAGTCGACTTTCTCATTTGTAAAGTGGGGTGACATTATGGCCAGCCTCAGGCAGTACCTGTGAACTTGAAGCAGTATACTTGCACATGATAAAAACCCAATAAAAATGAGCTATTGTAATTTCCCAGATCCAGGGTTTCAGAGTTGTTTCCAAGCCCACAACCGTTCATTAGATGAAAGGATCAAATTTGAACTCGAAATTCCGGGGCCAGCAACTCCCCCATCCATCACTATTGATATTGCCCCACAGAGGCGGCCTCAGAACTGTCTTCACCGCCCCTGACTTCTGTCTGCCCCCTACCCTATGCCCTGGAAAAGAGGGTCTACACCATAGCAATACCTCTGAGTCCCCAGGGGCCTGCAACACTTGGAAAGGGAATCTCTGAAAATTTTAAGAGGATAAAGTGCCTCTGTCATATCCTTGAATATCCATAGAATAGACAAGGATTAACTGTATCTCAGCCATCAGCAGAAAGGGCGGTGGCCTGGGGAGCCCCTGGGATACGTAAGACCCTCGTTCTGTAACCGCTGACCCCGAGAAACAGGCCCTCACCCTCCTAAATGTCAAAGATGCTGCAGACGAGTCGTGGCCCCAGGCCCCACCTCCCTGCTTCTGGAAACCTCTGATGCTGGCTGCCACTGCCTGACTCTTCACAAGTCAGCAATACACCTTAGATTAAGAAAAATGTATCCAAAAACATTTCTTTCAAGCTAGGTCTATGTCTGGATAAGCCTCACTTGATCTTTATTTTTAGTTGCTTTTAACTCCTTTACAGTAATTCATGAGTGAGCCAAAGAAGCTATCTTTATTATAAACATTATAAAGGTTAAATGTGGCCTCTGAGACAGAGGCTTCGTTCATTCAATATTCGTTGAACATATATATCAGATCATGAGGGAATAAGAGCTGAAATAGAGTTCAGTAATTTCCACACAGTGCCTGTGAGGTAGACACTGTTATAGCAGAGGACACTGGGATACAGAGAGGCTGAGTTACCTCTTTCAGGTCACCCAGCCGTCGAGAGGAGGGCTTGCCTGTGTACTTGGGTCTCTTTGAATAAAGAGCTCGTGTTTTGTAAGTACTGGGAGGCCACATGCAGAGAAGCCCTGTTTCTGCTTAGAATGAAGTGGAATGGATTCCTTTCTGTGGGTTTTGTCTGTGAACTTCCTCCCCTAGGCGCTGAGGACAGTCTGGGGTTACTCAGGAGAGTTGAGCTATCTCCAGGAGGAGGAGGGGACCATCTGTTGATACAACCAGCCTTTCGAGAGGCAGGCAGACTTGGCGCTGGAACTGCCCCGCATGTTAATTTCCCAGCTGGAAATGAGCTCTAGGCTGCCAAGTCCCTGAAGGCAGGTATGGTGGGAACTCCTCAACACCATATCCTGAACACAGAGCCCAGTACACTGGGGTTACTTGCTGAGGTTTTGTAGAGGGAATGAAGGAAGGAAGGGGCAGAAGGAATGAAAACAGAAAAGGCAGCGTTTACGTCAGTTATAGAGACAGTGAAGAACTTAAGCGCTCAGGTTCCAAAGTCTGAGCTGGTTTTCACCCTAGCTTCTCTGTTTTCCAGGTGAGAGATCTTGAATAAGTGCTTTACCTTCCTTGGATCTTATTTCTTCATCTGTGAAAAATGGGTATACTATCCATCTAGTTTTTGTAGAGCTTTTTAAAAGAGGTTTATGGAGTGGGCTTTGCCAGCTAACCGGCATACAGGAAACTCCAGGGTCAGCTGCTATTATTACTATTATCATCATGTTATTATTATCATTCTCTGGTTAGAAAATATTACTCAGTGCCCCTGTGGCACTTAAACAGCCAGAAGCAAGAGAGCAACAAATGGGACAGTCAGCGGGCGGCTGGTTGTCAGAACCTGGAGAAAGGGGCAGGTAAAGCCAATCTCAGCATCCTTTGTTCATCCTCCCTGACAGGTGTCTGCCCAATGATCTCATCAACTAGTGGGGCTGTCACACAAGCCCCTTTTCAAGCATCACTTTCCTCAAACACATAAGACATAATTAGACTTGAAGAAATATGTACCCCCGTAGTTCCAGCCCTTGGACACACGCCGAGAACTCCAAACACACAGACTAGTCTTGCTAAGTTTATATAACCCCAGGGACCCATCCACTTCCCCAGCAACACACTTGAAAGGCCACACTTGCTTTTCAGAATGTTATTGCCCATATTAAGATGAAAAAAGAAATCCATTCAGCTGGGAAAGTGTGTGATGTACAGCAAGAAGCAGCCTTGGCTGTTCTCATGGGCACCCGCCAGCCTGTCAGCCGTGGTCCCTGCCCTCTCCCCATCCCCGGCCGGCCACTGGTCCCTCTGACGGTGTCCATCCTGCGGCTCACTCCATGAGAAACTCCGGAGAATCCCCCACGCAGCCCCTGTTCAAACTGCGCTCGGGCTCCTCACTGTATGAGTGGATAAAGAGATGAACTCTCAGCCTCACCTTTGCGCGCCAGCCCGAGGCCTTCTCGCCCCTGCCCCGTTCTTCCCGCCCCGCGGCCCACAGCTGCCCATCACCCCCTGCCCGCCCACCGCCAGCTCCCGCCTCTCCCATCTCTCCTTCCCGGGCCCTGTTTCTCTCTGCTGTGTCCCTTGCTTTTCCTTTCTCTGTACGCTTCTGCCTCTCTTCTTCCCTCTCCATTTCTTTCCCTCCTTCCTCCCGTCGTCTTTTCCTCTCTCCCCTTCCTTTCTCCTTCTTTCTGTCCTTCCCTCCCCTCTCTTTCTCTTTTCCTCCCTCCTGCCCTCTCTCTCCTTCTTTCTTCGTCTATCTAGTACAAGCCCTGAGGGTAGGTAACTGTGTCCGTCTCTGGGTGTTATAGAGTGAGCAACGTAAACCCGGCGCCTCCGTCCTGAAGCCTGCAGTCTCATGGATAAAGTACGTCTTTGCCAGGGACACATCGATCGTCGATGGCGGTGGTGATAGGCACCAAGCGGGGAGCAGATGGTGCTGTGACTGTAGAATCCGAGGTCGAAGCACCCGGTCTAGGGGATCAGAGACGACTGTACTTGGAAACCAAACTTAGCACTGCTGTTTAAGGATGACGAGGAGCTGGGGAGGTGTGAAGAGTGAAGGGAGGAGGTTAGGAGGTTACAAGAATAACTGACAATGTGGAATCTGCGTATGTCCCGGAAACTGACCAGAGCGTGGCGAGAGAGGAGACGAGAGAAAGAAGGGACGGTGAGTGACTGGCGGGCGAATGACCACATGGCAGCATGGCGATATCCTTATCCTCAAAGCCATGCGGGCTCACGGGAGGGTTTTGAGCAGAAATTTAACTCGTGGTTGACAGTTTTATAAGATTCTGTACTGCTGAAGGGTGAATAGATTCGAGTGGGTCAGGGTGGAAGCTGGGTGATTGCGGGATGGCCAGAGTGACCTTCAGCTTCTCTTCAGAGCAGTTAGAGCTCTGGATGCCTGAATGCCGGAGAGTCAAGCATTGAGGACTCTATCCTTTGGTCTGATAGCATCACAGTGTAGCCCTAGGAAAGCCTTTTCCGATCTTGTGCCTTGGGTTTTCCTGTAAAATTAGGTGATGCAATATTGCTTCTGTAAAATAAGGTAGACCAGACGTTTCTCCTGTAAACTGAGATAGACCTGGTGGTTTCTAAGGCCCTGTCCACCTTCATTGGTGATGCCATGCTCTCTTGTGATGTAGCCAGTCTTTACCTCCTAGATGAAAACTTCCTTACCTGTCACTCTGAGCGGCACCAACTCCCCTCTCAATTCATCCGCCCCCACCATGATCCCTTCTTTAAGTTCATAAGAGAATAACAGTTAGCAGTTGTTTAACATTCAGTCTTTGGAACAGACTTCCTGGTTTCAGTCCTGATTTCCATGACTTACCACATAGCTGTTTGTTGGTTTCCTTGTGTATAGTAGCTATTATACCTATCTCACAGTATCGGGAGGCGTGAATAAATTAATATATATAAAACATGTAAATAGTGCCCAAACCTAGTAAGTTCGCAAATGTCACCTCATGAAACTGTAGGGGATGCTGTGCGGTGCCATCCAGAATACCCTTCAGAACCGAGGGACGCATTTTCCCCAGCTGCCGAGTCTTTGGCTACTGATGACTCATGGCTGTGTCCCCTCCCCAATAATAGCTGTCGGCGGGAGGGAGCTGCCTTGCTCAAGGTTTCTGCCCCTTGCTGGGGCAGCCCCTGTCTAATCACTGTTGGACACAGGGCTCCAGAAACCCGGCCCCCTTGCATCCATGGAGACAGCTCTGAAGGACTCATCCATCTTTGAAACAGTCATGGGACTGGCATGATCATCCTTTGCAGGTGCACCATTGCTCAGCTTCTCTCTCTGCCCAGTTCTGCTTCCCTCCCTCCTTTGCAGATGCCATTCCCAAGAGTACTTCCCAAGAAGCGCTCTGCACGCGGGTCTGCACTCAGAGTCCTTTTTCAGAGAACCCGGCTCTCGGCATTTATTGTGATGACCTTTATGAGTTATTGTCATCATATCATCATACCCCTGCTTGCCTGCCTGGTTCCTTGGTTGAGTTCCCAACGGTGATCGTCCTTTAGACCTTGCTTCCCCGCCCTATGCTTAGTTCTGGAAGCTTATCTTCTCTCCTTTCTGAGAATCCTTCCTGTTGCCTAGAGCGCTGCTGAGTGCCCAGAAGAAGCTCATAAGTGCTGATGGGTAGAATAAGTGTGTGCACAACGGAGCTGGTGCATACTTTCTTTTTCCTAAACCATTTGAGCTCCACTTGATATTACTAAACCCAGGATATACACCAGACAAAACATCAGAATAACTTCGCAATATGGCCCCGAGATGGGTAAACTGGGCCCTGGGCTTTCATTTCTTATGATGGGGTTTGCTTTCAGTATCAAGAAGACACAAATAAAGCTATTCGGGGCTTGGCTTAAAGAAGAGAAGCTCAGGTTAAAGGTGTATTTCTCTTTATTTGGGCAAGCTACTTAACCCTCAGGACCTTGGTTTCTTCATCTTCACAATGAGGATGAAAGTGGAGATGTGAGTAGTCAGTGAGTAACTTCATATAGAGCTGTGGTTTTCCACAGCATGGTTCCTGGACCATCGGCATCACCTGGAAGTTGTTAGAAATGCAAGTCCTTGGGCCTCACCCCAGACCAACTACAGAGTCTGAAACTCTGGGATGGAAGCCAACAACCTGAGTTTTAACAAGCCCACCAGGGGACTCCAATGCAAGGTCAAGTTTGAGAATCAGTGATACAGAAAACTTCTAATAGAGCCTGACACTCAGAAGAATTCTCTAGGAGTTAGATATCACTATCGTTCGGGTGGTAGTGTGTTGTAGTGGGTAACGCACATGAAATGCCATGCATTAAAGAACAAATTAGTATTCATTCCAGTCTTCTGTATTAGTGTACACCAGTTTAGGTTCACTGGGGCACAGAGGTTTAAACTCAACCAACCTGTATTTGCATCCCGACTTCAACAACTTACTGGATGATCTTAACCAAGGTGCTTAATCTAAGTGTCAATTTTCCCGTGTGTAAAATTCACATCATAGCACAACCCTCCTCAGATCGTTCTGCAGGTAACAAGAGAATGGAATCAATGCCAATGCCAAGTGAGAGCATGGTAAATGGTGACTGGGATTCTATCCAAGTCACGCCCTAGGTCAGAGAGAAGACGTAATGGCATAATTATCCTGTAACATTGCCATGTTTGCTCATAAAAGCAGATGTAGAACCCAGCTGTGGTGTGTGGAGGAGGGAAGTCCTCGTGGAATGGTACCCATCTGTGTCACACTGGAATTAATGGTTATTTTCAAAATCTCAAAGCTGTGAACTCTTCCACTTCTGAGCTTTACTCAACCCCATGTTGTTGGGCTGAGTGCCCACCTGGTGGAAGGACTGACTTCTTAATAGAGGAGGAAGTTTGTGGTTTGAGAGCATCAGGAACACACTTTAGTGTAAAATGACAAGAAAAATAGCCCATAAGGAATATTTGGATGCTAAGGATGCTTTTTATCCTCCTCGGTTTCATGCTTACTTTGTATCCATAAAATCTGTCTGGCATTCGTGTCCTGTTCCTCTGCCTGGAGCAGGCATTCATTTTTGTGAGCTGGCAGAAGAAGTACAGACCAAATAGAAGTTCTGACCAAATACTCAGCACTAAGGAAAGAATATGTCTACTCATGAGGTTAGGGCTCTGGCCTTGGCACCTGGATGTGGGTTCAAACCCCAGCCCTGCTACTTGCTGATTATGTATCATCTCTTAACTTTTACAAGTCTCATTTTTTCCCATTTGTAAAATGAGAAAACTCATTCAATATTTATACAAGTAGTCAACACAGCACATGACGCCCACTTAGCTATTTTTAATTGTACTATTGGAAATGATGTTAGACCGTCCAGCATGGATTTAAGGAGACAGATATTCAAATTACATAAGTGTGCTTGCTTTTGTACCTTTTTTTTCCTGCCTTCTTATTCTCAGGCTAAATCGGGGTTACGATAACTTCACTTCAAATCGGGAGTGAGCTACGTGGATTCATGTTGATGTATGGCATAAACCAACACAATACTGTAAAGCAATTATCCTTCAATTAAAAATATTTTTTTTTAAAGTTAACCATCAACTCAAAGCCCTCTTGCATGATGATGACATGTTTCCCCAAGCATCTGTAATTGCTCACGTGTAGCTCTGACATCAGTTGGTGGTGGCCCTTTTATTCCCTCCTTGCTGACCATGGACCATCACCCCCACCAACAGTGGTGGTCCTGTGGGCAGTGGAGTGCCACCTAAAGGCCCCCTGTTCTCTGTTATAAACGTCGAGCCATGGTCAGGCTGAGTCAGGGGCATGGGGATGCCAGGCATGTCAGCGAGCTGACAGAAATTTCCATTGGGCTGTCAGCCTGTCTCCCGAACACCCTGCCTTTCAGAGCTGGGGCTTCATTGTTCTGACAAGAAGACAGAGGCAGGAGACCTTGGTGATGGGAGGAGCCTGGAGGCTTCTTCCTTGGGAGGTGACAGTGCTGGGATCAGCCTGGGGCTGGGATGTTGTGTCAAAGTAAGAGTCCAGCTAATGCAAGGTCAGGTCTGGACTTGGCTTTTGTGGAAAGCGGGAGTGGTACTTTGAGTCTCTTGGACTGCAAGGAGGTCAAACCAGTCCATCCTAAAGGAAATCAGTCCTGAATATCCATTGGAAGGACTGATGCTGAAGCTGAAGCTCCAATACTTTGGCCACCTGATGTGAAGAGCTGACTTATTGGAAAAGACCCTGATGCTGGGAAAGATTGAGAGCAGGAGGAGAAGGGGATGACAGAGGATGAGACGGTTGGATGGCATCACGGACTCAGTGGACGTGAACTTGAGCAAACTCCAGGAGATAGTGGAGAATGCTGCAGTCTATGTGGTCACAAAGAGTCGGGCACAACTTAGCAACTAAATAACAACAACAGCAATAAAAAGTGATACCCAAGACTGTCCATCAGGGGATGCTATCAAGGGCTTTCAGAATCAGGCTAGTGACACTTTTCCAAGGAAGGAGAACTCTTTCCTGGGGCTGAATCAACCTGAGGGTCCATTGAAATAGAGCGATATATCCAGGTGCCCAGTCTGTGCTTGGTCCGGGAGGGGCCCCTGCAGAGACAAAGATGCATAAGGCAGTTCCTGCCTTGTGAGGACTCCTGGCTCTCTGGAGGAGATGGATAAGCAGCTGCATACGTGAACTAGAATGTGGAGTCTGCACTAATGGAAGCACTTGGGAGAAAGAAGGGTTAATTCTCTATGCGGGAGGGATGCTATGTCAGCACAATTCTTACAGACAAAGGTGCGTTTTCCAGGCTGCCAGGAAATGTGGCACAGAAGGTCAGGGAAAGCATGGAGCTGCAGGTAGTGGGTGGGCAGTGACGAGTGAGGGAGGGAGACAGGCTCCATCACAGGGGCCCTGAACTGCCTGGCATGCTGGCTTCACAAGACCCTCCCCCACTGCGTACTCTCAGCACTGCTATTCGAGTGTTATTCATAACTCTTTGAATAGACAAACTGGTGAATAAAGGAGATCCAAGATAAGACCTAGTAGCAGTTTTTAAATTTAATTATAAAATTTCAGTTTTTCAAATTTTGTGAATTTTAATGGTATCCTTGCCTGGAAAATCCCATGGACAGAGGAGCCTGGCAAGCAAAGAGTCAGACGCGACTGAGCAACTTCATTTTCATACATAAATTTAAGCACAAGAATGTAATTTTTTTAAGCAATGTAATTGCTTAATTTTTTACAACACATGCTGCCAAGTACCTTGCGCTCATTATTTTATGTGTGCTGACAACCACCCTATGTGGTATTTACCGTTATCATAAACCCGTTTTGAGGTTCAGGATACTGAGGCTTGTGGGAGTGAAGTTCCTTAGCCAAAGCCATGTGGTTGGCAAAGATGGAAACAGGATTCACACTCAGAAGGGTCTTTCTCAAAGCCTGTGTTTAAACCTCTAAGGCAGGTCCGGAAATGAGGAAGGAGACAGCAGGTAAGGTCTACCCATCTGCTCAGGATTTCTGCCTACCTGCCTATTTTTGGCACACTGAAGGGACCTTGCTACAAGCTGTCTCTTTTGACAGTGTATGGGGTCACACTGGCCTCTGAGAAGCCAGGTGGGCAGTGAGGGCAGGAGTGAAATCTGTGGAGGGGAGGGGGGAGGGGGCGTGGTACGCACCAAGCCAGCTTGGAGGGGCAGGCACTTTCCTCCCCACTCTCCGGGGCCCCAGCAGAAGGTCAGTCCCCGTAGGGTTGCCAGATTTAGCAAAATTCAGATTTGATCTGGCAATCCTTCCTTCCCAGGGGCCCCCAAGCTCTCACACAAAAAACTCCCAAACCTTCCGAGGAGCTAATTACACCAGTGAGGCTGAAATCCTGGATTTGAGGCGATTAAGGGATGCATCCAGGCAGGAATGCATTAAGGAGGGCAAATATTTTAAGCCCCAAGAGATGCAATTGAACGGAGCCCTGTTCTCTAGAGCCCATCCCCACGACGAGAAAGTGGCTCCGTGCAGTGCCAAGACCTGGACTTCCCTTCCCAGGGCCAAGCAGAGGCTAGTCTTCCCACTCAACTATCCCCCCGCGCCCCCGAAACCCTCCACCGCCCAGGGCTCTTCCCCAGCCCCCAGCCCCAGGACAATGGAGAAGAAGACTTCCTCTGCCAGAAGGTGCAGGAGGCAGGTTGTTAACCCTATTCCTTTACCCAGCAGGCCTTCACCAGGCCCTTACTATGCGCCCAGCAGCGTGTCAGGTGTCTAGAGTGCAATGGCGAATAGTGGGGACAGGCTCACAGCCAAGAGCAGACAAATATATGCACATGTGGACGTACCTTGTATACACACAAGCATACATATGCATATATGCATCATGCACGTATATTACATGATAGACACCTGGAAAGGGTCTGGATGCTATTGTAGAATAATCACAGAGGAAGACGCACTGCAGATTGAATCATCAAAGATGACCTCACTGACTGGGTGACATTTAAGCAGAGACAGGTTGCAATTACATAGAAAGCAAGAAAGAAGTCCATTGCAGGCTTTAGGAAACAGTGAACACCCAAGGCAGGAATTACTGATGGTATTAAATCGCTGGAAGAAGATTATTCTTGTCTAATCGTGATTGTTGGGAGAAATATCAAGAGCCTCAGATGCAGATGATACTACCCTTATGGCAGAAAGTGAAGAAGAACTAAAGAGCCTCTTGATGAAAGTGAAAGAGGAGAGTGGAAAAGTTGGCTTAAAACTCAACATTCAGAAAACTAAGATCATGGCATCCGGTCCCATCACTTCATGGCAAATAGATGGGTAAACAGTGGAAACAGTGGCAGACTTTTTTTGGGGGGCTCCAAAATCACTGCGGATGCTGATTGCATCCATGAAATTAAAAGACACTTATTCCTTGGAAGAAAAGTTATGACCAACCTAGACGAGATATTAAAAAGCAGAGATATCACTTTGCCAACAAAGGTCTGTCTAGTCAGAGCTATGGTTTTTCCAGTGGTCATGTATGGATGTGAGACTTCGACTATAAAGAAAGCTGAGCACCGAAGAATTGATGCTTTTGAACTGTGGTGCTGGAGAAGACTCTTGAGAGTCTCTTGGACCTTAAGGAGATCCAACCAGTCCGTCTTAAAGGAAATCAGTCCTGAATATTCATTGGAAGGACTGATGCTGAAGCGGAAACCAATACTTTGGCCACCTAATTGACTCACTGGAAAAGACCCTGATGCTGGGAAAGATTGAAGGTGGGAGGAGAAGGGGACGACAGAGGATGAGATGGTTGGATTGCATCACTGACTTGATGGACATGAGTGTGAGTAAGCTCTGGGAGTTGGTTGATGGACAGGGGGGCTGGAGTGCTGCAGTCCATGGGGTCGTAAAGAATCAGACACGACTGAGTGAGTGAACTGAACTGAACTGAATCACAGCGTTGTCTTGCCGAGATCTAGCTTGTTACCCATTCACAGATATCCCACTTGCCCAGCCAACCCCTCTGAGGTCAGTGCATAGCCCCAGCTCATGCCATGAGATTCCTGCAGTTCTCTGCCTGAGGTCGTTTTCTGGTTTGCAACTTGGCCCTGGCTTGATGCAAGGTGGAAGTGTCTAGGAGTTAATGCCCCCAGGAGTGTCCTCAAGTGCATGACGGGAGTTCGCAGATAAATACCTGAACTGGAAGAATTACCAGGTGTGTCCTATATGATTTAGACGATCCCCACTAGAAGTTCACTCCAGCTAGTCACTGGGGTAAGCCATTTTATAGGTTCATAGATTTTCCTCTCTTCTGCCTCACTGCCATACTGCTTTATCTTACTTCCTGGGATCAGTTGCCAAAGAAACCATGTGCACATATATCTTCATTTTAGGGTGTCCTTAGGGGGAAACCCAAAACCTTTGAACAAGTCATGATCAGCCAAAGATGAACTCAAGCACCTCTCTCCATCATCTGCCGCCAACTTCTTCATCTTCAGCCATGCTTGTCTGTTCATCTTCCCCTCGCAACCATGCATTTTCACTCCCGACAGCCTTCGTCAGCTCCCCTATTTCTCTGACAAATTCCTGTTCATCATTTTAAAATCACTTCCCCATGGAAGCCTTCCCTGCTTTTCCATTTCTACAGCCTCAACAGTTTGAATATTCCCAACCATTCAAAATAATGATGTTAAAGAATGTTTCACAATTGTATTACGGATAATGCCTTCATCAGACCTCATCCATCCATCTATTCATCCGTCCACCCATCACCCACCTCCACATGTCAAGCACTGCAATTGTTCTCCAGTCTTCTCATCTAGATCTTGAGGTTCACAGTGAGTCTTAGGCACCTCTCTGCTTCTAGCATGTAGTGCAGGGTCCAGCTGGAGTGAGTGGGTGCTTGGCCATTTTTAATTGTTTGACCTAATTAAATTGATGAACTTCACCTGTTCCAGGCAGACAGCATCTGTGCAATGATAATGAGATTCCTAATTACACAGAGAAGGACATGTTTATTAAGTATGTGGAATTAACAAATGACTATGTTGTCAAATGTGGAGAAGGCAATGGCAAGCCACTCCAGTACTCTTGCCTAGAAAATCCCATGGATGGAGGAGCCTGGTAGGCTGCAGTCCGTGGGGTCGCTAGGGGTCAGACACGACTGAGCGACTTTACTTTCACTTTTCACTTTCACACATTGGAGAAGGAAATGGCAACCCACTCCAGTGTTCTTGCCTGGAGAATCCCAGGGAAGGGGGAGCCTGGTGGGCTTCCGTCTATGGGGTCACACAGAGTCGGACACGACTGAAGTGACTTAGCAGCAGTAGCAGCAGCATGTTGTCAAAATGTGAACCACACTTTCATTACTTAAACTAGCTTGTCAGCTATTAAGTCAGGAACCACGTTGGATTTCTCAGTCCCAAAATATATTCTTCAAAGCAGAGACGGCCATTGGCTTGCTCTACTTTATCAGTCCATCGACTTGCTCTGCTTTATCAGACTCCTGAGTTTGGAATTCCTGCTTTGTCTCCCACATCTCCTCTTTAGAGCTATACTAAGCTGGTGGACCTCATAGTTTATACTGGTAGGGTTGCCATATCAACTATAGGATCGAACCCTATCTACTGGCAATGTCTACTAAGGAAATAATCAAGGAGTTAGTCAAACGAGTGGCAAGTCTGTATTCAAACATTGACTATCTACAGTCTATCCAACGTTGGGCTGGACACGAAATATGCAGTGGCAGATAAAACAGATACAGACCCTGCCATCTGAAACTTACCATCAAAGATCTATGTTCCAAGATGTTCACTGAAATATGGCATTATAATTTCCTCTAAGATATGGATTGGTTACAAGGATTATAGTGTATCACACAATAGAATATTCCCCAACCATTCAACATAATGATGTTAAAGAATGCTTCATGACCCACGAATGTGCTCATTATGTAAGCTTAGAAAAAAATAACCAGGGTACACAGTGGTATATTCAGTGTGATTTCAGTTCTGTATACAACCGGATACTAGTCTATACATGTCAGACAAGTACTGGAACAAAAAGAGTCAAATTATGTAGCGTATTTATCTCTGAGATCTGGCATCATGGCTGACATTTTTATTGTTTTCTGTATTTTCCCAGTTTCATTCTTTATGAGGATCACAAACATGTGCTGCTTTCAAATAATACTTTTTTTTAAAGAGCTTAGTAGAGATCAGCATATATCCTGCCAAACGTGCCATTGCGTTCTCTCACCTACCAGGAGAATGTACTAATGTGATCAGCTGGTGCTGTGCTTGAGGAAATAATAGCTTCAGCCTTATCCAGGGCTTTCAGAGAATGAGGAAGCCCTTAGGAAACTGGACCTGTGAGAGCTGTGTACCTTTGTAAGCGCTTTCATTGACTGCAGCCTATAAATATTTAGTGGCTGAGAGCAGTAGGTGTGGGGCAGGAGGGAGGGAGACAGAAACCAAGCTGTCCCCTGCCCCCTCGGTCCCCAGGCTTCTCACAGGCAAACCTGCAGCCCCTGAGCGCTGCATCTCTGCCTGGTCATAGATCTTGCTGGAGAAACAGATGTTGAAATCCTTAACTATCATGTTACGTGGTGCTAGGCAGGATGCCCAGCCCTCCGTGGGGTCACATGCTTCTTTCCTCACACCCACCTTAAGGAGGGCACTGTTACCATGCATGCGTGAGAGGTCAGGGTTCTGAGTACTCACAGAACTTGTCCGTTTCCGGATGGCTGGTGAGTGTGGTCAGGGGTACCCCAAAGGTTAGAACCTCCCACTAAGGATTCCTAGAACCCAGCGCAGCATGTGGCACAGAGGAAATGTGTACAAACCAGCTTGATTTCTGTGCACAACATTGATTTATGTCTACGGCACATGCATTTTCACTGAATAGAACAATAAATAAACAAGCAAAATATATGCGACAGTGAAAAGGATACCATGAAAGAAACAAGGTATTCCCTTACCAAGATGGGTCAGTTCAGTTCAGTTCAGTCACTCAGTCGTGTCTGACTCTTTGTGACCCCATGAACTGCAGCACGCCAGGCCTCCCTGTCCATCACCAACTCCCGGAGTTTACCCAAACTCATGTCCATCAAGTCGGTGATGCCACCCAATCATCTCATCCTCTGTCGTCCCCTTCTCCTCCTGCCTTCAATATTTCCCAGCATCAGGGTCTTTTCCAATGAGTCAGTTCTTCACATCAGGTGGCCAAAGTATTGGAGTTTCAGCTTCAGCATCAGTCTTTCCAATGAACACTCTGGTCTGATCTCCTTTAGGATGGACTGGTTGGATCTCCTTGCAATCCAAGGGACTCTCAAGAGTCTTCTCCAACACCACAGTTCAAAAGCATCAATTCTTCAGCGCTCAGCTTTCTTTATAGTCCAGCTCTCACATCCATACTAGACTACTGGAAAAACCATATCCTTGACTAGGCAGACCTTGGTTGGCAAAGTAATGTCTCTGCTTTTTAATATGCTGTCTAGGTTGATCATAGCTTTTCTTCCAAGGAGCAAGCGTCTTTTAATTTTATGGCTGCAGTCATCATCTGCAGTGATTTTGGAGCCCAAGAAAATAAAGTCTGCCACTGTTTCCATTGTTTCCCCATCTATTTGCCATGAAGTGATGGGACCGGATGCCATGATCTTAGTTTTCTGAATGTTGAGTTTTAAGCCAGTTTTTTTCACTCTCCTCTTTCACTTTCATCAAGAGGCCCTTTAGTTCTTCACTTTCTGCCATAAGGGTGGTGTCATCTGCATATCTGAGGTTATTGATATTTCTCCTGGCAATCTTGATTCCAGCTTGTGCTTCATCCAGCCCGGCATTTCACATAATGTACTGTGCATGTAAGTTAAATAAGCAGGGTGACAATATATAGCCTTGACATAGTCCTTTCCTGATTTGGAAACAGTCGGTTATTCCATGTCCAGTTCTAACTGTTGCTTCTTGACCTGCTTACAGATTTCTCAGGAGGCAGGTCAGGTGGTCTGGTGGCCATCTCTTTAAGAATGGTCCACAGTTTGTTGCGATCCACACAGTCAAAGGCTTTGGCATAGTCAATAAAGCAGAAGTAGATAGCAACCCATTCCAGTGTTCTTGCCTGGAGAATCCCAGGGATGGGGGAGCCTGGTGGGCTTCCATCTGTGGGGTCACATGGAGTCGGACACGACTGAAGTGACTTAGCAGCAGCAGCAGCAGCAGCAGATGTTTTTCTGGAACTCTCTTGCTTTTTCGATGATCCAGAAGATGCTGGCAATTTGATCTCAAGATGTGTCAGATAAGGAAAAAATGCAGAGATTTTCATTCATTCATTCTTCCCACGTTTATAGAACGCCTTCTGCGTGCCTGTTGCTGTGCCGGGGGCTAGGTGATTCAAGACATGATGTAGAAACTGGTGGTGTTAGTGTTTACCCAAGGGAGATGGCTTGATAAACGATATTAAGAGTTAAATAGCTATACATTTATTGCATTTACAAAGAAAGTCAGTGAACTTTGAAAGTCTGCTGTTTGTACGAAACAGCAGGACGAAGCTTTGGGAAGCGAGCTGCTCTTTAAAGAGAACAGGTCGTGAGGGGATGGAGAGGAAGAAAAGGTGGATCAGACAGGACTAAACACCAAAGTGGGAGTTCCTCTCTGGAGATGGTGCTTCTCTTCCCTATGGGACGGAACCTGAAACACACTCTCACCCAGAAGCATGCGATGCCACCTTCCAGGTGTCACGGGCTCTACACCCACACTGGGTTCGGAACCTCAGTCGATGGATTCACAGTCGCAGGAAGAGCCCAGACGTCTGATTCAGGAGAGCTGGCGGGGAGCAGGGGTTTGAGGGTCTGAGTATTTCATGCCCGGGGCAGGGGCTTTCCTGTGAACTTGTCCTCGTATCTGATGGGAGCTGAAACCAAGGTCCGGCTCTTGGTCCTGCCCAGAGGCCTGACTAATGAGGTGCCTTCAACAAACAGGGACACTCAGAAAAAGGCACTGAGCCAGAGCACTGAGCTGTAAGAACCGTCATCCTGAGCAGGGGCTCTTCCTGCCGCCTAGGCACCATCACTTGCTGGTTTCACAAACCCCCGGGCTCAGGGTGCAGACAGTGCAGTCGGGCAGGGAGGTGAACTTCCACTGCCAAAGCCCCACTTTGTACTTGAACTCGGGCAGCGCTTCTCTCAGTTTGTCTATTTAGCACAGGCATGTGTTCGACTCTTTGGGACCCCATGGACTGTAGCCCACCAGGCTCCTCTGTCCATGGGATTCTCCAGGCAAGAATACTGGAGTGGGTTGCCATGCCCTCCTCAGGGGATCTTCCCGACCCAGGGGTCGAACCCTTGTCTCCGACATCTTCTGCATTGGCACTTGGGTTCTTTACCATTGGTACCACCTGGGACTCCCTACTTAGCACATAGAGGTAGGTATTATCATCCCAACTCTAGAGATCAAGCTATCAATTGAGAATCACTGGGCCACAGCCCCCGGGTGGTAAGTGGCTGATCAAGGGTCAAAGTCCAAGTCTTAACGGATGCCTACACCTTTGCCCTTTGCTCCCGGCCACCCTGTTCCTTCCGGTCCTTGACTTGATATTAGGGCACTCACACAACAATAGGTGTGTGTGTGTGTGTTTTAGTCGCTAAGTTATATCCAACTCTTGTGACCCCATGGACTGTGGCCCAGAAGGCTCCTCTGTCCATGGCGTTTTCCAGGCAAGAATACTAGAATGGAATCTTCCTGACCCAGGGATAGAACCCCAGTCTCCTGCATTGCAGGCGGATGCTTTACCATCTGAGCCACTAGGGAAGCCCAGTAATAGGTGTGGTCACCCTGTTTACCTAGGGCACTTCCACTTTCTGCCTGTTGAGTGAGCAAAGTTAGTAACAGCATCCCACTCATCCCCTGCTCTCAGAATATCCCATTTTGGATGATGCATTCATTATATGCTCACCCTACCTAACAAGTTTTGGTTTGAAATAGACACATTTATCAGAACCACAGCTCTGAAATGTGAGTACAAACTATAATTTGGCTGGGAACCATGAATCCAGCATCCCACTGTGCAACAGTAATCATCCAGGAAATGTATCCAGATGCACCGCGTGGAAGGCAGCCAGCCTGGAAGTGGCTCTGACCCACCACGATTTAGAGCCCTGTGAAGGGGACTTTGCCATCTGGCAGCCTGGACTGGCTCCCTGGCTAGGATTCCAGCCACGTGGTTCCCAGAGTCCAGTTCTCAGGCAGTATGGGCTCTGGATTGTCCTCTGGGTACCAGGGTGTCTATGGGAAAATAGTCCCAGTGAAAGATAAGGATCCCCAGGAGGGCTGGTTAGCAGAGTTACCATGTGCAGTTGGGCAGGCTGTACACTGCACAAAGACACTCAACCCCTGGGGCAACAGTGAGGGACGCTGTTTTATATTCTTTTATGAGATGGTCAGGCCGATGCAACCCCAGGTGGAGACAGAGGAAGGCTCAGGAAAACGAAGGTTATTATCCTCTCTTGTCCTAGAGACAGGAGCACACCACATGCACAAGGAAAAGGAAGGACACCTAGGAAAGACACCAGGGTGCTCAGGAGGCAGAAGGCAGGAGCGGGGCAGATACTGGCTATGACTTTTACTGGGGTTTCTGTGGGAAAGGCCAGGCTGAGATGGGTGGACAGTCAAGGACTGGCAATTTTGAATCATTTTGGTGGGGATTGGGCTATAGGGCCAGTCACTAATCAACCCTCAATATTCTTCTGAAGGACTGATGCTGAAGCTGAAACTCCCAGTACTTTGGCCACCTGATGCAGAGTGGACTCAATGGAAAAGACCCTGATGCTGGGAAAGACTGAGGGCAGGAGAAGGGGGCAACAGAGGATGAGATGGTTGAATGGCATCATCAACTCAGTGGACATGAGTTTGAGGAAACTCTGGGAGATAGTGAAGGACAGGGAAGCCTGGCGTGCTGCAGTCCATGGAGTCCCAAATAGTGGGACACAACCTAGGTACTGAACAACAACAATTACAGGCCTCCTATCTGGCTGCGGGATGGATAAGGCAGAAGAGAGTTGCCTCGGGGTTTATGAACCAGCCACACATACTGAGGAAGAGAGGGTCTCTGGATTGGTTAGTTTGCATATCAAAGAGTGCCCTTGCCTCCCAGGGGAGCCCTTTGTTATTGAATTGCAGAGCCCAGGAGGGGCCTGCCTCCCCCAAGCCAGTGAGATTCTTAACATGTCAAAACATCACATGATATACAGAAAACTTTAAACATTTACAACACAGATGCCCACACTTTGGTTGCCAAGCTCACAGCTGTGCCTGTCTGGAGGTACAGAAGGGCAGAGTGGTGGCCCTACACTAAACCCTTCCAACTCAGCTTCCTGCCTTGCAGTCCACATGGGGCTTCACCTGAGGCGGGAGATAACACAGCATGCACCTAAGGATTGTCCAAGGGCACTAAACATGTACTGAGCTTCTACTCTCTGCCTGAGTACTCATCTGTCTGTGTGTGAATCTCAGACCAACATTTGGAGTTACTAGTCCTTTCTCTGTTTTATAGAGGAGACCATGGAGGTGCCAAGAAATTAAATATCTTTCCACAGTCACACAGCCCATCCACAGAGCGAGCACATACCTTTCCAGCCCATTTCCCATCATTGATGTAAAGTCAGAACTGCCCGAGGCATGCGGGGCAGATCAGCATCTAAGCAAGGGAGAAAGCAAGGAAGCCTACTGGGCAGCAGCTAGGACCATCCTTCCAAGCCTCCTCTTCTGGAAAGGGCACACGTGTGCAGTCCCAGCCCTCAGTTGCCCTCTGACATCGTGGGTCCTCTGAGACCACTTTGCTCTTTGCCACCAAACTTCCATCTCTTCTGCTACTTTATCCATTCAACATGAAGCTACTGAGACCTGT
Organism: Moschus berezovskii; assembly: GCF_049115385.1. NCBI lineage: Eukaryota > Metazoa > Chordata > Mammalia > Artiodactyla > Moschidae > Moschus > Moschus berezovskii. Next base: position 58,983,185 of record NC_142481.1, on the reverse strand, counting down.
GCAAATCGACTGACTGCTGTCAGTTCAGTTCAGTTCAGTCGCTCAGTCATGTCTGACTCTCCCCAACCCCATGAATCACAGCACGCCAGGCCTCCCTGTCCATCACCAACTCCCGGAGTTCACTCAAACTCATGTCCACAGAGTCGGTGATGCCATCCAGCCATCTCATTCTCTGTCGTCTCCTTCTCCTCCAGCCCCCAACCTTTCCCAGCATCAGTCTTTTCCAGTGAGTCAACTCGTTGCATGAGGTGGCCAAAGTATTGCAGTTTCAGCTTTAGCATCAGTCCTTCCAATGAACACCCAGGATCGATCTCCCTTAGAATGGACTGGTTGGATCTCCTTGCAGTCCAAGGGACTCTCAAGAGTCTTCTCCAGCACCACAGTTCAAAAGCATCAATTCTTCGGCGATCAGCTTTCTTCACAGTCCAACTCTCACATCCATACATGACCACTGGAAAAACCATAGCCTTGACTAGACGGACCTTTGTTGGCAAAGTAATGTCTCTGCTTTTCAATATACTATCAAGGTTGGTCATAACTTTCCTTTCAAGGAGTAAGCGTCTTTTAATTTCATGGCTGCAATCAGCATCTGCAGTGATTTTGGAGCCCAAAAAAATAAAGTCTGACACTGTTTCCACTGTTTTTCCATCTATTTCCCATGAAGTGATGGGACCAGATGCCATGATCTTTGTTTTCTGAATGTTGAGCTTCAAGCCAACATTTTCACTCTCCTCTTTCACTTTCATCAAGAGGCTTTTGAGTTCCTCTTCACTTTCTGCCATAAGGGTAGTGTCATCTGCATATCTGAGGTTATTGATATTTCTCCCAGCAATCTTGATTCCAGCTTGTGCTTCTTCCAGCCCAGCATTCCTCATGATGTACTCTGTATATAAGTTAAATAAGCAAGGTGACAATATACAGCCTTGACGTACTTCTTTTCCTATTTGAAACCAGTCTGTTGTTCCATGTACTGTTCTGACTCTTGCTTCCTGACCTGCATGCAGGTTTCTCAAGAGGCAGGTCAGGTGGTCTGGGATTCCCATCTCTTTCAGAATTTTCCACAGTTTATTGTGATCCACACAGTCAAAGGCTTTGGCATAGTCAATGAAGCAGAAATAGATGCTCTTCTGAAACTCTCTTGCTTTCTCCATGATCCAGCAGATGTTGGCAATTTGATCTCTGGTGCCTCTGCCTTTTCTAAAACCTGCTTGAACATCTGGGAGTTCATGGTTCACATATTGCTGAAGCCTGGCTTGGAGAATTTTGAGCATGACTTTACTAGCGTGTGAGATGATTGCAATTGTGCAGTAGTTTAAGCATTCTTTGGCATTGCTTTTCTTTGGGATTGGAATGAAAACTGACCTTTTCCACTCCTGTGGCTACTACTGAGTTTTCCAAATTTGCTGGCATATTGAGTGCAGCACTTTCACAGCATCATCTTTTAGGATTTGAAATAGCTCAACTGGAATTCCATCACCTTCACTAGCTTTGTTCGTAGTGATGCTTTCTAAGGCCCACTTGACTTCACATTCCAAGATGTCTAGCTCTAGGTCAGTGATCACATTATTGTGACTATCTTGGTCGTGAAGATAATTTTTGTACAGTGCTTCTATATATTCTTGCCATCTCTTCTTAATATCTTCTGCTTCTGTTAGGTCCATACCATTTCTGTCCTTTATCGAGCCCATCTTTGCATGAAATGTTCCCTTGGAATCTCTACTTTTCTTGAAGAGATCTCTTGTTTTTCCTATTCTGTTGTTTTCCTCTATTTCTTTGCATTTATCACTGAGGAAGGCTTTCTTATCTCACCTTGCTATTCTTTGGAACTCTGCATTCAGATGCTTATATCTTTCCTTTTCTCCTTTGCTTTTCGCTTCTCTTCTTTTCACAGCTATTTGTAAGGCTTCCTCAGACAGCCATTTCGCTCTTTTGCATTTCTTTTCCCTGGGGATGGTCTTGGTCCCTGTCTCCTGTACAATGTCATGAACCTCCGTCCAGAGTTCATCAGGCACTCTATCTATCAGATCTAGTCCCTTAAATCTATTTCTCACTTCCACTGTATAATCATAAGGGATTTGATTTAGGTCATATCTGAATGGTCTAGTGGTTTTCCTTACTTTCTTCAATTTAAGTCTGAATTTGGCAATAGGGAGTTCGTGATTTGAGCCACAGTCAGCTCCTGGTCTTGTTTTTGCTCACTGCTGTGGATAAAGGTAAATAAGACATGGTCCTCCCCACAGGAGCTGATAGGCTAGTGGGAGATACAAGAGAAAGAGATTTTTCAAAAGAAAGAGACAGGAAGAGGAGGGAGGAGGAGGGAGGGAGGATCACAGCACAGAGTGGAAGATGGTTGAAGGGTGACCTGTATGAGTTTTAGGGCAAAGCAAGAGATATTTGATGCTTTCAAACTGTGGTGCTGGAGAAGACTCTTGTGAGCCCCTTGTACAGCAAGAAGATGAACCAGTCCATCCTAAAGGAAATCAACCCTGAAAATTCATTGGAGGGACTGATGCTAAAGCTGAAGCTCCAGTACTCTGGCCATCTGATGCGAAGAGCTGACTCATTGGAAAAGACCCAGATGCTGGGAAAGAGTGAAGGCAGGAGGAGAAGGGGCCGACAGGGGATGAGATGGTTGGATGGCATCACTGACTCAATGGACATGAATTTGAGCAAGCTCCGGGAGATAGTGAAGGACAGTGAAGCTTGGCGTGCTGCAGTCCATGGGGTCGCAAAGAGCGATCACAACTGAGCAATAAGGAGATATTAACTCCACTAGGAATCTCCAGGATGGCTTCCTGGAAGAGGCGGCTTTGGAAGCCTGGTTATTGAGCACCAGCTCTGAGTCTTCTGTGGTGAATTACGTCACACATGTTGCCTCCTTTGACCCACAGTTGACCTCATTGAGTAAATGTTATCATTCCTGAATTAGAGAAGAAGAATCTAGGGGTCAACCAGCTTACACAGTGGCTCCAGGACAGAAGTGAGTCGGGTCCAAGAGCTCTAGCTTGCTCTGCAGCCACGGATGGGTCTCGTTTCTATGCAATTGTTTTGGTGTCAGAATGAAGAACTTGGGCTTTAGTGACAGGAAGCTTGGGTTTAGATCCCGTCACTTCCTGCCTCTAGTATTCACCTCTCTGATCCTCGGTTTCCAGCAACTAGCAGGATAACCTTGATCCTTCTGAGTC